>NC_140581.1:422748654-423348654 GCF_964204655.1 Triturus cristatus | reverse complement strand
TTCTTTCTCTGACTACAAAGTTAGAGGATAAAGTATAGTGTCTGACAATCATGCAATGGTAAAGGGAGTGTGAACCATAAGTCTGTAGGATGTCAGTTTTGTTTTCTAACCCACAACATTTAAATAGCTTTTAAATATTGTTAGACACATCGATTTCTGGCTGGTTGGGACGCATCAAAGCCAGACAGAACCCATCATCCCAGATAGGATGAGTACGATACACTTTTCCGATAACCTTTGCTCACCCTTGAGTAGCTTGGCACAGATCAGTCAGGCCTATCCTCAGGGTCAAAGTTGAAAGTGTTGGCGCAACGCCACCCTCACAACACACTGAGTGAGCTACAAAAATACACCACACTGTATGTATAAAACAGTGGTCTTTGTATCACAGAAACATTGAAATCAAAATAGTATACACATTGGATATATACTTTACAATTATATGCAATTGTAGAACTCTCCCATTAGCAGCAGAACAGCACTATTCAGAGATATTCACTTCCCCGGTCTCCCACTCAGCCTCGCAAGCAACATAAACCCATGTGCGTACTTCCCCAAGGAAACCTTCCCACATCAAAAGCGACAGAACCATACATGTAGGTTGTTCAAAGGTATTCCACTTTCCCGCTAACACATTAGCATAAAACTCGACATTTCCAATATTGCATACCTCATATAGTTGTAAGGGTCAAGAAATCACAGGTTTTGAATACGCCTCGTGACCCAGCTCCTCAGCCACTCAAACTACACCAGCCAACGATATACGTTGCCCCCGCTGGCAACACTTTGGTTGGATTGTTTGGACCACCTGTAGGCCAGCAACATCTAGGTGAAATTCACCAAGTGATAATCCCCTTCCTAGAGTACGACAAGGCCCCGGCCACCACAAGTCTGTGAATAATCCAGTTGCAGACCCTCTTGCCCCAGTGGTTCCTCTTGTCAATGTCCTAGCATCGAACCAGCATAGTATGGTTCCAATCCTTGAGGCAGGCCTGCGCAGATGTTTTGCCAGTTTTCGGAAGGCATGTATGAGGGATCCTGCCCTATTACCAATATACTTTTTGTGCGGTAGGAAGGATCCTTCACTGTCAGTTTGAACGCCTAGATACATATAGGTTTTATCTATAGGAATCTTACTGCTACTCGGGAACCAGTCGCCGTCTTCTTTTACTCTCTTCCCTATTATCATTCTTTTTGTCTTCTGTAGGTTCACCAAAAGGTGATTCTAGATGTAGTAAGAGTGTAAGAGATTTAGCTGTCTCTGTAGGTCTACTTTGGTCTGGCTCATCAAGAGTGCATCGTCTGCATAATATAGACTCCCCAGGTGCTTTCCACCTAGTTTAGGGTTTTGGGCTGAGCCTGAGAGGTCGGTCTGAGCAATTGCCAAATCTGCCAGAAAGATGTTAAAGAGGAGCAATGCAAGGTCGACTGTAGTTGGGATTTTTCTTGAGGTGGTGCTCCTGCCGCCTACCTTTATGCGCATCCAGGTGTTGGTATGGATGTTCTGTATTGTATTGAGTAGGTGTTGTGGAATCCCGAGGGTGGTTAGTTTTGGCCTAAGAAGAGCTCTTGGGACCAAATCGAAGGCTGCCTTAAAGTCTGCGGAGCACACGTAGAGAAGGAAGTGGCTTGATTTTGATCTTTTCAATCATGAGTGCGATGGTCATTAGGTTGTCGGTAGTACCCATTCCTTTTCTTAATCCAGTTTGGCTTGGCGGTATGATGTTGTTATCAGATACTCAAGATTCTAAGTCGTCTAGGAGGAAGCCCCCATAGTATTTTGCGGCATTGTCTGCAACAAAATTTGCCTGTAGTTTCCCGGGATTGAGGGGTATCGCCTTTGAAGATCAGTTGTATGATGGCCCCTGGCCATGAGTGTCAGACCTGACCGTTCAAGAGCGCTTGATTGTTAAGCGATGTCAGAATTTTGGCCCATCTTGGTGGGCTGGCTTTGAATAGTGTTTGAGGAAGGCTGCTGGGGCCTGGAGCTCAGTCTCCCTTGCTTTTGTTGATAATGCGCACTATTTTTGATTTTGAACATTGAATGGGGAAGGTGAGGCGAGAGGGCTGGGGGGCTCATTTGAATCCCGGAGTTCGTCAATTGCCTTTTTTTGTTGCGGTGTTAAGCTTGAGATCATGTGGCATTCCCACCGCGTCCACAGGGGGTAAGGACTCTGCAGTGGATGGTGTGTGACTCGGACTTGTAGGAAATCTTAGCTGCTTGGGTTGAATGGTGAGGGTTTGGCTCCCAGCCTTCGGTATGTTTTGCCTTGAGGGGGCCCCCTAGCTCGTTTCTGGATTTTTCCGGATTGGTGCCATCTTTTGCCTCAGCAAGCAAAGTGACAGCAATGGGGCAGCGAGTTTGTCGGGATTCCGTGACATCCGTAGGCTTGTGGAACGTTTTGTGAGTAAATGTGTGAGGGTGTGTGAGGATGCATAGAAGAGTGTGCTCACACTTGCCCTCACCTTGCTTCCCCATGAGGTAGAGTATGGAGGAGGGGAGGTGGGCAGCTGGTGTAGATGAAGGTTCTTATTTGTAAACCACACTTAGGGCGCCTTCTTTGGAGTGATCCGGGTTGTATGGAAGTGGAAAGTATTTGCAGAGATCCAAGAGAGAAATCCAGCTATAGAGAGACTGGACGGGGGACCACACAGCGCTGAACAGGCAGCACTTGGACCTCGCCTGACCGCCTCCGCTCTACACCAGCTTGGCCCTCAGGAGGCACGCAACACACCCTTCGTGCTCCCAGGTACTCCTGGCCCAAGCTGCACATTTTTCCGGTGAAGGCTGAATTGGCTGGGGGGTCCGGTGGTTCAGAAACTCCCCTCCCCTCAATTAAAATGTACTTTTGACAGTCTCTTTCACTTTGCCACTAACTTGGAGCTCCTCACTCTCATCTCGTGCTGCGTCCGTTGGTCCCCCTGGTACCTCAGAACCTTCTGGGACCTCAGAGGCTCGAGGCAAAAATGAGGCAGCGGGGTCAGCTGCACTGTGACCAAAACCACTCTGCACTGTCCGGCCGAGGCGGGGTAAGGTGGAAGGAGGCAGGGCAGTGGCGATAGAGGAGCAATGTGGCATAGCCGGCCAAAGCCACGGTTGTCCCGTTGATTCCTTGAGGTCTGCACATGGCAGCAGCCTTGTTTTTATTTTCAACCAACGACCGTGGCGGTGTTTCACCAGAGACGGGAATCAACAGCGAGCAGCTACAGCCTACCACGAGCATGGGTACGAGCAGCATGCACGGAAGCGTTCAGCGTCAGAGGCTATGCCGAACATGCTGTGGAGATAGCGAGTATGAATGACTGTTTTGGTCTGTCTCATCTCTTCCCCCTTTATTGTCCTCTTTTCACTCCCGCAAAAACAACAGTTGATGGACAGAATGCAGAACAATGTCATACATTCACCCCAGTACAGAGATCTGGGCCTAAATCCATAGTT
Organism: Triturus cristatus; assembly: GCF_964204655.1. Classification (NCBI taxonomy): domain Eukaryota; kingdom Metazoa; phylum Chordata; class Amphibia; order Caudata; family Salamandridae; genus Triturus; species Triturus cristatus. Next base: position 423,345,215 of record NC_140581.1, on the reverse strand, counting down.
TTTTTGCTCACCATGCCGTTCCAGTTTGAACCCAGCCATATGCAAATCAGTCTTGACCCTGTGCCTCATGGGAACAATCCAGCCCAAACTGCCAAGCCAGGTCCTCCCCGGACTGGAAACAAGCATCCTAGGACCGGTTTCGGGGTTTCACCCCTCTTCAGCCAGGATAGCTTGATTCCAGTGGCATGGAGAGCAAGGGACCCACGTCTTAGCATACCCTTCCCACTCGGGGTGACAAATGCAAAAACAACAGTTGATGGACAGAATGCAGAACAATGTCATGCATTCACCCCAGTACAGAGATCTGGGCCTAAATCCATCATTTTTTTGCTCACCATGCCGTTCCAGTTTGAACCCAGCCATATGGAAATCAGTCTTGACCCTGTGCCTCATGGGAACAGTCCAACCCGAACTGCCAAGCCAGGTCCTCCCTGGACTAGAAACAAGCATCCTAGGACTGGTTTTGGGGTTTCACCCCTCCTCAGCCAGGATAGCTTGATTACAGTGGCATGGAGAGCAAGAGACCCACGTCTGGGCATACCCTTCCCACTCGGGGTGACAAATGCAAAAACAACAGTTGAGGGACAGAATGCAGAACAATGTCATACATTCACCTCAGTACAGAGATCTGGGCCTAAATACATCGTTTTTTTGCTCACCATGCCGTTCCAGTTTGAACCCAGCCATATGCAAATCAGTCTTGACCCTGTGCCTCATGGGAACAGTCCAGCCCGAACTGCAAAGCCAGGTCCTCCCTGGGCTGGAAACAAGCATCCTAGGACCGGTTTCGGGGTTTCACCCCTCTTCAGCCAGGATAGCTTGATTCCAGTGGCATGGAGAGCAAGGGACCAACGTCTGGGCATACCCTTCCCACTCGGGGTGACAAATGCTAAAACAACATTTGATGGACCCTTTGGTTTTGCTTTGTTCACACTAAGTTGGCAGGGTATTCCCAGATGTGGGTCCCTTGCTCACTTTGCCACTGGATTCAAGCTAGCCTGGCTGATGACGGCTGATTAGCCAGAAACCAGTCCCAGGATGCTTGTTTCCGGTCCAGGGAAGACATGGCTTGGCAGTTCGGGCTGGACTGTTCCCATGAGGCACAGGGTCAGACTGATTTGCATATGACCAAGTCTGAACTGGGGTGGCGGAGTGGGTTAAAGAATGATGATGGATTAAACCCAGATAAGTTGACTGGGGGTGAGTACTTGCAACGTTCAACATTCCGTCCATCATTCCCTTTGGTTTTGCTCTTTTCATTCCCACCTGAAAGCATATCCTCGCATCTCTTTCACTGCACCACCTCCCAAAATACACAGCGCACCAACTCACCTGTAAGCACTGCAATTTCCTTTACTTTGTTCTAGTGAATATTATGACAGCTGTGTACCTCCTTCACACACATTTGTACAGAATCACAATTGCAACTGGAATATGTGACCATTGCTCTGTGTGTTCTACAGAGAGGCAGAGGTTTGGATGATCATGTCTTCTGAACACCTTTCTTACCCACTGGCAAACACTGTGAGTAACTCGCACTGCCTTCAGCTTCTGCTCCAGAGCTCTAAATTGTAGCCTTTTATAAACACCTGGAGGCGACTTGTTAAAACTATGCGGGAAACATGAGTAACATGCTACAGAAACATCCAGGAAATAGCAAACAATGTTACGGGGTGCAAGATTAAGTAAAATATGAAATATAGCTAGGTTCTAAATTGCATGACATGGATTACCTTAATGTTTTTTAAATGGATTGTTCAGAAATTGATTAGTATTTTTTCCTGGAACATTAAGGAGATGAAAATAGAGCCCAATAGGGACCTGTTTCAATGTCTGTTTTTAATTACTACCGGGTCTGATTCCAGGAGTGATACAGCTCACTTAAAGCCCTGGTTAGACCTGCTTGTTGCTTTCCACCCCTTTGCAATCTGGTGTTTCACTAGTATATGGCCCTAGTATTTGAACCAGGTTTTGGGACAGAGGCCCAATAAACAGGAATCTGATGTCTTACCCGCCCGACTATCTATGGTGCCCTCAGTTAGATTTACTACCTGTCCCAATATTGTCCCATTCCTGTTCAATGCCATACCATGTGTAGAACATCTGCATCTACTTTTCCACAACTACGGCATGCTTCCCCTTTCTTACATATGAATGTTCTGCTGGGGTAAGGTAGACACTCAGATCTCGAAAAATCTACTCGCTATAGCATGTCAAATTTGATCAGGGCGAGCTATTTTTACAGCCTACTGGCTTGTTCTGGCAAGAGAGCTCTAGCTGGCAAAGAACAGGACTTCTGTTAATTCAGAATGTGAATGAGCAATAAAGATGCCTTTAAATCTTGTTTTTATCTTGTCACATTTGCTGTGCATTCAAAGACAGAGGTCAAATGTCAGCTTATATCTTCTTACAAATTGATGTTTTCTTTCTCTGACTACAAAGTTAGAGGATAAAGTATAGTGTCTGACAATCATGCAATGGTAAAGGGAGTGTGAACCATAAGTCTGTAGGATGTCAGTTTTGTTTTCTAACCCACAACATTTAAATAGCTTTTAAATATTGTTAGACACATCGATTTCTGGCTGGTTGGGACGCATCAAAGCCAGACAGAACCCATCATCCCAGATAGGATGAGTACGATACACTTTTCCGATAACCTTTGCTCACCCTTGAGTAGCTTGGCACAGATCAGTCAGGCCTATCCTCAGGGTCAAAGTTGAAAGTGTTGGCGCAACGCCACCCTCACAACACACTGAGTGAGCTACAAAAATACACCACACTGTATGTATAAAACAGTGGTCTTTGTATCACAGAAACATTGAAATCAAAATAGTATACACATTGGATATATACTTTACAATTATATGCAATTGTAGAACTCTCCCATTAGCAGCAGAACAGCACTATTCAGAGATATTCACTTCCCCGGTCTCCCACTCAGCCTCGCAAGCAACATAAACCCATGTGCGTACTTCCCCAAGGAAACCTTCCCACATCAAAAGCGACAGAACCATACATGTAGGTTGTTCAAAGGTATTCCACTTTCCCGCTAACACATTAGCATAAAACTCGACATTTCCAATATTGCATACCTCATATAGTTGTAAGGGTCAAGAAATCACAGGTTTTGAATACGCCTCGTGACCCAGCTCCTCAGCCACTCAAACTACACCAGCCAACGATATACGTTGCCCCCGCTGGCAACACTTTGGTTGGATTGTTTGGACCACCTGTAGGCCAGCAACATCTAGGTGAAATTCACCAAGTGATAATCCCCTTCCTAGAGTACGACAAGGCCCCGGCCACCACAAGTCTGTGAATAATCCAGTTGCAGACCCTCTTGCCCCAGTGGTTCCTCTTGTCAATGTCCTAGCATCGAACCAGCATAGTATGGTTCCAATCTCAAAAGCGTCTCTAACTCTTGAAGGCAAAGCCACAGTAGTTATACCCACAATGGCCTTTGAAGATGCAATCAGTTCAAAAGGCCACATTTGAAATGCACAGGCCATCTCTAAATTTGTCCTGTTTGCCATCCTACTCTGGGAGGCTTTATCAGTATCTTTAGTGGAGCCAAGACCCTGCCCTTTGGAATGCAGGTGCCAATTCCACCCCCTCTTATCCATTCCAGGAAGGCCCCTCAGAGTCAGAGGTCTGCAGTTTGCCTTGAGCCCCTAGCTTATGGCCTTCTATCAGGAATGCACAGATGCAGCTGTCCCCCCTGAATGTACGGAGAGGATTTGCCATTACAAACTCATAGATATCAAACACTATACTGCTACTCTACACTACACGGCTATTTTGCACGTAGGAAATACTGCTCAAAAGCATTTCCACAGGTCTCCCATGTTAATCAACGCGAGAAGCAGGCCCCACCGCACCGAACACACCATCCGATGCCATTCACTCCAGCGCATGTAGCGCACCTGTGCCCATGCCCTGCATCTTCCTGACACCGCACCCTGCCCCTTGGGAGTACTCTGATATAGCGAGAGACATGCAGAACCTTGACAAGTAGCTTTTTAAATGCCAAGCTGAGTAACATTGACCTGCACACACAGGGTCCGCCAGGGCACACCTGTGGCACATTTGAAGAGCTACCGCCATGGGTGGCACAGCCAGTGCTGCAGGCCCATGGAGGAGCATTTAAGTTACATGCCTAAGGAATATGTCTTACCCCTAGACAAGGGACTTATAGCTAACTCAAATTGGCCAATCATGTATACACCAATCACCAGAATGTATATGACAAGCACAGTGCTTTGACACTGAATGGCAGTGTCAAAAGCGCTCAAAGTCTTAAGGCTATCACATAGATCAAAAGGGACATTTCCAACTATACAAAAATATCAAAATACATCAGCATTCAAGAAAGCCCAATTTTTTTAATTTTGAAGTGTGATGGAAACAAATATTTTAATAGGATAAAAACAAATAAGAACACTTTACTTGGTAATGTAGTAATTATAAATATTTTTTTACACACAATTTCCACATATTGTCGTGTGAACGCTACATAGTTTTATCAGTACAATTGCACGTCAGTGGAAACATTTGTGGTAATTTCAACAGAAAATGTGCTGTCTGTAAACAACAGTGCACCACTGTAAGAAATTAGGTTATTGGTTGATTGGGGTGGAAGCCCCACTCAGGCAACAACTACAGTCTTTGTCAGGGTGAACCACAAAAGTCTCCAGATTAACTTGTGCTTAACCCTCTGGTAAACTGACACAATGCAGTCAAGCTTAACTTAGAGGCAACACACAAACAGTAATAAACTGAAAACACAACTCAAGAAAAATCCCAACTCAATTTAGAAAAATTGATTAAATATGAATAAATAACATGATATTAGAAGGAAAGAAATCCAATCAGCAGAGATGGACATATTGAAGTTTAACGTTATTAGTGAAAATGGCACCAAAAAGCAGAAACCGCCACTTGGGGTTATCTGGATTCATTAGACTGGAGGACAGTCACAAGTTCAGGCTGACTGCGATGGAGCACAGGTTGGTTATAGGGACCAGGATAGTCCTGCTGAAGATCTACCTTCTTAAGTCTTGCAAAAAAAATTCAATTTAGGTTGAAAGAGGAGGCATTTGGCATCAAGAGCTGGTCAAGCGTCACAGACGGTCGGTGCTGTAGCGCGAAGAGACGGTTGTTGCTGGAGCTTCGCAGTTGTTGGTCTCTGTGGACGGTCGCTGTCTGTACGAAGTGCTGGTCTTGCCTTGATGGTCGGCACAGATGATCGCTGTCGGCACAAAGTGCAGGTCTCACTGGAGTAGGATCCCCTCGGGCCAAAAGCCAAGGTAGCCTAACCTGTACCTTGATGGGCTTCTCTGCTCAAGCGATAGAACATTGACAGTGGCCCTCTTCTGTAGAGGCACTTGTCAGTCGTATGCTCTTCTGAATCCAGATTAATCCCTCTCAACATTTTTCTGGGCATCTGGGCTGACTTATGTGGAACACTTCTGTAATGAATGTTCTTTTCACTAAAAGGACACACCCAAACCCTGCACTCCCACTTTGGAGGCAAATATACCACTGCACCTTTAAATAATCCACTTTGAGCAGCACCCCCTAAAGACGAGGAAAAGACGCAGCACTCCCTTTAGGCGAAGCAAGAAAACAAATTCAGGTGCATTTAAAATAACACACACAAGTTTATTAATGAACGGTAGGCCAGATATATCAGTAAATGCAGATTCCCAAATGTCAAGTGACTAAAATGTACAATTAGAATAATATGCAGTAAATACAAGTAGCAAAGAGTAGAAAATATATACAAAATGGTTAGGAACACCTCACTGATTAAATTTGCATCATCCTTGCCAACTCAAGCTGGGGAAGCCCTTCAACAGCCCAGGAAGGAGTTCAATCAGGACTCAAGTTCTGTCACCTCCACAGCAATACGTCTATACTGTGGTGAACTTCCACCTGGCCCCCGAAGGCTCCCAGCTTTAATACCATTACTCAACGTGAGGCGAAGCTTCTAGAAAACCTCGCCGCCTTCTCATTAGAAAAAACCGAGCTGGCTGTACCAGTCTGCATCAAGGCCAAGACGGAGGCTGGCCAAGCTCCCGTATTTTGACTCTGAGGCAGAGTTGTACATTCTCACATCTTCCAGCCTCTATCTTGACGAAGCTCCCACAAGGCCTTCCAGAGTACATTAAACAAAAGCAATCGCTCAGAAAAACAGAAAGACCTTGAATGTGAATAACCCAAACAACTTGCAAGCACTGCTGTGCATGCAGAGAAAAAGTGCAGCAAGGCAAAGCCAAGGAAAAAAGATGCCATGAGGCCATGTCAAAGCCAATAGTAAGCACTTACAATTCTCATAACCCAAACAAATTGCCAGCACTGTTGTGCACGCAGAAAAGCTTGAAGCAAGGCAAAGTCAGAAAAAGGATGACATGAGACCATGTCAAAGTCATTAGTAAGAACTCATAATTCTCACCAATATACAACACAATGCACATTTCTGCACAACTGCTTATAGCATCACATACTTTATCTCTCAATGTACAACACCGAGCACATGAGTGCATCACTGCCCACAACCCTATACTTCAAAACCAGAGAGTACATTCCACACCTTTCTCTCCCTCTCACGCTTTCAAATGCACATCCCACACCTTCTATTCTTGGCAAGACTGTTCTACTCCGTGACAGCTCCCACTGAAATACAGCAAGATTAAAAGAGAGGAGAGAAGCAGGCATATGCAGGACCGTCCTACATTGAGGCTAGGGCAAAATAACACACTAAAGTCAATTAAAATGATGGTAGTTGAAGGTCATCATAGGGTGCCAAACCATAAGAGCACCTCTTTCACTACAACTTCTCATCTGTGGACCCCGTCTGTGAGTTTCCTAACCTTAGTTTGCTCAGAGATGCATCCCAGTAGCCATACAGTACCACCATGGCCAACAGTGTGAAGTGGCCCATTCCCCCCCAACCCAAGGAAAACTCTGCCCATAAGGACAACAACCAACAGAGGCCACTGACAGCTGTCAGTGTCAAGAACCAGACCCTTGGCTTTCCACTGCCAGGTGGAGGCTCCAAGCAGGGGCCTGGAGCAGGCCTCATATCCAGCCTTTGGGGCTGGCAAGAAGTGTCTACTTGCACCAGAGGTTTCCCTGTCCGCTGTGGTTTCTTTGAGAGGGGGGCACCAACCCCAGGTGTTAGGCACTCTATTTCCACTCAATCTACCTCCCACCAGTTCAGGGGTGGTATGCTGAGACTGGCCTCTCAGCACAGGGTCTGTGCCCTGAGGCTAAATAGGTGCCTGGCAAGCTAGGGCATCCAGAGGGGAACCACCACCCCCTCGAAGGGTGACACACTCTGTGTCATGCCAAGGTCAGTCTGGAGCGGGCCATTTCTCTGTGGCAGCACCAGCAGTGCCTCCAGGTCAGCCTTGTGGTGCGCTTCTGTCAGATCTGGCAATGCCTTGATGCATGGGTCCTCTGACTGTGGACTGGCTTCACCTCCTGCCCCTCCATCTTTGCCTCTGTACTCTCTCTGTAGGTGTAGTACCCTCAGAAACCTGAGCTTTCAGGGTGCCCTGTACGGCCGGCCCTCCCAACTCTGCTAACACCGGTGGTAATTTATTTCCCAGATGATAGGCAATGGGTATTTGGGGACTGACTATGACCCACCACTGTGTCACCGCCCCACACCATTCTAGGTAAACCAGTCAAAGTCTGCCCCCTGGGCCTTGGCTACCCTACACTTGTGTCAGGTGTACTGATCTGGGGAATCAAGCCTTCCCACCACCATGGTCTGGCTGACACCGATATCCCTCAAAGCAGAGACAGGGATCCCTTTACTGTGATCTGGTGGATGTGATTACTCCTAACCTTAGGGATCACAAGTCTACCCTCTGATTCGTATCTCCCAAATAAGGGATACTAGGGCATTTTCTACCATTTGCTGCTGGGGACTACTTCCCCCTAATGCCACATTGGCCACACCTATAGAGTTCCCACCAGTGGGTATTTTCTTCAGACAGGCAGAGTCCCCCGCTTGTGTCCTCACTAAGAACAATTCAGGCACCAGAGTTGGAAATGGGACGCTCCTCCTATTTTTCAGAAGGCCCATAGGAACCTTTCCCTGCACCTTATTCTGGGACCCCTCTGTCTCACCTTGGACCTTCCCCTCACTTTGTTGGGGGGAACGTGAACCACCCTTCTTGGGGTCACCACCATGTACCTTCTTTTTGTTACCCTTGTGCTGAGCAAGAGGTCCGCTTCCTTTGCATGCTCCCTGGAGCCAGAGTGCTTGCTATCTATCAGATTTTGGCAGAGCTCGTTTAAACAGTTACTGAGCATGTGCTCTCTCAAAATCAGATTGGACAGCTCTTGATAACAACTCACATTACTGCCCTTCACCCAACCATCTAGTGCCTTGTTGGAGTAATCTGTGAAATTCACCCAGGACTGGTGAGACAGTTTCTAGCTGTCCTTGAACTTCAACCGATACTACTCAGGGGTGAGACCATACTTCCTGACAAGGGTTTCATTCATTAGTGGGTACCTCATCCTGTCACCCTCCCCTAGAGCCAACAATGAATCCTTACCCTCAGTATGTATATGCCTGCAGGGGCTGGCTTCCCAATCCTCCTCAGGGACCGTATGCATCTTTAGAGCTACCTCATGTGCCTCAAACCACCTGTCTAGTTAATAAGTACAAGAGAACCCAAGAATCGATAGGGACCAAGGGTAGTAAATATTTTCAGGAACAAAGGTCTCTACAGTCAATGAATAGATAGCAATGCTCAGGAGGCAAGAATAATGTCCAGGAGTAATCAAACATGGATATGTAGTACACTTTTAATGAAACATATATATATGTGGAAGATTAAGCCCACTGGGGTAATCCTCAACGGGTGTTAAAAACATAAAACCAAACAGGCATGACACATTAAATGACCATCAGTTGTATCCACAATGGGGCTCACTTATTTATATCAAGGAGAACACTACTGCACCCAGAAGCCATACACACATATTTAAAGTGTCAGAGTGTTTAAGGTCGATGACGCTTCGATTCGTGATTAATGCAGGATCATTATCAGGACTTCAAAATACATGCTTGATTACATTTATTACATTTATTGTAGTGCAAAGAATACATGTCATCTTATGTATAATTAACAACACCTATTATAGCGTCAGAATGACGACACGACAGGGTTTTATACACGTGGCCAAACGGAGGTAGTAAATCAAGGCAGTATTTGCATAGGCAAATATAAGCGCAATCCACAATGTTGAGAAGTATGTAACGTTCATGGGGAAGGTCCCATGGAGAGGAATCCTCAATCCTAGAGTCGGGAAATCGGCAAGTATCAATACAGTGATGTGATAGCGGGAGCCTCAGAACGCAACACTGAGTCCAGGATTACTCTCCTTGGGATCTTCGCCGTGAAGGCTACATGCTTCTCCTCATTGGGGACTTGCTAAACAACACCCCTGCGCAGATCAACATCTGGGGCGGAGCAAAAGGGAGGGGGGCGACAATACAAACATCAACTCATAGGGATCACAAAATAGAGATTAGTGCAGAACATAAAGTTTCAAAGTGGCTCAGAAATATCCGCTGTTATACTTTATTCCTGGATTTCCCGGTCAGGATTAAAATGTAAGTCGTATGGTGGTGTTGGGGACTTTTAGTAGCCCCTCACCCCTCCTAGCTGCATATTTGTCAACATGTTTCAGCCCATTAGATGTAGCCTAACAAAGGTCTTTACGGCTTTCATCAGGACCAAGGATCCCTTATCTCCCTCTTCTTTCCTACCTTACTCATGTAGGTTGAGGATAGACCCACTCTGGTCTGGGGCTGTTTAAACACACTGCAGTAGTACCTGTGGACAGAAACATAGTCATCATAGTCATAGATTCATGCTACAATAACTTGCTGTCTTTGTCAGGCTGCCAGATAGCATGCAGCTGTTCTATCTTAATGCACTTATGGCACTCAATCATTCTTTGCAGTGTTAGTTGCCACCGGGGTCTCGGAGAACCAGGGCATGATCGGACAGCGTCCTTCGCAGGTGTGAAATATTCATACTCCGTGCATCTACAGAGTGCATGGCTAACCAATAATCAATGCGCGATGATGTAGAGCGCCCCGCTGTAATGCAAGTTCCCTCTGCGTCATCCATGATATCAAAGTCAGCCATTATTAAGCGCAGTTGTGCCTCCGCCCTCGTGTGCGGATGCCTGTAGTCGCTGGATCTGTCTGCCTCCAGGTTGAGTATAGCGTTAAATCCTCACCCCACAGAGTCGCGACAGGGCCCAGAGAACCAGCCACCTATCATACCTCAGCGAAGAACTGAGGATCATCTGTGTTTGGCCCATAAACAGCATTGAGCTTAATTGGGTGGTGATGCAGAACTCCAGCCAACATAACGTATCTCCCTTGCTTGTCGTGGAACTGTGCGCCACTCCCTTGCGGATAAGTATCACTATGCCTTGAGCATAGCTTGAATAGTATGCCACATGCTGCTCACCCACCCTGTCCACCTGCAGCTGCACTTGGTGCCCTCTGTAAGGTGCAGTTCCTGTAAAAAACAGATATCCACCGAGTGTCCCGGCAAGTGCGCTAGCACTTGTCACACTTTACGGAGGTCATTAAGTCCACGGATATTCCAGATGATAACATTAACTGACTGCATATAGTGCAACACAGCTGATCAAGTGTCTCAACCGGTAAGTAGCATCCGCCATGTGATATATAGTGCAACTGCACTGGGTAGACTAAAGGAAAAGAGGGGAAAGGAAAGATCATAAATAGCCAACTGGCCGCAACCAACATTAACCCACATGAAATCTACCCACCACCCACTTTGACCCCCCAAATGGGCCAATGCTGTTAACCGACCCTCTCTGCAACACACAACAGTACGTTGTAGTAAGTGTCCAGGGACTCATCCTGCGGAGGCGATCCAGAGGTCCAGTGGACTCCCAGCTATGATGAGCTGGGGGCCGGAGGGAAGAGAGTCAAAGATGCATAAGTGCAGTAGTCAATAACATCAGGATCTTAGCTGGACCTACACGACCCAGCCCCTCTCTGCACCAACACAACCTGCAACTATTTATTTTATTTATTTATTTAACTTATATAGCGCACAGATACCCCAACGGGGTGTCCCGGCGCTTGTGTGAGAACGTGTATAATGCTCGCTGCAAGGTGAAGAATTAGCAGAATAGAAAAGTTTTCAGGGCTTTCCGAAAGGGAGGTTCGTCTTGAACGCTCCTGATGTACAAGGGAAGGTTGTTCCAATGGGAGGCAGTGCAAACTTGGAACGTTTTCCCCCCAGATCGAGCCTTTTTAACCCTTGGGGTAAAAAGAAGATGTTGAGAGCTCGATCGGAGTGAACGGGCGTTGCTGTAGGGGCGGAGACATGAGGACAAATGAGCAGAACCCTTCCCGTTGATAGCACGGTGGGCAAGGGTGAGGGCCTTAAATTCCGACCTTTTATGTACTGGGAGCCAATGCAGCCTGAGGCGGTGGGGGGTAATGTGTTCTCTAAGGGGGAGACCACAAACCAAACGGACTGCGGCATTTTGAACTGTTTGCAAGCGCCTCAGGAGACCTTTAGATAGTCCCAAATAGAGGCCATTGGCATAGTCAAGATGGGAGGTGATTAGCGCCTGCACAATTGTTTTCCTAGTTTGGTTAGGGATGAAGTTGATGAATTTTTTCATCATCCTCATTTTAGAAAAACAGGCCACAGATACAGATTGAATCTGCTTCTTGAAGGAGAGATCACTATCCCAAATGACTCCCAGGTTTTTGACGGAGTCCTTCGGCAAAGGAGGGGCGCTCAAGTCAAGAGGCCACCACAGAGTAGGATCCAGTGGGGAGGGCTGGTGAAAAAATATTACTTCGGTTTTGCCAGCATTAAGCCGGAGGCAGTTGATATCCATCCAGTTGGCAATGCTCCGAAGACAATTTTTTAGTGGGTCGAAGGTAGACTCAGAGGGGGAGTCATATGAAAAAAGAAGCTGTATATCATCCGCATAAGATGTGGCCTGTATTCCAGATTGGGAGATGATCTCGGCCAGCGGGGAAAAATATACATTAAACAAAAGAGGGCTTAGTGAAGAGCCCTGAGGGACGCCCCACTTGAGAGGACGACTGCATGAAGTGAAGGGGGGAGTGAATACAGCCTGGGTCCGATTGGACAAAAAGGAGGCAAGCCATTCCAAGGCCTTGCCCTGAACACCTTTTTCCTGTAGTCGGTTGAGGAGGATCGGGTGAGATACGGTGTCGAATGCTGCTGAAAGGTCTAGCAGCACCAACACCGCTCTAGAACCCTCGTCAACTTTCCACCTAATAGCGTCCGCCATCTCCAGGAGGGCAGATTCGGTACTATGACCCGGCCTGAAACCGTGCTGGGAGATGTGGAAGGCGCCGCTCTTCTCAAAGAACCCAGCCAATTGGCCATATACAAGTTTCTCCAGCACTTTGGCTGGGGCAGGGAGCAGGGAGATGGGGCGGTAATTTGCTGGTTCAGAGGGGTCTGCGGTTGCCTTTTTGATGATTGGTACCAGTCGAGCATGTTTCCAAGAGTCTGGAAAGATACCCGACAGGAGAGAGTCATTCCATATTTCGTTCAGTACTGGATTGAGCAAAGGAGCGAGAGATTTGTACTGCTTCGCTGGCCACAGGTCAAGGGGGGAGCCAGATTTGCACTTGAGAAGTTCCGCCAGAGACTGATCTAGGGAGATCGGCTCAAATTTGGAAAAGACTTTATCCGGATTGGAGCTAGTTAAATCTGCCTTCAGTTGAGGAGGAGTGATGTTGCTGGGAAAGGAGTTCTGGATTAGAGCGATCTTATCTTCAAAAAAGCTCGAAAGATTGTCGCAGAGAGCCTGGGAGACCAATGGTTGGCGCTTAAGGGCCAAGGGGTCGGTAAAGGCTCTGACCGCATCAAAAATGACTCTAGGTGCACCCTTAGCCCTGGTGATTTCCTCCTCAAGGTGAGATCTTTTATGGTCAATGATTTTTCTTCTGTACTCCTTAAGGGAGGTTTTGTATTTGGATCTACTGTCAGGAGAATAAGATCGCCTCCAATTTCTCTCCAGCCTCTTGCAGGTAGATTTATGTAGCCGCAATTCCTCAGAATACCAGGGTGCCGAGGGAGAGGTACGAAGGGACTTAATAGGTCTCAAGGGTGCTAAAAGATCCAGAGCCGAGGTAACCCAATGGTTGAAACTGGCCACGCGAGAGTCCATATTGTGGGCCTCCCCTAGGGGGGGCGTGGAGAGATGAGGGCCTAGACTCTCAAGAGAGATTCTCCTCCAATTCCGCCCCATGGTGTTGGACTGAGGTCTGGAGCGATCCACCAAGCGGGAGGAAAAGGAGAAAGGGATTAAAAAATGGTCCGACCAGACAACAGGGGTGGGCTTACCTAAAATAGTGTCAGTGAGGTTGGTACATATCAGGTCCAGAGTGTGCCCGCCCTTGTGTGTAGGGCCAACGACAAGTTGCTTTAGGCCACCATCAGATAAAGCTGACAAAAAGTTGGAGGCATTAGGTTCATTAAGATCGTCAGCGTGCAGATTAAAATCACCCAAGAGGGTGAAATTGGCATAGCGGAAAGATGCCTGTAAAGCAAAATCAATGAGGGCCGGAAGATAGGAGAATTTAGATTTGGGGGGACGGTACACCAATAAGCCAGAATAAGTAAAGTTGGCGGCCAGTTTAATACAGAAAGGTAACGCCTCAATGCACTCTATTTGAGGGTATGGGAAGGAGGAGATCGACCAGATAGATCTGTATATAATGGCCACTCCTCCACCAGGGTGTAAATTCTGCCTGTTAAAGCACAGAATATTGTAGTCGGGAGGAATAGCGAGGCAGAGGGCAGGATTGGTGTCATCTCCCAACCAAGTTTCCGTAAGGAAAAGGATATCCCACCTGTTATCCTCGAGTGATTGGGCTATGTCTAATGAATGTTTTACTAACGAGCGACAATTAATGAGTCCTGCTTTGATAGACGTATTACTGCCGCTCACAGGTTGACGGTGTGCGGACTGCCGTAAGTGGCAGGCGGGGTGAGAAGTATCGTCAGTATGCCGTACGCAGCAGGGTTTGAAGACAAAGGATGTCGGGTCGTCCGGCAGTGCTTGGGGTGCCTGTGGCCAAGAGCATGAACTGGAATTGAGGCCTAAAAGGGTTTCCCTGTTGTAGATGATGGGATTGAGGGACTCCCGCAGCAAGGGGATAGAACCTGGCGTGGCCGCGTCCGAGACGCGGACGAGCAGGACTCTGGCACGACTCCGGCGCGAGTCCGGCGCGCCCGCTGAGCGCGTTCGCTGCGCGAAGTCATGCCCTTCCCCTTTTATGCGCGACTAGAGCGCTCCGGGTCTGATCCACCCCCAAGATGGCCGCCACGCTTCTGAGCCCCGGGACCAACTCCACAGCGTTCAAGTCAGCTGCAGGTGAGAGGGCGCCAGGCAGCGGGATACGGGAAGACACCAAGGTGAGGAGGTCTGCCTAGTGCAAAGATGCGATCACAAGTTAAAAAATTACGGAGTTAAAAGCAAGTCGACTAAATGTGCAAATATTCGCAATAGCAGCGTAGAACACAGCGTAACAGCAGCAGAGCACACAGCCTCCCGGCTTCCGCCTCAGGAGGGGTACACACAATCACACAGACTGGCGCGTGGGATCTAGGCCCCTTTTATGCGCGACTAGAGCGCTCCGGGTCTGATCCACCCCCAAGATGGCCGCCACGCTTCTGAGCCCCGGGACCAACTCCACAGCGTTACAAGTCAGCTGCAGGTGAGAGGGCGCCAGGCAGCGGGATACGGGAAGACACCAAGGTGAGGAGGTCTGCCTAGTGCAAAGATGCGATCACAAGTTAAAAAATTACGGAGTTAAAAGCAAGTCGACTAAATGTGCAAATATTCGCAATAGCAGCGTAGAACACAGCGTAACAGCAGCAGAGCACACAGCCTCCCGGCTTCCGCCTCAGGAGGGGTACACACAATCACACAGCCTTCAACTAGAAGGGCATTATTTATCTTGGGTATACGCCCTCTTGCCAATAGTAGTTTAACCAGATCAGCTGTCCACAGTTGCATCTCCTTCACAGGCACCCATGCCTGAGTGAGAACCAGCTATTTCCCATGACCGGTTCCACCCCAGATGCAAACTTAGTCTGCGTATCAGCATCAGCTCATCACTCTTGTAGGATTCATGGGATTAGTCATTCTTGCTGAGGTGCTCTGCGTCCTCCACTCAAGACGCTTGCGTGGTACTCACCATCTTTACCGGAATAGTCTTGACAAACTGCACCGCTGTCTTGGAGTCCATGAAATAGTGAGTCTTACCCTGGTGGAGAATTCTCAGCTTAGTGGGATACAACAGGGAATATTTTGCATCCATACGCGCATCACTGGTAAAAAGTCCCATCTAGCGGCCGCCCTGCCAGCGTGAAGTCTGGGTACATTGAATTTTAGTTTCCCTGGTACTGCAACAGGCGTCTTTTGCTAGCCAGTCACAAGACCACATCTTCATCCCTGTAATTTAACAAGTGGGCAATGATGGGCCGGGCAGGCATCCTGGGTGGGGGCACCTGCCCTATGGATTGCTGTGCGCGGTCCACTGAGAACATAGCCGAGAGTGCTTCTCCCCACCACTTAGTCCTCCATTTTGGCCATAGCCGTGGATTTGGGTACTCCAAGAATCAGTTCCTTCTTGATCTTGCCTCAAGGTATTCGTTTTTATTACACATGCCCTCTAGCACCTTCTCCATGTTGAGCAGTGTTTCGTGGTCTACTGACTGGCCGTCTTCAACTTCGGAGGTACTATGCTCAAGCTGCTCGATCATCATCCTTGTCTACTTTTTCTTTAAGGCGGTCAAACCCATCTGCTAGGAGGTCTATTTTCATGTTGATTGATGTGAGACTTTGTTTGAACTCTAGGAACATGGATCTCATTTCCTGCTTCGGGCCAGAAGGGGCTCACCCACTCGACCCATCGTGCGCTTCCGCCTCCGGTTCTCGAATGAGAGCTTAGCTTGCTTCACTTCAGCTTTGCTCATCATCCAATTGACCAAGCGCTGTAGGTGCTGTTCCAGATCACCCACTAGATGTTTAGTCCAAGCGCCTGCCAGCTCCGGCCGCTGCTAGTGTCACACCACTCCCTAGCCGCTAACCATCAGGGGCCACAAGCAGACCCCGGGCACCACACCACTTGTGTCCGCTGCTCAACCGGGTCCATCCTCTGCTCCCCAAGGGGTCTCAAGAGGCGTATGTCCACGGGGGGTGAACCTCTTCTTCAACCAGTCGACCCTGCCTCGCCCCGGCTCCCAGCGGGCACAAGTACGTCAGGGGCCCTTTGCCCAGGCGCAGCGCAGAACACACACTGCACGCAGGTCACAATCTTTGGCAGGCGTCACCAGGAGGCACCGGAGTTCACTCTGTTAGGGTTGCAAGGGCATCAAATTCCTTCTGGATCAGTACAAGGAGCGATTGCGGTCAGCGGGCAGCCTCCAATGCCAGCAACCATGTCAGCGTGCGTATGATTCGGGCTCTCCCACCATGCAGCTCATAAGCTCTCTGCGGCACCAAGTCAGATGCAGGCCAGGGCACGTCTGTGGCCTCAATGCGCAACTTTTGAGGCACTGGTTTCAAGTAGTGCAACACTCCAGCACACAGGTATAGCTCAGGAAGCTGGGAGATACGGTGTTGTACCGTGCCTTCTCCTAATGGCATCATTGCTCTCGTGCCTCTGCAGACTGCAGGCGCAAGAGCGATATTCTCTCTGCTTTCCTTTGTGTCACCGCTCTTGCACCTCTGCATTCCGCGGGTGCCATAGTGGCCTTTCTTTCCTTGTTCTTTTATTGTTTTTCAAACATGCATGTGCAGATGCTTCTTGTCTGTGCGTAGATGCATATATGCATTTGAAAATGTGTAGGGTTTCTTTATTGTGTAGCACACGGCAGTTAGGTCAGTTTTACCTTCTGACGTGTGCTTCATATCACGCAGCTTTGGACTCCGTGTATAGTCCCATTATAGGCACAACACCCCACCCACACCACTACAGAGTAGGCATGCATGAATAAATACACAACAAAACTTTTGTTTGGAGAAAATATTGCTGCAGGTTTATTCCATACAAAAGTATGGGTTATCTTACGGACGATCTAAGGGCAGGCAGCTGTACCAACCTATGTTGCCCAGCCTGCCTGATGAGCCAAGCACTGTGGAGAACCCAATCAGCGCCAACCTTATGGGGGTGATCCCCTTACTGGATCACGTGACACATTGGTCCCTTATTACTCACGCCCCTTTCAGGGCAGAGCGTAGCAAGGCAAGCCCCCAGTTGTTCAAGCCACAACCGCCCGAAGGACTAACGGGGCACCGATGTAATTGTTCCAGGACCCTCCCACGAGGTTCCTGGGATTTGGCTCTGGCACCCCTATTGTGCTTTTGCAGAGGTACCCTTCTGTACCCATACTGCTTCCAGATCGCCCTGTAACTCCGCCTGCAACGACAAAGAAAAACACTACAACGTCCTCTGTACTTTGCCTGCCAGTCCCATGCCGGGTAAGCGGTAGGGTAGGAGACGGCTTGCCAGGCACCAAAGAGGACCCAAAATGAGGGAGGAGGCCTAAATATCCCCCCACGGCGTGCCAGAATTGACGTGCTTGGAGCGCCAGGTAAGGGGACTCCTCCTGGAGCCCCGCAGTAGTAAGGGGGGTGGGAAAATGCCCAAATGCCACTAGAGGGGCCGCCCTTTTAGGGTGGCACCCTGCGGGGGCCGCGGACAGCCACATAGTCCCATTATAGGCACAACACCCCACCCACACCACTACAGAGTAGGCATGCATGAATAAATACACAACACAACTTTTGTTTGAATATTGCTGCAGGTTTATTCCATACAAAAGCATGCAAATATGGTGGGTTATCTTACGGGCGATCTAAGGGTAGGCAGCTGTACCAACCTATGCTGCCCTGCCCGCCTGATGAGCCAAGCACTGTGGAGAACCCAATCAGCGCTACCCTTATGGGGGTGATCCCCTTACTGGATCACGTGACATATTGGTCCCTTATTACTCACACCCCTTTCAGGGCGGAGCATAGCAAGGCAAGCCCCCGGTTGTTCACGCCCACAACTGCCCGAAGGACTAACGGGGCACCGACGTAATTGTTCCAGGTCCCTCCCACGGGGTTCCTGGGATTTGGTTCTGGCACCCCTATTGTGCTCTTGCAGAGGTACCCTTCTGTACCCATACTGCTTCCAGATCGCCCTGTAACTCCGCCACAGCTCTGGAGGCGGCCCCCGTTGCCTAAAGAACCCCCGCACCAAAACAGCAATTTCTCACTTGCAACCTGCTATTTCCAGGGCCTCTTGCATGTCCAAGAGGAACAGGTCCATACCAACCTGTGACAAGTGAACCCCATCAGCATCAAAATAGCCTTTTACCTTCAAGTGGATCAGCTCATGTCTGATGAACCCAAAACCTCTTTGGTCTGTGAATCTGCGCATTGCACTATTCACCCTTTTGCGGGAATGTTCAACTGCTTCATTTGACTTGGCCCCGTGCCAAGCCAGGCGCAGCACTATTTCAGACCAGAAGAGCTCACATTGCCCCATGTACTTGCTGATCTCCCCCAAGTCGGTCTTCATTGCTTGTAGGAGAGCACCCCTGCCCATGGTGGTGAGATCGTTGCCCCCCAAGTGAATTATTAAGATATTAGGGAAACCTTTTTGCCCAGCCAGGCCCTGTTCCAGCCTGTTCAGGAGGCTGTTCCATCTCATGCCAGGGAAACCCCACCAGACAAACTTAGTTTGTGAGAACCCTTGCATCCACTTCCTGCGTGCGGCCCACTAAGCCAGTCTGGAGATGAATGAGTGGCCGATCAACCACACTTGGAATCCTGGCAAAATAAATGGATGCCATTTTCATGCACTATTTTTTTATATTCTTGTTGTTTACACAATGCACTACACGTTATGCTGCTGACATTTACTGCACACATATATACAATTGATACCTCATTATGCCACTGAAATACACTGCACACATAAATATAATTGCCCATTTTCACTTGACAGGGGGATGTGGGCTCCGCTTACATTTACCTGTCCTTATCAAGGACGAATGTAGCGTTCAAAGAAACGGGACTCTCAGTGTCCCACTTTCTTTATGATTTCATGACCCATGCCTGCCTTAAATGCTGTAGTGGCCGCCCCAATCCGAAATGAGTGGCTAGAATACTTCCTGTCAGGACGGGCGAGGCCAGCCCGCTCGAGGCAAGCACCCATGACCTTATCTATTTGGAATTTCGAGAGTGGCACCTGGTCTGCGTGTATCAGAAAGTACCCAGGGACATTGGGGAGAACCCCCAAGTACTCTTTGACTCTAGAAACTCGGCACTACCTTTGATCCCCCAGCGGCATCAGTACTATGTCAGCCCCCTGCCCTGCTTGATCCGTTTTGGACCTCCTGAGATGGATCACCAACCTATCCGTCACTCTTATATCTTGGCTGCTTAAGGCGTCCCCTGACTGGTCGGATTTGACCCTAGCCACCAGTTCGCTAATCCTGAATGCCCCAAAAAACATGAGGCAGAATGCAGCCGCAAGAGTCGGGCCTCAAAATGTGAATGGGTGACCTGGCCCACTACCTCTAGCATGCCCTGGAGTGTGTGGAACTCAATGGCCGCCCTATTATCTAGAAGCCTGACTTCCTCCCTGGCCCACCCTTTCAGCACCGCCCTGATCAAGAAAGCCTTGGTCTGATCTTGCTCTCCTCTCAGCTAAGCATTGTGGCTTACTGACGCCAAATGCCCACGCACCCAGGAATGACTCTTCCCCTTCTTTTATGCCAATAACACGAAGCCTTGCACCCTCTGCTCTAAGGGATGTGATGCTTGGCCCAGCGCCCTAGAGATGTTCTGAAAGATGGTGAGCTGAGTTTTGTATCTTTTTCTGGTCCCCGGTGCAATAGAACGTTCCCCCATCGCTCTCAGTTGCTGTTCCATTGCAGAAGTCCATTACATTGGGCATGATTGGGTGGAGATAGGTATCCCCACTAGAGATGTAGGTCCTAAGCAAAATTGTGCCAAGCCTTTATTGTTCTGAGGAACCATTGCAGAAGTCGCCATAGGTGCGCTGGGAAAGGGGTCATCGCCGCTCTCGCTCGTGGCCAGGCCTCCCGGAAATGGAGCCACTGAAATCGAGAGAGATCCTCAGCAGCTACATTCTTGACCCTCTCAATGTGTCTCACCTTAAACTCGATATTGCAGCGCATGCACGCCCTGATTAGCACCCTCAACAAACACAGCACCAGGGGGCATTTGGCTGACTGCTCGTTGATGGCTTGTACCACCGCCATATTGTCAGACCAGAGTACCACCCTTCTGGCTGACAACGCCTCAGGCCACAAATGTAGGGCCACCACTATGGGGAACAGCTCTAGTACCGTTATTTTTGCTGTTATGTTCCTTTTATGCCAAGATTTCGGCCACTCTTTTGCGCGCACCATTCGCAGTCCATTATCACGTCCAAGCCCTCCCTGTCTGTCGCATCTGTGAAGAGACAAATTTCTGGGCTACCAGCCCAGGGGGATCTCCAAATGACTGTTCCATTAAAACTCAGCAGAAACTCATGACACATCAAGAGGTCCTCCTTCAAGCCCTTCCCTATTCTGACCATGTGATATTTTTTTGTGCACATTGGCTGTGGCCCTCGCTAGTCTCCTTGCAAAGACTCTACCCACTGGTATTACCCTGGCAGCGAAATTCAGCTTCCCCAAGAGGCTCTGAATGACACCCAGGGGGGCCTTGTCCTTGCTCAGGATGTCCTGGATATCCATCCGCAATGCCTGCACCTTCTCGGCCGGGAGCCTGGACACCCCACCTGGACACCCCATTGACGTTGTCCAACTCGATGCCCAGAAAAGTGAGGACATGCGCGAGACCCTCGGTCTTCCCCGGCACCAACGGAACCTCCAAGTGTCCTGCCAGCTCCTGGAAGTGACTCAATACTCTGCTGCAGTCTCGTGTCCCTGCTTCCCCTATGACGAAGAAATCGCCCAGGTAATGCGTTACTCTCCCTGTGTTGTATGACCAGGTGAGTGCTCACTGCAAAAAGCTGCTGAACGCCTCATTTATCAAAGAAACATTTGCTCTGCCACTTAAAACCCAACAGGTGGTGACTATCTGGGTGGACTGGAAGCAGGCGGAAGGCTGACTCGATGTCTGCCTTGGCCAGCCATGCCCCTCTCCCTGCTCTTCTGACTATATCCACCGCCATATCGAATGAACAGTACGAGACAGAGCACGTTCCGTCCTCCAGCCAGTTGTTGACTGAATTGCCCTCTGGATAAGACAGGTGGTGTATCAAGCGGAAGGACCCAGGTTCTTTTTTGGGGACTACAACCAGGGGAGATACCAGAAATTTTCCGGGGTGAGGGTGGTCAAATGGCCCTGCCACCCACCCCAGCACAGTCTCCTTCCTCTGATGTTCCTGCACCACGTTCGGGAGCTCTGTTGCTAACTTCAGGTTGTCTGCATCCCTGCTAACTAATGGGCCTTGGTATGGGATCTTGAAACCTTCCATGAAACCATCCGCCAGAATCTTGGTGTCCTTTGTGTTGGGGTAAGCCCTGAGCAGGGGGAGGAGGTTATCAATAATAATCGGTGAGGGTCCCTTTACTGAGCAAACCTTGACTTGAGTAGTGGCCAATGAGGAGAGGGGAACTGGGCCACTGGAGCGTGGGGAGGCTGGAGGCCGGCAGGTGGGAGGGAGGGGTTCCGTTCTCTTACTCATGTTAGCTGTCTTGCCGGCTGGCAGCTATGGAAGGGCCCTCCCGCTTGTTGCTGCATGACACTGCGGGGTGACAGGCCCCACACTTGCTGCAAATGTGCCCAAGCTTGCAAGCCTTTCCCCATGTGCAGGACCCTGCGTTGTACAATCTGCACGAGCCTGAGTTAAATCGCTTGCCCCCTCTTCCCTGATTGCTGCCTCCCTGGCATCCCCGAAAGGACTGCTTGAAAGGACGCTTCCCTGATTGCTTTTGTCCTTTGGAAATGCCCTGCCCCTTCCAACTTTTTATGGTCCCTTTGGTGTCTGCAGTAAACTTCCCCATGTGCTCTACCCAGAGCTCGATTTCCTTTTGATCCCAACCCAGGTCTGGACACATTGCCATTTTCTTGAGGAAGTCACGGTCATAGTTATACCACCCAATGCCCCCTCTGTTTTCAGCCACATCATGGATTAAACGAGAATACTGCCACATTGCGGGACCCTGTTCCGGGAATTTCTCCATCACCACCGCTGCTAATATCGCAAATGCGTCACCCCAGTTCTTATTGGTCTTTTCTGGCCAGGCCTGGAATTTGACCTTTTTCTCATCGTCCTTCCCCCACATCTTTCTAGTGTCCTGTCGGTCTGTCCCATGCATTAGCAAGGTAAAGATGTCCACAAATTCCTGTCTCCAGATCCCTTCCTTAGCCGCCAATGGTACATCCCAAGCCAGAGAGCAGCGACCTGATGCTAGAGGCGCTACTGTGACGAGCGGCGGCTGTGTTGCTGCCGCTGAGCCCGCCTTGGCTGCCTCTGCTGGTGTGGCGGGCTTGTGGGCATCTGGGGAGCAGCAGACAGGGGGGGGCAGCCTTACCTGCCGTGCTGGGACTGGGGTGGGGGGGCTGCAATTACCTGTGTTATGGGTGCAGCCAGCGATGGCCCGCCGTCCGTTGTAAGGCCGCTTCCAGCCAGGGCGCCCCTGGTGTCGACTTCTATTGCAGTTTGTGCTGGGAGTCCCTGCTGTGCACCTGCCATAGCCCTGGCGGCTGCTGAGCCCGGGAGTATCTGTGCACTCACGCTGCCAGCCAGTTCCCCCCAAACTTGTACAATGGATGGTGGACCCCCCCCCCCCAGGTGCAGCGGCCACAGGCGTGGGTGTTTGTACAGTATTACAAAAACATGATTTAAAGTCATCCAAGATGCTCAACATAGAGTCCATCATCTTACCAAATTTATCAGAGTTCGTGTCGCTAACTGTGATAGGGCGTGGTGGGCCAGCCGGGATGACTGCAGGCACCGCTGCTCGTGGAGGGGAAGTCACCCTGACCTTCTGCACTGGAGGCTCTGCTGGAAAATCCTTGTTCATCAGCCGGTGAGCACGCTTCGACCTCCCGAGTGCTGCCTCAACTGGCACTGCTGTAGCCGCAGCAGGCGCATCCTCAACTACACCAGAGTCTGCTTTTTCACGGGCTTCAAGCATCTCTTTGGGCCAGGAGACTCCTCTAACCTTCGCCATTTCCCTAAAGTCTGCCCAGATTGCCTCCAGCGACGTGCTGGGCTGGGACTCTTCCACTGTGGTGATTTGGGAGAACAGGAGGGGAGGAGATCCTTGGCTATCCATACCTCTTGTTTGTAGTGCAGAAACCTCTAAGCAAGTCCTGCAGAGATAAAGGATCATGAATATCCGACCCACTGGGCCTTACCGCTGATCTGCGGGCTCATCTCCCCCGATCTGTTTGGCCAGACTCCATCCCCCCTGCGTTTGCCAGTACTTACTTCTGTCTTTGCTTCCTGGCTCAACCTAGCCTGCCGGAGTATTTACGTTGATTTCGGACGTCTGTTAAAGGTTGACCTTGTGGGGGGGTGAGGGTATCCGTGTTTGCAGGCAAGTGAAGGGGGGACACTCTTTACTGTAAATAAAAAAACAGGGTTAAGCACTTAGCCACTTTACGGGGTCACCCACCAGAGGTAACAGGATTGTGGAGGGGCTTGATGACCGAGGCAGGGGGGGGTGTAGGCGGGGGGTGGTTTTGTATTCTTCTTTACCTCAACCGATTCCGCCGTGACTTGCTCCTGCCTGAAGCGATCATCTAACTATTGTCTGTTCTCCGTTCCTGGAAAGAATAACGATTAGCGCCGACATTCATAGCGGCTTGGTACCACCCCAACCCCCAGCCCTGCCCCCAACCTCAGCTGGGCCCCGCCTCGACAACTCACTGATTCCGACGTTTGCAGGGCCCGGTGACCTCCATCCGTCCTCCTGATTGGGGTTTGAGCGAACTGTCCGTGAACCTTGGTTATAAAATTGACAACCGTTATGTCCCCTTAGAGTTTCCGCCTCAAGGCGCCCCCGCCCATTGTGGCGCACCCTTGCATGAACTTCTGCGCCATGTCTCCTCTCAACCCTCAGTGCCCCCAACCCCCACTGTGACCCCTCCTATTAAGCTTCCCCCCCCAAATACCTCTGTGCGTCTGCCGCCCTGTCCTGCTTTCTATCTTGGCTCTGGCTGAATAGCCTGCACCTGGAGCCTCTACTCACCGCAATTGACGATAATCTCTGGGGGTGGCAATGACAGCATATATTGGTAGGCATTGCAACATCATGGACTCCATACAAAGTCACTTACAACAAGGCGACACCACAGCAACATGTTTGAAACATACTTTGGGGGGGGGGGGTGAGAGCAAGCGACCTCAACTACTGGGCCACCATGGGCAAGCACCTTACTGGGGTGGAGAGGGGGGGCACAACCTACTTGGCGCCAGTTAGCAGAACAGGAGGTATCCCACCCCGGCCCCCGCCTGTTCTGTCCCCCGGTCCTCAAATCGCGCGTAGCCCGAAGCGGAGCTGACCTATACCTACAAACCCGTTTAGTCCACTGAGGGGGTGGTACAGCTCCTGCATGGGTGGGTGTCCCTCCACCTTTGTCCCCCAACCTCACCAGTCTGCCGTTCGCAGACGGGGGCAGTGCCGTCGCGGTGCCCCCCACGGCTCCTATCGCTGCCCCAGCGTACTAAAGGCTGAGGCGTAGGCAGCCTGGCTCCACCACAAGCAACGTGGGTGAACCACCACAGGCGATGTTAAAAACTAGCGTCGGTGAGCAAGTGGAGCGCCTTGCGGGGCATGAGGGGGTGTTGGGCTAAGTCGCACGCTCACTGCCATCCCCTACTTGCCCTGCTTCATTCTGCGTATGCAATAGGGAGCCCGATCAGGGACCGGGGAAGAAGCTGCGCCTGCGTGCACGCTGGGTGTGGCGAGGGGGAGCAAACGGCAGAAAACCACCATAGACCGTTGAAATGGTCTCTACAACTCAAGGCGCCAAGACGCCAGCGGACTAACCTGCCGCATGCAGTGTGCCACCATTCATGAAAGGGTGTTAAGGATGGAGTGCCTGCGCCACGGACAAGCGCTGCAAACCGCCGAGGGAACCTGCACTGTGACACGGTCTGGAGTTATCCTGGGGGCCAGCGCTACCCGCAGCTGGCCCGCTCGCGCACCTCAGGGGGAGCCGTGTGCTACGCCTCCCCGCATCGGACCCTCTTCAGTCCCCCCATACAGGGGCACTAACCAGTGTCCCCATATACTGCCACGAACTGGACCCCCCCCAGTTGCCGACACCGCAGCCTCAAGTGAGACCCCCCCAGGCCCGACCGCGCTGTCCTAAAGGCATCGGCGCACTCGCCCGCCTAGATTGCACCACTTCACGGGGGGCCTTTGTATATCACACTAGGGAGGGTGGGGAGCCTCGATCACTGTTGGACCTCCAAGCCAAATTCGGCCGCTAACAAGCCCCGGGACTTGTCACCGTTTACGATAAGCAGAGACTGCAACATGACAGAGATAGGACTTATCAAGGTCTAAATTAAGGAAAAAGGTGGTATCGTGAAGCATCCCTTGGATAGGAGAGATATGCGTCTTCTAAGACTTCTAAGAGGATAACCTCATGAACAGTTGGATTAACACCGTACCTTATATACTTGCATGGATAAAACAACAACAGAAGTCATTCAATCAAATTGAAGCATATGACAAATCGGGATCTATTCTTTTAAAGCCTTGAGAAAGCCCAGGGGGGGCGAAACGTACGTCGGCTGCTGCTGTTCTCTACTGGTTATGAAATGAAATAAAGTTAACAGAAGAACCTGATTCAAGAGTCTTTTTAGAATCCAACAAAAAAAGGAGATTACGAATACACATTATTGCAGGAGAAATAATAAGTTCTATTTAAAGATTGACTTTTTTATGGTCTTGGATAACAGTTACAACAATCTGGTGTACTTCGGTGTATCTTGGTTGTATATTGTTCTAGGCTGTTTTTCAGTTCTAGTGTAAACACAGCCTGGTGAGTGGGTCGTGTGACACCATGGGTGCACCCACAAAAAATGTATGTTCTGATTAATTTTGAAAAAAATGACTATGAATGGATGTGCTGATCATTAAGCAAACCCACAAAGTTTTGGAAAAAGACCCGGGACTCTGTCGGCCGGCCCCCCCACCCATGGTGTCCACCAAATGCCCCCTGCAATGACTCGCCGCCTCGATGTCTCAACATGCGGGACTTCCCGAGGCACCGCTGCAAAGACTCGCTGCCTTAGCATTCCGCCAGGCGCTCGTCCTCGGGGTCTATGGTGGAATCTGTCTGGTTCAGGCTGCTGGGACCGATTGGGACCCCGTGCAATGAGGGTCAGGGGTGAACAAACCCCCTATACCCTGCCCCCCGACCCGCTGCCCCACTTGCCCCGGCCCGGCTCTGACACCACCGAGCCTACTGCTGGGGTCGGACCACCACATGCCATGGGGGTGGCAAGTTGTGGGACGGGGGCTGGGCACTGCCTGCACTCACCTTGCACAATGCGATCCTAGGATCCGGATTAGTGTCCGAACGACCAGAAGCACGACGCGACCCTCGGATCCGGATTGATGTCCCAACCACCCGCAGCATGACCATACGTCACGACCAGACGGCGTGCCAGGCACCAAAGAGGACCCAAAATGGAGAGGGGAGGCCTAAATACCCCCCACCCCATGGCGCGCCTGAAATGACGTGCTTGGAGCGCCAGGTAAGGGGACTCATCCTGGAGTCCCGCAGTAGTAAGGCGGGTGGGGGAAATGCCCAAATGCCACAAAAAGGGCTGCCCTTGTAGGGTGGCCCCCTGTGGGGGCCGCGGGCAGCCGCATTTTGTACAGAATTGGCAATAAATACTTTTCATACTTACCAGTTGTTGGAAGTCTCACTTCAATTTTCTGGATATCATTTCCTGCAAATCCCCCCACCACATTTTGGCAACGATTGGAGTCTGAAACACGCACAACGAAGTTCATGGCTTCTCTGCCTACATGTTTACAGTCTTTTGGCACCTTGGAGGACTGGCTTTTGCATGCTAGTGTCTTGGGGTGCGTTTTTCAAGATTGTTTTAACTCATTGGTCGAGCTCGCTTCCTGGAGTTTTGCTTAAGCGCATTGGATCATTGGCTGGTACTGCCACCTCCTGGCTCTTCAACTCTACTGGCATTAACCAGTGTCCTCTAGGGCCCTGGAAAAAATACCGGAGGCACTGTTTCTTTGCATTGAATTTTATGCTGGCAGTCATTATTCATCTTTTAGATTTTCTGGATTTATACACTGGTGACAGGCACACCTTTGTGAGTATTTCTGCCTGTCACATATTCATCTTCAGGCATGTTTGTTTGAGAAATTAGCGGTGACAGGCACACCTTGTTTTTGAAAGGTACTATTTATTGGAATTCAAAAACTTCAGTTTTACAGCAAATCCCTGCTTCTAGATGTATTTGTTTCATTTGGGTCATTATGGCTTCTTCTTCCTCTTCTGCAAATGTTTTGGCTCACTTAAGTTCATTTTTAGAGCATCCAGGAAAACCTCCTATGAAATGGGAAATCTGGCTCAGATCCTTTGAAAATTATTTTGTGGCTGTTGGTGCAGATGAGTACATTCCCAAACGCAAAGCAGCTATTCTATTCAGTCATTTGGGGCGAGAAGGACAACAAATCTTTGATAACTCACCCAGAATACCAGCACCCACTGTGAAGGAAAGTGAATGGGATGTTTTTCTTGAAGCCAAAGCACTCCGCCTACAAAAAAAGTTTTGTGATGAGTCGAGTATTCTTCTTGAAAGGTTCAATTTTGTGAAGATGAAACAAGTTGACGAATCTATGGAAGAATTTCTCTCAGCACTAAGAGGTTTAGCAACTAACTGCAATTTTGGGGCTTCATTTGACGTTTATTTACGTGATCAGTTTGTTTATGGTTGTTGTTCCAGGACAATTCAGGAGGAGCTTTTATGTTACAGGGATCCCTCTCTAAATGAAGTATTAATGGTTGCTAAAAGCATCAAACGCTCTATAGAATCTTCTCGTGACATGGGTCAGGAGGCAGTGTCTTCTTCTGCTTCCTTGGCAGTGCATGCTGTAGAAGATCCCATGCATGTTAATGTTGTGAAATCCAAGGATACATTAGGGAAATCTGGGAGAAAATCTATTGCTTACTGTTACAGATGTGGGTCAAAATCACACATGGGTGATTTTCCTCAATGTCCTGCAATTGGTAAACACTGTGTTAAATACAAGAAACTAGGTCATTTTCATGATGTTCGTAGGATGGGGAAACGTCAATATAAAATCAATAGTATTGAAGCTCTTTTAGATATTGAAACCTTGGAACTATTCAACCTAGTGCTCAATCTTGATGTACTCCAAGTATCTGATGCAAAAATTAAGGATCCCATCTAACAGGTTTCCATAGGTGGTAAACTAAATTTAGAAATGAGGTGTGATTCTGGAGCCCCAGCCCCTATCACAATTATATCTAACACTTTGTTCACTTCTAACTGGATATACTGTGTACAGTTACAAACTCCTGATGTACGACCTAAAGCATATGGAGATCAAGACATCAACATGTTGGGTTTTTTCAATTATTGTATTACTTGTTTGGGTAGATATGTTATTACAAACATTTAAGTTGAAAGAAAAGGCAGGTGTATTGTGGGTTGGAAGGATTTAGCAAAGCTTGGAATTATTTTAGTTCCTGGAGCTGATCCTCCAGTCAGAGTTTCTGACATACCTTTGGCATGTGTTCAGTCTATTAACCAAGACGGTATGGTGTCATGGAGCAAAGAATTTCCAGAAGTATTCAGCAATTCTGTTAGTTGTGTGAAGACTTATGTTCATTCCATTGTTTAAAAAAAAAACTCCATACCTGTGTCTCACAAGGCCCGTCTTGTTCCTCTGAACAATAAAGATTAACTTAAATCTCTTCTTGATCAGATGATCTCTGAGGGCATAATTGAGAAAGCTGAGACTTCTGAGTGGGTTAGTCCCATAGTTATAGTGCGAAAAAAGGACAAAAGTATTAGGCTGTTTACTGTCGCACACAGCCTAAACAGCTGCATTGTGCTTGGAAGTCATTCTTTACCGAGAATACATGATTTGTTAGCCAATATTGGTGATGCTCGTCTCTTTTCCGTACTTGATTTGAAGTCAGCGTTTCACCAAATTCCTTTGGATTCTGATTCCCAGTTACTTACCACATTTATTACTCCCTTTGGAGCATACAAATTTACTAGGTTACCTTTTGGCTTGGCTTCTGCCGCCAGTATTTTTCAAAGGTTGTTGGACACCATTCTGGAGGGCATTGTTGGTGTGCAGGCCTTCCAGGATGATGTTCTCATCTTTGCAAAGACACTGGCTGAGCATGATGTAATTCTTAATGGAGTGCTACGCTAATTTAGTGACTATCGTATCATCTTAAGATCTGATAAATGTCAGTTTAATGCTCAAAACTTTGACTACTTGGGTCATTCTATTAGCTCAGAAGATATTTCACCCAAACTGTCTCTCATCAAGGCTATTCAGGATGCTCAAATTCCGATGGATAAAGTTTCGCTCAGATCTTTTCTAGGTATTAGCAAATACTATTCCAGGTTTGTGGATGGTTATGCTTATGTGGTGCAACCCCTTAGGGATCTTTTGAAGAAAGGGGTAAAATATATATGGAGTGATGACGTTCAATCTGCATTTGATTCCGTGAAAAAGTTAATTATTTCGGCACCTATTCTTGCACCTTTTCAAGCAGATAAAGAGTGCACTGTAACAGTTGATGCGAGTCAGGTCAGTTTAGGTGCTGTACTGACTCAAGTTATTCAGGGCAAGGAACGAACAGTTGCATTTGCTTCACGTTCTCTCTCTTTAGCTGAAGTTCGTTACAGCACCATAGAACGTGAAGCATTGGCATGTTCCCAGACAGCGGAAAAATTCAAAATGTTTTTGCAGGATGCACGCAGGCCCGGACTGGGAACCACAACCGGCCCTGGCAAAGTGCTCGGCCGCACTCCCCCCTCCCCAGGGGGGAAGGGGGTGCCGCCGAGCTCTTTGCCAGGGCCGGTTTTCGGGCGATTTTGTTACAGGGCCGATTTTGCAGCTATGCTGCAAAAACGGCCCTGTAACAAAAACGGCCCCCAGGAGCCCAAAACCGGCCCCCACTGGTGCGGTAAACCGGGGGTTTGCCCGGTGCCCGCTACGGCCAGTCCGGCCCTGGATGCACACTTTACCATGTTCTTGGATCATAAGCAATTGTTTCATTAGTTGAATGGTGATGGTACTGGCAAAGCCTCACCATGATTAATTAGGCTACTGTCCAAGTTACAGGAATACAATTTTGTCTTGAAGTACATTCCAGGTGGTAAGAACAATAGAGCTATTGTCATTCTAGGTTATCTATTCAGGAAGATTCCAAAGAAAACTTAAGAAGTGATGAATGTGTCAATGCTCTGGTGGATGATGTAGTTTCTAGTGCGGGTCTCTTTCACATGAAAAGTGGGTACAAACTGCTGCTCTGGATCCCATTTTGATTAAAGTAACTAATTTCATGGAAAAAGGATGGCCCAAGAACAGGTGTATTGGTCTTCCTTACCTCTTTTCATTCAGGTTTCTGATGAGTTGGCGGTTGTTGAAGGAGTTGTGGTGAGGGGTGATCATTTTGTGCCACCCTCTTCTCTCAGGTCTCTACTCATTAGAGAGGCACATGGAGGGTACTTAGGAGTAACTAATACATGCAAGGCTTTGAAGCAATTCTATTGGTGGCTATCATTAGAAGCAAGGGTTGAGAAATGTGTTGAAAGGTGTTCTGCTTGCTTAGTTCCTGATAAGCATCAGAAGAAGCATGAAACTCCACTTATTATTGTCTCATTGCCATAGGAGGCGTGGAGCAAAGTTGCATGGGACTTTGCAGGGCCATTTGAACCACTACCTTCTGGACAACGTTTTCTTGTGGTTTTAGTTGATTATTTCAGTAAATGGGTGTATTTTAAGTTCACTTCCCATCCCGACACTGAATCTGTTATTGGTTTTATCAGAAGTAATTTCCTCATTGAAGGTGCTCCTAGGGAATTGGTTTCCAAAAATGGAACTCATTTTGTATCAAAATGAATGTGTGCATTTTTATTCCCCATCTGTCAATGGTTTAGTGGAGCGCATGAATCAGTTTCTTAAGGAAGGAATTCAGACTGCTTTAACTATGGGTTATGATGCCAAGGACTTTTTAGTAAAAACATTGTGGGCATATCTGCTTACCCCGCATAGCACCACAGGAGTGTCTCCTTTTCTTCTTATGAGAAAGAGGTTGCCCAAATGCTCGTGTGGTCCTCATTGGGTCAGGAGAATTAACAAGCAGAAGCAGTTTTCAGTCCCAATTTTTTTTGATTCAAAGCATAAAGCACGCCTTGTGATCTTTCAGTAGGTGATTCAGTTTTGGTAAGAATTCCCAATAGTCAAGAAGGGTGAGTGTATTGAGAAAGTTTCTAGGTGTTGAGCATTTTTAAAAGGTAAGGGTTGGTGGAGCAAAAGGGAGCAGGCAGAAAAAATTGCACGCATTAGGAGGACGGAGGATTCTGATTTTTTAGA
Organism: Triturus cristatus; assembly: GCF_964204655.1. Taxonomy (NCBI): domain Eukaryota; kingdom Metazoa; phylum Chordata; class Amphibia; order Caudata; family Salamandridae; genus Triturus; species Triturus cristatus. The sequence goes on along the minus strand of NC_140581.1, from coordinate 423,313,524 downwards.
TATTTCTGGGAGTGGCTCTATTGGCTCAGCGTCCAGGTTTGTCTCAGAGTGTCTAATGCGTGGTTCTGGTGTAGAGAGCTCATGTTTTTCGGTTCCCAATTGTAGCAGCAATGAGGCATGTATGTCTTCTGAAATACAACAAATAATAGTTCGTAATGCGGGGATGTCTTCTGAGTTCAAGGACTTTTACATGAACTAATTTCCTTTCCTTTCCAAGTGCTCCAGCGCTGAATACCACAAATCCCCTCGCTACAGACCGGACCACATTTCATTCACTCATTCACTGGTGGGGCCCATAACACCAATCATTCATTCTACTTTCAATATCAATGGTCCTCGAGAAAGAGAGAGAGGGGAGTTTCTTTTCTTTATTCCATGCAAATGGGAGGAAGAGTGCATCAATCACCTGATGAATATTGACAAGTTTGCCTATACCTACCTACCTCACCAGGATCTCAATACATGATAACCTAACAGTTCCTCCCATACTATTGGCCATGGATCAGCCAGTTGCTGGGAATAGCAACCCTTAATTCTACTAAACAATATACATTGAAATACTTCAAATAATAACCCAACACAGTTCTTTAAATGCAATAATATGTTTATCTAATTAAAGCATAAGGAAATCATGTAGCATTCAATATTTTAGTTCGCATATTTACCTAATCTGGCTAAATGGCGTCCTCTATGTCAAATTCAGATCTTTCGTCTCTATGCCCATAAATCAAAGAAATAGTTTGTAAGTTAATTGGGCATTAGATCAGTCCATCAGAGTCTCTGGTAGCAGCTGTCCAGCAGTGTCACCGTCCTCTACGCCAGGCAATCTGGTAAAGTGATGGGGTGCAAAAGAAGTAAGCTCCTACCCTCTCTAGTCAACTTTTATAGTACATTTTATCAGCAAAATGTTTCAATACATATTTCAGAACAAATTTAATTGGTTAACCAGGATCACTCTTCCTGCTTCTCATACATTAAATGTTGCATTAGATGCAGCTTCTCAATTTGTAAATAGATTAGCAACAGTTTCTAGTCCATTCAGGGCATGTTGATTCCCATGCGGGGTTGTGTCCTTAGTGTCATCAATTATAACAGTTCATAGTTCAAAAAAGTCCTTTGTTTGATGCTTGACGCTCCTCCCAGGATGTCCTTCACGGGTACAGTCCTGGGGTCAGGACGAGGTTATTGTTGCTCATCTTTTAGCGCAGGCGCACTTCACTCAGTGACTTCTGTGTCATGTCGGGGCGTCAGAATTGGGATGGCAGCCATTTTGTGGCCACTCCAGAAAGGTCAACTCAAGCAAAGAAACATAAAACGTAATTAATATATGGAAATGACTATCAAATGTTATTCCCTCACTAACCCCTCTATGTGTGTGTATTTATCTAGCAAAAGCAACACGCATTGCAGTTTATACTCACAATTTAAAGCACGATTCACAAATCACATCACAAAAGCAACATATAACATGCCGTTTCTAAATATCTGACATTAATATGCGTACAAAATTAGTTTACGTATCAATCAAGCCATGCAAATGCGTTTCCCACGTGTATTTTCTAATTAGTAATGTTTATTAATTAAACACAGCAAAAACAATTAATACTATTAATTTTAATTCAATTATTCATGTTAGTTCAAATTGATGAAATGGAGGAGGTATACGTTTCTTAGGGAAAACCTCGCTCCAGCAATCCCCCCTTTGGTGATTTTATCACCACAAAACACCCAAATTTAGTACCCTTTTACGAAGATTTGAAATGACTTACTCATAGCTCAAAATTCAGTTTCTTCATATTCATCTCTTTTTACCTTCTTATACATTTTGTCTTTCCACTCATCTAAGGCTATCTCTTCAAAATCCTTTTCTAGATCTTTTCCTTTTCTCTTAAGTTTATCTCTATTTATTTTATTATTTTTTTTTTCTTTTTCCTGCAACACATACACCCTAATCTTATCACTAATACTGCAACTATCACACATGTTAATGGAAATAGAATTTTACCTATAACAGTACTACCTATCTTAACTAAGAAATGTTTAATAGCAGCTATTTTCTTTCCCATTCTTGTCCATACATCTTCAACCTCCAGTGGTGCAAGTTCATCGTGCAATTCAGTAATATTTTTAATGTAAACTTTTAGATCTTTACTTTCATCTGGAATGTAAGTGCAACAATGTTGAACTTTCAGCATTCCACAGACTCCACCCTCTTTTGCCAAAAGAATGTCAAGGGCAAGTCTATTTTGCATCACCATAGCACGCATTGCAACCATTTCAGTATTAACCAATAAGAATCCATGAGCAGTGCTTGTTGACAGGCGATCCACTACTGTAGATAATCTTCTAATTGTATTTGCATTCAGAGTTATTCCCACTGCCGGTATCAATGCACAAAAGATGTCACCCACAATTTCTGCCCAAGATTCTCTCTTTCTTCACGCTAAATGACTATTTAAACTATTTACACCTTCTTCTCTAGCCATGTGAAAGATTTTTGGAAATACCAGGCCTACATAACATGTGCCATACCAATGGTCTGGCAAACGATAATATGCCCTGTTCCCACAGATAAAATATATTCCAGGAAATACTGGATCTCTTCCACCATTGAATCCCCATCCACCCATGATTCGGTATGTATCATGGCACTCACTATTACCTACAAATAGGTTATCATATGCAGTTTGATTCCTTCTTATACAAAGTTTTCCTTTCTGAGGCCTATCTAAAGCTATTGTTGGTGTTGACTCTCCTTTTGTCAGGTGTTTCTCCATTTCTATGTCCCAAGCTGTTTTCTCAACCTTTCCTTCTGATGCCTTTTTGTGCATCTTATGCCTTCTTTCCTCAACCATATTCAAAAATGTATTTTCTTCTTTCTGCAAACTGCATGTCAAATTATATTTAAACACAGCTTCTAATGTTAGTTCACTAGTCTCTAGGAAAAATTCACCTACCACCTTTGCAGGTCTTACCTTATTCAACTTATTATTAGCAGGCACTAATGCAAAAATGTTATCTACATCTGAAAAATAATACTCTAATTTCCCAATCTCATAAAACAATCTAGCTATTACACTACATGGGATTCCATAAGTAGCTGGAAGGTGATGATAAGTCACTCCCTCTGCCACAGAAGCAGGTAACTGCATGCAGACGTAGCAGTCCCTTACATCCATAGTCTTTACATATTCATACAATAATTTTGAAAATACATTATTAGAGAAATCGTTAATAGACCTATCTTTATGCAAATGAATGTTTGTTTCTACAGTCGGTACTACCTTTGAAATTTTACCTATGTTAGTTTTGTTTTGACCATCTCCTTCTATTGTATCTATTGTGACTTTAAATGATATTACAAGAGCTAAGATACTCCATAAAAGCATTAATAATCCTGTACAACAGCAACATGTTTTACACCATCTTTTCATGAATGTACATCTACTTTTACTACCATCTGTGTTAGCCATTTTTCTAAAATAGACCGTGTCTTTTGACTTAGCCTCTTCTACTTTGTGACCAGTTTCTACCCCAAAGCTTCTAAGCTTCTACTAGTTTTCTACTTATTTCTCTCTTATTATCGTTCTCCACATCAACAGCTTCTTTGATTATTCAGTTTGGCATCTCATCGTCCTTTGCCTCCTTCACCCAATCAGGATACAGAATTTCCTGAATCTCCGCTTCTTCTTCTCCAATGTCGGACAAGAGAACTCTCAGGATTTCTGATTCTTCTTCTTCTTTAACCACTTTCAGTAAAGCCTCCTCTGGATTTCCTTGACTATCTGCCTCTTGGGATTCTTCAGGCAGGGCCACAAACGTCCATTCCGGCGACTTATACTTCTGGTTAGGTTTTCTTGTTCTTCCAGATTCTTTTGTTACAGCTGTTTCTTTTTCCTTTGATTTTTCCTGACTTGTGACTTCATTCACCTGTTCAGCTCTGGGTGATTTCACTCGAGACAGTTGATATCTTAGTCTTTTTATTTTGTTCGGCCAAACTTCTGGTTTTACTGTTTTTCTCAATTTACTTTCTTTGACATTCTTTTCATTCTTTTCTTCTCTCTAAGCTCTCTTTCTCAGAACTCGACCTTCAGGTATTTCGTTCCCTCTCTCTTCTGATTCTGCCCCAACTTGCTTTTCCTTTTCACCAGTTTCTTTATCCACCACTTGTTCTGGTTTCCCTACTTCTTTCCCTCCTCGAATCTCCGGCACGCAATCTTCCTGCTGACTACTTGTCCCTTCACCTAGCTGGATGTTGCAGTTCCCTACACCTCCTCGGGGGTCTTCCGCAATCTGTCCCTCTCTCTCTGTAACTGTCCCTTCTTCATTCAAATCTATTAGTTCAGGTGGAATATCTCTCAAATTTTCATCTGGGATTTTTTCTTTTTGACTTTCTTTTACTGCTTCTTCTTTGTCTTTTCCTTCCTTCTTTTTAGGTTCTTTACTGGGACCTTTCTTTCTCTGCTCGTCTTGCGAATCTGAGCTTTCAGAGATCTGCAATCTTCTTCTCAGAGAGACACTTCTGGGGACCAGAATCTGCTTTGGTTCGTTTTCTCCTCTTTCAGGATCTCCACGTGTTTTTGGTTCTTCGTGATCTGATTCAGTACTTGACTCTCGTCATAGTACTCTTTCTCCTTGCAATCCAGCGGATTTGGTATTCTCAGGGTATGGCTGGCATGGATCCTGTTTTTCAGTCCAGCACACTTCACAGCTGTCGTTGTGGTCAGAATGACTTGTCTTGGTTTTCCCCACCTGGGAACCAAACAGTTTCTTCTTCTGTGGACCTTTATCCTCACCCAATCTCCTGGGCTTAGATCATGGGCTTGCTTCTTTTCAAGGGTGGTGGCATCCGCTCCAACCTGATGAAACACAGAATGAACTGCGTCAGCCAGGCCTTTACAGTACTCCAACACCATGTCATCAGAAATCGTCATCAGTTTGTTGACTGGTATATAAGCATGCCTCATCGCACGTCCCATGATTATTTCATGAGGACTTAGCCCTGTAGTTCTATCTGGGGTTGCACGTATGGTCATCAAAACTAGAGGCAAGACATCAGGCCATTTCATTCCTGTGGCTAAACACATTTTCCCAATTCTGTTCTTGATTGTACCATTCATTTGCTCAACCACACCAGAAGCCTCTGGTCGGTAGGCACAGTGCAGTTTCTGTTGTACATTCAATGCTTCACTGACCAATTTTACAATCTCATTATAGAAGTGCCCTCCTCTATCTGATTCAAGGGTCACTGGGAACCCGAACCTGGGGATGAATTCCCTCAAAAGCAGTTTTGCTACTGTCAATCCATCATTTCTCCCTGTCGAGTATGCTTCAACCCACCTGGAGAATAGGCAGCCTATGACCAGAACATACCTCAATCTGTTACAATTTGGCATCTCAATGAAATCTATTTGCATTCTGGTAAAAGGCCCTCCTTCTCGGCCTATAGTTCCCAGACTCACCACTGTCTTTCTCCCAGGATTGTACTGCTGACAAATTAAACATCTTCGACATAGGCTCTCTTATATGATTCTGAATTTTGGGTTGTACCAGGTCTGCTTAAAAGACCTGATCACGGCATCTCTCCCTATGTGTCCCTGGCCATGATACATCCGTGCCATGGTAGACAACATGCTATCAGGCATAACTGGTCTTCCATCTCGATAGACCCACACATGATCCTTTTCCCTTGGGGCACATCCTGCTTTTACCCACTGCCTTGTTTCCTCATCTCCTGCTTCCTCCTGCAATAGTCTCACTTCTTCCCATGTCCCTACAATGTTAGTAAACATTAAGGAATAGAGAGTCATTTCTTTCTCCTTTGCCCGATTGACTGAATAATGATTTCTAGCACAGTACTGAGCCATGTCATTGGCATAACGATTACCGACAGTAACATAATCCTCCCCTTGGTTATGAGCAGCACATTTCACCACAGCCAATTGTTTAGGCAGCTGTATCGCCTCAATCAACTTTCCAACCACTTCAGCATTCTTTATAGGAGTTCCACTTGAGGTCAAGAAACGTCTTTGCAGCCATAACTGGCCAAAATCGTGGACAACTCCGAAGCCATACTGGCTGTCAGTTATCACAGTCACTCTCACACCTTTCCCAATTTTGCATGCTCGAGTCAGAGCCACTAACTCTGCTACTTGGGCAGATTTTACTCCTTTCAGATAGGATGCTTCCATCACTGTGGAAACCGTACACACTACATATGCTGCACTCAACACTCCTTCTTCTGTTCTCAAACATGACCCATCAACAAACATTACATACTCATTTTCGGCCAAAGGTACAACTTTTATGTCTGGTCGTGGTTTCGTACAATACTCAAGCACATCCAAACAATCATGATCTGCTTCATCTCTCACTTCCACATTCTCACCATCAGGTAACAATGTTGCTGGATTCACATTCACACATCTTGCAAGGCTCACATTCGTTGCACCTAATATGACTTTCTCATACTTAGTCAGCCGACTATGTGTCATATACTGAGTACGACTCCTTGTTAAAAGAATCGCCACATCATGAGGTACAAACACTTTCAAAGGATATCCCATCACGATTCCTTCACTCTGCTCCAAACTTCGACATGTTGCAGCCACTGCTTTCAGACATCCAGGTAAGCCTACAGCTACTGGGTCAAGCATTGATGAGTAATATGCAATTGGTCTCCTCAATCTTCCATGCTTCTGGATTGACACAGAAAGTGCCCATCCATTTCTTTCACTGCAATATAACTCAAATTCTTTTTCATAATCAGGCATTCTCAATGCTGGGGCTTCACACAACCCATCTTTCAATCGTTTGAATGCTGCCAATTCTTCCTTGTTCAATTCAAGGGGATCTTTTACATCACTCCTTGTTAGCCGATCCAGAGGTTTTGCAATCAGCGAAAAGTTGCTGATCCACTGGCAGCAATACCCTACCATTCCCAGAAACATTCTCACTTCTCTTTGAGTCACGGGGGCTCTCATTCCTTTTATGATTCTGATTCTGTCTATTGTTATTTTCCTCAATCCTTTTTCAATGTTATGTCCCAAATACTGTACTTCTTTCTTACAATACTGCAGTTTGGCTGGGGACACCTTTAATCCTCCATCTGCCAGATGATTTAGTAAAGCTATAGTGTCTACTTCACAAGCTTCACGAGTTTTCAACGCCACAAGGAGGTCGTCGATGTACTGCACTAGTACTGAATTCTCGGGCATTTGCAGAATTTCCAATGACTTTTTCAACAATTGATTAAATATTGAGGGGCTAAGCTCAAATCGGACACTGTGGGAGGCGTTCAGAGCAGTGATTAGGGGTCAGGCCCTCTCCCAAATAGCAGGGGTCAAGAAAGAAAAGGTCAGGGAGGAGGAAGACCTGGAGAGGGAAATTCTCCGTCTAGAAGGGGAGCTGGCGGAGCAGCCTACTCCGGACACTATGCATCTTCTACGCTTAAAACGGGACAATTATAAGGCCTTAGGGCCAAAGAACTGGGGTGGGACACATTGGGCAGGAACAATGACCAGGGGGATAAGGCAGGGAAGTTAATCGCATGGTTAGATAAACAGAAACTGGCAAACAGACTGGTCCCGGAGCTACTCGACACAGATGCTCACTTAATCACGGATCCCCAGGCTATAGCGAACGTGTTTGCCCTTCACTTCCAACAAGTCTATGCCTCCCAGAACCCATACACGACACAGGATTCTGTCGACCTCCTGCGAGACATAGCACTTCCTAAACTCGCTGAGTCGGATCTTGACTATCTTGAGGGGAGCCCCACGCCGGAGGAGGTGGCACTGGCGATTAGAGGACTTAACTCAGGGAAGGCGTCGGGGCCCAACAGGCTTCCGATAGAGCTTTATAAACTTGGGGCAGATATCATCGCCCCTCGCCTATGCAAAATGTTCCGGGAAAGTAGGGAGGTAGGGGAACTTCCCCAGGACCAACGACTTGCCACCCTAGTGATGATCCACAAGGAAGGCAAAAGTCGGACAGAGTGCTCCTCCTATCGACCGATCTCACTACTGAACGCCGAGCCCAAGATTTTAGCCAAACTTCATTAACAATCTTGTGCACCCGGACCAATCTGGCTTCATGCCGCAGCGCAATACAGCGCTGAACCTGCGAAGGGTGCACGGCGTGATGGGGAGGGCGTCAACTATCCAGGAGGAGGCAGTCCTTGTATCCTTGGACGCCTCAATGGCATTCGATATGGTCGAATGGAAATATCTGTTTGCGGTACTCGAGAAAATGGGATTTGGGCCCCAATTCATTGGGTGGGTGCGGCTCCTTTATTCAAAACCACTAGCTCAGATAGTGGGTAACAATAAAAAATCCGATGTGTTTGAGCTGGGCAGAGGCACGAGGCAGGGGTGCCCGCTGTCACCCCTCCTGTTCGCCCTGGCCCTGGAGCCGTTGGCGGCGTGGATACGGAGGGATCCGATGTTCCGTGGCTTTAGGTGGGCGGAGTCCTGGGAGGACCGCATCTCACTGTACGCAGATGACATACTGCTGTTCCTGACTTCCCCAAGGGCCTCCCTAACTGCAGTGGTTGATATATTCGCCATATTTGGCAGGTACTCCGGATATACCATAAATTGGGGTAAATCCGTGTTGTACGTCCTCAGGGGACCTCTTACGAGACTCCCCAGAGATTGCCCGATACAGATCACAACACAGGGCTTCCAATACCTTGGCATATATATCACTGCCAACCCTGCAGATAGATATGCACGCAACCTGCTCCCTCCTTTGCAAAGACTCAAAAGAGACTCCGAACGCTGGATGGCGCTCCCGCTTTCGCTGCTCGGTAGGGCCTCCCTGTTCAAAATGATGTCCTTACCCCGATTCTTATACGTCCTGCAGAACTCGCAGGATCTGGTGCCGGCCAGTTATTTCAGGGAGATTGAGACCTTACAGCGCCGCCTGTTATGGAATGGGAAGCCGCGCATAGCCCTGTCCAAACTTAACCTCTCCTGGTATGACGGTGAGATTGCCCTCCCTGACCTAAAAAAATATTACTGGGCGGTTCATCTGGCAGCAATCAACCATGGGACATATAGGCAGGCGGACGATCCCGGCTATGCGATGAACCGCTGGGTACTGCCCGGGGGGAACTACAACCGGGCGCTCTATTCGAGCGCTGGGCGGCGCCAACTCACAGGACCAACGAAACTATTGGTGCAGGTCTGGGGGGCGTCCTCCAGGAGCCTGGGGTGGGAGCATAAAATCACTCGGGCCACGCCGCTATGGGACTCCGACAGGCTTGGTAACCTCTGGTCTACGAAGGGGTTTGACAAATGGGACCTCATTGGCATTTCAAAGGTGGGCGACCTATGGGTGAAGGGCGAGTTTAAGTTGTTCGCCGCCTTGCAGCAAGAAAATGAGCTGGCCCCTACCGAGTATTTCAGGTACATGCAGGTTCGCCACGCCCTGGGCACATGTTTACGAAGGGGAGAGACCCCTCCGGAGGCGACACCCCTTGAGGACCGGCTCCTGGATGGATACTTGCCAACGAAGGCCATCTCACTCACATATAAAAAGTTGGTGAACCACACGGGAGACCCCCTGGTGAAGTTGAGGGAGAAGTGGGAAAGGGATGGTATCATACTCGATGATGAAGATTGGGTGGCGACGGTATCCTCGCCACGTGAGGTAGCCATCGCAGCAAAGCTGAGATTAGTACAACTCAAAATTCTGCACCGAATCTACATCACGGGGCCAGGGATGGTGTTAATGGGGAGAGCACCTGATGGTAAGTGTAGGCGGGACTGTGGGAGTGAAGGAACCTTCCTCCATATTCTGTGGGAGTGCCCGCATATCCAGAGGTATTGGAAGAAAATACACGAGGTGATGAGTGAAGTATTCGGCCTTGCACTCCCGCTGGAGGCTAAGCGATGTCTCCTCAATGTGTGGGAGCCAACGGACTTAACTGCTGCGCGCATAGCATGGGTCACACTGGGGCTAATGATAGCCAAACGAAACATCACCCAGAAGTGGGGGGCATCGCTTGCGCCGCGTGTGAGAGCCTGGGAGAAAGACATGGATTGGTGCATGTTTCGGGAGAAGTTTGTATATGTGGCCAGGGGGTGTCCCAAAAAGTGGTCCCGCATATGGAGCGAGTGGAATACATATAGGGGGGATATCTGCACCCCACCATTGACCCCAGCTCAAAATGAACAGTTGCAGACATGACACGAATCGCCCCTGGACAACACACTGTACACTTTCAATTGTTTGAGAGCCATGTAACGATAAGACTATATTGTAATGAAGTACTGTGCCTGGTGTTGACGATTCCTATTGTTAATAAAAAGAAATTAAAAAAATATATATATATATATTGAGGGGCTTTCTGTATACCCCTGTGGGATTCGGCACCATGCCAAATTACGGTCTCCAAACCGAAATGCAAAAATTGGCTGACTGTCGTGATGCAATGGAATAGAAAAGAATGCATGGCACAAATCAATTACTGTGTACCATTCTGCATCATGGGGAATCTAATACAAAATCACTGATGGATTTGGCACAATGGGACAGCATGGTACAACGATTTTGTTTACTTTTCTCAGGTCTTGCACTATTCTGAATTTCCCATTTGGCTTTTTCAGGCCCATTATGGGTGAATTACATGGACTGCTCAATAATTCTCTCAGAATTCCTTGCTTGATCATTTTCTCAATTATTGGAGTTACTCCTTCAATTATTTCAGGTGTCAATCTGTACTGAGGAATGTTTGGATAACTAACTCCATTTTTGACAGTAATTTTTACTGGGTCCACATTTCTCATTAGCACTACATCTTCTCCGGTAAAATCCCAAACCTCTGCTTTTACAGACAGTGTCAATTCTCTGGGCAGTTTATCTGGATTAAATATTGCATATGTTCCAATAGTTTCACATTCTCTATTAGCTATGGTCATCTTGTACAATACATCCTCATGTGGTGTTTCAAAAGCTATTCCATCTGGAGTACAAAATATAGTGCAGTTCATCTTGCACAGCAGATCCCTACCTAGCAAATTTACAGGACTGGTGTCACACACTACAAATCGGTGCATGTCAGAAAATTTCCCTATACTAACCTTTATGGGTTCTGTAAGGTACGTTTTTAACTGTTGGTTGGATACACCAACTACTTGGATTGTTTCATCTGAAAGAGGAAGGTTCTTAACATCTGCTGATCTAACAGTAGATCGAGTAGCGCCAGTGTCCACTAGGAAAATAATGTTATCATCATTAATCTTCCCATCTACAAATGGTCCTGTCTGGTCTACTTCTAGAGTTGCGCCAAGTATGCACTCTTCTTCCTCCCTTCGGCACCGTCAATAATCCATTTCTTAATCACTCTCATCATGTTGCAGCCAATACTGCGAAACAGTGCGAGCGCATGATGGTTTATTTACCTGTTCTTCATTGTAGAATCCCGATTCTTTACTATACTTCTGTGAGTTTCTGTTCTGTGGAAAAGGTGGTTTTGGCACCTGGTTCTGGGAAGTAACCACCTGCTGCTGTTGCTGCAGTTGACCACCCACCTCTTTCCGCACCTGTGGATTCAACGATCGATTTTCAATATTAGTATTTGGAGGGTTCTTACACTCGGATTTCCAATGCCCTAACTCACCGCAATTGTGACATGGGAATTTCTTTTTGGCTTCCTCTATATTACTTTTCCCTTTCCCTGTACCAAATCGGGGTCTCACTCCTGGATTGTTCGCTTGTTCTACCAATTGAGCTTCCTGTCGTTCGGCTACCTTTACCTGTGCCCACATTGCCTTTTCTTTCAGCTTTCGGTGTTTTGCCTCAATCTCATCACTGAAATATTTTGTATGTCTCAAAACGTCATCTATTTTCTTATTTTGCCAATCAACTGTATGCTGCTTTATCATATCACCAATTTCTGGGCATAAACCATATACAAACCTGTATACGAAATGGCTCAAGTCTTTATCACTCAGGTTCTCATCTCCACTGAACTGTTTAAAAGCCTGAATTAGTCTCTCATAATATGCATGTACTGACTCCTTGCTTTCCTGTTGGGTTCTGTCAATTTTTACCCAATCAGTCTCTTTAGGGGGTACCTTATTTTTCAGAAATGCCATAACCTGCTCATATTTGTTCGTTACCTCTGGGTCTGGAGCTCCTGTCTTAGGGTCCCTAGGATACTCTTGAGTGGGCCAATTTATCATCAGCTTGTACTCTGTCCACAAATCTGCTGGTACTATTATATCAAATAGACTATTCAAATCTATCCATAATACCTTTGCCAATTTTACAAATCTGTCTACCTGCTGGTACCACTCGACGGGCTTTTCACGTAGTCGAGGGAAATCATTTGTGAAAGACAAAATGTCCTGTCTTGTCCATGGAACATGGACATACCCTCCCCCTGGAATCTCTCTCATAGGGTATTCTGTCGTCACCTTTTCTTTCTCTCTAACAGGAAATGCTGGAAATGTCTTTTCTGTGATATTATCACGTCTTTTACACCACTTGCTTCTCCATCTGTCAACATCTCCCCATTTTCTCAACAAACCAATTATGTCCTTAATTTGACCTATCCTACCTGCGGTATTCATGTTCTCTATATCCTTCTCAGTGAAATCAACTCGATCGGATTTTTGCAGTGCTTTTACTTTGTCAAAATCTATTGCCATCTCATTTGCAATTTCCTCTAATCTTTCATGCAGGTTTTTCGCTCTCCAGGTTGCACTTTTGCAAAGAAACAACAATTCCTCATCCTGGTAATTTTTCAATTTTTCATTAGGGATGGGTTCCTATTATTAATTCTTCCAATACCATTCGTAAATTTGCCACATCTATTGACTGGCATTCTTGATCCTTTTTCTGCAACTCTCTGATCCATTCATTTAACTCATCTACGGAAGGTCCCACTGAATTATTTACATTATTTTGTTCTGGGGCCTTTTGTGGTTGTAATAATGTTTCCATTGTCATTCTGCTCTTTTCAGCGTAAATCTGATTTACAAATGGATTTGTTGAAACATTCAGTTCAAACATATTCATTGTCGGTCCCCACGGATTGTCAATTTGACTCCGTTCAGTATTCTCAATTGTATTTTGGCCTCTGTATGGCACTGTCAAACAATGTTCGGTATCTTTTTGTTTCTCAAATATAGGCATTACTGGACCTATTGTTGCTGGAACGGTTACAGCTTCTAGATTCTTGGTCAATTCTCTTATTTTCTCAGTTAATTCTAGGGTAGTTTTGGCTAGTTCTACTGAATTCTCATCATTTACCCTACTTCCTGTCTGTTTTTCTATCTCCCTTGCAGAGTTACTTTTCCCTAATTCTGGTGACATGGTCTCTGTCTTAATTATTCGTAATGTTTCTCTCATTGGGGCACTTGGTGTCAATGCCTCTGGTTCTGGTCGATACGGTGGTGGGTTTTTGTAAAACACTTCATCAAGAACATCATCTTCTGATTCATTCACTTCATACCCCTCGAATCCGTATTCCGCCTTTTCTCAGTGCATTTTCTCCCTTCATTCTCTCCTATCATTCTCACGGGATACATACCATCAGTCATACTTGCATTCCGCCACCTTTTCATCCTGTCGTCATGTGTCTCATGTCCGTATGATCTACCGAACATATATCTGTAACCTCTACCACTTCTCTGTTTCTCTCGTTCATGCATTTCGTCTTCCCATTCCGTCAATGCCTCAAACTGCGTCGGTCTAGGTCTCGGTTCTAAGTCCATCATTTTGTCTCAGAGGTTTCTCAAAACAGCCAAATTAAAGGAACCATATTCTGGAAACGCCAGGACTCCATCGTCCTTGGTGTATTTTACCCAATTGTCTAACCAAATACAAGTATGGTACCCATATTTCGCAATCATTGCAGATGCAGGGGTTTTCGGTGGAGGAAGAAACTGTCCTTCGCTAGTCTCAACTACTTTATCTTTCTTGAACCACCTTCTAATTTTCCCAAACCACGATTTCTTCTTTTCTGGTGGTTGGTAAAAATGTTCTCGTTTTCCGTGTCCTGTTTAGTCCTTTTACAATAGTACCGCTATTCTGTCCACTCACAGCGCGACTCTTACTAACGCACCAATCAGGAGTATCTACGTCACTATCCCAATCCTCCAGTCTCAGTGCGACTCACACTAATGCACCAATCAGGGAGCGTTTACGTCACACTGTATTTCTTCCACTCCTAGCGCGGCTTTACACTAATCCGGAGTGTTCTACGCCTCTAACCTACTGTCCAATCCCAGCGCGGTCATTCTGACGTCAGCAGCCGCTGCGGCAGCTCACTCTGCTCTGCTCTCGTCTACCCCTCCTTTACAAGACCGCTCCGTGAACTCTTACTGTAACTTTTTACGATTCGATTAGTAACATCTCCATTGTCTGCTTCGCTAACCAAAAACAGCAAAGGACCTTTCTCACAAGAATTCCCTCTGTCCCGAGAGCAGCGCTTACCTCTGCCCTACTACGGAATCGTTACTTCCGTTGATAAAGTAGCACATCCCTCTACTTCACCCTTCTAGCAAGCATTAGCTCATTGTTTCTCTGGTATTTTAGAAATAACCTAGAGTTTCGCAATCAACCCGAATGCCTTTACATTCACACTCGTTCATTCAAGAAAATGTAGTACATACACACAGAATCCTGTCTTTCCCGAGAACAGTGAACAGTCTGTCCTACTACAGAATTATGACACTTGTTAACAAAGCAGCGCTTCCCTCAGCTTTGTCCTTCTACCAAGCTCAGAGAACACCTGCTACCTTTTCAGTGATAAGCGTTATCGGTATGCCAATTGGTTTCCTGGTACTTAAAGACCAAAATTTCACAGGAAACCTTCACTATCAAACACACTTCTCTCACACAGAAAATGTCTCTAAACGCAACCCACGACGATGTCACCGAATCAAACCCAGACAATGCGCTGTGCAACTTCACTTGTCACACGTTTCCCCTGTGTACCTACAGGGCTACAACAATCCCGTCTTTCCCGAGAGCAGCATCTGCCTCTGCTCTACTACGGAACTGTTAAACTTCCGACTTCCTACATCCCAGAAGCCGTGCAGACAACATATAACTCGACGCGACTCAACATAGAGTGTTAGTACATAAACCAATACCAATCAATAATCAATAAGCTATTTACAAGCAATCGTCGCTAAACCCAAAACAATAGCTAACCATCATTCTGCTACCAAGAAAACTGCTCCAGCGCTGAATACCACAAATCCCCTCGCTACAGACCGGACCACATTTCATTCACTCATTCACTGGTGGGGCCCATAACACCAATCATTCATTCTACTTTCAATATCAATGGTCCTCGAGAAAGAGAGAGAGGGGAGTTTCTTTTCTTTATTCCATGCACAGGAAATGGGAGGAAGAGTGCACCAATCACCTGATGAATATTGACAAGTTTGCCTATACCTCCCTACCTCACCAGGATCTCAATACATGATAACCTAACAGTTCCTCCCATACTATTGGCCATGGATCAGCCAGTTGCTGGGAATAGCAACCCTTAATTCTTCTAAACAATATACATTGAAATACTTCAAATAATAACCCAACACAGTTCTTTAAATGCAATAATATGTTTATCTAATTAAAGCATAAGGAAATCATATAGCATTCAATATTTTAGTTCGCATATTTACCTAATCTGGCTAAATGGCGTCCTCTATGTCAAATTCAGATCTTTCGTCTCTATGCTCATAAATCAAAGAAATAGTTCGTAAGTTAATTGGGCATTAGATCAGTCCATCAGAGTCTCTGGTAGCAGCTGTCCAGCAGTGTCACCGTCCTCTACGTCAGGTAATCTGATAAAGTGATGGGGTGCAAAAGAAGTAAGCTCCTACCCTCTCTAGTCTATTTTTATAGTAAATTTTATCAGCAAAATGTTTCAATACATATTTCAGAACAAATTTAATTGGTTAACCAGGATCACTCTTCCTGCTTCTCATACATTAAATGTTGCATTAGATGCAGCTTCTCAATTTGTAAATAGATTAGCAACAGTTTCTAGTCCATTCAGGGCATGTTGATTCCCATGCGGGGTTGTGTCCTTAGTGTCATCAATTATAACAGTTCATAGTTCAAAAAAGTCCTTTGTTTGATGCTTGGCGCTCCTCCCAGGATGTCCTTCACGGGTACAGTCTGCCTGGGGTCAGGACGAGGTTATTATTGCTCATCTTTTAGCGCAGGCGCACTTCACTCAGTGACTTCTGTGTCATGTCGGGGCGTCAGAATTGGGATGGCAGCCATTTTGTGGCCATTCCAAAAAGGTCAACTTAAGCAAAGGAACATAAAACGTAATTAATATATGGAAATGACTATCAAATGTTATTCCCTCACTAACCCCTCTATGTGTGTGTATTTATCTAGCAAAAGCAACACGCATTGCAGTTTATACTCACAATTTAAAGCACGATTCACAAATCACATCACAAAAGCAACATGTGACATGCCGTTTCGAAATATCTGACATTAGTATGCGTACAAAATTAGTTTACGTATCAATCAAGCCATGCAAATGCGTTTCCCACGTGTATTTTCTAATTAGTAATGTTGATTAATTAAACACAGCAAACAATTAATACTATTAATGTTAATTCAATTATTCATGTTAGTTCAAATTGATGAAATGGAGGAGGTATACGTTTCTTAGGAAAAACCTCGCTCCAGCACAAGCACCTTTTAACTTTAGAACTTTGTTTTGGGTTTTTTTGGAAAGGGGAAGGTGTTGTACCGTGCCTTCCTCTCCTTATGGCATCATCGCTCTCGTATGTCTGATAAGCCTAAGGCTGCTCGACCACTCTGCCACCTTGGAATTTTTAGAGCAAGCCCCTATCCACTCAGGAGGGAACACCTGTACTTTTTACACGATACACCTAATTTTTGGTATATCATTTAAAAAGCCAGCCTCCTGCATGCAGTCCATAGATTTATATATCGATATATACAGGATAGATAGCGGATAAGGCACTCCAGCTGGCAGTGCCTCTTAGACTTGCGGCCTTCTTGCGGTCGGGCTCTCTATCACCCTAGCACGTTTGTGTTCTTGCTGTCAATAAAAAATGTCACCCTTCCTAAGAGAGACAATGCTTTTTGAGAAAACCTGTTAATAAATCTGGTGTAAAGCTCACACAAACATAGGTACAACCTTAATTAATCCTTAAAAGATGGAGCCTGTAGTAATTAAATTGCCTGTAGTAAGTTCTATTAGGGAGAAATCCTGAAATTACATGTTCTAGGTATTCAACTACTTATGTTAAAAATGTGCATGTTTCTATTTGTAATGTCATACCTTTTTCATTAAGTATGTCCACAACTTTAGACAATTTTTGATTATGTGATTCTACTGTGTCAGCATAAACTCATAACACCTTACTCCCTGAAATAAATTAAACACCAGCTTCTGAAAAACAGAAGCTGCTGATGCCAGCACAAATAGCATTCTGATGAATCTGAAAGTCCCATCAAGTGTTATTGAAGCAGTTAGATGTTTACAGCTTTCCTCTAGTTCAACTTGGTGGTATGCTGATTTTAGGCCAAGGGAAGTAAATTATTTGGCTCCGTTCAAGCGTGCTAATAGCTCGTGTATTTTAGGAAGCGGATGGCAGTTAACTATTATCTGTTTGTTCAAAGATCTCAAGTCTGCACATAATCTTAATGAACAAGGTTTTTTTTAAAACTAATGCAATGTGTCAAATCCAGTCAAATGCATCAGAGGTTCAATAACTCCATCATCCTGTAATTGACCTAACAGTTCAGTAAGGTCCTTCAGTGCACTGAAGGGTACATCCAGCAATCCATGCCTAACAGGACATGCACCTTTGTTGAGTATAATTTTATGTATGAAACCTTTGACAGCCCCAACTCCTCAGGAAACACACTTTTAAATTGTGAAATAATACCTTCAATACCTTATTTTTATGGACAGGCAATACACAGGTAAGTCAGCTGTAGGATCCAAAGCCATTCCCAAGTTTTTTGTTGTCTCCAACCTAGGACATTTTGCCCATGTTTAGCCACATAAATTGTGCCTAAAATAGTGCGATACAAAAAAGAGATAGAGGCTACAAAATAACCAAGGATATTAATGGTGGACTTTCCATATCCTCCTGTCTTAATATCATTGAGCTCTAAAGATCTATTCATCCATTGCTCTTTTAAAAACACCTCTGAAACTAAAGTAAATGATGATCTTGAATCAGCTAACATCATGGTCTTAATACCATCAATAACTGCTTCATAATTAGGTGGTTCACATTGTTCAGAATCAATGTCAGGTGTCTGACTCTCTACCACCAGGACTAAGTTATCCTTCTCAGTTACCTCATGTTGTATATTCTTATTCTCCTGGATACGATTAATATTTTTGGGAGATTTACATACACTGGAAAAATGCCCAACTTTCCCACATTTAAAACATTCCAGAAATATCGCAGGATACGCTGTTTCATTAAAATGTTATCCTGATCCACATCTTGAATATTTTACTTTGTTGAGGTAATTAGTGTTCTTGCCTTTCGTGAACTTATTTCTATTGAATTTGCATACATTTGGGACTTCAAGTTGATTCTCTTTATCCTAATTCAACATTTTGAATGATCAGAGTGATCTTTCAATCCCTTTGTCAATTTCAATTACTTCCATAAGTGATAGATTCTTATGTCTTAATAATTGTTCTTTGAATTTTCATGTTGTAACATTGCAAAATAATTTGATCTCGAATGTAATCAATGTTACCAACTTTTGCATGTAGCCGCCAAAATACGTAGTGCCGCTACATAGTTCTTTATAGGTTCAGAGGACCGTAGGTGCCTGGAATAAAAATTGAAAAGTTCCATCACAATGTTGGGTTCAATACTAAAATGTAACTTCAGTCTGTCCAGCGCATCAGTAAACTCATCGTAATCGTCAATGCCTTGAGAAGGAGTAAGCTTAGGTAAATTCTCAAAAGTCTCCTGGGTCTTGTTACCAATGGCATTTAATGTGAATGAACTTGCGTCAATTGCTACCATGAAATTATTAAACAGACCCAACCATTTTGTCCATTCCATGGGTTGATCGCCTCACTTCTGTAACAGTGGTGGTGTTGGATTACTACACTGCTGCATATTGAATGTAATAAACTAATATTACACATATAACTTTGGGGGGAAACAAGTTTTTCCTGAATGGTTGTTTTTTTATAATAATCTCACCGGCAGCCATACTGTAACAGGGAATCAGGAAATCAGACTGGAAGTCAATAAGTCATAAAATTAAGTGCCACACGAGATGAAAACTAATTGCAGATAATTAAAATGGCAAAGTCCCTTGAATTAGAAACATCGCCATAACTGCCACAACAAAGCTCTCACTGTGTTAAACAATGCTGGTGCAGCGCTGTTGTGATGGTCTGATAACTTTCCAAAATGGCAGCACAATACAAATAAGTGCCATGTGGTTCACTCTCAAACAAAAGCATTGAATGCTGTCGATAGTAATTCCCAAAAAATGGCGGCACGCAAGCAGCGCATGTGCCGGGAGGCTCTCGGTCCTCCAGAGAGCTAAGCACTACTGATGACTAAAGCTTCAATCATGAGTATTCCACCCCAATGCCTTCAGCTCTGATGTATACTCTTTCGTCCTGAAATGCCTATGCCTCCATGAACACGTTGGAAGACTCCTGCAACACCAACACAAGCTCACAGTTACTGGCAAGGATGCAGGAGGAGGGACATTCACCACAGATAGGGGAGTCGTTGTTGAATATTACACATATATATATTTATATTTTTTCTCTTATTTCAGAAAGTACCAATGGGGACACAATAGCAAAGCTCATCACCAAAGTAAAGAAGTTGCTGAGGTTAAGTAATATATTTAATTAATATATATAGTGTCCCCAAAAGCAATACGAGAACCACCAGAGAGAATTGGCAGGGGTCAGCTAAACAACTGCTGTACATGCAAGCTTGAAGCCAAACATTTCTACTCGCAGGAGTTCAGTCTCGTGGGTACTGCATATATCATGGCACACGGCTGAACTCATATAAAAACAATTAACACATGACTTAAACTAAATGAACTAATCTTTGAAATATATCAAACATACAAAGTACAAATCAAAGTACAAATCACCACAGTTTTGCAATTAGCGAGTAATTAGGTATCCAGTGTTAAGAATAGCCAGCCATGCCCAAAAGGCATGCACCTGCGGCTGTGTGGTGGGCATTCAGTTTTATCAACCAGCCTAGTCCTAAAAGGTTAAAGGCAGACTTGCCTGAGATTACAAATTCATGTTTGTCTGTTATAGGCCAGATAGTATAGTGCAAGGGCTGGGAGATGGGACTGGTAACTGGCGCATTGGTAAACCCCACAGACACATTTACTTTCCCAGAAAGTGGGACCTTGGGCAAGGTCTGTTTAGTCAGTGAAGAGTTGGTGGCCCCTGTGTCTAGTAGAAACTTAACGGGGGTGTTCTCTACTGTCTTCATCAAATATGGGCCACTTAAATCAAGGGGCAACACACTTGAAGAAGATGGGGGAGATGAGGACTAGGGAGGCCCGAGAGGGTTGATGAATAGAAGGGGCAACACACTTTCGTGAACTTATTTCTATTGAAGTTGCAACACACTTCTATTCATCAACCCTCTCGGGCCTCCCTAGTCCTCATCTTCCCCATAGTAATTGTCGTAGCGTGGTATTTCATGCATTATTACTGCAGTCATTTGGGCTTGTGGTTGTTGCATGGTGTCAAAGTAATTATTATTCTGCGTAGGGCCATTTTCCTCTTGATGCCTATGACCGGAAAACGGTGGTTCGGACATTCTCAAACCCAATGGTGAAGGCTGCCCTAGTTATGGCATGTATTTGAAGGAAAAGTGTGGGGGGGAGGATGAACTGGTCCTCGTCTGAGCCTCCTCCCGCTTCCTCTTTCCCTTTTTTGAGATTTTGTGTCTGTTGTATTAGTACTTTATGTTTTAACTTCCTATGTTTCTTCTCCTTCATTTTCTACTCCTCCTGCTCTAATTTCTCATAATGCTGAGTCAGGGTCAGCACCTCTGCCAAAGTCTTATGTCCCCATGTAGGTTCATAAGTCTGTATGGGCACTCTGTATCGGTCCCTCAAGCCATTCACAAAACTTCTACTCAAGGTGAACTGTGCACTTTCCATGTTCATCGGTATCCCCGCATGTGTAGTGAAAGTCTTTTGCATTCTAGAAAAATACACTGACACCTTCTCTTCCGTCTCCTGTTTGCATGCTATAAGGCTATGCCAATAGATCTTTTTGCGGGCACAATCGTTTCTAGTCTCTTCACTAAGCGACCAACCAATTTCCGAACATACTCATGGGATTCGGTCCAAGCATTGATGTCCTTTTCTTTCTGTACCAAGGTGGTCTAATGTATATAAAATGATGCGCTATCTTCCTTCCTCAAAATTCTGATTTCAAAGACTTTATTCGTTTTATAACAAAAAAGAAACAAACAGAAGGTTGTATGACACAGTAGTACAGAGCGTATGTGGGGGGGAGCACGTCGAGTGTACTATACATTTTTATGGATAAACATGGCACCTTATGAGAAATAATGAAAAAACAAAGCAAACAAATATGGTCTTGATTTACATCAGGTCCTGAATAACAAGCCATAGCATGATATAATATAACATATCACATCAACACAAGCAACTAAAATGAAGTTATAAGAAAGCTATAACAGAAGGCATGACATTTTTGAGGATAGAATGGGACAATATCCATCTGGGGGCGGTGCAAACAGGTGATAGAAAGTATGAGTATTAGAATAATGACTAGTTGTGACGTTGTGGAGTGTTTCTATATGGAGGTCATGGGGGTTTAGTGTGGGCAAAATAGTCATCTAGTGTTTTCCAAACAGGTCTAGACTGAGGTTTCCAGCAGGAGTTTTGCAGAGAAATGTTGTTGGCCACTCTCAGATAAAATATCCAATTTAACAAGGACTTGAAAGTAGTAGCCTCAGTATTTTTCCAATTAGCTAGAACAGATTTACAGGCCGCAGTCAGTAAAATATCTACCAGGAGCCTGTCACTGTGTGATATGCGTTGTGGGTCTAGGAATCCTTGAATGAGTGCAGTGAAGTCAAACTTTAGCTGAATCCCCAGTAAGGACCCAGTGAAATCAAATACTTGTTTCCAAAAATGGGAGATGGAGTCTCATTGGAATAAGATGCGTGGAAGATCTCTGGTCGATTTATTGCAGTTCCAGCATATGGGTTCTCTCTCAGCGCTAATTTATAAAGACGCGAAGGGGTCCAAAATGTCCTGTGAAGGAGCTATTATTTTATTTGGGACAGTGATGGAGTATTTTTGTGTGAGAATACCAATTTCCAGATTAGGCGCTAGGGGTCTAGTGTGTTGTTGTCACTTGTATTCCACTTTTTAATGTGTTAGATGTTAAGCATGTGGATTTTGGTTGTAGTAGATGATATAGTTTCGAGTCTGGGTGCCCGAGTTTGTTGAAAGAGGAAATGATTGTAGGGAGCAAAGGGTCCACATTAAAATTTTTCGACTTTGAGAGGCTGATTTTGAGCTTTAAAAAGTCATAAAAGTCGATATCTGCCAGGGCGTATTGCTGTTGCAATTTTCTGAAGGAGATGGGGGAGTTATATGAACCTAGTTGTTTCAGGAAATGTATGCCCCTAGATGTCCTTGACCGCCAATATATAGGGGAGCCATGAACTTTGATTTTAGGATTGTTCCAGAGTGAGTCCATATTAGAGTGAGCAATTCATGTCTCTCAAAGGCTGTGTATTTTCAGGAGGGCCCTTTTCATGTTATTAAAGATGTACTTAGCTGGAAAAGAAGAGTTAAGTTTAGTAGATAGTAACATTATGGGGTGCAAGGCTCCAAGGAGTTCTCTATCAACAGAAAGCCACGTGGTAGTGTAAATCATGTCTTGGAGTAACCACATGCCTTGCGTGGCCAGAAATGTGATTTGGTAGTTCCTGAAATTAGCTAGATTGACCCCGCCTAGATTTGTAGGGAGGCCTAGTGTTTTGATTGAAATTCTGCCTCTTTTGTTGTGCCATACAAATTTTGTTATTAATTTGTCACGTTTTTGATGGAATTCTTCGGAAAGAACGAAGGACAGCATAATTATGAGGTAATTAACTATCGGAGTCACCATAATTTTAATAGTTTTTATGCGACCCCACTATGATAGGAATTTGGGATGCCAGCTATCAAGCAAGTTTTTGATTTTCTTTAAGGTCACCTTTTCATTTTGATGGAGGGTGTCTAGCAGGTTCAATCCAAAATCTAGGCCCAAATATTTCATAAAATGAGGTTACCATGTAAGGCCAGTATCTCATATGATGTTGTTAGTACATAGGTTATTTAGGGCTTTGACTTCAGAGTTATCTTTTTTTAGTTTGTACCCTGAAATCTGGGCAAAACTAACAATCATTTTAAGTAAAACCGGAATTGATTCTTTGATATTCTCAGTGGTGATTAACATGTCGTCAGTGTAAGCCGCCAGTTTAACCGAGGTGCTGCCAAAGGTGACCCTGGATATCCAAATATTATTCTGAATATTATGAATTAAGGGTTCCAGAGATAAGATGAAAAGGGAGGGGGAAAGAGGACAGCCTTGTCTGGTCCCCCTTTCTAACTTTAGTGAGGAGGACAATAATCCACTGGTATACACTGGCAGATGGGCCACTTTAGAGTGCCATGACCATTCTCGTGAATGTTTCCCCCAGGTTAAATTTGAGGAAACCTTTGCATAAGAATGTCCATGAGACCCTATTGAACGCCTTAAACTTTTTTTCTTTCTGCCTCCAAAGTTATCGCTACAGTAGTGAGTATTTTGCTCTCTCGAGGATGTGGCATAAAAGACGTGTGTTGTTGTTAGATAGTCTGTTCTTTATGAAGCCCACCTGCGCGTGGCTAATCAGGTGTGATAGTAGGGGTTCTAATCTTTTGCATAGGATTTTACCATAAATGTTGGCGTCCTGATTAATTAAAAATATGGGCCTATAATGTTTGCCAAGCATTGAATTCTTACCATCTTTTGGCAGGACAACTATGGTTGCTTCAGTTGCTGTGCCCCCAAAGTCCCTGACTTCATGAAGTAGAGAAAAAGATTAAGAAGTGTGGGGTGGGGACTAAGAAGACTTAGACTAGTGTTGCAATGCCGAAAAGGTGGTGTTCCAGGGTAGGGGTTGCCCAAAGAAATGGAACAAAATATGGGGGAGATGGACTCAATATAGAGGACTTTGAGTCATCGATTAGAAACAAGGGTAGAGGAAAAAAGGGGGAAAATATATACTGTACCGAATTGCAATGTTCTCAAGGCTGAATTTAATGAAACGATCTGTACAATTTACAACAAGAAATATTGATGTAAAGACGATAACAATGCGAATGTGGTAAATGTTAGTTGATTGCAGCACTGCCAGGTCATGATTATGTATCTAATAAAAAGAGTTAAAAAAAAAAAAAAAAGTGTGGGGCCTAGGGTGGAAGCAAATGTTTTGTAAAAATTGGAAGTAAAGCCATCCGGTCCTGGCACCTTGTGTAGTTTAAGTGATTTGACCGCTACAATGACCTCTTCTAGTATTGTTGGAGAATTAATAATACATTTCTCTTGTTCGGCGATGAAATGTAACTGTAAACCATGTAGGTAAACTTTACAATTCTCAGAGGAGGGTTTAAGGTCATCCTTATAGAGTTGAGGAAAAGTCTTTGAATATGTCCACAATTTTCTGAGGGTTTGTGTAGGGCGTATTCTTCTTGTGCTTAAGGGAAGTGATACTTGTGCTGGTCTGCTTGTGCTTCAGGTATGAGGCTAACATTTTACCAGCCTTGTTTGCTTCGCATAAATGTAAGCTTTTGTATTTATTAACCCATACCCCTGCCTTTTCATTTAAAATTCTATTATATTCATATTTTTTGTTTGCAAGGGTGGAGAGGGTGTGTGCGCATCAGAGGTAGCAACGTGTGAGGCTTCTAGTGTTTTGATTTCTCTCCTCAGGAAATTGCTATTGTGAGGTTTATTTAGGTTTTGATTGTATTTCTATTAATGAATCTCTCACTGTGGCTTTGAGCGCATCCCAGAAGGTAGTCAGGGACACATCTGCCTTTGAATTATCTTCGATGTAGTTTAGAATAGCATTCTCTATGCTACTTTTAGACACTGCAGTGCGGATGGTTTCATCACTGAAACGCCAGGTTTTGGAGAACCGTTTTGTGTTTGTGACTAATAGGGATAAGGTGATGGCAGAATGATCTGAAATTAGTCATGGGAGAATACTAGTTTGGTCGATGAGGTGGGTAAAAGATCCAGAGATCAGGAGGTAATCAATTCTGGAGTATGAGTTATGGGGGGAGTAAGAGATGTAATCCCTAGTGTCTGGGCGTTGTTGTCTCCAGGCGTCCTGAATATTAAATCTAAAGCAGAGGTTCAGAAGGGATTTGTGAGATTGGGGTTGATGGAACGCGGCTTTCGATTGTCTGTCCCTCCTTGCATCATCTAAAACCTCTTTTACTATTCAGATATCCCAAACAAGGCTTTCTAAGCCCTTTCCTGGCTCTTACCCCCTCCCCTCTACTAATTCCAAACCTCCTCCTTGCTGCTATGATCTTCAAATAAACATTTACCAGACCCTTCCCTCTTCTATTCCCAGACTCACATGTCCACCGCTCAAATTAATTTCATATTTCCCTATACTAATTCACCACTAATCTTGTTTGGGTTTTGGAGTAGCTTGCTACTTGCCATAAAGCACTTTGACACTTAATCGGGTGTACTAAGAGCTATGTAAATGCAAATCCCTCACTCTTCTATCCCTCCACTATCCTTATCAACCCAAATGAATGATTGAATGAAAGGATCTTATAAAGCGCCCGGCTACTCAGCAAGAGTGTTCCGGCGATAGAGGTTCACGCATGACAGGACTCAGAGGCACGTCTAGGTCTTAAAAAGCCAGGTTTTGAGGTATTTCTAAAAAGCTGCCAGATCGGTTGTTGCTCTCAGGGTGACAGGTAGTTGGTTCCGTGTTTGAGCCCGAAATATCTCCCCCCCGTACGGGTCAAGCGTACTTTGGGGATGCAGGCGAGGTCAGTGGAGGAAGATCTTAAGAGTCTTGCTGGTATATAGCGGCTAGCACACTTTTTGAGATAGCTAG
Source organism: Triturus cristatus (assembly GCF_964204655.1). NCBI lineage: Eukaryota > Metazoa > Chordata > Amphibia > Caudata > Salamandridae > Triturus > Triturus cristatus. The sequence continues at coordinate 423,287,374 of NC_140581.1, read as the reverse complement.
CCTCCTTGCCATGGAGGGCTTTGAAGAATATCACCAGGGCCTTAAACCTGATCCTTTCTTTCATTGGAAGCCAGTGAAGAGCCTTAAGGTGAGGGGCCATGTGCGTCCTGGGCTTAGGGCTAAGAATCGCCGTGGCCGCGGAATTTTGAACCACTTGTAGGCGCTGGAGGAGGTAACCCCGGCAAACCCAGGTACAGGATATTAGCGTAGTCTAGTCTAGAAGTCACCAGAACCTGGACCACTGTCTTCCTGGTATCTGTTGGGGGAAGCAGGAGGAACTTTTTTAGCATGCGAAGCATGCCAAAGCAAATACCCACCAGTGCCTGGACTTGGGATCTCATAGGAAGAGCACTGTCTATGAAGATGCCAAGGTTTTTTACTGTGGTTTGGGCTGAGAAGGGAGGGGGGCACCTCCTCAGGCCAACATTTACTCTAATTGCTCACAGAAGGCAAGCCAAAAAAGACAATCTCTGATTTGTCAGGGTTGCATTTCAGCTGGTTAGACTTAAGCCAGTTAAACACCTTCAAGAGGCAGCCTCTGATTTTGTCCCCATCAAAGTCTGCACCTTTGTCACAGGTAAAGATCAGCTGTGTATTATCAGCATATGATATAATCTTAGCACTATTGGTCTCTGCCAAGGGTGCAAGGGGGGGCATGTATAAATTAAAAAGAGTCAGGCTAAGGATGGAGCCCTGAGTTACTCCTACTTTCATGCTGGGCATGGGGGATGAAAAAGAGGGCATTCTTATTTCCTGCTTTCTATCCTTCAGAAAAAAAGTTATCCATGCTAGTGCTGCAACCCAAAACCTATGTTCCTTAATCTATCGAGAAGTCACTCATGTGGGACTGTATTGAACGCTGCCGACAGGTCAAGTAGTATGAGGACAGCTCTACCCCTCAGGTCAAGCTTTTCCTTTAAATGCTCTGTCACTTCCAACAGTGCAGTCTCCATGCTGTAATTGGCCCTAAAGCCAGATTGAGTCATGTGCAGCAGATTGTGACTTTCTACGTGATCAGAGATCAGTCTGTTGACATGTTTCACTAGTACCTTAGAGAGAGCCGGGAGGAGGGAGATAGGACTATAGTTCGCAGGATCATTTGGGTCGGCGGTCGGTTTTTTAAGGAGCGGTAGAATCTTTGCCGGCTTCCAAATGGACGGACTGTGCCAGTGAAAAGAGATGAATTTAGCACTTTATGCACTATGGGTAGGCTGTCCAGTTTTAGGTTTAAACCTATAATAACTGATAAAACACCGCTGAAAGAGAAATAGCCCTCACCAGTGAAAACATATAAACACTGAAAAAACACCTGCACAACCACAAACTAAATGCCATTCAAAGAGAGAAAAAGGAGAGTGAAAGAGTATTTTTTTTTATTTCTGAAGGGGCCAATAGAATGAAACTTTGTTATACAAGCTAGCAGCAATAAAAACTAGGCTAACATTATTCTGCTTGAGTTTTGTTGTTTAGGGATGCCACTAAAATATTGTTTCTTCTTCCTTTTGCTTTTTTCAGTTTTGTGGTCTTTGGTCTAAAGATACAGGGCTTAGAAGCATGTTTTAGATCTTGTTTAATTATTTTGTAAACTGTAGAGAATCCAGAAATATCAAAATCATATTTGATATTTTGGCTGTGTTTGATTCTTTCACTGATAGGTAAAATGGCTGGGAATCTTTCCAAATTCATGTCATCACATTTACCCACAGAGAATGGGTAAACACTCTTGATACATCAGCCCCCAGTTTCTAGTGAGTCAGTATTGATAGTAGGCAAATTGCAAACACCTCAGGCTTTAAACAGTCAATGCAAGGTATAGTGACAAGTATATGTGAAAAGAGTGCTATTACCAAGCATCTGGGATAGTGGTGAAAACATTATACCAGATTTTTGGAAAACATGGAATGCAGTGTCAAATTGAATGCTCTGCAAAATGAGTCTTTCTCAATCTTCAAGTGCACCAGTATTGGCATGGAAAGCTATGTCAATGGCCAGAGTTAACAAATTGTGTACTGGCTGTTTTGGCATTTCCAGTCTCAAGTGCCAATGTTGAGAGGGCCTTTTCACAGAAAAAGGTTTACATGGGAAGGAAAGAGTGAGCGCACATGACTAAAGACTCACTGAAAAAGTATTGTATGGTGTACTACAATAAGTTACATTTGCAAAAATGTATTTGGACTTCATATACACTATACGTACACTGTCTATATACCATGCGCTATCAGTGCATAAAGCATGTAATAATAAAAGCAAAACATTCCATAAACACCGGAAAAACACTTTAGCTCCCTTTAAGGCCCTTTAGGTATGTAAGCGATTTGTCCAGTTATATAGCCAGGAGTTGTAATAATGCTGGGGGTTGTAGGGGTTCAGAATTTTTGACCCAAGTCTGATGTAGGTACGGGTCCACCCCTGTATCCCTAGAGAAAAACTGTTGGATAGTGACAATCTTGTCACAGACTGACATGTTCACCGCTCAAATTATTGAATATTTCCCTCCGCCATGCCCACGCCAACCCTCCCGATTCAGGCGGGAGACTACTGATTTCAAAGCTAGTCTCCCTGCCTCCCAGTTCCTGCATGCAAAAACCCGATTCCTCAGCGGGCTTCAGATTGCAGGGGCTGGTCTTGTGTGACTCGGATTATGCACTGCAAGCAAGTACACAACATTTTTGTCACATTCTCTCTGACTGCCATAGCGATTCCTCTGTGTTCCTGACAGGTATGGAAAAAACGTATATTTGAATTTCAGATATCTGATCCTGCATCAGCACACTTGCAAGTCCCATACATGCCAATAAACCTGATGCAGGCCGCAACAGAAGTCAATGGAAGAAATACATTCTCCTGATTATTATTTTTTTATCTCCCCCTAGCCTTTTCCAAAATGTTGGCATGTATGCTACACTAATTTACCGCTTATCCTTTTTATGTTCCAGAATAGCGTGCTACTCCCCGAAAAGCGCTTCGACCCCTAGTCTAGGGTAGTAAGCGCTGTATCTGCCGCTGACCGCGGCCCCCACAGGGGGCCACTAGAGCGGTCGGCGCCCTAGTGTCGCCTGGGCACCGGTCACCCCTCCAAGCCCCCCCTCCTGGGGGGCAGGGACTCCGGCCTGTGTCCTCCTCCTCTTTCCTGCCCGGAAGTGACGCGAGGGGCGTCACTTCCGGGGCTCCTCTGGGCGTGGGGGGAGGCTATATAGCCCTCCCCCACCATGCCGGCGTCCTCTTGTCGCCTCGCACGCCTAATCCCTCCCTACAGCTTACCCGGCGTGGTTGGCAGGTGGGGGTGAGACTATTCTAATATTTCCTTTTTTCGTTGCAGGCGGAGTTACAGGGCGATCTGGAAGCAGGCCGGTACCAAGGGTACCTCTGCGCAGCACCATAGGGGGTGCCAGAGCCAAATCCGAGGAGCCTCAGGGGAGGGTCCCGGAAGCCGTGTCGGCGCCCCGCTAGTCCTTCGGGTGGTTGTGGGCCTGAACAACCGGGGGTTTGCTATGCTACGCTCCGCCCCGGGAAGGGGCGTGAGTAGAAGTTACCAACGGTCACGTGATCCTGGAAGAGAATCACTTGGACGGCAGCAAAGGCGGGGTTCGCCCCAGTGCTGCCCGGCTCATCAGGCGGACAGGCGGCCCAGTTGGTTGCCTGCCCTTGGATCGCCCGTAAGATAACCCACCTATTACATAACGTGTATGTAATAAACCTGCAGCATTTTGTACCCAATCAAACAGTCTGAGTGTGTGTTATTATTGGGTAATGTATTTTGTTGGCGGGGGGACTGAGGGGTGCCAATGGCGATACTAAATGCAATTACAATCATCAGTGCTCAAGTCTCCATCCTCCTCGTTGAATTTCTCAAGCAGTTGCTGTTGTGCCCAGATCATTAACTCCTCCGCTGCCTGTGGTGCCCCCTCATCGGTGGAACGGAAGCATTTTATAAAAACCGTTTGGAAAAAGGTTGATTTTGCGATCCGAGATTTGACTACGTAAACGTGAATAGTTGCAAGCGATCAAATTCATAGGTGGTCTCTTCAGGAAGTCGCATTGTCCTTCCTTTATGTCACTGGTTGTGTTGGACCAGCCCATCTCGAGCAGCAGCAACGCAGAGCGAACAGCTGCAGAGGGCGCCTCCCAGCCCTGGACATGCTGCGATGCTGGTGGACTGCATCAGTCTCCCTGCGCGATCCTCTGTGCCAGGTAAGAAAGCTGCCGGCCTTGTTGCATGCAGAGGCGGCTTCTCCGTTACCGACATTATTATTAAACGAAAATAACAGTCGGAAGGTCCGACCTCCAGAAAACAAATGAACGGCATAAGACTCCTTGAATAAGGAAGGGTTAATAAAAACCCTTAGAAGGGAGGTTTAAAGACCAAGAGAAGCTAAGTCGAGACAGACTGGGGAGGGACAGGCTGATTTTGATGAGCGGCTGTCGAGAAGAGATGCAGTGTGAGGGCTAATGAGAGCCCAGGGAAAGAGGTAGGTGATATTGTAATGAAGACGCTGTTCAGAGCTGAGCAAAGTAGAACGAGCGTGGAATGGACGCGTGGCTATAGGGAGGGACGTATAGGGCGTGCTAGAGTTTGTCATAGGATAGTGATGAGTAAGAAGGCGATGGATGACAAGCGGGAGTTGCAGCTGAGGGGCTGGGGACACGAGCTGGGGAACGTAAAGCGTGTGAGGTGATGAAATGAGTGTCAAGGAAGCAGCTGCTGGTAAGGAAGGAGATTATGTAAGGCTGATGAAAAATGCGTAATGTAGCTGAGTCTTATGATTGTGATGTGCGTAAGGGTGCTGAGGAGAACACATGAGATGCTAGAGTATGCCCTACTAATGAAAGACTAAAGTGCGGCAAAGATGATATGCGAAGAGCTGATGAGAGGCTAAAGAGTGATACTAATTTTGCTCGTTAGTGGAATGATGGGGAGCTTGTGAGGGGTGTTAATGAGCTGCGGCTAAGGCCGAGGTGCTCATGAGAGCCTGGTAAGAGGTGTTGGTGATAGAGAGTAGTAAGCCAGGTCCTTACAAGCTGCTAATAAGTCTTGTGCTTCAAAGAGGCGAGAACGTGGTGTTGATGCTAGTGAGATAGATCTTGATGAGTAGCAGAAACGAGGCTGGTTATGAAGGGCTTGTCAGAGACTAGCGAGGAATTGCTCTAGAGTAATGTGCCCATGAGAGTCCTACAGGGAAGGCGCTGATAAAAACCTGTGTAAAGATAGTGACGAGGAGAGGCTGCTCAGGGAGAGATGCTGTTGAGGAAAGGGCTCACACAAAGTTGTTGGGCGAAATCCCACAGGTGTAGATAGCACAGTCTCCTAGTTTCCAAACAAAGTCAGTCATTTACTGCTGCATGCTTACATGGAAGTTTGGAAGAAAATAACTTTTAAAGAATGAATTAAGGATATGCTGGAAAAATCCACCAATGTTGTCATCTATAAGGCTGGGAAACCTCCGGAGGACTGTTCCTCCAACCACCCTATTTTGCTGATCAACCCAGAGTTCAAAATTTACACCAAAATACTTTAGTGTCGGTGATTACGACACAGGTTCACTAGGACAAATGCAGCTTTATGCCGCATCGTTGCACGTACCACCACATAATCTAAGGCCCCACAGCGCTTCTGTTACTGGACTGCGAAATAGTCTTTGACTCCTTTGACTGGTCCTTTCAGGTACTTACAAGGATGGGCTTTTGGCCATGCCTCCTCTCCATTGTCAAAGTTTTTTATGTCTTACCTCGAGAGCAGGTAAGAGTCAACGGTGTTCTCTCCCCTACATTTCCCATTGGTCGCAGAACCCGGCGGGGCTGCCCCCTCTCCCACACTCTGGCAAAGGAACCTCTAGCAATATGGATTAATTGTGGTGCTTCCATTGGTTATGAGGGTCGCATAGGGCTATATGCAGAAAATGTGCTGCTCTTTAAGTGTCGCCCAGATATTTCAGGCCCCCGGCTGCTCCAGATACTGCTCCTTTTTGGCAGGGCCTCTGGGCTACACTTAAACTTGCCTAGCATAAATGCATACCGTCTACATACGTGGGTGGGATGGCCATGGCCGACTTGTATCTCTATTACTGGGCATCCCAGATCAAAGTAATTAATGACTGGATCTTTGGAGGCCATGAGAATCCGGTATTCTGGCTTGAGGGGTACATTATCGACCCGTCAGCATATAGAGGGGCTACTGTATGGGTACCCACTCCTCAGATTGCTCCAAGAGATAACACAAGTCCCTCTCCTATGCTGGGGAACACCTCTCCGCTGGATCTGATGGGATCACAAATCAATGCAGGAAATCTCCATGGTGCATGGTACGTGGCTTGCACATCCTGCCCTACTACAAGACTTCATTTGTTAGAACTTAATCGGCATTTCCAAACTGGGTGATGTGTGAGTAGGTTCGCACATGAAATCCTCCACAGACCTCCAGGCAGAATTAACATTATACAAATCTCATTTCAACAGATATCTAAAAATACATCATGCCATGATGGCACACCAAGCCACACTAACTGATCTGCCGGAACATAACGCCTTAGAGCCCAAAATCACCTTCAGAACTCTGGGACGTGGTGTTATCTTCACCCTCTACAGATCCCTGGTCTCGGAAATATTGCATTTACATAATATACAATGTCCAGCAGTATTCTTTAAAGATTTCTTTATTATCCAATGGCTATTTTGTGTCACAAATAACTACTCCAGGACAAGGGGAGTCAGGGAGCAATCCCTGGAACTATTTTACAATTTCTGTTCACCACAGGGACAAAGTTGCTTGGATTGTGTTTCCTGACACCGTCTACATTACTCTTACTCTACATTCCTGGTGTCTTCATCACTGTCTTCTCAGGGACCCTATTACAAGAGACAGAAATGAGGGGTAGAAGTGTTTCGGGCCCCTTCCCCTTGGAAAATAATTATTATCCATCTGCAGTCTTCAACTGACTTAATGTAATGTCCCAAGGGCTTGAAAACTTTGCTCCTCTAGATGTTCTGAAACTATAGTTGCTAAATGCCTGGCTGCTGCTCTTCCTTCTGGTGCCATGAAATCTTAAGGTTGCATGAAAGAACCACAAGTGGAAAAACCACGCGTGCCTCTTCCACACAACCTAAACAACGACTGCGTCTTAACCACGCATTCCTTTACCACGCATGCCTTTACCACATAATTTCGTGGTAAAGGTATGAATGGTAAAGGGGTATGAGTGGCTAAGGTCACGACCCCCCTCCCCCAACCTAAGCTACAAACTTCCCCCTTTCCCCCTCCCCTGAGGCATAATACCCTAACCCCTAATTTAAAACAACTACACGACCACCCTAGCCCTGAAAACTAGCCTGAACCCCCCCAGCCCTGAAAACTAGCCCCAAACCCCCAAGCCCTAAAAACAAACTACCTCCAACCCCGACCCTGAAAACTATCTCCAACCCCCCTCAGTCCTGAAAACTACCCCTGACCCACCTCCAGCAGACAAGACTACCCCGACCCACCTTCAACCCACAAACCTACCCCAACCCACCCCCAGCCCACAAAACAACCCCTGACTCACCCCTCAGCCCACAAAACAACCCCGACCCCAACACAGAAAACTATCGCCGACCCACCCCCAGCCCACAATACAACACCCGCCCCACCCCCCAGCCCACAAAATAACCCCAACCCACCCCGTCAACCAAACAAACCCAACCCCCCAGCCCATAAAACTACCCCGACCCTCCCATCCTACGAAACTACTACAAAACAACCCCAACCCACCCCAGAACTACACCCAGCCCCACTTACATCAACGCTTACTGCGACATCTTCCTGCTTCCGTCTGCTGCAGCTAGACCGCGCAGTGCCTTAACCACACATATGCTTGGTTAAGGCATATGCGTGGTTAAGGCAAGAGTGGTTTAGCTCGCAGAGTCGGAACACTTGTGGTTTAGCCCACTGTGTTCCAACTGTTTCCCAACCGTAAATGTATAGGTACACTGTATAAGAAACTTTCTAACATGGTTTAACAAATGATTCATCTGTGAAACTCTGTTGCTGAAAAATAGTTAGCACATCTAACTTGTTTTTCAATCTGTTTATTTAGGTTAAGCCTGCAGATTAGTAAAATGTCCTCAGTCAAGCATCTGGTGTATGCAGTTATCCAATTTCTGCGAGAACAGAGTCGAGTGGATACCTACACTTCAGATGAACAGGAAAGCCTGGAAGGTAATCTGCAAACTAACAATCTAGTAAATCAGATCTTCCTCTGCACAAAGTAAGAAGTAAATGGTTTTTTGAAGTGAGTTTCTTAAGTTTCCTTCAAGGAAGGCAGTTTTATATCTTCAGCAGGCTTGCACATATATGATGAATATACTTTTTTCTTTTAATTACTTTGACAATCTTAAATCTGCCTGCAGACAATACTCCCTTGATGGTGAAAGCCAGCTTCAGCATTAGATAGGTTATTTCTTGAGTCGTCCATTAAGTGTATAGGTCTTTGAAAGTGGAGCCAAGGTTTAATTCTAGCAGGTTGAAGCCACTGTGAAATACTGTATGTTTACTGTTTCAGAAATGTTGATGTTCAGTGATTTCGGTGACTATTTTCAAATGTCAGTATTTATGGTAACTCTGCACCTTTCGTCAGGTAAAAAAAGGTTGAGCTGTTGGCATGGGTGAAAATGCCATCTGTTTTGCAGGAAATTTCCGTAACCAGTGTAAAAGTGAGTTTGTTCTAGAAATTGGTAGCCACAAAATTGGCAGTGAAATGATTGGTTACATTTGTGAGGTCCTAAGTGTTTATCTTGTGTTCAAGGTAGAAGAGGAAGGAAGGGGAATAAGTAACACAATAATATAGAGTTGTGTTAAATAGGAGTTCTTCTAATACAAATTATCTTAGATGACCATACTTTTAGTCTTTTACTCATACTACAGTAAGGTTCTCCAACAAATTTAGTTACATCATTGTTACTATTACCATGGTTACTACTTGTAATATTAGCTCTAAATACTTCTTGATCATTCTTCACAAGAAACATTTAGAACAGAACATTTATTAATCTATTTATTTTTAAAGATGTTTTATCATGCACAGGCATCATATTTTTGTTACCTCAGAGCACTTTACAGAAAGAGAATACAGCTTGTTGGTATAAGGGGAGGATGGAATCCATTAAGATCAATGAGTGAAATCCTTCAACTGCAATCTCCTTTTGTGTAGTGAGTTGAGTTAAAGGCCAGGTTGACTAATTATTCTAACCATTTAGAGGAGTGTTCTGGAACAAATACATTATGCGATTCTTGTTGCTAAAGAGTTGAAAACTATTGTTAGCAGGCATTCAGCTGTTATAACCGTGTACGTTTCCACAGCCATTTCCAGAAATCTGAAAACCACTGGAATTGGCAGAGTTTTTGTTGATATTTCGGCCACATTTGACACTATCAACCATAGAATCCTCCTTCACACACTCATCAAGAACACTAGGATAGGTGAGTCTCACCTGAGGTGCTTCTTTTTAGCCCTACAAGACTTAAAACCGCACCCCAGCTCCTGTCTGTTTTCAGGAGACATATACACTCAGCTTACTTAGTTGGAAAAGAGCAGGTTTAGCTTCAAAAGTTACAGACATCAGTTGGATCACCCCAATCAAGAATTGTATCCTTTTCCAAGAAACATGGGCAACAACAGGTGTGTTTCATGATGGCTATACTTGGTTTGCTACCTATGCAATGCCTTCACCCTCAAGTGGGGCTATAGGTGATTTATGTATCTGGTGTGACCTGCCACTAAATTGTCATGTTGTGATGCTTTCTACTAGTCTCCAGTATCTGCAGTTGTTTCATGTAACTTGGACAAGGGCCTTCTCCTTATTAATCAGTAATACCTATAACAATAATAATTTATCTTCATGTGATCTTACTATTTTCTTGTAACTATTTAATAAGGTAAACACAGCCCTTAGAAATGCCAGATGGTCCCACCAAACTTGCATTATTATTGCGGGGTGACTTTAATGCAAAACCTGGTACATTTATACTCAGAGTAACTTTCTTTCTACTAGCAGTGAATGCACCAATCCGAACTTGAAAAATGACCGTGGTGGGGTCATTTTATATAAACTTATAATATATAATATAGTTAATGTTCATGAATCTCCCACCTGGATGAGGACATTAAGCCAACATACTGTAGCAGAGGTTGCTTTTCTATCATTGAATGTGTTTCACTAGAAGCGATTTAGGTATAACTTTAATTGAGCGCACTAGATGTAAAACCAACTTCAGTGACTTGCCTGTCACTGTTCAGCTTACTACTAGCCATCTAGATAACCATGCTATAATTCCTCTGCTAGAAACATTAAAGGATAGGGTCTGAGACCCAAATGGCACCATGTTGATACCTGTGATCTATCGCGTAATCTAATAAATGTTAGACCTGGTGATGTTTGTCTTTTTCTTTATTTCACTGCCAGCCAGGATTCGGTACTCACCACGTTTAATGCTATTACTGTGATTGTTATCAATTTACTCCTAAAACACTTGAAAGGGCAGCAAAATAACCCCAATAGATAGTTTGATTTATCGTGTCCAGTGACCAATTGCCGTTTTTGCTCTGCCTTGACGAGATCCACTTGTGTCAGAAATAAGGCGATCTTCTGTAGAGCTCAGTGCAAAATCGCTATTAACAAAAGGAAACTGTCAATACGAGAAAACGCTTTGGATGAAGTAGAAAGCACCAGTGAATTAAAAGATTTTCCTTTGTTTCGGAAAATGGTTTACTGTTCTTAATTAGCAAAGTTAACTTGATGAAACACGTCTGTTAATGTATATAAATAACCTTTTGCAAGCACCTTAAAACTTTTGTAATTGTAATTTGCACTATTCCCATATCAGCTTTGTTCTTTTAACATCACTCTGATTTGCTGGCTCCTGTTTGGTCAGCGTGTGCCGGCTTGACTACCTCTTTATGTGTTTCTCCCTCTCCTGGATCAAAGCCAAATTACTGCTTCCTTTGTTTGTTAGTACCTTGTTCTGCTCACACGTTCTGGCCCGAACTATTTTATTTTTCTAGTTGCAGCACTCTCTAAGAGTGCATGTGTTTCTAGGTCATTCTTCCCCTTATTATTATTATTATTATTATTAATTAACATTTGATAGAGCGCATGGCTACCCTTAAGCATCCCAGCGCTTACGACAGCAGGCAGTCAGATACAGTTCACGCTCATGTCTGGAACAGCCATGTTTTTAGTTGTTTCCGAAACGATAAATGGTGAATCGTTGAACGGGGATCGATGGGAAGCATATTCTATAGTTTTGCAGTGTTATAGGCGAACATTCGGCCTCCAGAACGTGCTCTTTTGATTTTCGGTACTGTCACCAGGAACAAATTCGCTGAACGCAGACTTCTCGGGGGGCGATGGAAAGCTATAAGTGAGAGATTGATTTGAGGGCCCATACCCCAGAGTGTTTTGTGTACAATGCATAATGACTTAAACATTATGCGTTCCTTGATTGGTAGCCAGTGTAGCTCTTTTAATGCCGGCTTTTCCGAGTGTGCTTTAGGGATGTTGCGCAGCAAACTGGCTGCGCAATTCTGGACCACCTGTAGTTTCTTTGTTGTGGACTTTGGAGTACCCAAGTAGAGGGAATTTCCATAATTCAGCCGTGATAACACCAGTGCCTGAACCATGATCCCACGTGCAGATTCAGGGAGAAGTGGAAGAATTTCTGGTATCTGCCTAATGATGCCGGTACATGAAGCTGCTAATTGTACTGCTTGGTGGTCAAAATTGAGTGACCAGTCCAGCCAAACACCCAAACTTTTAATCTTTCCTTTGGGCTTTGGCGCCAGGCCAAGACTATTTGGCCAACTCAGGCCTGACGTGGCGCTATAGCAGTTACCCAGGATCATTAGCTCCGTTTTATCTCCATTAAGCTTGAGACACGACTGGTCCATCCACGTGGCCACCGTTCCCAAGCAAGATTCTAGATTAGCTGGCACCTTCTTTGGGTGGCTTAATGCCACCACTAATTGAGTGTCATCTGCGTAAGTTATAAAATGGATTCCATATGGCAGGACTAATTCTGCAAGCGGCCTTAGATATATATTAAATAGGGTGGGACTCAGTGAGGAGCCCTGTGGGACTCCGCATGTAAGTGGCACTCTTGCCCTCAAATACCTGGTATGACCTGTCTTTCAGAAAGGATTTGATCCAGGTGAGAGCTTTTCCTGATACTCCGATTATTCTTAATCTGTGGAAAAGAATGCTATAGTTAACCGTATCGAAATCGGAGCTTAGGTCAAGCAGGATGATTGCCACCGTGCCTCCCTGGTCTAGGATTTTTCGTGATTCCTCCACTACTGCTAACAGGGCCGTTTCTGTTCCATGATTTGGCCGGAATCCCGTCTGGGAAGAGTGCAGAATCGAGTGGGTTTCTAAGTACACAAAGAGAGTTCTATTTACATGTTTCTCTAGGATTTTACTAGTCATGGGGAGGAGCGAGACCGGCCGATAGTTGCCCCATGCGTCTGGGTTAAGGCTAGTTTTTTTTTTTTTTAGAAGTGCTCGTATCATAGCATGTTGCCATGACCTGGGCACTTGGCCCGTTGCTAAAGAAGAATTGAATACTTCTAATAGCACCGGTAGAATGATATCCCCCACCTTGCGCAACATGTGCATGGGGGCCGCGTCCAGGGGGGAACCTGATTTAACTTTGGAGAACAGTTGGTATAATGTATCTAAGTTCAAAGCAGGAATATCTTCTAGCCGTGGGGAACTACCCCCCAGAGATTCTACCTCCTGGTCCAGGTTATCGAGGTCGGAGGCATTGGGAAAGGTATTGTAGATATCTAGAATGTCTTTCTTAAAAAATTCTGCAAGTTCCGAACAACGTTGCTGGGAGGATTCTGCAGATAACTTAGGTGTCGCGCACTTTATCAGATTTTTCGCTATCAGGAAGATTTCCCTAGGAGCGTTTGCTGCCCCTGCAATTTTCTCCTCATAGTAATGTAATTGTGCTCTCTTAATTTCTGCCTGATAGATTTTTATAGCTGCTCTGGAGTTCTGTTTTATATCAAGGCTATACTCTTTCCTCCAGGCTCTCTCTGGTTTTTTACATTTTTGCTTAAGTTCCTGTAACTTAGGAGAGAACCACGGTGACGTTTTTCCTTAGGCCTATTTGGACTCCATTTTAGCCGAATTGACTTATCCAAGGAAGATTGGACCCGTTGATTGAACGTGTCAGACGCTATGCCCCTAGTCCCTCTCCATGCTGTTGCTCTAACCCACTCCCTTCAAATGGGAAACAAAATTGACAAAGCCAAAAAGTCAATGTTTTTGACGTTGTCAACTATGGCCCTTGAAGTTTCTGCCAAGTAATTGGACTTTGTACTGAAGCCCACATTGCCAATTTCATCAATACAGAATTAGGCCAACCTTACATACTTTGGAAAATCAAACCACCCATCTCCAGAAACACTTTTTGTGGCTGCAATACCCAGAGTCCTCGCTAGAGCCTGAGAAGAACGACTCTTAGATGGTTCACGTGGTATCACTCAGCTGTTCTAATACCAGTTAGAATTTAATTGTAGCATTCTGGGTGCCCAGTGACTGCTGGGTTATGGATTGTCACCTATGATAAGCCAAGAATCACTTTAAACTGAGATGCAGCTATTAAATCAAAGCTAATCTTTTCATGATGGTTTCCAAAACAAAACAAATGGTGTGAGTGAAAACCCACTGGACTTGAACACAAACTGGAACCATCTACTGCATTAACCTCATCAGGAATCTTTTTCATTAATCACAGGTATTTGTAGAGGTTGAGCAAACTTCATGTTCACACAGATTCCTGTAGCTTTCGAATCTAAAAGACATGAAACAGTCTTTTCATGCCCATCTGGAAGCGTCATTTCCATTGCCATAATCATATGGCAACTGAAGTCTGCATGGCATTCAGTATACCTTAGGGAACTGATTTAATTTCTTCACATAACAAGGCTTGTTGTTTCATTGTCAAAGAATCTAGTTTTTTGTCTGCTGTTGTTTCTGTGTGATGTTATTTATGCTTATCTTTTTAGTTTACCCCAACAGTTCTTAACAAAATCAAGATAATGTGGACTAGGTAACATGTCTGAAAGCATTTACCTGGATTCCAAGTCCAGGAGGAGTGATGAATAGTCAAACGTAGGAATTCCTTAGTTGTCTCTTAGAGGCACAGATCGTCACTTTGGTTTCCATAAATAGTTCAAGATTTGGGTTTTCCCCCGATTAAACTTGGCTTTATTCCCAGAGCCATTTGCACAACTAAATTCAGCTTATTTGCGTAATGACTAGAATAAGTTACGCTTATTTGCGTAAATGACTTGATTTACGAGTGCAGTTCAATTAGCAATTCACAATTATTGAATTTGCACCAGTTAATCAATTTACCCAAAGTTAATATTGTACGCAATAATATTAACTCCTGTCAACAGCAAGACTACTTCACTATCCAGATTGGGAATGGAAGAGGAGCTGCCACAAAACTATTGAGGTTTTTGGGAGGCAGTATTCCCTCCTGAAAAATATTTTCCCTGAAGGCAAAAGGAAAAAATGTAGCACATGTAAATGCAATTTTGGTAAAAGTCTACACTTTGGGAGACCATGTATAAAGGCTTACTCATGTGAGTGTTCCTGGAAAGCAGTGGCTTTTGGAGCTCCTGGAAATGTTTGAAAGTTTAAAAAAATTGTAAATCTACACAGAAACAGAGTTATGAACTTGTTTGGTTAGATATACCTTATATGGTCGATTGTGTTTACCACCTGTGCCATATCAAATATGAAGCTACATTTGTTAAAACAATAAAATAAAAAAAAACACACAGAAGAACAACTAATACCATAATAGCAGAGAGATTATTAAGTGTAAAATTTGCTCTTGTGGTATTTGGTCATGTGAGCAAATTCTTTTTTTGTACTTCAGATTTCTTTAGGTTGTGTAGTTCTATTTCTTGTTCGTTGTTACAATCTGTCAATATTCCTCTTTTGTGCAGATAGAGTATTGTCACGTAAGCATCTTTTGCACCAGACAGCAATTTTATACAAAGGATGAATAATTGAAGCTAGTGAATCAATACATAGTGCATTTGTAGTTATTTCTGAGTGATATCCTGCCTCTGGTTGCACAGCAGCAACATTTGACGTTGGCACTTTTCTCCTTTAATGATGTCAGCGCTACACAGCAGAGATTCATAACTCCTAAAACGTCAGTGATGCCTAAAGAGAAGTAACAAAGCTGACCTCTGCATGTACATCAGTATTTAATGATGGAACATCACCACCAATTCAGCTTGCCTACATAACCTAAGTCAAGGTTTCTAGTTTTTGTTTTTTGTCGCACTTGCGGTTCTCAGTCAGTAGCCTGATTTGTTATGGCCAATATGATCCTTTGTTTGGAGTATGTTCTTTCTCTCATACCTAATAAAGGTTAGCAGTCCTTGAAAATACCATCTTCTCCAGTAGCTGTTTCCCAGCTTCTTACATAAACTCCAAATATTAAAAGCTTACCCCCCTATGTGGATGAATGGAAAGTTGATAACTGCGATAAGTATCATTGCTGAAATAATCAGTTACATCTTTAGCAAACTAAATTGCTGTATCCCGTTTTTAAAGTAGTCCAAACACATTCCTCCATCCACGTTATGTATATGTACTTATATCTGGCTTTCCTTTTACAACATGGCTATGATAGATGCAAGTGGATGTCTACATTTTGGAGTTGTCCTCGATGGGTAGCCTGGTTAAAGTAATGAATCTTTCAGTTCTTGTGATCAGGAAATCATGCTGCAAGCCCTAGATAAAGATAAATGTATGGTTCTACCAGTCTTTAGTGTGTTATTGGCTTTTCACACTGTTGATCATAACATGTTAAACTTCATTGGCAATGGTTCTCAGACGAGCTCTGCAATGGAGGCCATTCTGAGTTAAATAACAATAAATATAACATCCATATCGCAGCCTCCTGTTGACTGTGGGTTTATCAATTTGCCAAATCTATGTTGAAAATGAAGAGCCCGCTTGGTACTATAATAGGTGCTTCTGAATTTTGGATCATTGTTAATGTGTTGTTCAGCAGCTGAGTTAACGGTACAAACCTTAAGGAAACACGTCTCTGCCCAGAAACTTGTCATCAGCTATGCTTGACTTATAGGTCTCTCTATTAAGATTAAGGTTGCTATTACTTCCATTGGTGAATATACTACTATTGCAGTCACATTGCTTTGCTCAGTACACTGAATTACCTATTGTTGTAAAGCAATATACATGACTTCGTTCTGAAATTATTTTTAAATGTATTTTTTCTTATAGTTGCAATTCAGTGCCTGGAGACAGTTTTCCAGATTACTTTAGATGACACTCACCTTGCAACACCACTACCCCTGGAAGAAATGTTCACAAATAATATTTGCACGGTATGTATTTGATTATTTTCTTCATCAAAGAATATTGTATCCTTGTGCATGCAGGCATTTTACTTTGATATGTTTATTGACCCAACAATAGCAGGTCACCCAAAATA
Organism: Triturus cristatus; assembly: GCF_964204655.1. NCBI lineage: Eukaryota > Metazoa > Chordata > Amphibia > Caudata > Salamandridae > Triturus > Triturus cristatus. The sequence goes on along the minus strand of NC_140581.1, from coordinate 423,270,855 downwards.
TCCCCATGTAAAAGTGCTTGAGATGAAAGGCTCACATGCATTCGGAAAACAGGTTTGATAGAGGAACTTGAGGTCGGGTGCTGCAGTCTCTAAAAATACATTTTCAAGTGTAAGTTCTCTTCAGTAATTAAATCTTTTTGTATATGTTATTGAGAATTTCTGTTTTTATGGCAGAGGAGGATTTAGGTGCATAGAGAGAGAGGTTTTAGTCTAGGAGTACTTATTGTTGATATGTTTTAGTAATCTCCGAGAAAGAAAACATTCTTAAAATGGAGAGAATGAAAAATACTTTAATTTGCACAACTAGCCCAATAAATGTGGTTCATATTTCGTTACTGGGTTCTTACCTTAGCTCATCTCAAGGCAGCGTTGGCTGTTTTCCATACTTTTATTTCTTCTCTCGTGGGTTGCAGCAGGTATCCAATCCCAGTTCCATTATAAAAGCAAATTAGAAATGATGTAACCCCGCTTTCCTGTCTGTCTATGTTAACTGCTAGGTCTTCCAGGACTTTAAAGGCCCAGTCATTAACCACCACCATTTGCAAGGCCCAATAATAGTCCCAAATGTTGGGGAGTTCTATACCCTCCATATGGACTGTCATGGACAATGTGCACAATGCTATTCTCTGGACTCCCTCAACCCCATAACAACACCCCCATCTCTTCCTGTAGTTCTCTAAAAATGGATAAGGAGATGTAAGGGGTATGGGTTTCATTATATATAAGAAATGCAGCAGCAGAATAATTTTATAGAGCACAGCTCTCCCCAGCATTGGCAGTGGTAATGTCCTCCACGGTCTTGCCTCCTCCTTAATTTAACTAAGGCTGGTTATATGTTTCTTGTTAGGAATAAGTCTTTGCTTCTCGTAAGTTCAATTCCTAGTTACTGAAAGCCTTCCTCTCTGACCCTCTTGTCAGGTTGTGATCATCTCTTCATTTGCCAGTTCTAGGTCTGAAGCATTAGGGATTTTTGCCACTTAATTTAATTTTCCAAAGTTACTCTGAATCTTACAAAAATCGTAGTAGGTATTGTTACATCCAGTTGTGTCACATGCAGGAGGGTGTTATCTGCGTAAAGGGATGCTCTGTCTTTTCTGACAAACTGCTACCCAAATCCACCAATTCCTGAATTTCCCCAATACAGCAGACACGTGGCTCTACAGCAAGGACAAGGAGTAGGGGCAAAAGGCGGCAGCTCTGTCTAATACCACTCTTCAATACATTTGATGTCCTACCATTCAACCTCACTTCCGCAACCGAGTCTGTATATAACAGTGTGAACCATGCCTGGAATTTCGGGCCTATGCCAAATGTTTCCAGCAATCGAAAACAGTAAGTCACCCTAACAGATTCAAATGCCTTTTTAACATCGAGAGACAGGATTGCTGTGGTTTCCTTCCCTGTTCCGATCTATATATTCGGTTTTGTACTGTGTCCATGTGTTCATTCTTGTGGATCTGTTCAGGGTAATTCCTGCTTGGTCGGTCTGAGTGTATTAGTTCTGAGATTACCCCAGTGAGCTTGTTTTAAAGGTTTTGGCTAACATATTTACCTCCGTATCAAGCAGGGAGTTTAGGCAATAGGAGGAACATTCATTCCCCAAGTTTGTCATCTCACTACGATTGTTGCTCTTTAAAGATCTGTAGAGAGCATGCCTTTTTCCTTCACTTCTCTAAACATATTTTGAATATGCCTACTTAGTACGGAGGAAAATCTCTTGAACAACTCCCCCGGTAGGCATTTCAGGCCTTTGGCCTTTCATGCCCTCAACTATTTAATGGCTTCCTCTCACTCTTCTAGAGTTACAGGAATGTCTAGTTCTGCCATGAAATTATCCATCAGTTTTGGTCTTGTCATATTGTGGAGGAAGGTCAGTGTTGAGGCCTCCAACTCCGCTTCATGTTGCAATACATTTCAGCATAATAATTGACAAACGTCTTGGCAATGATCTCTTTGTCATGTGCCTCATTTCCCTCTTCATTCCTCACTTCTTCTACCCATCTTAGACCCTTTTTGTTTTGTACTCATCCAGGCCAGTAGCTTTCCAGCCTTATATTGTTCGCTAGGTGGCCATGTATTGATCCTTGGCATTGTAATTATGCATTCTTACTACTTACAATCCAAATGTCTCTGGACATCTGGATCTACATTAGGGCTCAGGCTCTCCTGTTATCTTTAGTTTCTCTTCTTAAGCTTTAACTGTACCCAACTTCAGTTTCTATTTGTGACATATTTGCACTGTTGGCTGCCCTCTAATTACTGATTTGTACCCTTCCCAAAGTTTCTCTGATTTCTTGACCGTCCTCATGTTTTCTTGAAAAACACTTGTTCGCGGTTTTCCGTAACGTCCCTGCCACTTTCTCGTACTGATGATATCATGCACTAAGTATCCATACCCTGCTTCCTCTTATAACTTTTCTCTATATTGTGCATTTTTTTAATATATGTTTACTAATCTTTTATATTTTAAATACTATATACAACCATCAAACGTGATAGTTTTTACATACATTTTACCAGATGGCACTGTACATTATTTGACTTAGGATATCTATGTTGCAGCAGTACGTGGGTGTAATTAGGCATACAGTACACTTTCCATATATTTTTACGCATGGACACGTCAATAGTTTAAGCCATATTATACCCTCTTGTAAGTAGCTACCACTGCTGAATTTCTTCATTGTATGATGTATGTTATTGCTAAATGGTCTGACATTCCCCATCTCTTATAGTCTGCCCCCATTATCCTTGGCTCATCAATCTCAGGAATGAATATATAGTCCATTTGAGAATTCGAGCAATACTCCACACACAGATAAGAGTATTCCACTTCCTCAGGTACACCTTTCTCCAGATGCCCACCAGTCCCATTCCTTTTTATAGGTCTCTCCTAGCGTTGCAGCGCATGCGCTGCTCGCTCGGCGAGACCTAAAGTGAGAGAGGAGATTTCAGAAGGGGACTTGAAGCCCCACCCATCATTTTCATTGGGTTGCCTCAGCGTTTATGCTAAACGCTGGCTTCCCATTGAAAAGGATGCTTTTGGGCCACTGCCCTTTCTCCCTTTTGGACGGCCCATCCGGACTGGGTCGTCTGCTTCATGGCTGTCGTGAAGCAATTCCTTATCTTTATAGGGGGCCATCTGTTTCTAATTAGTTCATCGCTTGTTTCATTCTGCAGAGCGAGCTTTAGGCGGCCATCTGTTTCTAATTAGTTCATCGCTTGTTTTCACTGCAGGCACGCACAACTCGCATGGCACGCTTTCACTTTCCTAGTTATTTTATCAATATTCCGTTTTTTTTGCGTGAGGTGGCGAGAGTAGGGTTTGGAGTGTCGGGACACGGCGACGTTTCGACAGAGACGTGCGTGATCGCGACAGAGTTGAGCTGGGCAGCTCACTAAATGAACGGGAAGCTTCCCGTTCATTCAGTGAGCTGCCCAGCCTAAGCTTTGACTCATGGAATAGGATTCCCTTCTGAGTAACGTGACTCATTCCCGCCCTTCCTAAAGAGTCCAACCAGTTGGTGGATTCTGCTTCATTAAATAAGACTGCAAGTGGTATCCCATACCACCTCTACTGGCTGTCTTCCCCTTGTCCTGAAGAAGACTCCATGTGACGCAATCACGCACGTCTCTTGGTCAAAACGTCAGCATGTCCCGACACTCCATACCCTACGCTATCCACCTCACGCAAAAAAAACAGAATATGTAATAGGCGTATTGGAGATTCATGTGTTTAGGGACAGATGTCTATTGAACTGAACATTTTAGATACTTTTTGTATAGCACTGTACATATTTCTTTCACTTTCAGCACCTTGTCATTTCTAGATCACCTAATCACTCACAAGTCTTCCCTTCGTCATTTTCAATTATCTGTGTTTGCTTGTCACAGCCTTTTTATGTTGTGACAAAACTATAAAAACAAAAAAAGCGAATAAGATGACAATATATTGAATTTGATTGATTCAACCCAGGTGTGTTTCCCTTTCTTTCTGTACATGTATTGATGGAACTGTAAAGCAATTACTTCCCAGAGAGAACCAATTGTAGTACATAATATAGACGCCCAGGTTCTGAGGGACACTGGGTCACCCCATTATACTTGATGTATAAATAGATTCGGTCACTCCTTTGCTGAAAGAATTAGGGGTAAGTTTACAAATTATTTGCTATTCACAAACTCCCAGTGTACGTTTACGTGCAGTTTCTTTATGACTGCAGAGACTATCCTATCTTTTTATGGGTTGAGGTCTATGCATTCGTAAAGATACTACAGTTGAAACTACACTCATTGTTTGTGAATGGCAAAAAATAGTAGACTTACACCAAAAGTGTATATTTACCTTTGTGATAAGGCCCTAGATGCCGATTCTGAGGATCTGAATAACCCCTACCCTTCTCCAAAATGACTCTTCCTTACTAACATCATTGAACGCTGCGTGGGGTCTCAGCTCAAATAATTAGTATCTTAAAACAACCTACTGGAATATTTCCGTCAGATTTCAGGTTGGGCATGCAGTGCTTCAAATCCTTCAGGATAGGTTGGGTTTGAATAGTACAATTTGTTCTCCTTCTACCTAGTTGATCAATGTAATTGTTTAATCAAGCTCCATTCTTTCTCAAATCTCATGCCTTTCCAGCAAGGAGTACTTCAATGTCCTATTCTCCTATCCATTTTCTTCAGTATTACAAGGATCGCACAAAATTGTATATATCTCTGCCCCAGAAGACATAAGCATTCTCGCTTATGTTTTTGAAGACATTCAGTTTTGTATGATGTCCCAGTCATTCACGCTAAAAAAACATAGTTCCTACTGATTTCTATCTCTAGTGCACTGCTCCTTCACAATCTTTTTCTTTAAATAATATCTGTTCATGGATTTTGACAGAACATAATGCTATTTACTCAAAACCTTTTACAATACCTTATACATACTGTACTTTCATGGGTGAATCCCTCTTCCACCACCAGCCTCCTGCCACTTTGCTTTTGTGTCTTAGGGCCATATGTAGGAAGCCCAATACCGGTCGGTAACGGCCGATTTTCGGTAAAAATCCCGTTACCGACCGGTATTCAGGCTTTTGGTATGTAGGGGGCACATTTCAGGATTCGGTAATTTACCGAATCGGTAAAATTACCGAATCGGTAATTTTACCGATTCGGTAAATACCGAATCCTGAAATGAGATGTAAGGGGAGTGTGTGGGTGTTGTGTGGATTCGTTATTTACCACCAACTAAAAGTTGGTGGTAAATGACGAATGGCTTTGAAAAAGCATTTTTTTGCACTTAGAAGTGTGCAATGTGGCAGACATACATGCCCTTAGGGCATGTATGTGTGCCACTTGTGCACACATGCAGGAATCAGGGGTGCAACAGGGTGTCACTGTGACACCCTGCCACCTTTGATTGTGCTCCCCCCATTACCGAATCGGTATTTACCGATTCGGTAATGGTAACTGGCTTCCCATTGATTCCTATGGGCCTCCTGGCCCATAGGAATCAATGGGAAGCCAGTTACCATTACCGAATCGGTAAATACCGATTCTAAAATACCGACCCATTCCGAATCGGTAAATATTACCAATGGATTACCTACATAGCATTTACCACTTCACAAATACCGAATCGGTAAAATTCGGTATTTATGAAGTGGTAAATGTTAGGCCACCTACATATGGCCCTTAGTGTTACGGGGAATCATCCATCTGGTTTGTCCTCCGCTGTTTCTCTACCCAGGTTCACACACAAGTTCCCTCGGTAAATATTCCACATGTTCCAGATCTGCTTCCACTTCCCAGGGCATCCCCTGCTTTCATACACTGTTTTTTCCGCTACCATGCCCCAGTCAAGGTCCCTCACCCACTCTCGCCAGTTTGGTGTTTCTGGCACCCCCCAGTGTTGAGCAATTATGAGCTTTGCAATTATCAGTCCCAATGTTACCCAGATCCTCCCTTTCTCTCTAAGGTCTGTGGGTTTCCATACATTAAGGAGGCACCAACTCGGATCATGGGTCATTTCTATCCCTGTGACCTCAGACATTTTCCGTACTATGGTGGCTCAATATTGTTGTATATGAGAGCAGTCCCATAATATGTGATAGTATGTTCCCTCCTTTCCACACCCCCTACTACAGGTAGCATGAGTAGTATATTCTATGAAGTATTTTTAATTGTATTGATCTAAATTTAATCAATATGGCCACTACTTTCGGGGATGAAAGAGCGTCTTGCCATTCGTCATCTTCAAGATCCCCTATGTCTGCATGCCACCATCCTCTAAGCTTAGTGAGGGGGCCCGGGGAATTATTTACCAATTTCTGGTATGTTAGAGATATGGCTTTCTTATTCATGTGATCTATTAGAATTCTGTCTTCTAGTGGAGAGGACTCCGGGAGTTCCGTACCCTTAGGGATTGCTTCTTGCAGTGCGTGCTTAATCTGTAGATAAGGGAACACTTCGGTATTGGACTGATTGTATTTTGTTGGAGCATGTCAAACGATCTTACGTCTCCCCTTGCCCACAGATCTCCCACCTGGGATATACCTATTAGGTCCCATTTATCAAAGCCCTAATACTTGCCCATGGCCCCTAAAGTTTCCGCATCCCACAGTGGGGTGTGTTGTGTAATCTTGTTTTCCCATCCCATCTGCTTCTGAACCATATGCCAGAGATGGATCGCAATTTTGGTTGGGCCTGTCAGGGGTAGGCGACAGGGTGAAGTACAGAGTGCTTTTGTATATCCCTTCTTTCCTAAAACATATCTATCCATGCGATACGCGGGCTCCTCCGGTGGTTGATATATACATTGATTGATTAATGGCTACCAATTGCGACGCCCAGTAGTATCTATGTATGTCGGGCAATGTGATACCCCATCATACCATCCCCAAACTAATTTTTAGTGTGCGATTCTCGCTGGCTTTTCCTCCCACAATGGCAGTCTTAGTTCAATTTCTAATATTTTGAACTACTTGGGGGCACAATATATGGTGTGTTCTGTAGGATATAAAGGAATCGGGGAAGCACCATCATTTTGAAGATGGTCGCTCTCCCTAGCAGGGAGAGAGGCAACGTCCTCCAGTGACGTACATCTCCTTGTAAGCGATGTAGGGAGGGCAAGGGATTACGGTCATATAAGAGATCTAGGTCTGCCGTTATGAACACTCCTAGGTAGTGGAAACCCTCTGTCCCCACCTCCACCTTACATCCCCTGGGATGTGTGGGGGACTGTCCATAAAGTACATAAATGGTGGATTTGGTCCAGTTTATGTTATAGCCCGAATATCTCCCAAAGTTGGTGAATATATACTACACCCTCTGAATTTAGTTTTTGGGGGATGCTAAGAATAGGAGGATATCATCTGCATATAAGGATATTCTGTCTTCCCATTCATCAGTCCATCACAGTCCCCTAATCAATGGATCTCCCCGGACCCAGGAAGCCAGCTGTTCTAACATTAAAGCAAAAACCTGAGGCGACTAGGGGCATCTCTGCCTTGTTCTCCTCTTCAAGGGAAATCTGTAAGACGTTGTATTATTAACCACAACTTGTGCTATGGGGTCAGAATAGAGCAGTTTAATCCATGCCATGAAGTTGGGACCAAACCCCAATTTTTCCAACTGTACAAACGTATTGCCAGGTGTCGAAGGCCATATGAGCGTCGCGTGACCTAACCACAGTGTCCTCTCTTTGTGTATTTACCCTTCCTAGCACTCCGCTGAGTCTACGGAGTTTGAGCACTGTATTCCTTCCTGGCATAAAGCCTGATTGGTCGGAGTGGACCAATTGCGGAATGACCTGGACAAGACGATCAGCAAGTAGTTTGGCGAGGATTTTGGCTTTAGCATTAATTAACGAGATAGGGCGATAGGAGGCACAATTATCTTTTAGCCTTCCTTCTTTATGAATCACCACTATGGAGGTGAGGCGTTGGTCTGCGGGCATTTTCCCCTGGTCCGGGCTTTCCAGGGACATGGTTTTCAGGTGGGGTGCTATCGTGGTTGTTGCAAGTTTATATAGTTCGATTGGAAGGCATTTGGGCCCGATGCTTTCCCCGATCGTATGTTTCGGATCGCTAGCGCTATCTTTTCCGCTGTTATTTCTCCCTCTGTTAGTGTCAAGGCCTCTGCATTGAGAGCGGGGAGGGGAATGTCTGTGAGCAGTTCCCTGGCCTCCTCTGTTGTTGATTCCCCAGAGGGTCAATATACCTCACTATAGTATGTAGCGAATACATCTGAAATTTGTTGTGGGTCTCTAAGCTTCTCTCCTCTCGAAGTTACTGAGGCGAGCAATTTCCCTGTCTTGTCTCCCAGTTCATAAATTTTGTGTCTGGTTGCCGCATTCTGGGTCCTAGCTGTGTCTGAGGCCAGTTCACGGTATTCTTTAAAAAAAATATTTAGAATATGTCTGGTCTCCTCTGCGTTACTATCAGTTAGGGCTCCCTAGATCTGCAGGAGTCGCCCTTGAATTTTTCCATTGATACTTTTTTCTCTTTTCTGTGTCCCGCTAGCAAGGAGATGGCTTGTCCTCTTATCACAGGCTTATATGCCTCTCATAGTGTTCGTGCGGATTGGACCGACCCCATGTTTTCTTCAAAATAGTTTTTCATTGCTTGAAATAGCCTTTTTTTTTCTTGGGGATTTTGAGCCAACATGGGTCCCCCCTCTGAATAGACCGCCCAAAGCGGCGAATGGTCCGATATTCCCCTTGCCATGTGATGTATTTCCCTAAACTTCCCCACTAAGTTGGCCAGTGTAATTATGTAGTCTATTCCTGATCTCCTACATTCATCGTGGAGAGGGCGCACACATCCCTGAGCCTCCGATCTCCTCCTGGAGCAACACTGAGGCCTATCATTACATTGTGCGCCTTCTGAACTACAGGGATCGAGATACCATACTCCGTCTGGCCAGGGAGAAATCTCCTCTACTCTACCAAGGCACCACCATTTCCATTTACCTGGGCTTCACATTGGCAGTGCAGGAGGTGAGGCAGAAATTTGCAGAGGCGAAGGCTCAGCTTAGAAAACACGGGATAAAGTACGGCATGCTCTACCCTGCCAGACTCTGGGTGGTGTTGGATGGCAAGCCATGTTTCTTCAACAACCCGGCTGAGGTACTTGCATTCTGTAAACGACTGGGCTCCTCTAACCGCACCACCCAGGAACGCTCACCTCCGGACGATAACATTTCTGCAAGTGTCGATCTTTTCAATCTAGGCTGACTGGCCCTGTCCTGATCATATTGCAGCTATTGCTGAACCACCAGACTATTTAACATCTCATACGGCCATTTTTTTAACATTGCATGCACAGCCCCGCTATGCATAGTGACTGCCTCGACTCTTACAAATTGCTCATAAGTATCCTGGCTTAGAATGGGCATTTGGCTCCGCCGCGTTTCCCGCCCCGAGGATAATTCTATGCCACCCTCTGGGATGCATTCATGGCCTGCATCAGTGAAATTTGCATTTCTAAACAGGCGGAGTGCTGCGCGATAGCCATACCAGTTTGGCACTGGTAGAAAGTGCACTCAATCACATAGACAAGGAGAACGCTCCTTTACCTTCCCCATCAGCTTTACATAAACATTCAGTTTTGTTAGAGGAATTTCAATACTTAGCCGAAAGGGAAGTCACCCTACTTGGTAAATATGATGCAGCGCGAAAAAAAAGGGAAGGGAAGCACCCTGGTCAAACGCTCGCCTGCCTCCTGCTCCATTCTTGGGGAGCCGGTCATGTCGCTGCTCTGGAGCTGCATGATGGCACCTCATTGTATATATCTTGCCTCCCCGCCTGAGTCAGCGGCGTGTTGATCCTATCTAGAGGAAATAGCCATGGTCTGTCTTGCCAGCGGCAAGTCTCAGCTCCTGAGTAGGCCATTTACAGCAGAGGAAATCGCTCAGGCGATTGACTCTTTACACAGTTCAAAAGCCCCTGGGTTGGATGGCGTGACGGGTGCTTTTCCTAAAGCTTAGGACAGCACTTTGATCCCCCATCTACTAGAGGTGTATGTCGAAACCCTCACCAAATGTACTCTCCCCCCCCTCCATGCGAGAAGCATCTATCTCCCTCTTACTTAAACCTGGGAAGGATCCTAAATTAACTTCGACAATAAAATACTAGCAACGGCAATAACTAATAGGCTGATGTAATTGCTAGATACAATATTGTCATCTGAGCAGACAGGATTTATACCTCACTAGTTCCCCTTCCCTTAATCTGCATGCCGTCTTCTCAGTCCTGAACAGGATATCTACAGACACCCCTGCAGTGGTCACCCTTCTTGACACAGAGAAGGCATTTGACTCTTTGGAGTGGTCTTTTCTTTATGATACCCTGTGGAAGCTGGGCATCCCAGGAAGATTTACAGCTCTCTTCTCCTTATTATACTCAAACCCGACAGCTCGCATTTGAATCAACAGTTCCATCTCTGATCCCTTTAACATCACCCATGGCACTAGGCAGGGCTGTCCACTCTCGTCTTTGTTATTTATTATAGCAATGGACTCATTGGTGAAGTCAGCTTCAGGAGCAGCATATGCATTGCGGTTTACAGTTCACTTCGGGGCTCTCCTTATGTCAATGTATGCCGACAATATACTCTTTTTCATTAGATACCCCTCTATTAATCTAACCCCAATAGTGCATGAGGTGGTCCGGTTTGGCGAACTTTCTGACCTATGCATTAATTGGGTGAAATCTGAGCTGTTTCCCCTCACTGTTATCACTACACCCCCTATTTGCAAGTATCCCTTTAAATGGTCTGCTGACACCCCTAAATAGCTGGGTGTGGTTCTGCACAGGAATAAGGACCAAGTCATACATCTAAATTACGGCCCTGCGATAGACAAACTCTCCATCCAAAACGATCGCTCGATACATCTCCCCCTTTCTGTAGCTGGCCATATAACCATTATAAAAATGACAATTCTTCCCCGATTTTTGCACTTCTTTATAAATATACCCATACCCTTAACTGACTCCTTTTTTTCCACTCTCCGTAGCCTGCTTCTGAAGTTGGTTTGGGTGGGCCGTAGACCCCAGGTCGCTTGGGATACTCTAACTATCCCATATGACTGCAGCGACTTCGCAGTCCCCGATTTTTGCCTATGTTTCCTGGTAGCCCAGGCCCAATTTGCTTATCATTGGTCCACCCAAAGCTCGTCTGCCCTACGCTAGACAGGAACAAGACCTGGCACACCCTACACCCTTTAATGTACTATTACCACAGGGCATTAAGCTAGACCTTACAGATCTTCAAACTCTATCTACCACCTGCTGGACATGGGGGAAAGTTGTATTCAGAATGGAAAATCAGTGCAAACGGTTTGAAGAAGATTATAGAAACATGAAAATAATCAATCACTGGCAAAGCCAACAGGTCGCAAATTGGTGGTCAGCTTTTTTTTGTCAATGCATGTCTTGTTTTGACATGGTTTTTTCAAAACTTTATTGATGGGGGAACTGTCAGGCCTTCACCATTATAATAAACATTGACCCAAAAATATATAATTTTATGGTCTCAAAAAGAACACATTTTATTGCCTCAGTAGTCCCTGGCACTGAACAAAACTTTTTTTGTATGCCAATATGCTCCTTGGTAATAAACAGAACGCTGTTACTTACAGTATAGCCAGCCTACAGAGAGAGAGAGAGAGAGAGAGAGAGAGAGAGAGAGAGAGAGAGAGAGAGAGAGAGACGTAATTTTAATTCGAATAAAAGGTCTTGGTTAACTCAAAACCTAATAAAGGGGCCCACTTCTTAAATTAAGTCAAAAAACTGCACCCATGGTGTATATGCTTTCAATAGGGGAGGCTTATGGCTTTGATGAATTCACAATAATTCACAGAAGCAGGCCAGGAAATCGAACTCCTAGAAAATATTTGCAAACTGCATTTTAGCATGAGCAAACATGCACATGTAGATTTGCTCATGCGAAAAACTGTTGAGCGTTTACAAGTTCACTTTCCCTCCAATCACTTTGTTCTCAACCCTGGAAGAAGTTTTACTTGTGCCCCTGTCAGGAGTAAATTTCCAAACTTTCTCAGTATGTGGAAAGATTAGAGAAAAGCTGCTAAAATCCCCTAAAACATGCAAGTTAGTGCGTTTGCACAGACTCAAAAGCCCATTCCAAATCTATTGCTTAACACTCCTTCAGCCCTGGTATGTAGATCCTTGGAAAGATGCCAAAATAAGGGAATTGCTAGAATTCTACCCCACCTACACTATTAGCCCTGGCATAATCAAAGAAGCTATTATCAGAGTTCTTACATAATGAGATTGTTGCCATAATTTGTTGCTGCACTACGTGGCACCAAAGGGACAAGTGGATTGTTTTACAGGACAAGTAGATTTATGAAGCAACCTGCACCATGGACAAGTAGATATTTTATTAAATTTCACACCCCTGCACTATGGAAAAGTTAGTGCAGCGCACCCTACATAAGCATGTTCTTCAATTCTTTGGAGATGTATTCCCCGATGGGCATGCATTATCCCACAATATAGACACCACACACTCTGACACCCCCTTCATGAACAGGTTTATCCTAAACAGACTTCATGGTGCATTACGATCCCGCATCCCGTCATACCTGCTTGCCCCTGACAAATTTACCCCACTCACCCTATTGATACAGGACCCGGACCGGTCACACCTAACGGCCAAGCTTTATCGTGCCTGTTCTGCTCTTAAATATGCCAACATAGACAGGGTTCTGAAACAGTGGGAAAAAGACCTAGGACACCCCATCTCTGACAAAGATTGTGCCTTCTGCTGCACACAAATAAAACTTGTCTCCCCCTATCACTGACACAAGATACTTCATTTCTGTTTTTTACATAGACCTAATGTGACCCCTAATGGGCTTGCCCGTGTTGACCTCTCTTGATCTACCCTATGCCCTAAATGCCAAGATCCTGATGCAGGTGTTCCACATTTGACCTGGACTTGCCCATTGGTAGCCACCTTCTGGATGGAAGTATTCCGCATCGTCTCCCAGATGATCTCCTCGTCAGTAGATCCATCTCTGCTCATGGCCCTTCTGGGCATCTCCCCTAACATATTGTGGATTCACAGCCATTGCTCTTCTTTTGGCCAAAAGGGAGGCTGCGCTTCACTGGGGCAACAATGTAAGTCCCACCACTAAGGCCTGACTCCACTGTCTAACTTACTGTGACATAACAAGCGAGGTATACTCTTCTCTACAACCTCCCACTGCCTGTCCTAAAGATATTTGGCAGCCTCTAAGACTGTGATATTTGGCAGCCTCTAAGACTGTATCTCCTCACTCTGGACTTGGCTCCCAATCTTCCACCCCTCAGGTGCCTGCAGCTATGCTTTCCTGTGTCTGTTCTCAGACAGGACACAGATGCGTGATCCTTTACGCATCCCCCATGACATCCTTGTGCTAAGGTTCTTCCTTTGCCCTTTTTGGACAATGTCTGCTCTTTCATCCGTTTCTAACCTCACAAACTGGAATGTATACCATTTAATCAATCAATCAATCAATCGATCAGGGATTTGTTAAGCGCACTACTCAACCGTCTCTAGGCGCTGGGGGAATGTATGATGTTACAACGCAAACATTTACAACGCATGCCTTTACAATGCAGTTTTTACATCGCAACATCCATTACAATGCATGATTTTACATCGCATGCCATCACAACGCATTTTTAGAAACTACACTTACAACCCATTCCATTACATCGCATTATACCATTACAACGCATACCATTACATTGCATTTAAGGAAAGTGTTGGATAGTGTAGGGGTAAAAATTACTATTCCCACTCCAGTGTGTGCAACAGTAGGGTAAGTGTTGGATAGTGTAGGGGTAAAAATTACTATTCCCACTCCAGTGTGTGCAACAGTAGGGTAAGTGTTGGATAGTGTAAGGGTGAAAACTATGCGTTGTAATGATATGCGTTGTAATGGTATGCGTTGTAGTGACATGCGTTGTAATGACATGCGTTGTAGTGACATGCGATGTAATGGCTGCGTTGTAATGGCATGCGAAGTAAAGGATGTTGCGTTGTAATGACTGCGTTGTAAAGGTAGTGCGATGTAATGACTGTGTTGTAAAGGTTGTTTCCCCGCTTGGGGAGCGGGGGAGGGAGAGGATAAGCAACTCCGGTCAGTCAAAGAGCCAGGTCTTGAGGGTCTTCCTGAAGATGTGCAGACAGGAGGCGCATCTGATGTAGACCGGGAGCTCATTGCAGGACTTGGCCACGATGTAGGAGAAGGTTCTTCCACCTGTTCTGGCTCTGCAGATTCGCTGGGTTTTGGCGAGGTCGGCGGATCGGAGGTTTCTCTTGGGTACGTGGAAGTCTATTCTTTCGTTGAAGTATTGCGGTCCAGTGTTGAGGAGGCATTTGTAGGGGTGGGTGAGTATCTTGAAGGTTACTCTCTTCTCGACGGGGAGCCAGTGGAGGTGTTGCAGGTGTTGGGAGATGTGTTCTTGTTGGGGGATGCCGAGGACGAGTCTGACTACGGTGTTCTGTATGGCCTGGAGTCTGTGGAGCAGAGACTTGTTCATCCCGGCGTAGAGGGCATTTCCGTAGTCCAGTCTGCTGGTTATGAGTGCGTGGGTGACGGTCTTTTTTGATTTGGGGGGATCCATTTGAAGGTCTTGCAAAGGATGCAGAGGGGGTTGAAGCAGGTGGAGGCGACGGCGTTGCCCTGTCGGGTCATGGAGAGGGAGGAGTCGAGTACGATGCCGAGGTTCCGTGCGTCGTCCGTGGGTGTGAGCGGGCTGCCAAGGGCCGTGGGCCACCAGGTGTTGTCCCATGCGGTGGGAGAGGGTCCGAAGACGAGGCCCTCTGTCTTCTCCGAGTTGAGCTTCAGGCAGCTGCTGCTCATCCTGGATGCGACGTCCTTCATTCCTTCCTGGAAGTTGAGTCGGGTTGTGACGGGGTCCTGGGTGAGGGAGAGGATGAGCTAGGTGTCGTCGGTGTAGGAGACTATGTTGAGGCTGTGCTGTCTGTCGATGGCGGCTAGTGGGGCCATGTAGATGTTGAAGAGTGTCGGGCTGAGAGATGATCTCTCAGATACTCCACAGTTGATCTCTGTGTGTTCGGAGAGGAAGGGTGGCAGTCTGATTCTTTGGGATCTGCCGGTGAGGAAGGAGCAGAGCCATTCGAGGGAGGTTCCCTGTATGCTGGCGTCATGGAGTCTGGCGGTGAGAGTGCAGTGGGAGACGGTGTCAAAAGCTGTGGAGAGGTCAAGTAGGATCAGGGCCGTCATGTGGCCATGGTCGAGGAGGGTGCGGATGTCGTCTGTGGCGGCAAGTAGGGTGGTCTCGGTGCTATGGTTGCTGTGGAATCTGGATTGGGAGGGGTCGAGGATGGAGTTCTCTTCGATGAATTTCGTTAGTTGGGTGTTAACTGTCTTCTCTGTGACTTTGGCTGCGAAGGGGAGGAGGGAGATGGGATGGTAGTTCTTGAGGTCAGAAGGATCTGTCGAGGGTTTCTTGAGAGGGGGCTTGACTTCTGCGCGTTTCCAGTCATCGGGTTAAATGACGGTTTTGAAGGAGGTGTTGATGCGTCGTAGTTCCGGTGCGATGGCGGTGGCTCTGTGGAAGATGTGAGGAGGGCAGGGGTCCGTGGGTGCTCCTGTATGGATGCCTTTCATGGTTGATTCGGTATCTTCTGTGGTGGCTGGGGTCCAGGCGGAGATGATGGCTTGGCTGGCGGTGCTGGGGGAGTGCATGGTTTCGCCATCCGGTGTCAGTTCTTCAAAGGTGTCATAGAGGGACTTGATTTTTAGATGGAAGTAGGTGCTGAGCTTGTTGCAGGAGTCCTAGGAGGAGGTGATGTCCGTGGCTTCGCTGGGAGGTTTAGTGATTTCTTGGATGATGCTGAAGAGTTCCTTCGAGTTGCTGGAGTTGGCGGCTGTCTTGTTCTGGATGAAGGTCTTTTTGGTTGATCTAATGAGTTAGTGGTGCTCTGTCATGGCATTCTTGTATGTGGTTCGGTCTTCCGAAGATTTGCTGTTCCTTCAATTCTTTTCAATTCAATTCAATTCAAAATCTTTATTCGGATACAATAAATCTCCATAAAAGCACAAATAAAGAATCTCAGCTATCACATTTTAAATAAAACAAAATAAGGCAATTTCATCATATGTACAAATACAGTAAAAAGAACTCGACAAGAGCTGTCAATAGTATATACAAATGAATTTTACAAAAGGTAAGGCTCAATGGGTACACATGGAGTAATCATCGGAATAGTCTTAAAAAATGGCGTTAACAACTTTTTTGTGTATTATAAATAAAAACTACAGAAGAATAAAAAATGCGTCATTGTTTGTTTACATTGAGCATTACAAGGGCAGGGGAGTTGGTCAAGATTGGGGTTGAACCCCAGAGCAAAGCAAAGCAGAAATTTCACAGTATCGACCCTTAGTCTAAAGAGTAGGCTCCTCTCCCATCTACCAATTGGTCTTGAGAGATAACTACAGGGTAGGTGGGTTCTATTCTCAATCGTCATGTATCGGGCTACTAAGGGTTTTTGTGCCTCTATTTCATGTCTGGTTTTACTGTAAGCCGCGTAAACTGCCTTCATTAGGCTTTTTTTACTTATGCCATCCGAGTCGGGTGGGTTTAAAAATAACCGCTCATGATTTACGCTGGCCAGGCTCTTCCTAACAGCGACGAGCCAGTGTATATCTTTTCCATTATCGCAGCTGAGACAATCTTTAATTATTTCCCTAGTTAGCTGCGCCGCGGGGTTCTTCCAAACCGCGAGCCAGAATAAAGCGGATCGAGCTTTGATATAATCTTCTATGTAAGGGATTTTCAATTCGTTATGGCAAGCGTATTGTGATGTGGAAATAGGGGCGCCCAATTTTTTACGACAAAATCTGTTTTCTTCCCTTTGTATACTGTCACACTGCCTAAAACCCCAAACTTCTGCTCCATAAGTGGCAGTGGGGGTACATTGTAATTTAACATTTTTAGAGATGGCAGAAACGACCTGTGTCTTTCCAGGCTGGGCCAAGCTGAGTATGCTTTTAATCGCTCTAGAAAACCTTTTGCCGCAGTGTGCTACATGCTCCACCCATAGGCCTTTCCCTGCAAAAACCAGTCTCAAATAAGGAAAAGTGCTGGTGCTCTATAAACAATCTGAACCCAAAGCAATGGTATTATTTAGGTACTTTTTCGATCCGCACGCCATTAAAAACAATTTCTTAAAATTAGTGCAAATGTCCAAGCTTGCCATAAAATCTACAAAGCCCCACACCAATAAGCGTAGGGCGTTTGGGGTGCGTGCCATTAAAACCGCATCATCGGCATAGAGAAGGGCCGAGAGCGTGTTACCATTAATGATGGGAACATCAGGGGTGAGTGAGGCCAATGATCCGCTCAGATCATTGATGTAAAGAATGAATAGCAGAGGGGCCAGGACGCAGCCCTGCCTGACCCCTCGCCCAACCCTGATAGCCTTTGATACCTCACCACCCTTCCTGATCTGCACCCTGGCATGCAGGTCCTTATGCAAATAAGCTAAAAAGTATACTAAATCCTCATCCAGGCCATATTTTAAGAGGATGGACCAAAGCCGAGACCTGTTAACAAAGTCAAAGGCCGAGGTCAGATCTATAAATGCCAAGAAGCTATTATATATTTTCCTATGATAAAGGTTGAGGTTAAGGCACTGTTCAACGGTGCCAACTTTGCTCCTGAACCCCAGCTGGCATTTATGGAGGATGTGACCCTCCTCAGCCCATACCCTGATCTTGTTAAACAGGATCCTCCCTAAGATTTTCAGTGTATTGTCGATCAGGGAGATCGGCCTATAACAACTTGGATTAGAACAGTCACCCTTTTTAAAAATCTGGGATTAGTGAAACTGACAAATTGTTAAAAACATTCAATAGAAGAGGCGCCCAAAATTCAGGCTGATGTTTAATTAGATCGATTGGCAAGCCATCTGGGCCTGGCGCCTTATTGCCCACACTCTGATGTATTGCTTCCTCTACTTCTGTGAGGGTTATCTGGACCCTGGTAGCGACCGGATTCTCGTTCAGAGCCGTATGTTGGGCTGGAGCTAAATAAATCTATGAGAAATGATTCTCCCATGACTCGCTACTGATGTTACAGCTGATCGGAGACAGCGGGTGACCTATAGATCTCATGGCTTTAACAGCCTGCCAGAAGCCTTTCCCGTCTTTTAATGTAGAAGCACATGCTAATTTATCCCAATGTTCTTTAACTAGATCAAGTTTTCTTTGTTTGATGGTGGCCCTATATCGCTGTCTGCACAGTTTAATTGCCATCTGGTCCCTGGGGATTTTTGCGATTGTCCTTCTAAGATCTTTGATTGCAGCAGAACAAACGCTATCAAACCATCTGGGACCTAAGAATGTTTCCTTAACGGGCCTTGAGAGCATATGTTTAATGCCCTCGCATAGTTGCGCAAAGGCACCGACTACATCTGTGTTGTGTTCTTTAAAAGTCAGACAGGTATCTACAAGATTCGAATGCGCTTTAACCACCTTGCCCAGTAAAGCTGTGTTATCGATACCCCGCAGACTAGTCTAAGATTATCGGTAGAGGCTGACAAATCTCTTGCACCACACTCTTTACTAAAAGTTGGTCTAGGGGCGAGTCTCAAGGTTACATTTATCGGGATATGATCTCCGTGAGTGGTAACGACCACCTCAGCTTTAAGGAGGCAGTCTTCCAATAAGGGTGATATGAAAACATAGTCAATGGTAGAGGCGCTACCCCTTCCTCTGTATGTGGGTATGGTATGTTTGACACATTCGGGGTCCGTAACAATCTCCATTACATCCACAAGGTTGTGTGCACATAGATAATTAACCAATTTGGTCTCCCTATTACAGGTAAGCATGTTACTAGGTTGGTGAGTGGCAGTATGGCTTCCGTTGTGAATATTAACATTAAAATCTCCCCCTAAGCAGATTCCTGCCAAATTGGGGAAGTTATTTGAGTTCTGTATAGTGCTTATAAATATGAATAGATTAACAAAGTTAATATTTGGTAGATTCTGAAAGTCGTTATTATAAAAATTAATAAAACATGTGGAAACCCCTCTTTTATATATAATTGCCTGGAATTTATCATTATCAGTGTCCAAGGCCTTTACACTTCCACCTGCAAGGATGTTTATCTAGATTGACAGGCCTCCTGAAGGGCGACCCAGGTTTGGAATGGAAGTGAGAGAATTAAAACACTCAAACCCCTCCAGAAATAAATCTCTGGTTGACCATGTCTCCTGAAGCATTAGGATGTCATATCTTTGAACAAATTCTATCCAGTCTGGCAAATTGATTTTGGAAGCAAGGCCCGCGACATTCCAACTTAGTATTTTTAAGTCAAGATCACGTGCAAGCGTGGGTACAGATGGAAGGCAAGTGCCCTGAGCTAAGGGTTCGGAATCAAGGTCGAGGGTAGGCCCAATAGGGATGCAAAAGCCTCTGTCAGGGGGTTCATAGGATAAAAGAGATGTATTAGAGGACACAGCAATGGGAGGTAGTCAATCCTGGTTGTCCAAGTCAGACAGTGACGAGAACCTATTAAAAGTGGGGACAGGGGCTGCGGTGTTGGGGGTGCCCGTATGCGGTTTATAAAAATAGCCCAGAGACAGAGCCCAGATCTGGGTTGGGACGTTGGGGTGGGACTCCTGGGCCATTACTATAAATTTCACCAAGGATGGGTTTCGGAAGTTAAGAACTACGCAGTCCCACTGGATGTTTTTTGGGGACTGACCCACCCATCCCACTCTGCGCGTTAGGATAATGTTATTGGTAAGTGATGCCCTGAAACCCTTATGTTTTGACAGCCAGTCGACACTTTTGTTGCGTAATTGGTCCCATGTTTCAACCTGATTTTCTTTAAGTGGAGGAACTCCTGCCAGGACCACTACATACGGACAAGCCGCAGGTGCTAGGTCCAAAATCTCCTGGCTGCACTTTGGGTTTGGAATGGGCTTTGGGGCTAAACCACCCTCTCCTAATCTGATGCCTTTGCGAGTGTCAAGAGCTAGGGCGCCAATAAGGCTGTTATTAAGGGGATCAGAAGTTGGTTGGACATTTTTCTCTGATCGATTGTGGCCACGGCTAGCAGCACAACCAGTGTTGATGGTATTATTTATTGCCCTGCTTCGCTCTGGTACAAAGCAATCTTTTACTTTGTTACAGGTTGCGCAAGTACCAGTCGTTGGGGCAGTTATTGGTGCGATAATCGCGATGTCACAATTAGGATTGGGTACGTTAGTCAGTGGCGCCATCGTGGAATCAACCAGCTCACTACACTGTGTTTACATTAGCACTAAGCAGGTTCAAGCGTTCCAATCCTTTACACAAAATATCAAATTTACTGTCCAGTAAGTCTCTGATACGTCCATACACAGTGTCTATAGCAAAGGTGGAGAACTGATCATCTTGATTTTTATAGCCATCAAAACAAGAGTGGTCTACATCAGTCTGTGTTTCTGATGGATTTGCCCTGCTCTTTAATTAAGGTTTGGGTAGGTGCTTCAAAAGGCTTGGTCGAATTTGAGGTGTGTATCCAGGAGCTCAGAGTGGCGCGGGATGAGCTTACATGGGTTGGCTGTTTCATCTTTGCAGTAACCACTTTCGCTGGCTTTCTCTTTCGTTTTGCCCCTGTTGCTACTTCAGTCCCTGCCAGTAATAGGATGGGATTTGCCCCCAACTTTTCGGGGTGAGCTGCTGTATCTAAACCTTCAATAGTCTCTGTGTCAATATCAATAGGAGAATCGATAATGCAGCTGTTATGCGAACCGGCGCTGGAAATACAAGGATTGCAAGGGGATGGGGTGATAACATGATTTCCTGGCGATGGGCCTGTCAACAAAGGGACTCCAATGCCTAGTGAGAGCCTCCTCTCGGTTAGTTCAATCTCATTGGCTACAATGCTTTCAGCCCTTTCCAGCATGCTGTCTATGCTGGAAGTGACAGGTCGTAGTGGGGGTGCTCCCCCTCGCTTCCCCATATTATCTGGTGCGCCACAAGGGGTGTACGTTCACTCACCTTGAGGGCGGATGATCGACTGATGGAGGAGACAAGATGTCAGATAGTTTGCCCAGCCCAGTCTCTTCTGGGCGCTGACGGGCAAGGACGGGCCCGCACTTGGCCCGTGCTTTGCCCGGGCGCCGCCCGTGCGCGTCCTGCGCCGCGGGTGTGCTGCGACGCTTTAGAAGCTGCAGGCGGTGCAGAGGTGACGCTCCTGTCCGGCGCCAAGCAGGGGGTTGCTGGGAGAGCGAGTTCAAAGCCGTTCCCCTCACGGCGTGGAAGGTGCTGTCAAGCCGTTCCCCTCACGGCGAATGAAATGCTCCCTGAAGCGCATCCCGCGCCGCGGGTGTGCTGCGGCGCTTTAGAAGCTGCAGGCGGCGCAGAGGTGACGCTCCTGCGCCAACCAGGGGGTTGCTGGGAGAGCGAGTTCAAAGCCGTTCCCCTCACGGCGTGGAAGGTGCTGTCAAGCCGTTCCCCTCACAGCGAATGAAATGCTCCCTGAAGCGCATCCCAATTCTTTTCGAGACGTCTGCAGGTACGTCTGGATTCTTGGAGGTTGGTGGTGAGCCCGGTGGCCTTCCTGGGTTGTTGTCTGTTGGGGATGCAAAGGGGTGCAAGTTCGTTTGCGCAGTTGGTGATCCATCTGTGTAGTTCTTTATCAACGAGGTTGGCGTTGTTCGGGGTGGGGGGATCGTGGTTGAAGGTGGAGTAGAGGTGCTCCTTGGTGACCTTGCTCCAGTTCCTTCGTGGTGGGCGGGGTGTAGGTTTGGGGGCAGTGGGTTTGTTGACATGGAAGTGAACGCAGTGGGTGTCGAGGAGGCCCAGATCTCTACGGCATGTCTGTGCAGGGAGCGCACGTTAAGAAGGATGCACTTCAGGGCTTCAGTGGTGTTGGAGTCTGGTGTGGGGGCGGCGGCCGTGGAGGTGCGGAGGGTGGTGAAGGTTCAGTGGCAGTGGCGGCAGGAGAACTGGCTGTGGGTAGTGCTCGGTGTGGACAGCAGGCATTTGTTGTTCCTTCCTGGGTTGAGTGCCACAAGGGTAGCTGAGTTGTAGCGGTGGGTGGTTGGAGTTCCAGGGTCCCTGGTGCTGGTCGTGGACGGGCGCAGACGGGCTTGCCTTTGGCATGCCAGCAGCGCGCTAGCAGTGCGGCCGCACAGCGGCCACCATTATATAGAGAACGGGCAGGGGGAGGCGGCAGCGGGAGCCGGCAGGGGGGAGGGGCTGCGGGTGCATCAGCGGCGGTAAGGGCTGCGAAAACGGCCACAACAATGGCAGAAGGTCGAGGAGAACAGTACCAAAATACAGAATAAAAGAGACAGAAGGACAATATACAGGCACAATTGAAACAAGAGACACATCAGAAAAAATAGGCACAACACAGGATAGGCCTTGAACACCTACCAACCACATGGTGCACGGGGTCAGCGGTGGAGGCACACAAGCGGAGCTTCTGGGGGAGGGGGCAGGTCTCTGACCAGGCGGTCAGAGGTCTTGCTCGTGTTCCCTCGCAGCGGCCGCCATTAAATAGGGAAGGG
Source organism: Triturus cristatus (assembly GCF_964204655.1). Classification (NCBI taxonomy): domain Eukaryota; kingdom Metazoa; phylum Chordata; class Amphibia; order Caudata; family Salamandridae; genus Triturus; species Triturus cristatus. The sequence continues at coordinate 423,248,311 of NC_140581.1, read as the reverse complement.
GGAGGGAAGCACAGCTGGGAGGCGGGAGCGGGAACCGACAGGGAGAAGGGGCCGCAGGGGCAGCAGCGGCAGTAAGGGCGGCGAAAACGGGCACAACAACAGCGGAAGGTCGAGGAGAACAGTACCAAAATACAGAATACAAGAGACCGAAGGACAATATACAGGCATAATTGAAACAAGAGACATGTTAGAGAACGGGCACAATACAGGAATTAAAAATACAGAATACAAGAGACAGAAGACAATTTACGGACATTTGAAACAAATACAGAAAACATGAGACAGATGGCAATTTACAGACAATTTAAACAAGAGACAGATCAGAAAAAACGGGCACCACACAGGGCAGGCCTTGAACACCTACCAACCACAAGGTGTGTGGATCCGACTGAGGTACACAAGCGGAGCTGCTGGGGAAGAGGGCAGGTCTCTGACCAGGAGATCAGAGGTCTTGATCTTGCCTATATAGTTTGTTATGCAACATTTCAATGTACACTGTGATGTCCGTACCTCGTCAATAGTTACTTTCTCTCCTTTGTATTGTTACCCTGAAAACCTTTAAATAAAGTTTTTTTTTTAAATAGGCATGGGATAAAAATCTCCACCTTTAAGATGATTTAAAAATACTTGTAAAATCGCTAGTCTACTCTAGGTTAGACTGTGGCAGTTCTCCACTTGCAGGAATTTCCAAGATTAACTTTGCCCCTAAAGGCCGATCCCCAGGCAGAAGTGAAGCTACTAATTGGTAACAGCAGGTACGACCTCATCTCTCCAATCTTAGTCACACTTAAATGTATTCCAATCGAGGTCAGGTGTATATTTAAACTGCCTTGCATTGTACATGAAACATGCCATACTGTAAGACTAAACTATCTATGACTTTATTGTCCAACATACAACATCAAGCAACTATAGCAACTATAGAGCCCCCTCCTCACTTATTAACTGGAGCCTGATTAGTTGTTAGAGTGCTACCCACTGAATGCACTCAGCATGCAACTAAGAACAAGCATTTGCAATGCAATAGGTCTCGCATTACTGAGAGTTTGAGCTATTGGTATTGCAAATAACAATGCAATGCAAATAGCTCAAGCTTTTAGTAATTCGAGACCAATTGCATTTAAAATGCTTAATCTTAGTATCAATTAACACTTGTAAGTTAGGCTCAGAAACATGTCCACAATTTTTAATAATTGTACAATATAATTTTGTGAATAGCCAAAAGAAATAAAATAATTCAAAGGTTTAAGAGTAAAGTTACATGTGCAAATTACTCTCAAGTGTATCACATGGTCTATAGTTTGTTTACAAGCATGTATTCTATCGTCCAGCAGCACAGGATGCCATTTGCCTCACTGTAGCCATCTTCCCCATGCCCGGTTCATATTTCAGACCACAACCTTTTTTCTCTGTCTCATTTTACATGAACATAGTGTATCTAGTGTAACTACACAGGGCTCCATGTACATCATTGCTCTCAATCCCTCTCGGTGAACATGTACATGTCAGCATACACTGAGCCAGGTGTCATATCACAGCGTTCTCTATCTACCATACTTCTCACGCATGTGCTCAGTCGATGGATGTAACTCCCTAATCCTGCAGTGCCACTTGAGTTTTGCCACTTGCATCAGAATGAGACACAGTCCCCAGTCCTCTATCAGACTGCAAAGCAATGTGCTATTGGACTTGCACATGTCCCTTTTGGACTGCACATGTCCACACTCAACAGAAATGTGCAGACTTTCGCGAAGCCCCTTATCAAAGAAGCCATTTTATTCTACTGCTTAGTAATAAAAAACCACCACGTATTCCCCTTAAACTGTGTCACCCCAGACCAGTAAGAACTATAAACAATCTTTGGCTAAGCCAATAGCTTGGGGGTTGTCAGGCACCCTTTTGGCTTTTCAGTGCTTATTTAGTTTTTCAAGATTTTGCAAAAAGTTATTGCTGGAGAAGCACCTGGGCCTTTAAAAATATTTTTGAAATGGTTAAAACGGGCTGACCCACATTGATCCATGTTGTATACTGTAGTGTGCGGAATAAAATGCGAATGACAAAATAACAGGCCAATGTGTGAAGAGAGCAGGTTGAAAGTCCTTATAAAAATAGTATATATATAATTTTAGTAAAAATGGAAAGGCCTCGGTTAACACCAGAACTAAAACCAGGGACAGACACCAGGGAGCTGGGACAGACACCAGGGAGCAGGGACAGACCCCAGGGACAGACACCAGGGAGCAGGGACAGACACCAGTGAGCAGGGACAGACACCAGGGAGCAGGGACAGACACCGGGGAGCAGGGACAGACACCGGGGAGCAGGGACAGACACCGGGGAGCAGGGACAGACACTGGGGAGCAGGGACAGCCACTGGGGAGATAGGTGGCACAGCACCGCATTACTGCAAGTTGGATTTAAATGCAACACAGTGAATTGCACAGACATAGATCAGGGCAACATGAAGTGCTGTTACACGGCAAATAACGAATAGTGCATCCCAGGTATTAATACCCGCAGCATTCACGTCACGCAGTCACGCTTCAACAGTAACTAAGGCACGAGGTAACAAATGGCAGAGAACATTTCAAATTCATTCGAAGTCAAAATAGACAACTTTTAAGTCCCATTTTTCCGGCTGCTGCGCTACAAACCCTATGTCGAGCTACATAGGCAGGAAGGAGTTCCACAAAAGGTCTGCAGTGGTAGCGCTGCACAACAAACCCTCACGGCGCTGCATGCAATGAAGGCTGTGCTTTGCATCTCATCCATTTCAATGGCATTCACAGACTGTCAGGGGCTCGCCTGCAAGATTAGAAACCTCGCGGCGCTCAGTCACATTTGGCTCCGATTACAGAAAGCAACCACTCGCTGGTACGGACAGGGAGGTCATATCAGCAGAAGCGCGGATTAAAAGATTGAGAAGTCAAAGAGATAAAGAGAAAGTGAACCACAAGTTCAAGTAAAACCAGACTCACTCTGCCATGCAAAGGGGACACTGAACCTGACCACGTGGGGGCTGCCAGGGCAGGTCCGCTCACCCCGACACTCACCTCGATCCATTTCTGCGCCTCGCTAAAGGCTGCTTCGGGAGCCGGCTTCTGCGGTTTCCTTCACAGTGAAATGGATCCAAACAAAAACAGAAGCTTGCGAGTGGTGCGCGCGCGCCACAGCGAGCCGTGTGGTTTCACTTATCGCGCCTGTATCTGGGCACGATAATTGAAACCACATGGCCTATTGGTGTCTATTACGCGCACCAAGCGCGTAATAGACATCAATAGGCCATGGGTGGAGCAATGCCCCGCCTGTGGCCAATTGTGTGCAGTCTTTTATAAAAAGACGCACGCAAAGGCCAATGGGGTAGCACAAAAGTAAAAGCACACGCACGAGCGTGTGCGTTTCCTAGGTCAGTGCTCAAACCCCGATTTTCACCTACTAAATGTCTCGCACTGCGCGAGCCCTGCTGCGCAGAGCAACGCTAGGGGCGAGACCTAAAAACAAGATACTACCCATTCCTCCACATAGGTCTCTCTCTATTCTGCCCTTTCTGTTTTTTAAGTCGTCCTTCCCTGTGTAAAATATCAGGAAAATCCTTACAAGCAATTAGGAAGTATGTTAGTTGTGCTATGCTTGGGAAAGTTTACTTCATTATCCAAAAAATGAGGATTTGGAAGGAATGCCAGACAGCAACATGAATTTTATTCAGGCTTCTGTGTCTTTTGGCACTGAATAACATTAGTACAACCCACCCCAATGGCATCATTTTACCTACATTCAAATGATGAAGCCTTCATGGTTTCGAACTCCGCTCTATACTCGATTATAGAGTTTCCCCAAAAAAATGCTTCGAAATAAGACCTATGACTACTGATGGATACTTCTAACTGCATATTACACAAGTTAGAATATTCCCCACTTGCCAGACTGGAACAGAAGAAGATTCCCACGCGCCAAGTATTCCCACACGCTACTAGGTGTCATCGTGTAGCTCTGATCTGGCTCCTTATTGCCACTGAAGAGACAGAGTGGAGCCACATATAAGCACCACCACTGCGTGCTGACGTCAGTTCTTTTCTTTTCTTTCAGTGCCTTCCGGTGTGGATGCAGAACTCTCCTCTCTTTATTGTCAGTTTTCTAATAACTTTCAAACCAGGCTTCTCCAACGAGTAGCTCATGAGCTACTAGTAGCTGTCCAACTACCTGTAAGTGGCTCGCCTGTGAGCAGTCAAGCCTACTAAATTAGAAGCTTTTGCTTGTTTGAGTTAAGTATATGTACACCAAACTTGAAACTTGTCTATTCGTGATGAACTCATAAGCTGATGTTTGGGAAACAATTGTTGAATTTCAAAATATAGTTAAAACTTATATTTGAGTGACACATCATGCAGAGTTGTGGAGATTTATTACCAATATTATTAACTTGGTGCCAGAGGCATTGCAACCATGGCTGTTATGTATTACCAACTTAGAGGCATCCCACATTGACAAAGTGTTTTCTACGTTACAGCGACTGATGCACTGAGGTGATCACTGCTGGTAATCTTGTATATGGTGGCCACTAATGTAATCTTGTCTGATGCGTCCACTATTTCATCATTAATAATATTAGTAGCTTGAGCTGCTTTTCATTTAACATGAATAACTCTTATTACAGAAATGGTTGGAGACCCCTATTCTAAATGATTTCACAGTGTGCTAGAGATCGATGTCCCCACCAAAAACGATAGGTTTAAAGCCATGCAGCACTGCAGAAAACAGATTTTGTTCATGGACCACAGAAAACCTGTTAATGACATAACTCCGCAAGTTGTGTAATAAGTGGGCCCACTTGAACCTCAAGGTGATCCAAGGCCTGGAGGTGAAGTTGCATGTGGACAAACAAACAGAAGAATTCACAGGCTTTGTCTAGGTTGAACTCCTGCTCCTAGTCGCGGGCTCAGACTTGGTCCCCCAATCCCAAGGCCTCTGCAGTGACCGTAGTGACCATTCAACTTAGTACTTGAAGTCCTTTGATAAGCTGAAGTTCGAATCTAAATGCAAACTTAAGAAAGCAAAGTGGGACTTGACTCCTTCCCGCCTCTTTGACTCTAAAGAGAAGGCGCAAGGAAGGGCACACTCCTTTGAGGTCTCTGGCCATGGAACCAATTCCTGAGTTAGTCGCAATGTGCCCATTATTTTCCAGGCTATTTTTAATGCCATAGCTAATCAGGGCCTTCAAAGAGGCTATACTGCAAATCATTAGTGCACATCCGGCTCCCTTTGGTGGGCCTTTACGAACCACGAAACTGCATGTGCCTCTAGTCGGTTAACGCTGACAGATCCCTCCCCGGTGCTGGCTGTTCTCTTGGGTCCTATTACCAGGCCTGCATTGGTTTCCTGAACAGACTTCTACTCCAGTTTGCTTCTTGCCACCCCGACACCGGGGCTAATGCTTACAGAGGATAATCCAGATGGGAGCTTCAGGCCTCTCCTGCACCTTTGACCCCTGAATACTCAGGCTAGCTCAAATCCTGTCTGCTCTGGACACAGTGACAGGATGGTGTCCTTGGAATTGCAGGATGTGCATTTTCACATACCCATTCTGAAGTCCTACAGGTATTTTCTGCGGTTCAGGGTTGGCCAGGAGTATTTTAAGTCTCACCAACGCCCCTAGGGTGTTCATGAAAGTGATGGCGGTGGTTGCAACTTATCCTTAGAGGTCAGAGATACCTGTATTTCAGTAACTCAATGACTGACTGCTGAAGGCAGGCTTACTGCAATCTGCTGTGGACCACTTACAGAGGACGGCAGACCTCTTGACATTGTTGGCGTTCATTGTAAATGAGCCAGGGTCCTACTGGGTTCCTTCACAGATGCTTCCAATCATTCGGGCAATCCTGGACTTCAGGGCTTTTTCTCTGCCTCAATGAGTCCAGGACATGTGTACTGTTGTGATGCCTCTGGTCCTCTTAGCCTTGTGCATCCTCCTTGTCAATTATGCAAATTGATGCTGTGCAATGGGACTTGAAGTTCCAGTGTACCCAGCATCAAGACAAACTAGCCAACACCACTCGGGTCTCGGAGGAGATGACTCAAGATTTGCAGTGATGGATTGCTTGAACACAATTGGTCCAACGGCAGGCCCCTCCCAGTTCCCCTCCCACTGCTGAAAGTGAAGACAGACGTGTTACTGCTGGGCTGGAGAGAACATCTGGTGGAGGGGGAGATCACGGGACTCTGGTCTCTGGCAGAGGCACGGCTCTACATCAGTCTCCTGCAGGTGATTTGTCTGGCTCTAAAGGCCTTCCTGCTGCTCATCAAGGAGAGGCTGATGCAGGGTCTTAAGGGCAACACCACTGCGAGTGTCGGGCGATGTGGCGTCCTGAGTTCTATGCCAGGAGACTTTGCATCTCTAAAGGTGGTTGGAGCACCAAGGCAAATCCTGACCGTGAACCACTTGGCAGGATCCCTGCATGCCAGAGCGCACAAACTAAGCTGATGTTGTCTGGCAGCTAACAAATGCCTTTGACATCCCCAGGTGTCCTACGTTGTCTTCCAACAGTGGGCAGAACCCTGATAACATACACTGTGCCAAAAAATGTAATGTTGGAATTTCCACAAGAACACTCGTTAGGAGTTATGTTTCAGCTGAAAATGGAACAAGGGACTTGTGTACACCTGCCTGCCGCTGTATCCCATGCCCAGAGTTCTGAAGAAGATCAAGAACGCCACGACCCTAGTCATCTTAGTGTTTCTGGATTTGGCCGGAAGAATTTGGTACCTGGAACTTCCGGGCATGGCCATCTGTCCTTCGATCAGACTGCCACATAGCGAGGATCACCTGTCTCACCAACAAGGGAGGTTCTTTCACCCGCATTTATACAATCTACACCTACACACATAGAGATAGAGCAGCGCCAATTAACTTCATTTAATTTGCCACCTGTGGTGGTAGATGTCGTCCTTACCGCCAGGCACCCTTCCACAAAACATATTTATGCCAGGTGCTGTGAGAAATTTGTAACCTAATGTGGTGTTTCTAACACCACCCCTTTTGGGTGAAGCTTTCATATGTCCTTTTGTTGGTCTTGTCTTTAGCCCAGCAAAGGCCTTGCAGTAGGCACTATAAAAGGTTTTGTCAGGCCTTTCTACATTTACCAGACCAACCATTCTTGTTCAAGTTATATGTTGTGATGAGGTTTATTTAAGGAATGACACATGTTTCTAACAAAACATTTGTGATGCTACAGCAGGGCCGTAACTTGGTCTTGACATTTCTTATGCGAACACCCTTCGAGGTGATGAATAGCTGCTTGCTGCTTCTCCTGCCCTTGAAGACAGTCTTTTTCATAGTGGTTATGCCATCTCATCACAAGTTAACTTTCAGAACTTTCAGTTCACCTGCCTTACACCGTCTTTTTCCTGGACAAGTTGGTACTGAGGACTAGGGCAGCCTGTATACCGAAAGTTGTGACTCACTTTCACGTTTGACAACCGACCACTCTACCCACATTCTTGTGGCTACTCACCACTAAAAAGAGTAGGAGAGACTCCATCAGTTGAATCCGAAAAGAGCTTTAAGCTTTTACGTTGATCGCACCTAGGACCATAGAGTGGATGATCATCTTTTTGTAGGGTTCTCTGGAGTGAAGAAAGGGAAGGCGGTGCAGAAGAGTCCCTTGTCAAGGTGAATGTACATCTCCATTACGTTTTGCTAAGTACTCGTCTAGAAGCAGCCTCCTGAAGGTCTGTAAGCCCACGCCACCAGGGCTAAGGTTGCTATCAGTGCATTGGCACTCAAAGTTCTTGTCCGTAACATCTGCCGGCTGTGATATGAGCGTTGTGGCACACGTTCAAGAAATACTACTCCATTGACAGCAGGTCCAATGGTCTGGGCCACTCCATGGGTCCTCCACCTGGGGGGGTGCTGCTTTGTATAATTTAGAAGGTGAGGAATCTGCAGTTAGAAGTATCCATTAGAAGAACAAGTTAGTCACCTTCGGTAAAGTCTTTTCTGGTAGATACTCTTCCCAACCGCAGACTCCTTACTGCTCTCCACATCCACCTCTGTGGAGTTGTCTTGTTTTAATATCTGAAAAGATGACAAGTTAGTATCCAGCACACTGTAACCAACAAATTGTTAGAGTTGCAAGTCTGAGGGTTTGGAAAGGGAGAAGATAGGAAACTGATGTCAGCTTTTAGATAGAGTAGATGCACTAGAAAGAACATTACTGAAGGTAAGTAACTTTTTTATTTTTGATCATTCACTGGCACATGTGACTGGAAATCATATTTTGTCCAGGTAAAAACCTGTCTCCCCAAGCCCTCCTAGCGAGAGTAGGGCTCACTCGCTATTATGGCCTACTGGCTAACAAAAATTATATAGCTTGGCCCTTTTTTAATATGGTTTGATATCCCTGATGTATCCCATAAACAGGCCATCTCTGGCTGTCAGCACAACCCTTCTTCTTCAAATTTCATCCTATAGATAGACACTATGTCAGTCCTTCTGAGAGAGTGCCCCTATGGTTTGGAGCTCTCCACTCAACAGCTGCCAGGTGAAACCCATCCCCGAAAACCTTTGTTCCAAAGCCACATCCTTTTGTGATGTATACGTAGAAAATGACTATTTGATTGTCTCCAGCTCTGTTGAATAATGGATATAACTACTGTACATGACTTATGTATATATTTTTGATAGTATAATCTCGGTCTCTAATAACTTGCAATTGGTATGCTGTACCATTATCTTGTAGTTTGTAATCTTTATTTGGTGTATCAAATATGCACCATAAAAGACAACATTCATACCCATTTTAAAAACAAATAAAGTTCCTAAAAAAGATTAAAACAGCTAATTATTAGTTCTCATGACAGAACACAGCATTGAAAATATAAACAACAAAAATGCTACAAAAATAGTTAGGACAATGCCCGGTCCTCACACCATACAAAAACATATACTAAAGATATCTATAATACAAAAGAGATTAAATAATAAAATTGCTAGGTGCGGGTAAGAATACATATATGCAAGAAAGTGCATCCAAAGTCATATTCCAGAGTTATCAACAGTAAAAAGGGAACATATACTAAAAAGGGCTTTGTGTATGTAAAAACACAGATAAGCTGTGGGCAAAAGACAGAAAAATGCCCTTCCCTGATTGGTCAGCACTTGCCACAAGGAGAGCGAGGGCAGATGTTTATTTCCCCCCTAGCTTTCTCAGTCAAACTGCAGTAGATAAAAATGCATATACCATCAAAAATATATGCTTTGTTACAGGTAACACAAGGCAGGTCTACAGCTTCTGATATTTAAGTGCTTCAATAAAGGAATTAAAAAACTGCTTCCGAGGAGCAGAATATAACTTACAGAAAAATAAAAAATGCAAAAGAGACTGAACTGTTGATGAATTTCACGGGCAAGCCTCCAAAGATTAATCATGAGAAGCAGTACTAGTATATGATACCAAATAGCGGGCAATGCCAAACCTAAATGTAATTAGGAGACATCTTTGTGACTGTGAAAGGGGAAACAACAAATATGGGGCCATATTTTTGGAAGAACTAGAGGGAGATAATCTTGGACCTGCTTCTTTCTTAGTTCTTTCTCATGCCTCTACCGGGTGCATAGGGCAAAGAAGTCATGTTGTTGTTGTTTTTTAAATGGTGGCCATTAAGTGTGGATTGTCATAACAATCCACTCTACCCATCAAGGCACGATGCTCTGTTACAAAACGTAACCATGTGAGCACTTGAAATTAATTAGAGTCCAGATAAGTGAGGTCTCTTGTTTGACCCATTTTGCTCTCCGGTGCTAATTTGACATGGTTCTCTAACGGAACAAGTCCCAAATCAGCATGACAGAGAGATATAGGGATACTACTTGGGATAGCCAAAAGCCTTCTTAAAAAGTTATTTTCAGCAACCTGTAATTGGTCCACATCACAATTACCCCAGACCCCTGCTCAGTGCGTTACCATAGAAAGACAACGTGTGGAGTAGCTGGTAATCATGGCATCTAGGGATTTATTGCCCAACTTCCCTGCACATATAAAAATGGCTTCAGTGGATTGTTCAAACATTAGCTTCCTAACCTTAGTTGAATATGAACATGAACATTTATAGTCGAAAGGAACACCTAAATATGAGAAGGTGGGGACGTATGAGAGTTTTTGACCGTTGATGTATTGTGTCTTTAGGGTAGTACATGTGCTCCCAATGACCATAGCATGGAATTTAGTAGTATTAGTCCTTAACTCAAACTATTTAACCTATTCAATAATTTTTGCAGACTCGTTCCCATTCTTGCAATTGGGAATCAATCATCCGCATCTACAGAGCGGGTTCTTTCCTAGCACCAACTTTTGGTACATCAGCCTGATCTACATTAAGAAACTCCTCCAGATCATTAAAGTAAAGCCAGAATAAATATATAAGGGGCCAAAACATACCCTTACCTTACATCTCATCTCAGATTGATTGGGTCACTGAGTTCCCCATTTCTTCCCATACCTATCACGGCCCATCACTGCATTGCGCATGCATGGCAAAAAGTGGACCGAAGCGGAATCAATCCCCATATTCAATAACTTGATCCACAGCTTCCCTGTGTTCACCCAGTCAAATGCTGATGTTAAATCCATAAAGCCAAGGTGGATAGAACCACTGTTGGTAATGGTATACTTGGTGATAACCAAGTGAAGATTGAGACACTGCTTCACGGTGCCTCGGTTCTGTCTAAACCCATATTGTATTACAGAAAATCACCCCTTTTCGTTAACCCACTCTTCCAAATGTTCAAGTAGAATTCTGCCCAAACGTTTACAAATAATGTCAATTAAATAAATTGGACAATTACATCAGAGGTCAGATCTATTACCTTTTTAAAAAATGGGTATTATGCATGACTCTAACCATGATTTGGGGGGTCCCTCTGTAGCTACGCACATCAAAATATGTGTCAGCAGTGGAGCCCACAGTTCAGGGTTATCTAGGAAGAAGTCAGCTGGAAGACCATCAGGCCAGCAGCTTTATTTCTCTGTGTGCAATACAGAGCATGGACCACCTCCCCAAGACATGTGGGATCTACCTCCATGCTCTCGCCTGTCATTATGGAAAAACCGCAATCAAACTGACTATCAATCTCATCAGTACAGCTGTAGACCTTTGTGAAAAGCTCAACTCAGTCCTTTGGAGAGATAATGACATCCATGTGTGATTTATGATAATCTTTGAGAAAGGGGTCATTTACAAAATCCAAAACAAATTGGAATCCTTATTTAAACTGGCTGCATGAAGTTTGTCCCACGTTTCTGCTCTAAGATGTTTTTTCCTCTGGGCAATAATCTGCTTGTAGTTATATCTACATGGTCTCACCAGCCCCTGGTCTCAAGGAGCGTGTTTTAATGCAAGCATAAGGTTTTTATGTGCCGTAGAGCAATTTAGTTCAAACCACCTTTGTGGCTTGACAGCCCCCTTCCTACTTTGAATGGTGAAGAGGTTAATGGTTGTCGGGCAAAATTCCTCAAAAGCATTTAGCATCATTTTGGGGTTGAGCTTGTCAACTAAATAGTCTAGAATCATTTTTTTTAACCGTTACTCTAGAATATAGTGAGAGTCTATCATAGCCCACCTACATAATATCTCCTTATTTGGATATTAAGTTAGTGAAATACTAGGGGCAATCACCTGATGATGGTTAACTTTGCCTGTATCAAAGAACAAACATAAGTGATAGCGGTCACTCAGGCCATTTTTTAGGATAGCAAAATTGATAAAGAAACAGTACGAAACCCTGAGGTCTAATAATACAAAAAACTATTCAAAAAGAACTGTGAAGTGTAGACACAGACTAAGCCCGAAGGATACTTCCTGGGGCAATCCCTTTTTAGGACATAATCCCTCACTCACCAGAAGGTGACATGCTTCATCATTTGGGATTCTCCTCCCAGAGGAAAAACCTAGTTCCTCTGGGGGCTACAACCCCCTCTCTGAAAGGGAGGAGCTCAGGGATGTTTTGAAGGAGGATAGACTAAATCCACAAATGATGAGCTAATAGTGTGAGTGAGGAGTGCAGTGCTGATCAGAAAACATTTAAGTGAAAAGGGTGTAATAAAACTAGTTCATGGACGGCAAACACAGAAACAAGGTAGTCATTAACAGCCGTACATGACCAGGATTAAAATAGTGTACGCCACCAGTCCAAAGGTCATAGACTGTGGTGAATTACTAACAAATATTGGTCGACATGTTTCAGCCACAACGCCTACCAGGAGGCTAGGCTTTCTTCAGGACCATTCAAGCTACTGCCGAAACATACGTGTGGAAACCACACACATAAAGGATACAGAAGACACATGAAATCACATGGCATGTGTCCGTCACTGGTGTGTTACACCTTCACCTAAACAAAAAATATATGAAGATTACTAGGTATTCCTACAGCAAAGATAATGATGCATAAAACCAGAATCTTAAACCACACACATGTGCTCAAGTAAATGCAAAAAACTCACCCGTCAAGACTGGGTGAGTCACCAACCTCCGCCTGGCAACCGCTCAGGGAAGGAACACCGCTCTACAAAAGTACGGTGAAAAACGCTGATGAAGACAAACATAAAAACTGCATAATGCAAAGGAGCTTAGCATAACAACTCTGCTGAACACTCCTTCCAAAGCAGGTTAAAGACCAACTAAATCTGAGGGGGAGACTAACAACTAACTTCACCATGAAGATACAGAAAGTCAACGAGCATATTTTGCTCAGCACAGAGAGTAAAAGGGGTCAGAACCGTGTGCTCACACAAGCTTACAGTGAACTACACACGATCCTATGAAAACTGTAAAAATATAACAAAAGAAGAGGGAATATCCACGAAGGGAATCCTTTGTTGAACAGAGGAAATAAAACTCTCAATAAGTGTAAATGAAAATCAGGCAATAGCGCCACATCGATCTCGATGCTGAGATAATGAAATCATAATAGGTGTCTAAACTGCCTAGTGCATAACTGAACTTAGGGTTTCGTACTGTTTCTTGATCTGAACGTTGGGGAATAAACCCTGTGCGGTCTTTAAAGTTTTCCCTAGGACCCCCCGGCTTCAAACCTTTTTTGTGATTGTAGCAAAATTGATAGTCTTTGGTCTATAAGACCGGCAGAGTGGGATAAAGTCATTAAGACTACCTTTGCCTCTACCTTGAAAGGAAATATGTTCCATATTAGAGTGGGTGCTTAGCTCAAGCGTTAAATAAAGCACCATCTTATTTAATATGGAGTTAAATATATCCCCACAATGTATTTGTGTTTCTTTTACACATTTATTGGTCATGAAACTGGGTCTCTGTAAAGAGCTCTGCTACCCATTGGGCCTGGCCCGTGCTCTATACAACTGAAAATAAATAAGCACCTCACCGTGGGTCTTCAACTGGTGGCCGGCCGAACTTGGAGCCGCACCCAGCACCCATGTCATGAGCCTCGCAATAATCAGTGACAGCAAACTACAAATGATCGCACAAGTCAACACCGTCACTGCATCCTGCTTCAACACCCTGAAAATGCAGAGGAAAATCGTTAAATGGCACCCAGGCAATACCAGAAAGTTGTCACTCACATCCTAGTCACCAGAAAGTTGGACTACATGAACACCCACCTCGCCAGGATCACCAAGCAACTCACTATAAGATTACACACCATCTAGAATTCGGCAGGCAGACTCATCCTCAAACTCCCACACACAATTCACATCACACCACATTTCCAGGAGCTCCACTGGCTCATTACATGCTCCTCACACACACATTCAATGGACTACACAACTTAGGTCTCACCTACTTGAACAGTCGCATCTCCTTCCACCAACCACTCATACACTTCCGCTCCGTAGGACTCCTACTCACACTCAACCCACACATGAACGGATCAAGATCAGGATTGGCGTTCTCTTACATCACTCCTACAGCGTGGAATGGCCTCCCACTGCACATCAGGGCCTCCTCCTCTCTTCTTGAATTCTGCAAGAAGCTGAGGACCTGGCTTTTCAATTAACAAACCCACTATAGGAAGGGCTAAGAACACACACCTGCTCAGTGCCAGGATACCCTTTATGGGCGATAGTGCACTTTACAAATTCACATAATATAGCATCTGCTGAGAAGTCAGTCGGGGGGTTTCAAATAATCTCATACAACACTTCAGAAGATGCACAAGATTATGAACAAGTCAATTATATCCCTTTAGAGGAGGAAATTCTGTCTGGCTATTGTACTTCATATTTAGAGTTTTCTCCAGAAAAAGAGGATTTTCAGTTTACTTCAAATGCTAAATGAGGATCACAGAAAGGTGATGCAGGAGGTTACATTGGGGTTTCATGTGATCTAATCAGTTTATTTTCCAGGACACTTCTGTGTCTGCATAGAGAACTTTGCATGTTTGATACTAATAAAAAATATTTCTGACATTATGTGTGAAGTGTGAAGGAGTATTTAGAGTTATTTTTTAGCAACTGCATGTTAACCAGGAAGACGTCAAGGTTTTGTTCTTTACCTAGTACTGCTAGATATCAAGCCAAAGTAGGCAAGGAGACTCTCTGGGTAAGGCGAAATGGCAGTCTGGTCACAAAGCCTTCTGGAATGTTTCCCAACAAATAATAGATTATTATCTGCTTAGGCTAAGGACCATGAGCATCTTATTGGAGTTTGGTGGTAATGGGTAATCCTCTTGTTTGGTCCCAGCTGGTGCGGCGAGCCTGGAAGGGCACACGCCACGCCCGCTTTCAATTGGTCCACTACTACGTGCTCCATAGAGCATATCTGACCCCGGTGAAAATCAGGCGATATTTTGCTATGAATTCGGCGGAATGCCCCAGGTGCCCGGCCCAGGAGGCGGACCTTCTCCACATGCTGTGGGCCTGCCCGGGATTGTCATCCTATTGGGTAGAAGTGGGGAAGACCCTGGAGGAGACGACGGGGAGATCCTTATCGTTTGACGCGGCGGTGGGACTCCTGCACTGGTTCCCTCATACCCCCAAGAACAAAATATCTAGCAAGTTCATTGATTTAGGGCTGCTCCTTGCTAAGCGAGAGGTGACCAGGAACTGGAAGGCACAAGCTGGTCCGACAGGAGGCCGGTGGCGCAGCGAACTTTTGAAGTGGGCGACGGGGGAGAGCACGCTAAGATACCAGCTAGCTTGGAGGCAGCGTAATGAGAAGGCACAGGAGGCAGCGCTGGAGTGGGAGACGTTAGTGCAGGCCCTTAGGGATTATTGCGCCCCCAGCGACTCTGAAAGTGAGGAAGCAGCTCGCCCCAAGTCCCGATAGACGATGGCACTTTTCAGCTCTGTTGCTTTCCCCATGGGTCCTTTAGCAGATCCTGTTGAGGTTGTTGCCGTGCGCTGATGGCGGGGTTGGGTGGGTTCTCTTTGGTTCGTAGCGTTTTGAGGGTGGGGTTTTTCTTTCTGGGTTTATAGGCTTGTTTGGAAAAGCAGATGAAGGACAGTGGATCATCCGGACCGGCCTCGACATCCTTCTGAGCCCCCATTGAATTTCGCCGCCCGACCCTAGGGTTGTGGGCTGAATGGCTGTGTAAGAAACTTACGGCGGGGGGACGGAGGGGTGTGTCTCATTGATCTTGCTTGTTATATTATGCTGGTTAATTATGTAACGATTTACTGATTCCTGCAATAAAAATATATTTAAAAAAAAAAAAAAAAAAATGGGTAATCCTCTTGTTCCTCTAGAGAAGTACTAAATCTCATCCTAACTCTTTGTTCAGCGAATTGTGAATTTGTATATGTGCATTTTGTGCACATCTATAGCTTCTCATGGTGGTATAGAGGTAATCCACCACCCATTTCAACTCTGCCTCACCTACACTCTCTAATTACTTTGCTGTATCCTTGTGCTCTACTAACCTTAAGTGACCATCTCTGCCTATCCTGGCATCCTGTTTACAGTTATTCACTCATTACGTGCCTGTCACCTGCATACACAGTTGATATCAGGGCCTTTCCATCCATACAATTTTCAAGACCAGTTTAAAATCCAAACCTTTCTAAATTGAAGTCTCACTAAGGGTCAATAGTTATGCAGCTGCCAACTTTTCCTATGTTATCGCTTAATTATCATCCCTTAAAATGTTTTAATAGCTGTATTCTATTGTATTTTTCACCTCTTATTTGTCATCTGTCATTTGCAAACCTCAACTCTTTTGTTTTTTTAGCCACCTAAACTGCATGACTGAGTTTTGTATCAAAATATGGTGGTTTTTTAAAGCGTTTCCTCTTTCAGACAAGGAAAAATACATGAACAATTGACTATATTTTGGGCTGTGCACAATTGTGTTGGAACAAGTCAGCTTGTATGTTTGGAATTCTTTAGAAAATCTGGCCACATATCAAATTGTTTTTTGTACACTTGATAGAATTTGTGCCCAGCTTATAAATATTTATTTTTCAGAACAACAAGCTTTCCTTGCATGAAGATCCAGAAAAAGCCATCCAGCTAAAGGATGAAGGTAACACTATCTGGTGACTGTATTTAGGGAAAAGCGCAACACTGTATTCATGTGGATTTTGGAAATGAACAAAACTTCATATTTTATTGTAACTGTTGTATACCCGCTTTGCTTGATTACCTATTTCATTTTTTATTAGTCACTGATTAGTTTTGTTGATTTGGTGTATCTCTAAATTGTCAATGTTTCTTAGTGTGCATGTGTTTCAGTTTGTGTCTTTCTACGTACAACTGTGGTGGATGTAGGATTAAGGACTGCTTAGATCCCTCTGGTATGTATTAGCAGCATCCTTTCCAATCCTGGATCCGTTGTATTGTAATGTGTTTGTTCTACCATGATCAGCAATAAACCTTGTAAACCAACAGTCTTTTCCTCCAGTGCTGCCTCTCCATAGTATACCTTCCAGTGCTCTGCTCAGTATTATGCTTGACTAGTCAGGGATATTGAAGAGGCTAGTATATTTCATCTGCACATTTCAAAAGGGTGGTCTTTAAACTTGATGGCAGCACTAAACCTGAAGAAGTTTACAAACATTTAGGATGGGGTGGGGTGTACTTTAAGGAAATTCCCATAGGCTTTCACAGATGGAACCTGCATCACTCCCAAGCTATTCTTCCCTGGTTTGAATGGTGTGTAAAACATAGATGCATGCTTTGTGTAAAATATTTCCTTGATTGGAGAAACATACTATGCTTTCAAAAACAAACTAAGTCATTGTGATAAACTAAGATGCCCATTGAGCAGTCTAATAGTGTTTCCCAAACTGTGGTCGAGTCGCAAGCTGATTTTCCGTGGGTCGCGAATGTCCAAGCAATAAATAACGATGCCTTTAAATTCTGTATTTATCTTGTCACAGTTGGTGCGCTTCAAAGACAGAGGGTAAATGTCAGACTATGTCTTCTAACAAATTGCTGATCATTTTTTTAACATATGGTTTGGCATTTACAAACTCCTCTCACTTTGCTGTCAGAGATAGAAAAGTAAACTGAATTGTGTGACAATCTTGCTGTGATACAGGGAGTGTGAATGGAAAAGCTGTCGGTTATAAGTTTGTAATACACAATAAAATGTAAATATCTTTAAATTAATTGTACACATTCAGCAATTAGGAAAGCAAAAATGAAGTATATTTTTTGTAAGTGTGATGGAAACAGATTCAATAGTATCAAAACAAATCAAAGCACTTTAACCCCTTCCCCGCTCATGACGGAACCACTCCGTCATGAGCCACGGTTGCGCTGTGCTCATGACGGAGTGGTTCCGTCATGCTGCGGCCGTTGGCGGCCGCTCCGCCCACGCGGCGCTAATTCCCCGCCTGTGCGGGCGATTAGCGCAGTGGGCAGAGACGTGACGGAACCACTCCGTCATGAGCACAGCTCAACCGTGGCTCGTGACGGAGTGGTTCCGTCACAAGCACAGCGCCACCGCACCTGCCCCCAAACCCCTCCCCCAGCGCCGCGGCGGAATTCCTGCCGCGGCGAAGGGGTTAATCGATAATGCACAAATTATGAATATTTACTAAAACCTGATTTCACACATTTTCATTTGCGTGCTTTGTAGTTTGATCGTTAAAACAGTATGTCTGTGCAAATTTAGTGGCCATTTCAATGGAAAATGTGATATCTGTAAACGACAGTGTGCTACCACATGATGCTTTAGTTACATTAAAAAATCGACCGCCTAATGTCCATTACTGCTAGGTGGATCTGGAACGTTTGTCATTCTAAAAGTTGGGTCGTGGTTCCAAAACGTTTCTAAAACACTGGTCTGATACATAAATACAATTACCACCCCCAAACACTTTAACTGCTGTCCCTAGCTTTCAAGCCAAACTTGCTCTCTGCCCCACCCAAGTCAACCCTCTAACCCCACAGTCACTATTTTAACCACTACTCAATTTCACTACCAGCTTTTAGTTTTCAACCTTATGGTCATGCCCTGTTGCATTGGCCACCTTGCCCGTCAACAAGAGGGCTCAATCTCCCCAGCCTTTTTTCCTTTAATTTCCCATACAACCAATTCCTTTTTTGTATTAATCATTTCAGTAGCAGAAAGACCTCGTTTCAAATGCTGTAATTTTCTGTTCCTCCCTCTGTTGACACTTTCACCTCTCATTAAAATATCTATTGCTTCTTGAATTGCTGTGATATATTAATGTATGTTTCTAAGAATGATAGATTCATCACCATCCTACCTAAACAACTCTGGGCTGCGTCTTACAAAATCCTTATAACCAAACAAAGATATACCCAACTCCTTCAGTCCCTTTCCATCTTCCTAGACACTTTCATCCTTTTACAATTCACTATACCCTGTTTCCTAGCACCATCTATATTGGACTCTGCAATAGGTTGGGCCATTCCAGGAGAATACCTGGCCAATTTTGTTATCTCGCTCAATCCCTACCAATGCTATTTATCCGTGACTCGTCAGTGTCCTCAACCGTGTTACTCTTCTCAGAGTGAATAATCAGCAGTTTGTGGATTGGCAGTGATTACCCTTACAGCATTCCGATACTAAGAAAACTACTACAGAAACACTAAAACTCTAACCTTGCTGTTTCCTAATTATCCTTCTCTCTGCGTGCTTACAGGCCTACCTACCTTTGGAATAGCTGGGAATCCAAATCTTTACTCTTCTATCCACTCTACGAGATGCATTGAATTATTTATTGCTCTTTTCAAAACCTCCCCCACCAGCACCAGGCAACCCTATCTCCACCTCCTCAAGCTCCTGATGTGCCTGATAGGCATCCCACTATAGCTCTCTGTGACTGTGCCTATTCTAAGGGGATGTCCCCCTATTCCTCTCGCTCCTTCCACATTGTATCAAATCCTGTACATAATAACTGGTCTTTCAAGTGCATTTATAGTGCAGGAATAACCTCTGATCTATGATGTGCTTGTTTAAATATCTGTATAATCACCCTCCGGCGCAACCCCATCTCCCAAGGCTCCCAAGGGTAATCCAAATAGTCATGCTCTTTGGGGAGCTTTGGCATCACATACCAAATGGCATGCATTGGCTTGCACCATTACAACCCACAATGTCTTATATGGAAGTTCCCTCTATTTCTCTCCAAACTAGTTCAGCCATCATGAATGAATGTTTGGATGAAAACTGCCATGAACAACCTCTCAATCAATCTGCCAGCATTCTTTGTTACCTCTCAACGTTCAATAGAGGAGGAGAGACTCCACTGGCTCGAATCTCAAAAGGGTTTTAACTTTTTACACTGATTGTACCAACGATCATCAAGTGGATAATCAGCTTTTTCTGAAGTTGCTTGGAGGCTATGCAGAAGAGGACCTTGTTGAGGGTGATAGTCATCTGCATTAAGATCTTCTACATATTGGCCTAGAAGTAGCCCCCAGAAGGTCTGAGATCCCATTCCTCCCAGGGCTAAGACTGTTACAAATGTGTTGACTCAAGGAGGACCTGTCCTTGATATCTGCCAAGCTGTGACATGGGCGTTGGGGCATTTGCTCACAAAGTATTACTGTCTTGTAAGCCAGGTCAGGTAGGAATAACACCAAGCTCACTCGGTTCTGCAAGACATTTTGGTATGAGCCTACTCCTCATACTCACTACCTTGGGAAGGTGCTGTGTTGATATTTATTCTATGGTGATAAATCTGTATTTAGGTGTATTTATTCAGAACAATAAGTTACCTTCTGTAATGCTCCTTCTGGTGGATAATCTCTAACTGCGGATCCTTTACTGCTCTCCCTGTGGGGGTGTCTGTTTTTACCATCTTAAAGGTCCCAAGTTAGTACTATGCACATTGTACCCAACAATTGTTCATGCTCTGCGTCTGAGTTTGCAGGAAGGGAAATATAAGAGACTGATGTCAGCAATGAGGTGTGGTGTTAATATGCGGCTCTGCTCTGTCTCTTGCGGGGTGGTATGGAGCCAATTCAAAGTCGCACAACACTACCTGCTGGCTCACAGGATAACTGCTACAAAATTCGCAGAATCAGTCTAAAGTATTCTTAAGTGAAGAGTCTGCGGTTAGACAAAGTATCCACAAGAAAGAGCGTTACCGAAGGTAAGTAACTTGTTCAAATCATGCCCTGTATATTTATGAAGCACATGTTCATCAACAGGCTTCATGATGCTGAGACTTGGAAGATGAATGTGACAGGTAAGTCAATAACAAGGAAGGCATAAGAAGAAAAATCAATATTTTACTTGCTTGTCTGAAAACCTGAAGGTTGGACAGTTGTCATATTTACAGCTGAAGATAGTTCATACTGTACAGAAAAGCCTTTTCCGCCCACAGGACAGCATTTAAATATAGGAACCCACAATAAGAAGGTCGAATTTCGAGGAGAGATGGAGAATAGGCTCTGCGTTTCCCAATAGAGAAAGAGCCTTCAAGAGAGATTCTCCTTTGAGTAGTACATAGGACTTTAAAAAACAGATAAGCTGATAGGCTGCAGCCCTGAAGCCTCTGTCAAGCTGCTGTGACATGATAATATTTCTTCAGGCTGTATAATAACAGCATAATATTTTCTATTCTGTGTAGCATACTGAGGGCACTACATCACGGGCATTGCCATGCTCTATTTTTGCCAGTTCAAAAGTATTTACCAAGGGGATATATTGAAGGAGGAAAAACATTCTAGTTAGGAGATATAAACAGTGAAAGTAAGCAGATAATATTGAATTAATTTGCATTGCCAAGGAAAAGTCATTTTCTTACTTGACACCTAACCTCTTGAAATAGTCAACACATGATGAAGAGTCTCATCCCAGTGCAGATTGTTAGGCTCATATGCAAATTAACAACAATCACCAATGTCATTGTCCTCCTGGATCAAACACCCTCTTGTGTGCAACACTCCCATGCCACCCGCACACTTCTACTAGCACAGGAAAGAGTTTCAGAAAGACAGTTCAATGTGTCTGCTGGCCAGCCATTGGTTGTTCATTGTTCTGTGAACTGTTTATCCTCTGTGCCCAGAAAAGTCTAAAACCTACTTATGCTGCATCAGTTGAAGTGTCATCTCGGCGCCATGTCCGAATCTGGGAATCAAACAGACATTGCATCAAGTCCCTCCCTATCAACAGGTATTCAGGCGCTCTCTGTGGTCCTTTTCATGTGATGAAGTTATTATTTTATCAAAAAGAGCTTTCTGATCATATCACTTAACGTACAAAGGTAAAGTGTTCCCAATGACTGCTACACGCTTCTCATTTCCAAATTCTTCATGTCCTTAGCCTGCTCTATGGATTTCCAAAGGTCAGCAGTTTTTCTGGAGAAGCCTGGGCACCATTACTATCCAGTTCTGTACCGGAATACTTCAAATTTGCAACAGATACTTCTGCCTTTAAATATTTCAAGGGGCCGCAACGTATGTCTGTGTCCACAAACTAAGGTTCCCCCTGTGAACGCTGCCTCCAGACAAAAAATTATTCTTCCAATCAGTGGAGGGAGCCCTTACTCTAACATACATCTCAGTATAAAAGCCCATTCCAAAAAGGCAGTATATGCATGGTTTCCAGACTGAATCTTGCAGTTAATCGGCGGTGTCACATATTTGTCCTCAGCATTGCCCTCCTTCCCTTTTTTATAGTTGCACCTTTCTTCATCACCTCCTTACTGCCAGCTGTATGCTTTTACTTCATTCCCATGTAGTCTCCGCAGTAGTGTGTCCTGACAGTGGCAAAACACAGCAACTGGTGCATGCTCTCATCTCCCCACAAAATGAAGGCATTTTCTGGTATGATTTCAGAACCAGTTCCCAAAAGCACAGTGGTCCTAAACCTCCCAATGTGGAATGAACACACACTCCTCTCTTAGGCTGCCCTCCCCTTTTGTATTACACACCTTTGCATAACCATTTCTCATGGCAAAGCAATAACTCTGGACAGATCACTGTTGGTTCAAGCCTTACTGTGATTCTTACTCCCAGCAATAAGTCCTAACAAGTACTTTGACCACACTCTGTGTTTTAATACCCCCTTCAGTCGATTTATTTTGGTTCTCTTGCTGTTGTATTCATAATGGATTCGTTGAGCTTTCAGTTTCATCGACCTACACCTTGTAGACCTTTTTAATGACTCCTTCTTGTGTTCTGCCTTTCTCTGATGCCCTGAGCCCAAATGTTTACACCTGGTACCCCTGGGATTTTTCTCTCTGCCCTTCTGGTTCCTACCGTCAACCCTGCAGTCTGTTCCCCAGACTTGCCCCGCTGCACTGCCCACATATCACAGATTAGCATATCAACCCAACATCTCGAACATCGGCTGGTCCTCTCCACACAGTCAACCATAGAGCGTTCCACTGTATGCAGGAAGGATCTGCCACACCGCAGTGCCAGTCCTCCATGCATGTTTAGGTAGCCCCACGGCACCTCAGCACCACAGGATGAACAACCACAGAGTTTCCTTCAACCAAGGCTGCATTGTTCATGTTCTGGCCTTGGCTGAATAGCAGTGTTCACTGATACCCCTCCTCACCTTCAGCAGGCCCAGCTGCAGAGGAACCCGTTATTCCAAGACCGAAGGTCTCTCAAGCTCAGCATCCTCTCCTTGAACCCTGCAGGTGCATCTCTGTAAATGCTGTCTGGCTACTTGGGCAGCCTAGGACATATCTGGAAGGTCTGGCAGCTCCCTGTAAACCATGACTTTTGGGTATTGTAAAGCTGGGTTTTAGATTTCCAAATCTAACCCCAGATTATGTATAGGATATTAGTGTGAGACAAAGGGTTAGGCTGCTGTGTACCCTACATATCCAGCCACACCTCTGTCATTGACTCATTCGTGTACACTTTCCTTTCGGTTGGATATTTCGGACGAGACTGGGTTACTGCTGCAAGATTGTGTAAGTTCGTATAAGCAACAGAAATGTTGATTTGTGATATACCCTCAGCCAATATAAATGCAATTCATGTTTTACCACTTTTGGTGCCTGATTCACAAAGGTAAACCTAGACGTCTGTGTAAGTTTACGCTTGTTCAGTATTCACAAAGCTGCATATTAATAGTAAGTTTACGCATGTGGAGCCTCAGTACATAAAAACATTGGACATGCATCAGATACCTTTAAAATGCAGTTTTGTGAATACTGAAAAGGCGTGAACTTACACAAATGTGTACATTTACCTTTGTGAATCAGGCTCTTTGATTTGGGGACATAGGTGCTGGTGGATCTGAGTTGTGGTTTACTAAAGAACATATTCAGAATTAACCCACATCAAACCTTTTTGCCTTTATGTTACATTTGTAGGTAACAATCACATGAAAGAAGAGAACTACAGAGCAGCGGTGGACTGTTACAACCAGGCAGTGCAACTGGACCCCAATAATGCAGTGTGCTACTGTAACAGGTAAAATGACAAACCCATGGCCATTTGGGCTGATCAAACGGTGGCCAGCATCTGAATCCAGAAAAGACAATCATTTGTGAGTTGGGGGTTAGTTTTGGAGTTGGGCATACCTTCTCTGCATGCCACAAATGTGGTTTCCATAATATTAGGGATCGAGGGCTATTTTTGTGAAGTGTTTCATTATTAAACAGCTATACAAACTCGACGAATGATCTGCTATGAAAGGGCCATTCAATGCAAATAGCTGAGTCTTTAATGATCCTTCATTGCACTTAGATAATTGTCCCACTGGAATTTGTGTCCGATGGTCCCTGCTGTTTTAAACTGCCCTCTTAGCAGGATCTCAAACACTTCTGAGAAAACAGTATGAAAGCAGAACTTGGTGCTCCTGTTTATGCTCGGAATGCTTCATATGAAGGGAGGGGAACTGCTGCCCTAGGCAATGGTTTGGAAAAGTAAAATATGTATTGCCAAAGCTTTTCTCAGCCTTCTTAGAATGCTTGCACGCACTCCTTAAATTGCCACGGTTTCTTTAGGGAATCCCTCCTTCTGCTTCAACCTGATTTTACAAGAACATTGCACATTTCATTTAAAATATATTTTCACTGTTCATAATTCCCTCAGTGTTTTCAGAGGCACACATAGTCAAGTAACCAAGGAAACAGGCACAACCAATCTCCAAGGATAAGCAGCTTCACCAACGTAAACACGACAATTATTTTTTACAGTGGCATTGTTATCACAATGCAGGCTGCATGCATCTGAAATATGACATATCTCATTTACAGTTACACCATTTAGCGCAATGGAATGCAAACCTTCCTCTCACATCCCTCTCCCACATCAATCGTTTCCTCTCAAGCGCATATGTGGGTTCCGGAGTAGCGTGCTACTAGCCGAAAAAGCGCTTCGACGCCTCGTTTGGGGTAGTAAGCTATATAAATGCAATACAATAGATTAAAGAAAATGAAAATGCATTTATTTCCTCAAATGTAAGCAATTGGCAATACAAAATCATGTGAATTTTCCTTATGAGTTAAAGACTAGATAGTTGTATTCAAAATGTAAAACAACCAGAAATTCATTGGCTGTACTTCTACTGATTATTCCCTCACATGTTAACATTTTGTAAGCAAGAGTATGTATTGCAGTTAAACAGTAGGTGCCTTTAAAACATAACACAGTGGCATTCGAATACAATTCAGATTAAATCATGCCAATATTCCAGTAGGCCAGTGTGCACCTTTTAATCAATAATCTAAAACATAAAAACAGACCTGTTTAGATTTGTTCTTCAGTTTTGTGTCTGTTCGACTGCTGAAGTTAGCCATTTTTCTTAAGCCCTATTCCTCGTTCTGACATATTCCTTCCCACATTCACTACTTTAAAAACGTAAACTGTTCGCTTTCAAGCACTGAATACAGGAACCTCTTGTGCAGAATATTTTAATCCGTCCTCAAGGAATGTTGGATTTGTGGTGGATGAAATGTGTATATAATTTGTTTAAAAATAGAATGAATTACCTACAAAGTATTCATGAGATATATTTGCCTCAGCCTCTTAACAATTGAAAGTTTCCAATGGAACATTTAGGGTAATTTGCATACATATATTATGTGGAAGAAATGAATGTTCTCTCTTTTGAGAAATCAGTAACACTTGAAGTTTCTATCTCTTTATTAATAGCTGGCAATATATTGACTGGCAACTTTACAACTTTAACAAAACGCTAACAACTCCAAACACCCCCCAACCCCCCGCCCACCATAACGTTGTTCTTTCATTTACCTAGCTTAGATTCTGAAATGCAGTTCCATGTGTTCTGTTGTCCTCTAGTCAGTAGATCACTTGCTCTTTCATTTAGCAGCCCCAGGCTCCAATCCTCTAAAGGTGGAAGTCGCCAGCCCAACAGGCTCCCAAGGCAGCAGCCCAAAATCCAAAGGCAAAACAACAGGACAAAAACCCAGGATCAACTACCCACATCTAATCCTGAAGGCAAGAACTCACAGATAGAAAAGCCCAGAATGTATTTATTTGCCAGTAGGAGCACTGTCTACCTAAGAGTCAGTCCCTTCACTCAGTAGGGACCCATTTACCCCATGCAACTATCTCACAGAAAAATAGCATTTAGTAAAAACGTGTATGTGTACAGGTGGCTAGTACACAAACTTAATTTCCAGGACTCATCCTCTGTGAGTTTGAAATATGAAGCTTCAGTAACACATTCTGAAACATTTTCATCATGACCACCATAGTCAGATCATCATTTTTTAATTAATTTCAGTGAATAAATGGTTTTATAAAAATTGAATTTTTATCTGCAGATGATCTTTCGTCCTTGATTCCCATCCCATAATTGGTAAAAGAAAACATAAGTTCTGAGGAGAGTCTTTTAAACATCCTTCAATTACTGTACCAAATGTATACTTTTTTATGGTACAAGCTGCAATGAGTAGATGTCTACCGTAGGCTGCTGGAGGAATACAAAAGGGATGTGAGCCAGTGGAGCCATCTACGCTGTCCTTGATGGGCAGGTCATCCCTTTATAAAATGATCTATTTTCCGAAATTCCTGTATGTACTACAAAATTCCCTGTTTGAGATTCCTGAACAATGCTACAAGTCGATGGACTCCGAAACCAGGCTTCTACTCTGGGACGGAGGCGTAACATGCATAGCACTGGAGACAATCACAAGAAAAGTGATGACCGAGGGGATCACATTGCTGAAGCTCCGCCTGTACTATTGGGCAACGCAACTGGTGGTGCTTAATGAATGGTGCTTTGCTGATCAGACAGAACCCTTCCTAGGGGTGGACAGAAGAGCAGGGATATATAAAATGAGAACAAGAGGCCAAAAAAGCTACCAACACCTACTGCAATTTCATAGACTCTTGCAAGAAAGCTACCAACTGGATGGGATGGCAGGGAGTACTAACCCAAGTACCACCATTGTATGAGGCAGCCAGGCTGGCCCCACTGCAGCAAATTGAAGGCCACAGGAAGTGGGATATGATAGGTATATTAAAACTGGGAGATGTCTAGGCGAGTCAGGATATGCAGACTTTTGAAGGACTCCAGACCCAATATGAGCTGGCTGGGGAACAATACTTAAGGTACCTCCTGATGAGGCACCACCTCCGAGCTCTCTAAGCCTGGGGGAGGAGATACCTGAGGAAAGCCCACTGAAATGAGTAGTGGGCGCCCCACTTCACCCCCATAGGATTTCTGCCATCTACAGCACACGTCTGGCGTAGGATGAAAGACGATGAGAGGGAAAAGGCGTGCCACTAACCAGGCGAAGTGGCGATTAGAGCTGGTTTTAGGCTGATCCAGTTAATGATCTTTCACCTCACATACTGTACTAGAACTAGATTATTTGCAATGGGCAAAACGTCTGACAGATGCCTCCACCCTCATTCACACACTACTGGACTGTCTAAAAATCTGCATATTCTGGGAGGCTGTTTGTAACAAGATATTCCAAACTTAGAGGCAACACTGGTACTGAATGCAAAAGTAGTGATGCTGGGTGTATCGGGGGAACAAGCAATCAATAAATACATGCTCCTCTTTTGCAGTGTGGCCCTGATGATGGAACAGAGAGATTGTATACTGAAATATGGGCAACTGCCCAGGGCCTTGACCTAAAAGCAACAGGCCAGAGGACTTGGACACCCCTCCTGTTCCAAAGCCATCCATAAAGAATCTGGGGATGTGGCTTGACCAGAACCTGTCGATGGAAACTCAAGCTATAAATGTTTTTAAATATTTGCAAATTAGGGACTTTGTAGAATAGACAGAGACAATATATGTATAGAGGAAAACCCATTACTTAAAGCAATATTTCACAGTAGCTATAATACCACAGCTGCAAACTATCATATTTTCAAAGCTCATAGCAATGATGATATAGAAACACAAGTCAAACATGGGAGTGACAGATTGAATATGGATATTGTCGCAGTTAAAGGTTTATTCTTGCAGTCACTAGCATTTGGTAATGAACTCCTCTTGACAGCACATCTGAAAATACAACAAAACAGGACTGTATAACACTTCTACTGTACCCTAAAGAGACTGCTTAAATGGGGCTGCAGAGACACTCGTAATTGAGCCAGATGTCAGAATGAAATTGTAGACTTGATAAACATGTTTGTCACATGTCCACATCTTGCAGATTATTGGACAAGTATATTTTAGGATGTCTGATATAAGACAATAAACAAATTATCCCAATGAGTGCATTAATAGTGTTAGAAACAAAAGTACTGGAGGATAGTAGAATATCCTTCTAAAATCTCTAATTTCAATCTAAAGGAAAAACAAGAAAAACTTTCAGCATATATGGGGTTCTCTAGAGAAATAGATGTCTATGAATTCATAATTTTATAATATACTTTATTCAAATGTTGACAAATAATGATGAATTAATGTTTCTTTTATTTTACTTATTAATCAAATGGTGTTATATTTGTTGCAAGCTTTTTCCACTTTCATTAAAAAAACAGATGTGGGTGTTAATTGGCAGCAGCAGATATCAAAAGACCCATGGGAGGCAGCAGGAAGGGATCAGGGTAGAGGTGCAAGCATGCAACCTCAGAGAAAACAGTCACTGCACTAAACCATGCTTTGCCGTTCCTGCCATTAAGAAACATGAAGGAGATGATCCTTTGGGGATATCATACAATTCTGCTGCGGAACAGTATAAATATGTATGCTGGAGAGTAAAATGCATTTTGAATATTGATTGTTATTTTTCAGGGCTGCTGCTTATAGCAAACTTGGCAAGTTCAGTGAAGCAATAAAAGACTGTGAGGCAGCAATAGCAATTGAACCTAGCTACAGCAAAGCCCATGGAAGAATGGGGTAAGCAAAATGGATGCTCCTAAGCATGACCCTGCTTTATGGAAGATTTCCTTCTTGTATTTACATGGGCTGGATCAGGTATGCCATTACTCAAACTTTACCTGGAAAAGCTGAATGCATTAGCACCGTTTGCTTGTACTGTGGGTGGAGACAGCCTACGATAGATGTGTACTTTTGCTTTTCTTATACGGTGTTGGTAATGTGTGTGAGTACACTATCTCGTTTTTTTATTCAATGCTTTACAAGGACTATTTTGCCCATGGTTTCCTGTGACAGGGAATGGGATTTTCCTCCCTGGGAAAGGATATGGGTTTGGTGTTTGTGACAAGACCCATGTATATATGAGGGGATTCTGAAGTTTTGACCAAATCATCTGTTGGGACGGGAGAGTACTCTTCATGCTATTCATGCATTTACCCTTGCCCTGAGTGCCTGACTACATGTTACACTTGTATCCTACATTTTTATTTGGCCCTGCAACTACGCGAATGTAACTTCTGAGCAGAGGTCTATTCCTGTCCATGGTAAAGGGAGGTCAAGAATCTATTCTATGACCTAGAAGGACACACTACGCATACCCTCACAGCTGACATGAGATGTGTTACATAAAGCGGTCGTGGTAGTGTACCGTGTTTTGTGAATCATTGGTCTAAAACAAGTGGTTTTCGGTGGCAAAGGAGAGTGTGGTTTACTGACCCCACTCTTGTGAAGTTCCTCTTTAGTGGAACTTCTAGCCCCTAGCACTGACTTCCGATGTGTGTGTTGAGTGTGCGTGTGTGCGGTGAATGTGTTGAACATTTGTGGAAGAAAAACTGTTTGGTAAGAGTCTAAGTACTGAGACTAGTGAGATTCATTTTGGATGCGCCCTAGTTTAGTGTGGCACAGATGAATAGAGGGTACACCTTCCCCTGACTGTAGAAGTTTGCTGACTGCATTCGGGTGGCTCAAGGGTAGAGATCCAGCTGCAGAAGTAAGAGAGGACGATGATAGGGTGACCCTTAGAAATTCAATGTCGTCTTTTTTTGATATAATTAAGGGCTGCTGATTAGTTCTTCCTGATCATTGCTATTTGGTAGATGGTAGGCGTGAGGGGTCAGTTAGCAGTTTCTGTTCCTAAAGGTGAGGTTTCTATCGGCACTTTTGTATGTCTCTAATTACTGATACAGGAAGACTGATAACAACCAGGTGCAGCGATCTCATACTTCAATGTGCCTTTGTTATCGGTACTCCTGCTTGGAGCCATCATCGTTACAGCCTGCTGTGAGAGCCATGACCATGCACAAAAGCTATGTCTGGAGGACTGGCAGAAAAACTACATTTGAAAGAACTTCTCTAACTAGTTCCAAAGCCTTAGACAGGGGATCCACAGCCTCTGTCTGGCAAACGTTAATAAAAGTGGTTTCCAAGACTCCCCTCTTGGTTCTAGGTCCAAGTTGTTGACTAAGGAAGGGAGCACTCAGTAGAGTGCGCAAAGTTCTGCCTGTTTGATCTTGAATGGTGTCTACCATAGCAGCCAGTCTCCCAGAGGGGAGGGAAAGTTACCAGACGTCTTCAACTTGCTGGAGAAGCTGAGTGTCTATCTAGAGTTTAGAACCCTGCCTGCTCAGAGAATGAATGAGAGTGTCTGACTCTACAGGAGAATATACTGTCCAGAAGCAGAAGCCGAGCATGTTCCCAGCATGATGAACAGCCATAAGAAGCTAACTACCTGTGGCAGCAAAGCCATTAGCTGACCTGGTTCATATTGCGAACTGTCAAGACATTCAACAATAAGCAACTTTGTTTTCAATTAGTTTTTATTGTTTGATAGCAACAACAATAGAAACCTCTTGAAGGCATACAGAGTACGTGAAGCATGGGGCGGCGTGGCTAACCGCCAAGCATGGCTGACATGTTCTAACTGAGCTCCAAGCCTGGCCCGGAATCCTGTAAGTTATCGAGCAGTTGCTGGCCATCTGACCCGTCCAGTGGCATGGTGAGACACCGGACACCCCAGCGAGGTACTGAGCAGGGATACGAAGTGTGAGCCTCCCACAGAACCCGAGATCGATGGTGATGGGGCTGGGGCGGTAGCCCCATTCGCAAGAGAGCCAATGCTGCTGCGCGCGACCCCACTGAAAAACGAGGCAGCAACACCTACGCATGACATTGGACGGCAGAGAGATCTGCGCTGCTACATGACCCGGCTGTACTGGAGCGCTCGCGGCGGGAAAACCAGGTGAGATTCCGTGGCGGTCACTGGGCCCAAAAGGAGGAAAAAGAATGCACTGAGGAGCGCTGGTGGCGGCACCCCCTGTGAGGCCTGATCGAGTACACGGCCACATCTCCTACAGTCCCAGTAATCGGCATGGCACCGGGGCAATGGCCCCACAAGTGAGGGTGGCAGGGCTGAGATGCGCGTCCTCGTTGCCCCCTAACGAGTCCAAGCTAGAGGGCGTATTTGGAGTGGAAGTGCCGGACAAACTCTGCGGCGGATACGGGGCATGGACAGTGCGCTGAGGAGCATTGCCTGAAGACTTGCTGTGTGGCTTGATTCGCCTGGTTGCAGTGTCCGCGACCCTCTGCGGACGTTCATACACTTATGACAATGCGGGAGCTGTGATATCGGCGGCCTCCTTTACAGGTCTGCGCCTTTCCACAGAAGCAAATAGAGCTACGTCGAGGACACGGGGCAACACTGAGGGCTTTTACCGGCTTCGAGGAAGTTAATTGCACTGTTGGAACAGGCCCCAAACACACAGTGTATCCTTACCCCCTGCTTGAGAGAGGACTGTCGTAGTCTGCCGCAAGACAAACTGTCAGTAAAAGGCCCAACTGGGCCCAAGCTAAATACTACTTTGCCCACATCACCCAACTGTGGGCTGTAGACCTGTCCAGTTTTAAAAATACTTCATTGGGTGTGCAGTGGCTTGCATACGCTGCACGAA
This sequence comes from Triturus cristatus, assembly GCF_964204655.1. NCBI lineage: Eukaryota > Metazoa > Chordata > Amphibia > Caudata > Salamandridae > Triturus > Triturus cristatus. Next base: position 423,216,691 of record NC_140581.1, on the reverse strand, counting down.
GGCCTGGAGACTGCGCCCATAGTTGGGAAGAGGCTATGGGAGCCCGAAGTTTCTGTTCCTCACTGGAGCTGGTGTTCACACTGCGTGAGGGTGTAACGGGGTTTGTGACTCTGTGCCCAATAGCCCCTGCGACACACTGCTTGGGGGGTAAAATGGGCCTCCCTAGAGGGAAGCAATCGGAGGCCCAACCCACAGGGGGAGCTGATCAACACGAGCAGGGGGATACCCTCAGTACCCAGGACCTGAGCTGTATTCCGCCGACAGGAGAGGGAGGCAATGTAGTCAAGCTGGACCTAATACTGCAGGAGGTGCGAGAATCTAGGAAGGCCATCGAACAACAAGTGAGTCCCCTTACCACCGGTTTTACTTTGCCCAAGGCTGATCATACCAAGGTAGAAGCAACCGAATGCGCCAACAAAATGCACATAGCCGAAATCTTGCCACAACACAAAACAAACTCGGAGCAAATTGAACAACTCCGCCGTCAGCTCACGAGACTGCAGGACAGGGTGGATGATGCGGAGCGGAGGGCTCGATGCAACAACGTCTGGATAGTGGGGCTACCCGAGCGCAGTGAGGGGCCCCACCCCACCCAATACATAGAACAATGGCTAAAGGACACGATTGCGCTCGAAGGCCTTACTGAATACTTTAGCGTGGAAAGAGCACATAGGATACCATCAAGGCTCCCACCCCCTGGAGCTCCAAGGCCGATAATAGCTTGTATCCTCAATTTTAAAGACCGAGACCACGTGCTCCGTGCAGCCCGAGAGAGGGCCCCGATCCAGTTTGAAAACAAACGCATATCTCTGTATCCAGACTTCACATTGAATATGCAAAATATGAGAACATTGTTTCAGGGTGTTAAAAAACGCCTCAGGGACTCTAACTTAAAATATGCTCTCCTCTTCCCAGCCAAATTAAAGGTAATATTTGGGAAAAATCACTTTCTTTGACAGGCCTGAGGAGGTGGAAGAATTGAATTAAGTCACACTGTCACCGGGCACGTCACAACCTGCAAGACCTGCAAGACTGAAATAGCGCAAATCGCTGAAGACGGGACGAAGCAAACTAGACCAATAGGAGCAGACCAGACAGGAAACAACGCTGAGTCCCTCTCCGGAGCAAATACTAGAGGTTCAGAGATCGGCGGTAATTGCAGTGGCTGCATTCGAGGACCAGGAAATACGAACTTTGGCAGAGGCGCTTGACTCTTCAGAGGACTCTACGGTACACTCGGACTCGGACTCCGACAATAGCCTGGCCCTCTTCCCGTCGATCACTCCGCAGACTGTGAATGACTTTTTGGGTTGAAATAGTTGGTTTGTATAATGTTCAGAAGAAACTCGCATTGATTGGAATTGATGCGTATGGGACACTGTAGTTGGACCGTGCCAAACTGCATATATTGTACCAGTAATACTTATATACTTGTTATGCACGGGCCCGGGCTTGTTTGGTTATGACGATAATTGTGATATTTTCTACAATTATCTACCTATGTTGGTGATACCCACCCCCCTCAATGCAACTGCTGTATTGCACTCAATGTTGGACTTCCTAATTGTTCTCAGTGTTATTGTTTGGTCCTCTACTGTTCAGAGGAAGAACCTTGTATTAGGATTAGATATAGAGGGGAGTAAGCTCACTTCATGCAGATGCAATCTTAGTTACACATTGACACACGTGATTAATGTACCTCTAGCACCTTATGACTCCTCATGGCGCACACTGGAAGGTGCAAGACTCTGACCTGGAATGTAATGGGGATGGGGTCTATACAGAAGATGCACAGGATATACGCTCAACTAACAAGGAGAAAGGCTCACATCGTGATGTTACAGGAAACGCACTTCACTCACCGTGAAGCTGATAAGAAAAAAATGGAGGGTGCAACTATGCTGTTCCTCATACTCGGCATTTGCGAAGGGAGCGGCCATACGGGTGAGGAACGAAACCCCCTAGTGGTCCTGGAGAAGAGAATAGATATAAATAGCAGATATGTATTGCTTCGTGGAACCTTAGATGGGGAACATGTGGTACTTGGCAGCATATATGCCCCAATACGGAGCAGGAGAAGTTCTGGGAGGCATTAAATACTGTCTTGGCTGATTAGGAGGGGTATCCCTGGATAGTCGGTGGGGATTACAATGCAGTATTGAATAGAGAGCTAGATCGCTCCCATCCTCCGCTATTAGGGACTAGCAGAAGGAAACAAGCAGAAGCCTTGGAGAGTTGGGCAGCTGGGTGGTCACTGGGAGACGCCTAGCGCATATGCAATCCGACAAAGTGGAAGTATTCGTTTTACTCTCCCCCACATATGCTTCATACACGCATCGATCGGCTATTCTTTACTATGCCGTTTATTGCCGAAATCACCCATACTACTTACCTGGGAAAAACGCTGTCAAAACACAACCCCCTGGAAGTGGAGCTAGGGTGGGGGAGAATCCCTTACCCAGTGCGAACATGGCGGCTGCAGTCGGTAACCCTTGAAGATCAAGTGTTTCGTGACACCCTCTCTACGGCCATAACCGACTATTTTACAGAAAATACTGATACCACAGGATCTCCACAGGTAGAATGGGAGGCTTTTAAAACGGTTATCCGGGCAATAGCAAGAAGCCCTAAAGTGGGAGCCCGGGCCATGGTGCACAGAGAGTTGCAGGACGTGGAGGGAAAATTAGGTGGGCTGGAACGAGAAGCATTACAAGATGACACAAAAAAGGCGGCATTACAAGAGGTGTATATAAAATATGCAGAACTCTTAGAACAATTGCGCACAATAGATTATAGAACATACACGCAGAAACAGCAAGCCGAAGCAGATAGGGCTGGCCCGCTCCCAGCTAGGATAATACGAGATATACCGATAAGCACCCTGGTGCAAAAGATTACCATACTGGGGGTGGCTTGGCGACTTCACAGCTGGGAATTAACATGGCGTTTCGTCAATATTAGGAGGAGCTGTACTCCGCTCCGGTGGACATGACAGGGGAGGCACTGCTGGAATTTTTGGAGGGTCTGACTGTCCCCATTTCTCGGATGCCCAGACAAAGGAGCTAGCAAAGCCCATTACTAGATCTGAAATCCGTTCGGCAATAAAAGATCTACCGCGTAACAAGACCCCAGGCCTTGACGGCCTACCTGTGGAGTTCTACGAGACATACTCGGCACAATTAGTCCCTCACCTAGAAAAAGTATATAGCGTGGCGCTGGAGTCGGGATCACTGCCCCCCACTTCGATACAAGCTTTAGTTGCATCCCTCTTAAAGCCAGACAGGGACCCCAGTGATATGTCGAGCTACCGCCCCCTTTCTCTCCTGAATATGGATGATAAAATCCTTAGTAAAATTCTAGCCCGCAGGTTACAATCATATCTCACACAACTGATACATGTAAACCAGTGCAGCTTTGTACCGGGTAGGAGTACATCACTAAATATAAGGCAACTACACCAGATACTATCCTTGACCCCAGCGGACGATACCAAAGCTGCCTGTATCTCGCTGGATATGAGACAGGCATTCTATACGCTACACTGGGGCTATATGTTGAGATCTTTACCATTATTTGGGATACTGTGGGAATATGTAAATTGGGTCAAGCAGTTATATTCCGACCCAACGGCCCGGGCCAGAACAGGAACCCATATTTCATCGCCTTATTCAATAGCTAGGGGCACAAGACAGGGATGCCCTCTCTCTCCCTGCTATTTGTGTTGGCTCTCGAGCCCTTGGCTGTTAAGATACATGCGGTGGCGACAGGCAGGAGCATCCAGTTATCAACCATGGAGAGAGGTGTGGCACCGCGACCAGGCGACTGATGCTGGACGCTGGGGATCACGGTTCGATCCCTAGCTCCGGCGTCAGGGGTCTGCCCAGCACCATGCGACTCTGGGCAATAGCTTGCTTAATCTTCCCAACGGCCCCCAGCCGAGATACCCCTTCGGGGGTGATTCGTGCGCTATACAAGTACTGGATTTACATTTACATTTAACCATGACTCATACTATCTCCGCATACATGGATGATATTATACTTTATCTCACAAATCTCCAGGGTCCTAACGAGCCTCTCCCACGGTGTTTGCACAGTTCCAGACTGTGAGAAGTTGGCCTGGCATATGCTGTCCACTAGTTATAGTGGGCACCTTGCACCAGTCCAAACGACCCTTATTGATGATTAGGTTAAATGCAACCTTTATTGAAAGCTATCCTAGTGGTAGCTATGGAGAGCAGCCTTCAGGCTAAGTCTCGAAGGAATTTAAAGCAGCTTGGTTTACCAAATTATAACCTCCTGAATGACCAAATGAAAGGAGAACCACACAAGGTATATATATAAACTATATGTATTTATTTCTAAACACTCTCTACTAACCTCTTTATGAGATTAGAGAACAAGGCATACAATATTAATACACTAGACCGACAGTACACAGTGGGCCCCAGGGGGAGACCAAATTATATATTAAGAAAGTGATATAACAACCACGACTTGACTAGACACAGTGCCTAGAGCACGTAGAATCGCTGGGACCCCAAGGAACCACCCAAGGTAGTGACACAGGGGACCCGCGGGGGACTCGTGCAGTGTGAGAACACAGCCACAAGCTCCGTACTGTCCTATGGGAAAGCCATGGTTGGATTTGTAAAGCTTAAGGACACTTAGGAGAGGACTTTGAGCAAACCCTTTCAAAGTTAGAAGGTTCTAAGGCCAGCACCCATGTGAGCACCAGAGTACTCGTGTTACCTAACCCAGGGAAGCCGGGTGCATAGGTGTCAAATAGTGTCGGGAATCTTCGTAGTTTTCAATGGCGTGATGCGGCAAAGTGCTGTTGCCGGGAAGAGGAGAAGTGTTTGGTGTGATCCAAGCCTGGATTGGAGCTGAGAAGAATCTGAACGCAGAGGGGACAGAGTCTGGGTCACTTGTCAGTGACCAGGGGCTCGGTAGGCGAAAGCCCACCGATGTCGGGTGTTTCAGGTGAGATGAAGTGAAGCTTGAGTCTGCAGCCACGGCGACCAGGAGACGTCAACGATGACCAAAGTCCGCAGGCGAACTGTCCCACTAAGGATGTCAAGTGCTGGGGGGTCAGTGTCCGGATTGGAGACCAACAAGCCTTGGCAACTGCAACCCATGCAGTCAGAGAAAAGATGCTTCGGTGTGGACCAGCAAGGTCCTGTGAACTCCCCAAGCAATGGAGAATCAGGGCACGTCTGGAGCAACCAGGAAAGCCCACTGAAAGTTAAAGTACCCTTCTCAGGGACCCACAGGTCGACGGACCAGGGATCGCGAAGTGACCTCGAAAGGAATCACAAAATACCAGCCCACAGAACACTCGTGGAGTGTAGGCCAGTAATTTTCGGTGGAATACCTGCTCGGGGTCTGGACTACAAGCAGCCCAAAGCACAGCCTCAGGGATCGCCAAAAAGCATATGCTTCTACAAATGTGCACGGTGTTCAGGGGTTCGGGTTGCACGGTGCCCACGAAGGCTGCAGGTCTCGGGTTTGCTGAGAGCACTGGTCGGCCTCGGGGAAGCTTAGGAACCCACCACCTGTGTTGCAAAATCTTCGGAGTCCTTCAGGAGCTGTGTAGATGCAAACTGGTCAGATGCGTCTTTGGTGCCTGCCTTGCAGGGGAGTAACTCCTTTACTCCAAGGGAGATTCGTCAGTCATTCAACGTAGTGTATATAGTTGAAGTACTTGGTTTCTGTAGCAGAGTTTCATCCAGGTAAATCTAAAGTCCTGTAGCCAGGGGTTTCTGCTTTATACCCAAGGAAGGGGTGGGACAAACTCTGCGGACCCACCTATGAGAGGGTCAGGACAGAGGGGTGGCTCACCCATGTCCTTTGTCCAGTTTCGTGCCAGAGCAGGGGCTGATAGCCCCTGCAACCGGTGTGAGCTGGACTATGCACAGGGACACCAAATGTGCCCCCAGTGCAGACATCAAAGCACTCTCAGAGTGCACCCACCCAGCCCCAATACACTAAAGCCTGTCTGGGAGGTGGTCACACCTCCCTGTGACAGGAAACCTATTGTCCAGCCATCCCCTGCCGGAGTTTCGTCCAGCTGCAGGAGGACAGTCTCGTGTCTGTGGCTGGCAGCATCCATTTTGTGATGCCAGGGTTGGTAAAGCTGGTACCGGGTGTATCGGTGTTGTAATATTTCTCCATCTTGTAGGGTGGAATCATACCTCCCACACCAGTCACTGGTGTGGAGGTATGATTACAAGGTGTTTGACACCAAACACGACATGTTTCCATGCAGCTGTTTTAAAGTTAGCTTTTACTGCAAGGTTATAATGCACTTAAGAGTATATGGTTGGCTGCATCACAAACAACCCCGGAATAAAGGTTCAGAAAGCTGCAGAGGGGCTCTGCTCATGCATGGGCACCCTGTCACATAAAACTCAGCACACTGCCTTCAGAATTGATAAGGCCTGCCATAGGGATGACTGATAAGTTTATATGGGCAGTGATTAGGATAGATATAGTGAACCTATATCTAAGTAAGGTGTACATGCACCACCTTACACAGGCTGCTGTAGCAGACCTGTGGTGTAATTTTGAATGGTCTCCCAGGGGTGGCTTAATACACTGCAGCCCCTGAGAGGCCTCTGGGGTACCTATACCCTGGGTATATAGAATACCATATACTAGGGACTTATAAGGGTACCCCAGAATCCAATCTGTGGTGTACCTAAAGTACATGCAATCAATTTAGAGAGAAAGCAGCTAGGCTTGGATCCAGGATAGCAGGATTGCAGCCAGACTAAGTCGAAAACAGTGAAACAGCAGCAAAAAAGTAGGGGTAACTATAAGAAGCAGATCCTACTCTCCTACACAGACACTCTCAGGCCTGTTGATTAATAAATCCAAATCATACGCTTATTACTTCAGGGACTCAGCCCGCACTGACCCTGTTCATTTTGGAAGGTGGACGTTTCCCGTGGCACCTACGACATTTAAATACCTCGGTATTCAAATATATAGGGAATCAAAGGATATGTTAGATGGAAATGTAGGACGCACGATCAAGGCACTTAAATACCAGCTAGCGTTCTGGACTTCACTGCCATTCTCTGTAGCAGCCAGAGTAACCATCTCCAAAATGGTCATGTTGCCCAACTGTTGTACTATTTTGCCAACTTGCCGATATTGATTCCAGCACATATATTAAAATTGTTAAATACAAAGCTTTCTGAATTAATCTGGAGCAAAGAGAGGAGAAGGGTGGGACTTCAGAAATTACAGCTTGATACAGACCGTGTGGGACTGGGAGTTCCCGACTTCCAGGCATACTGCTATGCTAGCCAACTCCAGTTGCTCTCCTACTGGACTGTGGGCCGTAATTTGCAGGAGATTGGAATATCTAAGAAGGACTGGGCAAAGGGGATGCTTCACACCCTACTATTACCAGGGAGGAAACCAAACCCGATAGCACCACCGCTTCTAAAAGTAGCTGTCACATACTGGAAAAGAGCTATAAGGTACACTGGGGAACTGGTTCCGTATGCCGCTAATATTCGGTTGATGGGCACCCCTACGCGAACTAGAGTAGTGACAGCGAGATGTCTGAGTAAGTGGGCTGATGAGGGAGTGAACACAGTGAGGATGCTGTTTGCAGATCACATGCTCATGGACCAAGACACGTTTGTGAGAGAGCAAGGAGTGCCCAATACGCTATACATCCTCCATGCCAGTATCATCAGATTTATAAAAAGTACCTAGTCGCCTGATGGTATGGAGCCCTAGTCGCATGCACTAACACCATGCTGTATTTAATGGATAATGTGGGACATCTTACCAGGTGGATATATAAAGGTATCCGTACCCATGCGGCTATACCACTATTAGAGCTGAGGGAAAAATGGGTCAGGGACATCGGACACGAATTATCGGACAAAGAATGGGACAGAGTACTCAAACACCCCAAGAAAATGTCCAGGAACTCTAAATTTAAGATGATACAATTCATGCTGGTACACAGAGAATACCTGACACCTTACAAATTGAGCAAAATGTTCCCTGATGCAGCAAATACGTGTCCCAGATGCCATGCGCAATCAGCTGACCTGCTGCACATGATTTGGGCATGCCCACGTCTAATTCCATTCTGGGAGATTGTACACAAACTATTTAACTAATCATCTCCTGAAGGGGGGCAGCGACACAGTGGAACACTGTATTCTGGGCCTGGGCAAGAAGCGCAAAACACACGACACACACACTAGATTTGCCAATCTGGCACTAATATTGACAAAACGCTCAGTCACGATGAAATGGAAGTCAGCAAAGCCTCTGTCAGCAACGACCTGGCACGATGAGGTCGTTCGATGGGGCAGGGCTGAAACTATAGAAATTAGGAGAGAGGAGAATAGAGGTCTGAGAAAGAATCCGATTTCATTAGAGTGGGATACTATCCTTGAATCTTTTGTCTCTGTGAAACCTTCACAACATTGAATAATGCACAATACATATATTACTAAAATCCAGCCTAGAAGCTGCAGCTGTTGAACCTGCACACCCCCCTGCATCTGTCTGGGAAGGCCATAACGGCTGAAGATGAGCGCCCCCTGTGCAGGCTTGCTGAGCTGATCTGTGCCCTGCAGTTTGAGTCCCAAGAGACAGACACCGCAGCTGCAGCCCTGCCTTATCGAAGATGCTACTGCAGAAATGGTTTGCAGAACGCAATGCCAGAGCTCCAAGAACTGCATCTCCACCAAGCAGGCAAAACGGGACTTAGCCATGAGAAGGCTGCAAGACTGAATGCACAGAAATATATTTGCTGCAAGAACACTGGACTGGTGTGGCTCACTGGTTAGAGGCAGCAGACCTGGAAGCAGAAGACGGCCCGGGACCAGGGTTCAATTCCCAACGCGGCAGGGTCGTGGACCAGGGCCAGCGGACTTGATAATTCTCGCCTCAGTGCCTACTCTAACCAGGGATCACACTCGGCAACTCTGGGCATTAGCTTGCCTCATCTCCACAATGGCCCCCCACATTCGCCGGGGATGCCTGGTTTCACCTTGGAGATACCCAGGAGGGACCATCTCACAGGGATAGCCAGGACGGGTTCCCCAGCAGTCTACAGCGCCAGGACGCCTCAGGGCAGCAGTGCGCTTTACAAGACACATACATTTACATTTACATTACATTTACTAGTGTGACTTCTTTGTGGCTAGAACTGCTGCCCTGTTTCATGCATTAGCCGGTGGGGTAATCCAGAGTGAACTACACCTGTACCTAATCAATGCGTATGCCGATATTTCATATGAGTCATTGTAGACATTAAGAGGACTCCTAAAATGGGGAGAGTGCACAGTAGAGGGAGTAGTGCTTCACTGAGAACATCAGAGGAGTATTCAGCCTTGTAACTCGATCCCAATTGAATTGTGTAGTATTTTGTTCTGCTTTAAGGATAAAGAACTTTCTTTTTTGCAAGATAAGCATTAGACTGGACTATACGTTACTGTGTCTGTTGGTTTACTGTTGCGTTCTGAGCTCTGTCCTCCCACGCTACCTCACTGAATGAGCCTTATTTTACTTCCTCGAGAATCAAATGCGAAGAGAATATACATGGCCCAGTTTGCAGAGCCATAGTAGGATGGACACCAGTGGCAATAGACCTTAACCACCAGGGTTGTGGCCTCTTAGCCTCAGTCTGCTCTGTGAGCCCCTCCCAATCCTCCCCAGAATGGGCCTGACAGCATCTTCCCAAGTAGGCCATGGTAGCCAGACACCTTTCCTGGTTTTCCCTCCACGATCTTCCATCCATAGATCTTGACAGAGGTAAAAAGAATATGTATTTATTTATTTGAAAGTTTTATATAGCGTGGTCAATATACATACAGGATGATAAAATTCCATCTTTAAATTTGCCCATGAAGAAACTCGATCCTTGTAGTTCATCTCCCTCTCAGACAGTTTCTCTCCCTTATCTGTTCTCCTTTGCTTTCTATTACTTACTCTCCCATTCTTTCACTTCTTCTTTCCCTAGTTTTCTCCTCCTTGCCCCTAGCAAAACTGCAATCTAATTTTCAGTTCTTCTAGGAAGTGCACTACCTCTTGCCAAGACATTTGCAGACAAGATGCATTTTTTTCACCAAGACTAAACCAGATAGGACAACTAAAATCAACTGTTCCTTCTTTGGAGAAGAACATGATAAAAGTTTCAGCTTTGCATTTGTGGTACAAATCTCTGACTGTGAATTGCTACATTTCTTGATTGTGGTGGAGAAACTCTTAAACTTATAAATGTGATTATTACAAATGTATTAATTTGTGTTGTGTTGTTGAGGAGTGGAAAGGGTAGGAGGAAGGAAAAATAGACAGCTGGGCAGCTCGTTAGCGAGCTCATGATGTCCAAATTCCATGGGCAGACTGCAACAGGTTGACCTTCAGAGTTCGAGTTTGAGTTGCCACAAGAGACCAATCCAGAGGGTGGAACCTTCAAAATGTAGAGATGTACCTCCCAACAATTTGCCTTTGTCTGGCTCAAAATTGGGAATTTGTTTGGGGTGGTCAATGTAGATGTCTGGCATTTAGGGAACTGCTACGTACAGGCTAGGTGTTAAGGTGTAAGATTGAAAAATGCTTTGAGTGGCAGTCAAAATGTCCAGAATTCATGCATTCATGTATTGGTAGTATCCAGTGCATGTTCTTTATTGCTGGGGAGATTGTTTTTTTTGTTGTTTTTTTTCCTTCTCTTTATTAAAGATTTAGACATAGTACAGTGGCCATAACAGCCATGAAACATTGTGAGGGTTTTCATTACAGTATACTGAACGCATGGCATGCAATTTTTTTTCCGTGTATCAATATTATTTAACGCGTTGATCCTGAAAGTTATATTAATAATGAAAAATAAGAAGGAGCAATAAAACAAATAAGCAACAGAATAACTGATAACTTCGGCATATTAGTGTAACAGACATGTGTATGATTCAGTTCATCCCATCAGAGGAGGACAGCGAACATGATAGCAAAGGGACATTGCGATTGTGTGATAGAGTTGTATTGGTGGTCTACAAGCAGTGCAGCGCTAGAAGTTCTATTGTCATGGACCAGGTGCATCATCATATAGCCTCGCAGCATTTGCCTGAGTGCACAGAAACTGCGTCCGTGGGAGCCAAATATCTTTTGGTCCTGATTGCATGGGCATTAATTACCAGTACAGGGGGAGCTGGTCCTGGCAATAAACTGCATCTGCAAGCCAATCAGTTACCCGCCGCAAAGCACTTTGTCCCCACCTCATTGCCACTCTGCACTTAGACAAGAGTAGGAGAAGCGCAGTCATCCCACGCCTGTCCGGTGGTACCTCTTGCATGAATCCCAATTGCACCACCCGGGGGGAGCGATCAAGGGGGCACCCCAAAATGTTATCAAGTGTGGAGAAAATCTCCTCCCAGTTTCCAGAGATGCCCAGGCATGACCAAGCCAGATGGAAGCAGTCGTCATCTGGGAGATGGTACCTATTACAACTGGAGTTCACACTAAGTCCCATTTTCACCACTGGGCATCAGTGAGTGGTGGTGTGATGTCGGTAGCCCAGACTGGCCTGCTGTTGGGGATGCATGTTGCTAACGATGTTTGCATGCTTGTGTATAATTTTGTGACAAGCCTACGTGATGAGGGAGAAGCAAGAAACTCTTACAGCACCTGAAATATCAGTGTGACATCAGGAAATGTTGTATGTAATGCATGATTAGCGGCGCGTAATTGGTAATATGTAAATATTTTGAGCACTGTGGGAGTGTCGTCTTGCAACACGTCCTGTGGTGCTCTAAATATATAATTTTAATAGGCTTTGCCCATAGAGGTGAGACCAAGCCTACACAACCTGGAACAGGTACCTGGATTGTGTATAGAAGGCAGCAAGGGGTGTCCTATAAGTGGCACCAAGGGTGCAAAGAGACGGTCTACTTTAGCCCAACGTCACATTTTATCCCACGCCCAGACCTTGCAGGCTACCATGTCTACTTGTGTACCCGGGCGCATATCGGTCCAGGACAATGCCATCTGCAAAGGGCAGTGGGCTAGGTGGTCATATTCAGTAGCCATGTGTGCTATAAATGACATCAGAAACAGCCAGTGATGAGCGAATTAGGCCTCAGCACGAAAGTAATAAATGTCTAGATCTGGGGCTCCAAGGCCACTCTGTTCAAAGGGGAGTGTCAGAATCTCTCAGGTAATACATGTTTGAGAGCCTGCCCAATCCAGTGAAATAAGACGAGACCGGAGCTGGAGGCGAAAATATAAAGGCAGTAGGAGCGGTAGATTTATAAATAGGTGAAGAAACTTAGGCAGGATAATAATTTTCGCTATGGCCAGGTATCCCGCAAGGGATAACGGGAGATGTTTCCACTTAACCTCTCTTTCATCCAGCCAGTTCATAAGTCGCCCGTAGTTAGTCTTCCACAGCTCATCAATATTTCTACTAAGCCATATCCCCAGATATTTGATTGCACCCTCTGCCCTAACGAGGGGGAATTCTGAGACAGTTTTAAGGGTAGCCTCTGTCAACTGGAAAATAATGGACTTAGTCCAATTGATGTCAATGCTGGACACTCCAGCAAACCTGATAAATTCCCTGATGAGCGGGTCAAGACCAACAAGGTACAGAGTGGCATCGTCTGCATATAGTGACACCAAAATTCTACGAGAAAAGAACAGCAGGCCATGCCGCGTGTGGTGTTGTCGCAGACCGGCTGCGAGCGACTCCATCGAAATTACAAAAAGTATAGGTGAGAAGGGAGACCCCTGCTGTGCGCCACGGGATATCGGAATGGGGTCGGATACGCAGCCATTAATGCGCAGATGAGATTAGAGCAGTCCTACTGATTTAAAGAAGGAAGCTCCTAGACCAAGGTGCTCAAGGAGAGCAAATAACTATGGCGATGCGAGGGAGCAGAGTGCCTTAGTGGAGTCTAAAAATATGGCTACAGTGTGCAAGGAGGGGTCAATAGTGTTGAGTATAGCGAGGAACATACAAAGGTTATAGGAAGTGGACCTGCCCGAAACGAACCTTGCCTGATCGGGCCTCATAGTAGTTTGAAGTAGTGGAAGGAGTCCCAAGGCAAGCAGCTTCACAAGTATTTTATTATCCGTATTGATTAATGTCAGTGGTCTATAGGTATCACAGCTGGAGGGATCCTTGTCCGGCTTAAGGACAGAAACAATAAGTGCTTTGCGCAACGAGGACGGCAATACCCCCGACGTATACATCCAGTAGATGCAGGGAAAGTAGGGGAGAAAATTCTTTAAAGAATGCTGCCGTAAGGCCATCAAGACCCAGAGCCCTGTCAGCAGGCATAGAGTGAATCAACGTGATAATTTCCTCAGTTGTGAAGAGCTCATTGAGATAACGCCTATACCCTTCTTCGAGCCACAAAAGTTGGACAGAGTCAAAGTAATCCGTGAGGTGCATTGGGGCAGAGTCTTGTCTGGTACAATAAAGAGCCGGAAAAAAAGTTGTCCATATCCCATGGATCGCTGCCTTGCCTCTGTGATGGACCACTATCTTCTGCCCTAAATAATGCAGTTCCCGATGAGCAGCGTCCTCATATTCTGTTAATCTATCACGTATGTCCGCAAGCAGCTGCGGATCATGCCCTGCATAAAAGCGAATCTTCAGGTGTCGAATATCACACTCCAGACCTGACAAGTCCCCATGTAGCATGCAAAGTACACCTGCCTGCTAAGCAATGCACCAATGGCCCTGGAGATGTTCTCCTTATCGCTATGTTCAAAGTATCCCTCAAATGCCTCTTGTATGTCATTGCAGAACACCTGATCGCAGTGGGCTCCTGGGGAGAGCAACCATGAAAAAGCATGGGAGGGAGAATTTGGCAGCTGACTTTTTAACAGGACCGGCGCTTGATCAGAAAGTGTGCGTGGGAAGTGTGATGCGCGTGCCAGCCACAACGCAGCGTCTCACAAAATAAGACAATAATCCAGATACAACCATGTTGCTTGTGCTGTATTTATACAGGTTCCTTCTTTCAGGACTCCGTGTCCAGTGCGCGAGATATCTATCAAATCAAAGTCCTGCATAATAAGGCGTAATAGAGCCACTGCGCGAGGATGTGATTGGCAAGCGTTTCTGCCCTTGTCCAGCTCAGGATTAAGACTTACATTGAAATCACCACCTCCACCCGCATCCTCCAACAGGGTTGCACCTTGTCCCAGCGCCTCTGCCTGTCACCAAATCTCAGTGAAGAATTGGAAATCATCGGTGTTAGGCCCATATATAGCATCGTGGGTATCCCAGGATGTCACCAGCAAGTAGCACATACCTACTCTGTATGTCAAGTTTGACCTTACGCATCTTCCATTCTAGTCCCCTTCTAACCACAATCCCTACCCGGAACTATAATTGGAGTACGTAGCAACATAATGTTTGCCCAGCAATCAAAATCGAAGTCTGATGGAGGTGCTCTATGTTTGGAATTAGAAACTTTTCTGGAAGTTGAAATTGTATCAGCGGGGTAAACCAGTAAGTTGAATCCAGCCAGCGATTCATCGGCTGCGCCTGTAGTTTCAGTGTTGGACCTACTATTTGATGGTTCTCTGTAGAAAAAGTTCTGAAATGGGTCTGGGGAGTACACTCTAACACCAGCCAAGGGTCAAGGAACTGTGGGCACCACTTGGGGGTTAGGACTCACTCTCCCAGAAGCCAACAGCACGGTCCAGGGCAGGTCCAGTTGGAACTGGGCAGCTGGGCTCTTAGAAAAAGTAGACATCTTGCAGCTTTGTGGCCTTGTAGCTTAACAAGAGGTCAGCCAACTGACCCATGGAGTCCACTTCTTTGTCCTGGGTTCAAGTGGGAGCAGGTCCAACCCTTGGGATCCCTTTCCAGAGGTTCAACAGCATGCGCAGTCCTTCTTCTGTCTTCCACAGGCTCAGATTTGTTCTGAAAAAGGTAATCGTGGCTGCCACATTTATGCCTTGTACTAGCTTGAGTTTGGGGAATACTCCGTGATAAATGGGGAAAAAGTTCCCAGGGGCAGCCCTACGCTCTTTGACATGATTCCCTGGGGTTTAACACTAAACAGTCCCACAGTGCGCTGTCCTACCAGAATCCCACATAACAGAACCTTTCTTCCCTTGGGCAAATCTCTTATCAATGTGTCTAAGGAAATGGATATTCCCCTTCTGAATCAGTTCTGAAGCAGGTTTTCCCCCAGTAGGATCGGCTATCTAGACAATGGAAGGGGCAGCCTAGGTGTGAGTTTCATCTGCCTGTGACAGGGGATGCCCCTTTGAAGCTTGTATTTGTAGTTGAATTTGTAGGGCGCGCAGCTACCCACAAGGGGTCTCCCGGCGCCAATAGATTCAGTGATTACCCATCGCAGTTGTTAAAGAGAAAAGAGCCAGGTTTTGAGGTCTTTGCGGAATTTCAGTAGAGATGGTTCGAGTTTCAATGTAACCGGAAGAGAGTTCCACAGTCTGGGGGCGGCGCAAGAAAAGGAGCAGCCGCCCATTCTCAAAAGTTTAAAGCGGGGAATCACAAAGTTGCCCTGAGCTGATGATCTGAGGGTGCGGGATGGAAAGTATGGTTGAACCAGGGCCTTAAGATAACCTGGGGCCGACCCTTGCTTGATTTTATGCAAAAAACAAAGGGCCTTGAATTTAATACGGTTAGTAATACGGAGCCAGTGAAGGTCTCTAAGAAAAGGAGAAATTGAAGATCTCCACGGGACCTTACATAGGAGGCGTGCAGCTGAATTCTGTACCAGCTGAAGTCTCTGCTGGAGCTCCTGGGTAATGCCAAGGTAGAGCACATTGCCGTAGTCCAGGCGAGAGGTGACTAAAGCCTGGACCACCTGGCGTCTTGTCCCTACTGGGAGCATCCACAAAATTTTGCGCAGCCACCCCAGGATGGAGAAGCAGGTGGCCGCTACCTTAGCCACCTGATGTCGCATGGAGAGTGATTCATCCATAACAAAACCAAGATTGCGAACCTGGGTCGCTGGGAGAGGTAATGGGCCCATTTCTGCCGGCCAATGTGTAGGGCCCCAGAGGTGCTTTTGCTTGCCCAGAATGAGCACCTCTGTTTTATCTCCGTTCAGTTTCAGGAGGTTCGCCTGCATCCACTCTGCAACTCGGCTAAGTCCTAGTTTAAGAGCAGATGGGGAGTTAGCAGCGGCCGATGAAAGGGAAAAGAGAATCTGAGTGTCATCGGCGTATGAGTAAACGGAAAGACCAGAGTCTTCCACGATGGTAGCTAGGGGTCTCACGTAGATATTAAAGATTGATCTGCACATCCCCCAAGCCATCCTGTCAGGCGGAGTTCACACCTTCCCCACTCCCAAGGCCCTTTTCGTTTCCTTTCCTGGGAGCCGATCATACCTCCTTGCAAGGAACTAGCAGACTGCCAAATGACAGTTGGGAATTAAATCTAAAAAGGCTACTAGAGGGTTTAGGTAGAAAAATTGTGACTTTCTAAAGTCATTATTTCTGAAATAGAAAAAACGGAATATAGCATTACGTTGGATTTTGTTTAGCTTGTGCCAATGAAGTTAGTTTTAAGTGTAGTAAAAGAACTAAGTGTTTTCAATGGCACAGCTAGCCTTGCTACAGTGAAAAATGGATTTGGGGCCTTTTTCACGGTTGCATGTAAAACTATTAAATACATATGCCCTACTTTTAAATACTATGAACCCTGCCTTAGGGATGTTAAGCCCTACCTTATGGGTAACTTTCTACCATTTAAAAGAAAGGTTTAGGACTGGCAAAAGGGTGATTTTGACAGGTGGGCATGGTAGTTTTAAAATGCGTACCTTGGCATGCATGGTCAATTTAGTGATGGCACAATTAGTGCTGTAGTCCACTAGTGCCACTTGACTTACAAGCCGAGTTCACACGGAGTACCATATATTAGGGACTTATAGGTCTCTTAAATGTGCCAATCAGGGATTTTTATAGGTCAGAGCAGATACACCGAGGCCTGGTTAGCAGGATCCCAGTGTACAGAGTCCAAAAACAAACAACATCAGTCCGAAATGGGGGTGAACATGCAAAAAGAGGAATATTCTTACAAGAGGGTACAGCTTAAAACTAGTAGTAGTAGAGGAAGGAGAGAAATCATTATATAACGGTGCTTTCGAATTCCATCTTCATTGAGGCAGTCTTCAAGCACGCAATGATCAACTGTTTCGATGGCCACAGAGGGTTTGAGTAGTGTCAGTGCACACGAGAGACCCTGATCTCTGGCAGTAAGCAGCCCTACTCTGATATCCACAATGGACTGTTTCCATATTCACGGTACATTAAATGAGAGGTCAAAACAATAAGAAGAGATGTTGTCTCACTGTTAGGATCCTTTTTATTTCCGCATGTGATGTCACTGCTTTTATACACTACTTTGATTTCTAAGAGTCTCACAAGATACATTGTTCCTTGTTGTATTTTATCCGAGGTGTGGCTGACATTTGGTGCTATGGTTGTATTAAATTTATTTTATTTGTTTTCCTGATTGTTCAGCACAGAGTTGGAATATAACATTATCATCTGGCCTGGCCCTCCTGCTCTTGATCTGTTTCTTTACTCATATAGAGAGTCTGTCACTTGAAAATACATTTATAGCTGTTAACTTGATGTATTTAACTGAGTATTTTTGTTTTTTGTGTATGTTTTGTATTTCTGTGCATATATAATTTATGAACTATTTGTGATTATATTTAACAAATAACGTTTTTTTGTATATTTGTTTGTTGAGCAAAGATGTTTGCACAGTTTGCACTTATGTCAGTTCCTGTTCTGCCCAGGGGGATTTGATTGGTATTCCCGGTTGTCCAATGCCTTATAACTGTCAGGACCCCACAAGTCTTAGCTTCTGCTTGCGGAGTGTTCTCGCAGGGATGACATGGACAACCTCCACCGTCTCCCACCTCTACCTTGTCCTAGCATATAATCTGACCAGGGTGATGATGGGGGCCGGGGGAAGGAATCCTAATGTGTGGTGTGTTGTCCTTTGGTTTGTAGACCTGGTTGGGTATGCCCAATGAAGATGAGGGAACCCCTCTAGGAATTACTGTCTGTAAGGACAAACCATAAGGTTAATCAATACTGCTCCGAATCACAAGCACACAGACATTTATACCATTAGCAAATACAGTCCAGGGGAACATCTATAGTCACCTGGGATGTGGTACTTCGATAAGTTTTGGTGTGAGACTTCACACACCAAAAAGAATACGGAACAAAAACTGTCGGCGCTCCTGCGCATAAGAAAGGAAGTGACAAAGCGTGTGGATTCCACCTAATCCAAATGAAACAATAAGCGATCCTGCGCTGGAATCAAGAATAAGATGTGAGACAACGCACCCTTGTGTGTGTCCTTTTTAGTAATAGTATGAGTTCTCCCGCACCTGTACCAAGATTAGTGTTGCGACCACAAACTCCTGTGCGTATCGCAGATCAAAACATATGCCCACAAGAGCTCCTGCGCTAATGGCCAAAAAGTGTGTTTCACGGCGACGTGCTCCTGCGCTTGTCGCAACACCGAAATATCTTAAGCGCTCCTGCGCTTTTAGCAAATGAAGTGTGCTGGTCTTGTGGCAATGCACTCCTGCGCGCACCACGACAAAGAACTTTGCATGAGTGATCCTGCGTTGTTGCCAACAGAGCAATACCTGTGTGTCCTTCGAGGTCCAGAATCTCAGTGAACACCACAGTGGAAAGAGCAGAGGCGCTGCAGGCTCCCTAGACTCCGTAAACTCCGTAGAACGACTCTGACTCCTGCTGAGTTCAATGTCAGTATCCGAAGCAAAGCCGGGTTGAGCACTGCTGGTTCTTATGCGGTCTCTCCCGGAAGTGCCCTCGTGGTGACCTCCAGGTCTATTTCCTGTTTAGGGGAAGCTGGACCGCTAACTCTGCAGGTTTCCCTCACACTATTCCCACAAGGAAGCGGACCATGCATACCACAGCCGCACGGACCGGATCCATAAAAATAACTGGCTAATGTGTCAAAGTGAAATTGTTCTCTTTAAAATTCTGTTAGATGAGTGATGTAACAGGCACATCTCATTAAGTTAAATAATACCCAAGCAATGTTTTTAATAGTATTCAAGATTTAATACATTGCTCATCTCATTAATGTCTACGGAGCCATTACATTTCTTACGCACCGCAATAGCAGTAAGAAACGGTTGGGGGGGGGTTATAGCCACTTTGTTAATGTTTCATTTGTATTGCTTTTCATTTTTTCCTGTACACACATGAAAATAGTCAAAGTCAAATTGTTGTTTGTTGATGCTGCAGAAGTCTCTGGGGTACAGAGCTCTGCTTTATATGTGTTATTTGACAAATACAATTTGTTTAAAAAGAAAAACAATCCTAATTTCTACTTAATGGTGGTGCTTTCACAGATATGCTTCATATTTTGTTTGTTGTGAAAAGATTCACCCCTTAGTACTATAGATGTTGTGGCAAATTGAGTCTATATGTACCTTGAGTGCTTTCCAAAACTGTTATATCTGTTGAATGATGTAATCAGTGATGTAATCTATGACGTCATCAGTGATGTCATTTGAGACATCAGTTATGTCATCAATTATGTCATTAATGATATATACTGTGTGAGGTCATAAACAGCGAATGGGAGGAGGGTAAGGTATAATTATCATAACTGGTGAATTTCATTTTTTGGGGGGGTCTTTAACTATGACCTAACTATAATGTAATTTTAACCTTTGAACTTTTATTTGAATTTCTAGGTTTTTCTTACCTAACTATAACATCACTTTAACATTTGTTGTTTTCAATGAATTTCTAGGTTTAAAAAAAAATGTAAAGTAAGATCATTTTTTCCATTCCTAAGTATAATGTCATTTTAGCCTTTTTTTTCAGTGAGTTTCAGTTTTTTTTATCATATTCACCTAACTCCTCCACTGAGCATAGCTTTTCACCATGCACAGCATGGCATTGGACACCGGGCTTGGCCTTTAGTCAGGCCCTGTGACCAACTCCCTGGCAGCCAGTTAACTCCCCTGCCACGCACAGCATTTGACCATTTGTGGCATGGGGTTGACCACAGGGCTTGGCCATTGGCCAGACCCTGTGCCCAACCCCCCCTCCCCCACAGAGTGCAGCCTTTGCAGTGTGCAGTATGGTGTTGGCATCAGGTCCTTGCCTGTGGCCAGGACCTGTGCTCAGCCCCCCATGGGCAACCACCGATACCGGAGGACATCCGCCCGCAGACCTCCACCCCACATTTTTCTTGTTTATATATATCTTGTAATTACTGCAGCTAAAGCACAAACAGTGCTACCCCAAGACCATGAATTTTTCACTTGTTGAAGCTTGCGTGGTCTGACGGCACCACATCTCCCGCGGGAATCCCGCTATACTACACAGGGGGCTGTGATGTGTCCTGCGTATGTAGTGCAGAGCTCACTCCTCAGAAATCCCCTGCAATACCCGATAAAGGCAAGGGGGTTAGTTACCCCTGCCCTGCCCACTTGTATCTCAATTTTATTTTTAAACACAGACACAGGAACAAAGTCCTCAAACCCAGAAATGTAGGCCACAATATTTCTCTTCATGTTGTGGCCAGCCAATCAGAACTTTCTGTCCCAATCAAAGGGAAAAAAGCTCTCATGGCCAATCGTAATGCTGTATTTTTTTAATTTGTGGTCCTGCGATGCCGGAGGACTAACCGCTCAGCTATCACTATAATTTAAGATAGTTTCTTGAAAAAGACTTAAACCAATTAATAAAAAGCACGCTTTTGGATTAAAGATCGAATTTTCTACCAAATTTGCTGTAATTCTGTTAAGAAATGTTGTCTCTATCGCTTCCCAAAACTTCCTATGAGAATTAACAAGGGAAATCACGTTTTGGGACCCCCCTGCTTTTCTCTGCCCCTTCTTGGTGGACCACCCTGAAAAGTCCCAGGAAAGAGCTATGGTCAATGCACCTTTAAAAAAAAGTTATATTAAGATTTGTCAAACTATGCCAAAGTTATTGGGAAAACAAAAAATGCTGTTGCTAGGGAAGCTCTGACCTAGCTTTAACTACAAAGTCTATATATATATATATATATATATATATATATATATATATATATATATATATATGTGTGTGTATATATATATATATCAAGTTTCACAGTTACCCAAAGGTGCGGGGCACACTCCCAGTCAGCACGTTCGATTCAAGGCAAGAAGCAGACATCACCCAACGCCAGCAGAGCCTGACGCGTTTCGGGACTCCGCCCTTCATCTGAGGCTACTCTGCATACTGAGCGACTGCCATCCACAAGACTCCAGTGTTTCTCCCATTTATATTTGTTCCAACAATCAGACTCAGGTGAGTAAATAAACCAATTGCATTTTGGGACAGGTAGTCTTTTTTTATGATACCCCAGTGGGTTGGTGGCAGGCATCCAGTAAAATAAGGAAATATATCACCGGTGTATCTGCCGAGTTCTCTCCCGTTCAAGTCTGTGCCAGATGAGTCCGCTTCGCTGATTTCCAAACCAGCAGCGGAACCGCATGGTTTGCGGCGGTGCTGCCCCCCGGCCGGTCGGCCGGAATATATCAAGTTTCACAGTTACCCAAAGGTGCGGGGCACACTCCCAGTCAGCACGTTCGATTCAAGGCTTCATGGTTTATTTACTCACCTGAGTCTGATTGTTGGAACAAACATACCTTAAAGTATGTTTAGATTATAACTGGATCCCCAGAGCCTTATCCAGAAGATTAATATATCTCCCTCAACAATCGGGCAGACGAGTCTGCCCTGGTAGTACCATCTTACCAGGGTGAGGTGGCCGATGATGAAGCATGCCACATTACGTGAGTGAGACGACCTCACGCAATATCTAAAAAAATGTAATATTAGGTAATCACCTGGGATAGATAACACTCAGGCAGGTAGAGAGGAGTAAATTACTCCCCTCCATCGTTTAAGGTCTTACCGCACCCTGTTGTGATGATGATGTTGGCAGGATGGGCCATGCTGACAAGATGGGAGGGTGGAGTTGTGCACATCCTCACTTACATTTCAAAGGAGCTGCCTCAGCACACACACACACAAAGAGCTTCGCACTAGCATTTTGTGATTCCATACACTTTGAAGCCTGGTCTGAGAGGCAGGAAATCCCAGAACTATCTGTGAGGGGGGAAACTCTAGAAGCTTCTTCCACTTCAAAGCTAGCACCAGGTGTAAAAATAGGACCCTCAGACCCACTCTTCAGTTCACATATGGACCTGTGGAGGACTCTCAGAGCAGCTGCTGCTCTGTTGCTCCAAAAGAACTGCCTTACCTGAAGCCTGCCCTGTGTCTTCAGATAACTGCCCTGCTGCTTGAGACCTGCTTTTCTGGCTGAAATCAGGACCTGCAGAGTGTCTTGAAGGGCTAGTTTGCTGACCTTCTGTGCAGGGCTACAGGGAGAACACCATGATCCAACCTGAAGTGAATCCTGACCCTACAAGGGATGTCCCCCAAGTCCTGGACCCATGGAACTGGTGCTAAAGATGCTCAACTAGCCAAAATCCAAAACTTGAGACATAACATTTTCTGCCCCCAAAAACTTCTGAGAACCGAGAGGAGGCTGGGACCTACCTGCTCATGGATCGGATCATGGGACATTGCCGGTTTGCCTGACTTCACATTAGCAGCTTCTGCTACGTCCTTCTCCGCAGCAGCAAATCCTGTTCAGCAGCTCCTCTCTGGAAGGGCATCAGGCCTCCTGGAGCCCTCATCGGATACGGCCTGCAGCTTTGTCCCGCTGGAGAACTTTGTCTTCCAAACAGAGACTAAGTCCGAATTAAGAAATCTTCACTGTAACTTAGTCCAGTGGCTCCTTGACGCCAACATCACCTCCTCGAGCACCGTGGCTGCCCTGCCCCACTGACCGTTACCTTCTCAGACATTTTCTTTGAATTTATTTTCAAAGTCCAAAGATAAGCTGAGATTGGGCCCAATCCACTCCTTGTATCTGAACTGGGATACAGATAAATGCTCACTGAAAAAAACAAAGGTCACAGAGGTGTTATAGTTAGGAAATAGAATTTAAAAAACCTTAGAAATTCACTAAAAAAACAAAGGTTACAGGGACGTTATAGTTAGGTTCAGATTTTGCACACACCATAGAAATCCAGCAGTAATAGTTACCTGAGCCAACTATAACTTACCCCCCGCAATGTACTGCTTATGACTTCACATATTACATCACTCATGACATGGTCAGTGACATCACCGATGAAATCTCAAATGACATCACTGATGACATCATCTATTGAGTGTGTTCTGTAAACAATTTCTGGAACTTAAAGAAGTTTCCAAGCTACTGCATAAGTTAAATTACTATTCTTTCTGTACTATTAATGAGTGATACTATTTCAAACATTTCATCTAATCTGTAAGCCCGTTTTTAAAGCGGTTGTACTATTTATCATTGCACTAACCTCTATACTGACACATGTCCCCTGCTGATGTATATGTATTGTAGTGCTGTGCGACATTCGAAGGTGTTCATTGAGACTTCATTCCACAGTAATAGCTGAGTATAATTCTGTTTTATGACATACTGATCAGTTTCCCTAGACCTCTGTCCTGTGTGATAAAGGACTGTAGTATTAGATTGCAATAAATTCATCTGTTCATTAAGACCTTTCTGTAGGGTGATGGCTCAGTGAAGTTGACGTTTTCAACAGACTGACCTCTCTGCTCACATTTTTCTCCAAGATGAAGAATAATTTTCCTAGTACTTTACAACACAGTGACTTGTCCACTAAGACCTCTCTACTGTTTATAAGTTGTAGTGATTTATGTAAATTTGACATTTGCACTAAAACCTCTTTCCAGGTTAACAAGTGGTGTTGTTGTGGCTTGCAATAGACTAGCCTATACGGTTAAACCTTTTACTTTGGTCATTGTGTTCAGAGTATCGGTTCAGAAGAGACAGGACTATCAACTGAGAACTGTTCCTTAGGTGATAAGTGAGTGTAGTAGTTGATTAGGTTAAAGCGCTCTTTGTGTTGTACATCTCTCACGTGTGTTTTATTATTTTTAAACATTTAAATAGTATTTTATGAAGTATATTGAAGTTTACTTTTTGGATGATGTCATGAGTGATGCCATCAGTGATATCATTTAAGATGTCATCATTGATGTCATTGACTATGTCAAAAGTGATGTAAATGTCAGGTCATAAGCAGTGCATTGCGGGGGCATAAGTTATAGTTAGTTCACATAACTATAAGTGCAGAATTTCTATGATTTTGTGCATGTAAAATCTGAGACTAACTATAACGTCCCTGTAACCTTTGTGTTTTTTTCAGTGAATTTCGAAGGTTTTTTAAATTTTATTTCCTAACTATAACGTCCGTGTAACCTTTGTTTTTTCTGTGAATTTCTATGTTTTTCATGCTATTTCCTAACTATAACATCCCTATAACCTTTGATTTTTAGTGAATTTCAATTTTTTTTAAATATAAACTGCACTGCAATTACACCTGTAAGTTCAATTTAGTACTATATATTTTTGACAAGTTTATAAACATTTTATTCACATTTTTAGTCTTATTATACATTTTAAAAGTAACAATTAATAAACTAAGGTAAGGTAACTTATGTAGTCTTTCTATAAATTCAATACACCAAGTCTTTCTCTTTTTTTTAATTCATTTTATGGATCCACGGATCTGCTGTCATTCTAGGAACACACCCAAACCTCAGCTTCTCATTGGATACAGTAAATCTCCACTAATGCACATTGCAAACCACACTCTAAATCAGTTATTTGGGTTTCACATCTCTCTGAAGACAGACTGAAAACCACAGCTCCGTCCTGTTTTTTATTTTTCCTTCAAAAGTACAGTTTTAAAGTCAGAATGTCTTCTGCTGTAAATAGAAGTGAAGGGGATCAGCAGGGCGAAAAATAGGAAGACTTACCCCCTTCAAAGATGTCCTTCGACGTTTGGAAATATTTCTCCATCCCTTCAGGACAAAAGAAAGTTGTTCCAAAAATTGTCCAATGCAATAAATGCAGCAAAAAGCTGTTGAGAGGTAAGGGGAAAAAGTATTCACATTGCTTATCTTCTATGTGGAATAACTTGAAAACCATACATACAAGTACGGATCACAGGATGATGAGAGAGAGGGAAGGTGGTGCATCATCAGCAGCAGCTGCACCAACAATGGGAACCTCACCATCTGACCAAATGGTTTTCATCCCCGCTGTTTCACCAAAAGTGCAAGACATGGTGACTCATTTTGGCAAATGCCATATGCAAGTTCCGCTAAAAATATAATCTGTTACCCAGTTTATGGATGCTGTCAACAAGCATAATAAAAAAACATTTTTATCTCACGTTCCACCTTCCATTCCTCTTTAAAAACAGATATCTGAAAAGCAAATATAGAATACATTTAACTTTACATTACATACTATAAGCAACTGAGTAGCTACATAAGTGGTTATGTCAGCGTGTAAGAGGCTATGTAAGTGTCTGAGTATAGGTGTATACATGGGTATATAAGTGGCTGTATGGGTGGGTGACTGGGTGTGTGAGTGGGTGAGTAGATATGTGAGCGAGTGTTTCAGTGCCTCTGTGGGTGTGCCACTGGATATGTAAGTAGCTGTGTGGTTGTGTGACTGGGTGTGTTAGTGTCTGTATAGGTGTCTAAATGGATATTCAAGTGGCTCTATGGATTGGTAATTGGCTGTGTTAGTGAATGTTTGGGTACATAACTATGTGTACAAGTGGCTCTGTTAGTGGTGGATACATAAGTGCTGTACGGGTGAGTGAGCGGATGTGTAAGTGCCTCTGTCGGATTGGGTATGTGAGTGGCTGTATGGTTTTGTAAATAGGTTGGGATGGATGACTGGGTGTATAACTGGGTGTATGGGTGTGTTTAACTGACTGCTTTCTGGGTACCTGTTTGGCTGTACCGGTGTGTAAATGGGTGTTTGAATGACTATGTAAGTGGTTGTATAGCTGAGTAAAGAGGTGTGTGAATGGTTTTATAGGTGTGTGACTGAATATACAAGTCAGTGTCTAGCTATATGAGTGGTGGGTACATAAGTGATTCTGTGGGAGTAAAAGTGGGTGTGTGAGTCCCTGCTTGACTGTGTGAGTGGGTGCAAATTACATACTATACGCAATCACCCACATCTAATTTCAAACACATTCATTCATACTGACATAATAAAATAACTATATTTTCAGTATAGCAATTCCTCTTCCTCCTTTGCTGCTCACTATATTTTTAGTTAATGTTCTCATCTAACCTCCTTTCTGTGGGGTAGTGGAATTTGTCCCACAGACTCTGCCTGGCTCAAAAGCATGAATCGATGTGATAGAATTAGCGAAGAGTATGCACAGCTACAACTCCACACGTGGCAACCTCTACGAAATGATTTACTCTTGATAGAACTAGCCGACTCCAATTAATTATACAATCTTAGTAATTTCCACATGCTTCTGCTGATATCACACTTAGGCTTCCTTGCTATCCCCTCATATGTTTCCCTTGTTGCGAATCCTGTCTGCCATGATCTTTGAAGATATATTCACCAAGTATTTTTGTTTCTCCTCCTCAATATCAATGCTATGTCTTACATTGATAACTTTTGTACCTATGAGCAATGTATTTTAATATGTTATATTACTCATGAAAATGTAATAAATAAAGTTAAAAAAAATAACCTGGCTTCTATTTTGCCTTTTACTGTAGTGTCTAGAAACTACATATTTTCTTTTAGCTTATATAAACTCAAGGTTTTTTATTAAATATAATTTTTTATAGTACAACCCAATTAACATACCTGAAAAATCTCTTTTCTGTTGTCCAGATGTTATTTTAATATCTGTTTTCCACTGCAAATCTTAAGTCAGAACCATGGCGAGCCTCCTCCACTATCAGTACTTACCCTTCCCACTATGCTCTCACTCATACTCTTGTACTTAGCAAATCACAGACTTCCTTTCATCTTTTTGTTATACCACTTCTAAATAGTCACCATTTTTTTAACCCTTTCAATGTTTCATATAAAGAAGCCCAATTTGGTAGGTTTTTCGCAGATCCGCGGATCCACCACAGGGTTCAAAGTGGCCCCCATGTGCGGTCCGCGGTGGATCCATGGATCCACACGAAAGTCCTTAAAAGCATTAAACAATCTGCTGTTAATAATTTTCATTTATATTTTATTTGTAAAATTTTGCAAACTACGAGATATGCACTCCTCACTGAGCACTTTTTGTACACTAGTCTGCTTTTCTGTTTCACACTACAGTCTCTCCCCCCACACTCTTTTATCTCTGTTAATATAGCAACTTTGTTTCCAATAGCCTCTGCCCACCAGTACGTCAAAAGTTCACAGGCCTTTCTCGCAACAGCATTTCCCAAACAACATAACTTTTTTTTTCCAAAGCCAATCACAAGGTTAGTTACTTTTTTCTTAAAGTCACTACCTAGTTTTGGTTCCCTGCACGTCTCAGCCATCCAATAAAATTTGTTCTTTTATATATAGTTGCCGTCCTCCATTGTAACTACCTTTCATCTTCAAAACTGCCTCATTCTGCTGCAGACGCTTCCTGTGTGCTACTTCTGTGTGTCTCCAAAACGTTCGGAGTCTGGATTGTGGGCCATAGTTTTGTGTTTTGGGCCAGAGAGAGTGCTAAAAAGAGTGGCATTGACAAAGACCTAGGTTTACCTAATATAGACATTACTTGGGTTGGCCAGAGAGTGGCAATAAATTGCAGCCTTTGTTGAAAGCACTGAGTATTGCCAACATCCAAACCTCATGATTATGCACTGTGGTGGCAATGATTTAGGCACAATTACTGGGGTAGGACTGGAAATCCTAGTGAAGGTTCCTTTTGGTAAATTAATGTTACTTTTCCCACATGCTGCCTTGGAGTTCTCCAACATTTGCCAAAGACAGAAGTGGCAGTGGTCAACCAAATTTTGTCAGCAGACAGCGAAGACCAGGAAACATGACAATAAAGCTGTTTCTGCATTTCTTTGAGATCACAACATGGGCTGTATATACCATAACAGCTTACGCTTTGACATGGACAGAATTTATCGAAAAGACACAGACCAAAATAGGTCTTCTGCTGGCTATGTTGCAGGCCGATCTGTGACGGATCCGCAGATCCGTTCCCAACCAAAAGCACACATTCAATACAAAACAACAACACATTTAATACAAACATATCCTATTAAAATGTATATAACTGTATCACTTCCTCTGTGTGGATTTGTGAGTAGCTGTGTATGTAATTGTGTGGGTGTGTGAGGGGTTCTATAGATGTGTGAGTGGGTGTATTGTAGCTGTGTGGGTATGTAACTGGGTGTGAGAGCTAATGTGTGGGTGTGTGAGTAGCTGTCTAGTGCTTGTGTAGGTGTGTGAGTGGTTTTCTGGATTTGTGAGTGGGTATGTAAGTGGCTGTATGAGTTTATTAGTCGGTGTGTGAGTGATTATGTGGGTGTGTGACTGGCTCTATGTGTCTGTAAGTGGCTGTATACGTGGCTGTATAGTTGTGTGGGTATAACTGGTTGTGTGAATGTGTGGTGGGACTGTGAGTGGGTGTGCTAGTGCTTGTGTGGTCTGTGAATGGGTAACTGGTTCTCTGGGTCTGTAAGTGGATGTGTGAGTGGGTACGTCAGTGGTTTTGCTGTATAGGTGTGTGAGTTGATGTGTAAGTGACTGTGTGAGTGGGTGTGTAAGTGGCTGTATGGATGTGTACGTGGCTGTGTGGTTCTTTGGGTTTGTATAAGTGACTATGGGTGTGTGAGTGGGTGTATGGATGTGTGAAAGGGTGTGTGGGCAGTGTGAGTGGGTCTGTGAGTTGGTGTATGTGTTTTATAATTGGGGTCTGGACCCATTACGGATTCACACAGGGGGCCGAGCTGAGCTCCAAGGTGGATCTGCGGACTATAGTGCACGCTCCAAAAAAGGTTTTCTCACAATTTCTTCTCCATGAGGTGGTCCTCACAGACCTCTCCATCAATCCCATGGGGTCAGGATACCTCTATCCTGACCCCATTTGTTAATATAAATGTGTAAAAACACAAATTGTTACATCTGTTACATTCCTCTGTTCTCTTTGTCCAATAGGATTTCAGAAAACGCTGGGAGCAGGTAAACTGCTTAGTTTCTCACATCTTCACAATAGACCACAGAAACAAGTCCTTGAAAAGATACTTAATTCACATCTTAAACAGTTCTTCTCATGAGTCATATTTCCTGTTATCCCCTCTCCTCTTGGTCTTCTCCGGATATAAGATAAATTGATCTTAATGTGAGGCGATGTGACTCACCTGTAGGAATCAGATAACCATTCAAGACAATTTTGGTCTCACATGGAAGACCTTGGGTTTGTCTGTTACGTCACAAATGCCTGTTCACTAGCCAACAGAAGACTTCTGGAAGGTTACAGCATCTGCAGTGAGAGAGAAATACATCTCATTCAAAACAAGAGTTCAAAGTGCAAAATAGGTCTTTCAATGCTAATATTTAAATCACTGTTAGTATGGCATCCGTTGTTAGGCTAACTTAAATCAGCACCTTATGTTATTGCCCTTGTATGCTTACACCAACTAAGTATGAATACCCACTGCAAATTTTGCATTTATTATACACATTATTTTGCACAAACGTTTGCACTTTTCCATTTGATTGTGTTTTTATTTTTTGAATGAAGGGATTTACTCCAGCAAGTGCATCTAAAAACTTATGTTGGCATATGTTAGAAATAGCCAGTGATTCCAGGGTAGACGAACACTAATGAATTTCACTAATTGCAGTGCACTAAAACATTCCCTCTGATCTCACTTGCATATGAAGCTGTACTGATTCATATCCCTGCTTCTCAAAGAATGTGTTCACTCGTAGGCTTGCCTTGGCTGCACTGAATAAATATGAGCAAGCAATAACCAGCTACCAAAAGGCACTGGACCTAGAACCTGAAAATGACACCTACAAGTCAAATATAAAGACTGCACAACAAAAATTACGAGAGATTTCAAGCCCCGTAAGTCTTGCCATTGCATCTGTTTGCACTTTAAAGCTCTCATCATTACTTTCTGACCCTCACATGGCTCTTTATTTCAGACAGGGTCTGCATATGGGTTTGACATGGCCAGTCTCATCAGCAACCCAGCCTTCGTTAGCATGGTGAGTATGTTATGGAATGGGGAGAGAGGAAGACTGACTATGAAATACCTGTCTGGACAAAGTGTAGAGCATCCAGAATAGCACCCACCGAAATGTAACAACAAAGGAGGAAAAGCATAAGATTGTTCCAGATGTTATGAGAGTGAGGGTTTTAAGGGAATGTCTCACAAAGCCCATGCAGCTGGAAGGGGCGGGTGTTTCTATTTCCAAGTAGCCTGTTATGGAACGGGCCACTATAAGCCAACCATACTGAGACAAACCATCATTTGAGGCATGCTGTACACATGATCAGGGTGATTATTTATGAACTCCCCAATGTAGGAACATTGATCTTCCTTCAAGTCAGCAATGATTGAATGGGTCCCAACGGTAGTGATATAGAAATTGATGGATATGAGAAGCTTCTCATGACATGCAAAGAAACCCAGTGTGCATTCGTTATAAATCATCATAGACAGTGCCAGGAATGTGCTTTCAAAACGTTTGGAAGTTTGGAATTATTATTCTGGATATCTGGGACCTCGCTCCATAGTCTGATGGCTAGGCAGGAAACATCCTGAATTGCAGTCTTGGTATTGTTTATTTCTGCGACCTTTTGTGTCAGGCTTGGTTTTCCTCTTGTTAGACTCTGTCTCCCTGTGGTGTGGAGTTTTTCTTGCGGTTGGCATGGAAGCCAAGAGTGTACCGCCTTTTGTGTTGTACAGGTTATTTTGAAATTGATACATGCTTTTAGTGATAGCCAGTGTAGTTGCGTTAGGATTAGAGTTATGTGATCTCATTTTCTTCTGTTTGAGACCAGTTGTGCTGCAGCATTAAGAAGGGCTTTAAGGAGTGAGACTGAGGAGTTGGATCGCCCTGTTAACATTGCATTGCCTCTGTCTCTTTGGAAGAGTACTAGAATTAAACAGATGATCTGAAGTCTTGGTGGGATGGAGTTCTTGATTTTCTTTAAGAGTTGCAAGTGGAATGTAGCCGTTCTTGCCGGCTTATTGACATGCCTCAGTATAGATGGTTCAGAACTCCTTTTGATATATCCATCCACACCTCCTCTGTGAAACAGACAGCCACACTTCTGGCTCACCCAAATAATTTCAGGGCATATATCCACCTCATTAATCATTTTATCCACCATGGTACTAGGCACCGCCCACCTCTACTGAATAAAGATATCATACCATTGTTGGCCAACAAGCTTGGGCCTTGTCTCAGGCATTCATAGCCATGGAAAGTTTTAAAATATATGATTACCCGACCTCATGCGTCACCTGTAAACCTTTAATGGCACTACTGGTACTTTTCCATCACTTGTACATCACTGAGTCAGGCACGCTTCCGGTGGTAAGTAGTACTCTGAACACCTTGGTTGACAGTTCAACTTGTTTTCATTGTCTTTCTTAACCTTGAGTGACTTTTCACCCAGTTGAGATGATGATCTCCGTTCTTTTCAGTTCCATTGACATTTTGGACAAAATACTTAACTGGTTTAATTCTAGCGGGCAGCAGCCAGTTTTTCAAATAAAATCAAACTCTTTCCCAACCCCTACGTGGTATGAAGCACTTCATGTATCAATTTAGTTGCAATTTATTTCATTAATACATGGAGATACTGGAAAGTATACTGACTGTTTAGAAGTATGCATTCATCGCTATGCTGATTGCACACAGCTGTGTTTTGGAGTGTTTTCAGCAAATGACATCCAACACCTGATGCTGTGTCTTCCAATGTTGAGGGCTACCAACTTCCAAAAACTCAGCACAACAAATACTTAATTCCTCTCGATTTCTTGATTTTGCCTCCTCAAAGCTATACCAGTAATATTACATCACTTTCAGTTTATTTCTTGTCAAATATCTTGGCTGTGTGGTCTACTCTTCCCTCTATTTATAAGGTTCACATTGAGAACAACACCAAATCATAATATCCCCATCTTTGGTTGCTCAAAAATGGACATTTATATAAATACCTGACTTCTTGTTGAATACTTAAATTCTTAGCTGTTAAGAAACCCAATTATGCCTGCGTTCTTCTCTGTAGTCTTCTTTTCTGGTCCATTTATTGCATACTTGTTGTTATAATGGCCATCTTCATTCTATTGACCACATAAAATCAAGATATATGGTGCTTGACGGTTAAAGTATCCTTTGGCCTATTAGCTGTCCTAGCAAGATTTTGGTGCCAGTTGTTTTCAGTGGCCTAACTGAAGGCTCCACTTCATGCTCCTAATTACATTTTGTTTGCTGGATATTGATTTTTTGATGGATACTTCTAACCACATATTCCTTACCTTTAGATTATTCTCAGGCCCAGACTGGATCCAGATTTTCAGCAATTGCAGCGGCATGCCAGTAGCTTGTGCTGTCAGGCTCTGCCCTGGCTACGACCGCGTGTAGCACATATATTTATTTATTTCTGCAATTTTATATAGTGCGGACGTGGCCTGAAGGTATCAGAGTGCTTCGGAGCAGTAGCAGGATACAAGTGTACACCGAGTTACATTTACAATAATTACATTCAGACATTTGCATCGGTAGATGCGACCAGGACAATTGCAGCAGATTGGTCAGAGGTCATACACAGTTCAAGCATCGATTAAGATGGTGGGGTCACATACCGAAGGTAGTACGTATCCTGGTGGAGAGAGTATCCAAGTATGGTTGAGGGTGATTTACCAAGGTGTCTGTCAAATAGGAGGAACTTAAGGTCATTTTCGAAGGTGACAAGGCAGGTGGTCAGGTGGAAGGTCGGGAGGTAAGGAGTTCCAGATTCTTGTGGCACTACCGGAAAATGACTGGTACATGAACCATTCTTGACTGAAGATAGGGGGTTCCAGGAGCATGGATTGGGCATTTCTGGAACCCCTATTTGCTCCAGAGATTTCCAGTTCCTTGTTTAGATATAAGGGTGAAGAGGAGTGCAGCGCTCTGTGGGTCATGCAGGCGGTTTTGACTTGGGCCCACGGTTCAATGAGAAGCCATTGGAGGGTTTGCAGGACAAGGTAAATATGGTCAAATTTATTGAGACCTAAAACAAATCGAGCTGCTGCATGTAATATTGCTCTCAGTGGTCCTAGGTGAATTTTGCTCTCTGGACAATGACAGGGCAACCATCCAGGGCAGGAAAGTTAGCCAACCACTCCCAAAATGAGGTTTTTGCTTTCAGAGAAGAAATCAAGAGAAATTCAGTTTTAGTTGGGTTGAGTTTTAGATGGTGGTTAGACGTCCAGTTTTGAATCTTTAGGAGCATGATTGAAAGAAAGGCAATGTCTTCAAAGGATGATATTTTCAAGTGTATTTCAGTGTCTTTGGTGTAGAGGTGGAAGAGAATCGCAGCGTTTCTGAGAAACACACATAGTGGTTCTAGGTAGAGGTTAAAGAGGGTTGGGGAGAGGATCAAGCCTTGAGGGACTCTTTGATGTACACTGACTGGTCTCGAGATTGAGTTGCCCATTTTCACAGTTTGGGAATGGTTGGTTAGGTATGAGGAGAACCAGTTTAGGACTGTGCCTCGACATCCCATGCATTGTTCAAGAGTGTAAAGGAGGCCCAGATGGTTGACAGTGTTGCATGCAGCAGACAAGTCCAGCTAGACTAGAAGGCAAAGGTTAACGGAGTCGAGGATTCTAAGGGAGTCACTGACTATTTGAAGGTTTGCAGTTTCTGTACTGTGGCCCTGGTGGAAACCTGATTGGAGAGTGTCTAGGAGGTTGTTTGTTTGAATGTGTGAAGCGAGTTGGGACGCTATGCAACTTTCAGTGACTTTGCCTACAAATGGGATTGAAGTCATCTCTGCATGCTTATGTCACTTACTTTCTTCTTGTGCCTTTAAACATGGATCTGTAGTTATGCTCACAAACTTGATGTTGTACCGACGCCAACATTTCGAAAGACAGCGTGCTATGGGAAAATGTCTCCCCTCAAGACAGCAAGTCTTAAACTGTGCTGCAACTGCAGGAGGTAGATGTTGCTCTCAGATCAGTGCAACATTTGCCTTTGGGGCCGGGTTTTTGATTAAGAGTTGTGTGATAACTGCACCCTGATTTACCTAAAGGCCAACAAGGACCGAGATTAAAACTCTATGTTGCAGAACAAGAAGAGATTATGCTAAAAAAACAGCAATCTCTCAGCTGATCCAGATTAGGGGTCCCCTCCCATGGCCAACTTGCTCTAGTCTAAATCTTCTGTTTAGTCTAAATCCAAGTCATGCCGTAAGCGCTAGAAGGCCAAACGAAATGCATACCCCACATGCCACTCTCTTGCAGTTGAGAAACCTGCAGTCGGCACTCCAGGGCCTGACTCTTCTGGTGTCTTCTGTCTCTGAGTCCATTCCAGGATTGGTGCTAGCATGCACAAGTTTACCAGGCTATCTGCGACCCTGCAGCAGTGAGAGGTTTTCAAAGAGGGCATGCTGCAGATTTTCAAGGTAATGCCGGGTCATCTGGAGCTCCATTCGGTCCCCATGGAACTGCAGGGGTCACTAGTTGCAATTCGGTCAGCTGACCACGCTGGGACTCATTTTAGTTTTCTACCTGCCCACACTACCAGACAGGCGCAGTGCCAACCACGACCGGAGTTGTACAAGTAAGAGTTGTTCACAGTGAGCTTATTCTAGAGAAACATTAATAAATTAGGTGGATTTCTGACTTGTCCACAAATTTGTGGATGAGTCAGACATTCACCACATTTATTATTGTTTCTCTAAAACAAGACCACAGTTAACCACTGTTGTTTGTACCTCAGTTATTTACCTATGGTTCTTGATTGGGATATCAGGTATCACTTTTGTTTATGACCATGACGCCAGCGTACACATTTCAGATTCAGTCCAAACACCAATCTCTGACCCGGAGCAGACGTCGCCCATGCTCAAGTTATGTTCTGCTATGAAATTACTAAAGTGCAGCCTTCAACACTGGATGATCCCTAGCCTCTCATCTGACTGCAGTACCACGTCACTAAATGAACATGAGGCTAACAGTTTAACTCCCCTCTTCCTGCACTGGTGCTGGATTATGCCTTAACTTAACAAACTGCTAGTGGTTTAGACACGTCTCCTGCAACTGAATTAAAATCTTCACCAGGCTTAGCCAAGAAGGAAAGCGCTTCTGCATTTGTTCTCTGCAGGGCAGCGGAAGTACTTGACTTGCTGCAACTTACAGGTGAAGTAGGAGCAAATTTGTTGACAGATATCTTACACCTACCCCACCACATCTGAGTCTTTGCTACCATTCAGGAACGCCCTGACATCCACTTTGATGTCCTCCTGGATGAAGCAGTGCTCATCTGCCCCAGTTGTCTCCCCGTGTCTAGACGATTTAGGCCGGCCCCTCAAGACCTGGCCCATTTCATTAAGCGCCCAAACCCGGAAAGTGTAGTGGTCTATGCATCCATTAGCAAGTTCAACTCACTCGTCTTTTCTTCTACACTGCCAGATAGGGCATCAAAGTGTGTAGACGCTTTTGACAAATGAGTAGTCTTCTGCCAGTCTGGCTGTCTGAACCTTAAATGCTGTCTGTCTGTGGGCCGATTCACACATATTTATTGCGACAAAGCCAGCAAACACTTGCCAGACATCATTGACGCGTTCAGGAATGTCCTTGTCTAAGCGATTCAGGATGGACAAGATGCTGTGAAATAGGTTTTGTGGGCCGGCCTTGTCACAGTGAACTGTGTAGGCTGTGCCACTAGAACCAGTGTCATGAGCAGGTGTCATATCTGGATGCAAGCTGCTGGGTTTTCCATTGATGTTCAGGCATCTTTGATGGACATGCCCTTTGACGGATCCAGACTCTTTGGAAAAAAGGCACACTTGGCACAAAAGTGTTTTAAAGATAGCTTCTTTATGGCCCACTCCATAAGCGTTCACCGGCCTGCCAGTCCCCATTAAGAGGATCTATATGGATGTATTTCACTCTGTTGTGGGACCACTGCTCTGGGACACCTTTCCACTGCTACCCCTCCTACCCCTGTGTCTCAGGAAGATCAAGACAGACCAGTTCCAAGTTATTTTAATAGCCCCAGATTGGACCAGGAGGGGTATAGCATCCCAATCTGTTGAGCCTGAGTATTTGCCCTCCGATCCATTCATCTCTTTAGGAGGACCTTCAGACTAAGCAACAGGGCAGTGCTCTTCACTCAAATCCCTACAATCTACACCTCTATGTGTGGTGATTGAGCGGCGACAATTGAGCTATTTAGACTTGCCAGCTGATTTAGTCAATGTGATTATTGCAGATAGGCGCTCTTCAGCTAAATCCATTTATTCAGGGCATTGGGAGACATTTATGGCCTGATGTTGGGACTATCAGCTTGATCCTTTACAGACCAAATTATCTGATGTTCTGGTGTTTGTTTTATCTTTGACCCAATAAGACTTTGCGGTAGGCACAGTTAAAAGTTACATCAGGTCTTTCCGCCTTTTTATATTTGCCGGACCAACATTTTTTATTAAAGCCATCCGTTGTGATGAGGCTCTTGGAGGAACAGACGCATTTGTTCCCACCAAAGCCCTTCATTATGCCTCAAAGGAACTTAAATTTGGTCCTTATGTTTCTGATGTGCTTGCAGTTAAAGCCCATGCACTTTTGCTCTCTACTACTCCTCACCATCAAGACAGTTTTTCTTATCACTGACTCTTCTGCATGCTGTGTCAGTGAGCTGCAGGCACTGTCAGAACACCCTCACCACCTTCTTTCCTCACAATTGGTGCAGAGAACTCAAGCTTCCTTTCTACCAAATGTTGTATAACACTTCTGTGTGGATCAGTCCATCACCCTTCCTCCTTTTTCCTCTGACAGCCACATCCCTCAAAAGAGGGTGAGAGGTTTCACAGGATTGATCTGAAAGCGTCCTCTGTTTTTTGACTGGGCGCACAAAAGAATACTAAGTCAATAGCCAGGTATTTTGGGGCTTTGCCAGTGCTAAAAAGGGGAGGCAGTACAAATAAGGACTTCCAAGCATGGCCATCCTGACAAACATTAAGACATGGGATCATTTCACCAGAACTACAGCTGCTTTTATAGTGTGCTGGATGTCTGCCAGGCTGCTACATGGGCACCTGTACAAACATTCACCAAACACTACTGCCTCAACAGTCAAGTCAATGGAGAGGGCCATTAAACTTGTTTGATTCTGCAAGAATTTTTGGTATGAATTCATTCCTCAGACCCTCTACCTTTTGGGAGTTAGTGCTTGGGTATCTATTCGAAAGGTGAGGAAACTGTGGTTAGAGGTATCCATCAGAAGAACAAATAACCTACCTATGATCATGCACTTTCATGTGGATACTCTAGCCACAGATTCCTCACTGCCTCCTTCCCTCCTCTTCTGTGAGTGTACTTAGGTGTCTGTAAAAAGGTCACAAGATGTATTTTGGCACACTGTCACCTCCAATCTCTCATAATTGATCTGTGTCTGAGGGCGCAGAAAAGTTCAAGATGGGTGTCAGCGCACAGGCACGCACCGCAGGCACTTATTTGTGGATCCATGCAGTCAATTCCAGGGCAGGACAAGGTCATTTTGGAGCCCAAATGGCGCCACCTTTTGGTGCGCAAGAGCAACTGCTGTTGAAAAGCTGGATCCAGTCTCACGTCTTTCAGTATTCTAAAGGAGAGGAATCTGCAGTTAGGTAGAGTATCCACCAGAAAGATCGTTACCAAAACAGGACTTTGGAATGCTGGACAAGTGATTAATATGAGGGAAATATCATTTCAATGTATACCAATAGCAAAATATTGTTAAAGTTAAGAGAGGCAGGGCTAGAATAGAACTAAAGGGTTGTAGGCTCAAAACTTCAACCAAGTACCACTTTCTCCAATAGAACTTCATGAGAACTAGAGATAAGAAATAGGAACTTCATTGATTAGAGCGCTGCACAAGAACGGGGTCTCACAGACCCATGCAATGCTGCCTCGCTTCAGCAGTCTTTTGCACTGTGAAAAATGTATAAAATATTGCTTGGAAATACCGGCATGCGCAGTAGGATTACGTTTAACAACATACACTCGCATTTCTGCAAGATCTCTATTGCATTACATAAAATATCATATGTCTTATCTCTACAGTATTTAACTGATAATAATAATAATAACTTTATTAATTGCAAGAAAAAGAGTGTTCTCTAGTGCTGAATTTGGGCACAGTGAGGTGTTCAATTGGTTATGCTGGCACAAGACAATCACTTGTGAGCTGCAGTGTATTTACAGAGCGTTAACTGAGGGTGCATTAAACATTGGTTAACCTTTGGGTAAGCAGTGCAGGTGTTGTGTAGACCAACAATATGCTCATTTCACTCAAGAAAGCATCATACCATTTGATTGAGATAAGAGTTAAGGGTGTAATTTAATTTGCTTAGTTGGTAAAAATATATTTAATTTTAATTTCTCTTCTCCCAATTTTGTTCCCCTCTGTTATGTGACACTGAGGTACTTCCTTTTGAAAGATCACCGTAAAAGGTCACTCTAAAGCTTGCAAGTTTGATACCTCGTGATGGTGACCTGGTTTTTACCAAACCAGCATAGCTGCTGTTCTACTGTCATTAAGATGCATCACCCGATGAAGGGATGTGTTAATAAACAAAAGAAAATCTTTCTGTAAATTAAGACTTATTCTTTGTTTTGTAGGCAGCGAGTCTAATGCAGAATCCTCACGTGCAACAGCTGTAAGTGTTTACATTAAAGAGTGGTGGAATAGGATGGTGTTTGAAGGATTCCAGTGAATCTTTAGAACCTAACATGCTCACACCCTCCTCGATTGTTCCAGAATGTCAGGGATGATGTCCGATGCTGTTGGGGGCCCTGCTGCTGGTGTAGGTGGCCTAACAGATCTTTCACGCCTTATTCAAGCGTAAGTACGACAGCTTTTTTAAACCGGTGCTTCAAATCAAGTTTCGATTTGTTAACAAGATGAGCATGTTAATAATTATCAAACTTCTGACCTAATACTTGTGTATAGTACTAAAAAAGCATATATTGCCAAGCTATTGAAGCAGCGCAATTTAGGCTCCACCCTTACACATCACCGAAATGCAATTATATATTTGTAACAGGCATTATATTCACTATGTGCCTTAACTTGATTACCATGTGTGAAACATTTAAACATACTAATGAAAGGTAATCATTGTAGGGTATAGAAATGTATACATGTATACACTAATGTTCAGTTTAAACATGTAAGCATGAATTCTTTATTCACGTTTTAACACTTATATTTGCAGTGAATATTAAGTGCTCAGTGAAACTTAGCCTGACTACAGGCCTCAAGAAAAATGCATTTTGCTTCGACACCATGTTATCTTTTACTTTGCAAATGTATTATTATGAACTTCGTTAGCGAGAGAAGAGCTTATTGTTTGTATTAGACTGCTGATAGAGAGGCCTGGAGGTAAGAACTTGGCAGTGAACGTGGAGAATTAATGTTGAAAGAGATCTTCTGTTCATCATGTACCAGTACATAGCGATTTTCAAGTTTGAGAACTGTTGTCCCATTTCAATGCAATGGGTAACTGAAGGGCTGTTGTAGATGCACTCAAGCAACGATTTGGTTGGCTCCTAGTGGTGATCAAAGAGAGAAGGCCGGTTCGGAATCTCCATTTACTTTTAAATTTGTGTTCTTACAGTTGCGAGATGCTGAGGTTCATGTTACACTTCAACAGGTACAGATCTCTCTGCCTGCCTTATTCTTGCAAGTCCAAAGATTTATGCTAAACACTTATTTCCTTTCCCAAGACTTCTACTTAAGTCTGATCATCTGGACACCTTCTATGCTCCCTAATTAGAGACCCTTGATAGATGATCCTATATTTGACTTCTGTTTAGAAGAGAGAAGGGAAGTGTCTTTATGGGAAATCTTTATACTTTAATGTGTTACTTTATTGTTGTGGCTATCGCTACTCTGTATCTCATTTTGTTTCAGCCCAAATTACTAAAATACTTCAGCTTATCTGCTGTATTGCTGTCCTTATTGAACTTATTATTGGTTTGCATATATACTGGATTGATTGGTTATTAAAAATAAAACCCTTTCACCATATTTAGCAACTCCTGGTTCTTATTGTGGAGTCACATTGGCTTTATAAGTTAGAAATATATTGATGATGTTTTCTCCCTTTCAATGCTTCACGTCAACCAACAAAGGTTCATTTTACCAATGGGGAAAATCTTTGACGACTTGACTAAGATATTACGTTGTAAAACCTAGCGCAGTTTCATTATAATAGTTCTCTTGGAATTTCACTGTTAACTCTATTGTCCTACACCTGTAGGGCACCAGAATCATTTGAAAAGAAAGGAAGAACCAAAGGGGGGTAATATGTATACCCATGTCCTTTCTTGAACTGTAGCACCACACCTTGTTTTAGGCTTTTCCTACCTAATTAATTTGAACCAGTGGATTTTGTTGGCCCATGGACAATACCTACAGTCATTACTAAGTAAATACCTTGATGTAAATAACATGATGTATTCTGTGCAGATCCACACTCCTACAGAATTTTGTTCAATACCAAAGTGGAGAGAAGATATGGATAGCATCTAACTTTGTAAACTTTTTTTGTATTACAGTTCATTCTTAATGGTATTTGACCCTGAAGTTCGTTGCAGGATAGCACTGTTTGCAGAATGCCTAGATGATAGTTCAGATTGTGTTCAGCATGTATCCAGAATAAGGACCTCCGAAACTATACCATTAGCATAAATTGTCCTTACAGTGTGAGTGAGTTTATCCACTCTCTAAAACATCTAATAACAAACCTAACTACTGTTTTTCTATAGCACTGTTAACAACTTAAAATACAAACATCTGACATTAGTGACAAACCAAGACAACTGGGGTTTGAAAGAACTCTGGACCGTACGTTTGTGAAATCTGCTGTCCACGAAGGTTATATGAAATGTTGGAACATAAACAGGCAGACATTTCTCACTTGTCAAATTATAACACTAGACTCAAAACGAGGATTTGGAAGATGGGTCAGCAGAAAAAGCATGGTCCTCTGCTTTTCTTGCTGAAATAACAGCTAAGCAAAAATGGTGTTTATTGGGTGAGATTCTTGTCCACTTGGCCTGTTTGATCATTAATGGGTAGAGAGTGAGCACAGCCAATCTAATATTGCCTCCCAAAAGCAAAAAGACCTTTACTACATCACCACATGTATAAATAACCTCAATTGTTTGTATTCATTCGAGCATTTCCTGTCAAGTTGTATTATGTCAGCTTAAAGTTTGAACCAGCAGATCTGGCTCTCTTACACAGTCAGAGTAATTTATTGGCTTTCATTTAGGCTCTTACAAAGAATACAGAATTGGAGCCTGAGTTTGATATACAATAGGGAATTCCACAGATGGACCCATTAGTCCGTGCTGAGATCTTAAAATCCACTTGTGTCTCTAGTGAGCACCAGTGTTATTTTCAGTGTGGGGACGATGCAGTCTTTCTTTGTTGTGTTGATTACTGCTGAATTATGAGACCACTTTAAATTTTGAATGTTTTGGTTGATCCAATTAGAACAGAAGTACTGTGGTCAAACGTAAAGCCTTGTCATTGTGAGTCAAGGCTTCTCATGTGTTTTGTGAAATAAAACATATATGTGGGAATGTAGTGAAGTGATATGTCGATGCTCAGAGCTACACCTAGCATTTTTCAGTTTTCTGCCGGCTTGTAGCTGATGGACCTGACCTGTATGTCCTGATTTAAACTTTTAATGTAACTTTTTTTGCTTCCATTCAAAATTAGCCAACTGAAGAGTATCAACAATGTGTTATTATAATATCCTACCAGGGTGCACAAAAAAGGAAAGGATTGTACCACAGCCCCTTGTCCTGCTCCACTAAAACAGATAACCCTTCAGATTGAATTGTCTGGCCTGTATAGAACATTGATATCCTTGTTACTTCTCCATTGAATTCCATATGAGCAGTAATAGATAATTCAAGAGTTTCAAACTGTTTAAGGATTGCTGGAAAGCTGATTAGTAATGCAGAACTTCAGAAGTTCCTGATTGTTAATCTCCATGCATTACAAAAAGTTGAAATAACACACTATGTTGTGGTCACAATTTCCTCATTACAACATAAAATATAAATAGTCTACAACACATAGCACTGCAAATCTAAATTGAAAACTATCTTTCTGCATCAATTTACAAGATAACAAATGCGTTTGTATTAAATGGCCCATATTAAGTGAGACATCACTGGAATTTCAAGTAACGTCATGTACATAACATGTGTGGCTGTAGATGCACATACTCATCATACTCCTGGCATTTAGTGTTGAGCCTGGACGTTTGCAACTTGTTTTGCTGTAGAGTTTCAAGTCACAAGACCTATTCTGACTTCTCCCTTAGTCCACAATGCATCACTACAAAGACTCCTCCTCAGATTGTTTTCTTACGCCATTGGCGTCGGATGTACTTGTGCCAGCTGCATGATCAGAGTGTTTTTCACTTGATTCGTTGGGACCAGGCTTCCCAGCTTTGGAAACAGTTGCTGTATATCCTGTGCCTAATTGTAGGACTCTTCACCAATGCTCGAGCGCCCACTTTCGATGCACCGTGTTTGACAGCTTCTCAATGCATCGCAACCAACACCCCCACTAGCAATGGACACCAATGGGACTTTGATACATTCAGTTCATATTCCAGATGTTGATTGTGATACAGTCGCGGCCAGCATGGCTCACGGGTGGTGGGGCGGGGGTAGGGGGTGCTGGGTGTCATGTGGGACGAGAGGGGATCGGAAATTAAAAAAATTAAAACTTACCGCATTGCCGGGTCCCGCATTTTCTCTGCTCCGACATCTTAATGCCAGGCCAACTGTTCAGCGCCCACATAGAGGAAGCAGTCATGCGATGCTCCGTTCAGTTGGGTTACCATGGAGTCCGGTGGGTGTTTCGTTATCAGGGAAGCAAGATAGCTTAGGGGAAACAGCGTTTCCTGGACATTCAGATAGGCAGAATG
The DNA here is from genome assembly GCF_964204655.1 of Triturus cristatus. Lineage (NCBI taxonomy): Eukaryota > Metazoa > Chordata > Amphibia > Caudata > Salamandridae > Triturus > Triturus cristatus. Next base: position 423,173,598 of record NC_140581.1, on the reverse strand, counting down.
GTTGAGGGTCTACGGGCATCGATCCGGTTCTGGAGGGACCTCCTCCTCACATTGAAGGGAATGGTGGCCCTAGTAAAAATGGTGTGCTGCCTCGGTGTCTCTATATCCTACAGGGTGCGGTCTATGAGGTCCCTAGATGTTACTTTAAAGACTGCCTAATAATAGGTCTCCTAAGGGCCACAAAATAGAAGAGAATAGGACTGACTAATTTGAAACAAACATGGGAACGGGGAGGCAATGAACTTCCCAATCTTTCAGGCTTTAAAAATTTTTTTTTTATTGATTTCTATCTGCAAAGAATCACAAAACATTGGTATGCATACCTTTAAAACATGTTACATCATGTATCCATGACAAAACATTGTACAATCTATCAGTCCACCGATCCGGACAAGTGTCTATTGCGCCTTAACATTTCCATTTCAACAGTTGGGGATATACATAGGTCTCCTCTGTCTGCATTCCACCCTCCCCATTTCTTATCACATTTCTTAGGGCATCCTCTTGATTTATACACTTCTTTCTCCTCAGTCATGCATTTATCCATTTCAGCTGCCCAAATTTTGATCGATGGTCTTTCCGCTGCCCACCATTTCATAGCTTTCGCTCTCTTGACTAGCGTGTACCCTAATGTGACTAATTGCTGTTCCACTTCTGTGAATTCAGTAGCTTCCCAAATGTTAAGAAGCCCAAGCGGTGGTGTGAGTGTTATCTGTTTCCCAGTTGCATCCTGCAAGTGTGCCGTTGCCCCATCCCATATGTGGAGTAGGAGCGGACAGTTCCAGATAGTATGATAGAAGGTTGCCTCTTGCTGACAGCCGCACATACATAGTGCACTCTGTCTAGTTCCAATTTTTGCTAAAATTACCCCAGTGAGATACGTTCTGTGAAGGATTTTTAATTGGATCAGTCGAAAACGAAGGGTGATAGCTGCTTCCCTCAGAGACATCAATGCTGTCTGCCAGTCATCGTCCTCAATATGTCCGATGTTGGCTTGCCACCTATCTCGCAGAGCCTGAAAGGGATCTGGCAAATTGTTACAGAGTTTGCAATATGTTAGTGATATGGCTTTGTTTGGAATGGGCTCAGAGAGCAGCCGGTCTTTCAAGGGGGATGATTTCGACAGGTTACCTAGTTCCGCAAGTGCTGTTGTGAGTGCATGGCGGATCTGCAGATAGCGAAATATCTCCCCCTGGGCCAGTTCATATTTTTGTTGTAGTTCACTAAATGAAAGGATTTTGCCCTTCTTGACTAAATGGCCTATGGTGGATATTCCAATTGTGTCCCATTTATCAAAGCCTAGTTGATAACACAGGAGCCCGAGTTTTTGAGTGGACCATAGGGGCGTGGCCTGGGTCAACACCTCGGTCCAACCCAGGCGTTTAGTTGCCTGATGCCAAATTCTGACCGTCTGTGCCGTAGGGCCCAAGTATCTCCCCTTTCAGCCCTTAGTATATAGAGCTCCTAAGCACCCCTCTATCCTCATCTGGTATCTGTCTAGCATGTATGCTGGGTCCATCGGAGAACGGTAAGCCAGTGATTTATAACCACTAATCGTGAGGCCCAGTAGTAATGTCGTATATACGGAAGTGCAATCCCCCCATCATACCACCCTTTAGTCAATTTGTGCAAAGCAATGCGAGGCCCTCTCACCCAGGATGCCAGTGGTTCCAGAATTAAGGAAAAAATGCAGGGGGAATAGGGGGCAGCCTTGTCTGGTGCCTCTGCCTAATGGGAATACTCGGGACGTGCGGTTGTTGACCTTTACTTAACCCCGCAGATCCATATAGAGGAGCCTAATCTACCCTAGAAAGTTCGGGCCAAACCCCAGGCATCTCAATACCTCGAAGAGATAAGGCCATTCTATAGAGTCGAATGCCATGGAGGCATCTAAAGAGAGCACTACTGCATCTTCCTCTATGAAGGGTTGGCGCCCCAGAACATTATGAATGCAAGAAATGTTTTGAGCCGTATTCCTCTCTGGCATGAAGCCAGATTGGTCAGCATGGACCAAGCAAGCGATTATTGACACCAGGCGGGAAGCCAGGAGCTTTGCCAGCACCTTTGCCTCAACATTAATTAACGAAAACGGTCGGTAGGATCCGCAGCTGTCAGCGGGTTTACCCAATTTTCGAATGACAACAATAGAAGCCAGACGCTGGTCTTCCGGCAGGACGCCTTTCTCAAGGCTTTCGTTACACATGTTTTTAAGGTGGGGCGTGACCCGTTGGGGCATGGACTTAAGAAATTCAATAGTAACCCCGTTGGGCCCCATTGCCTTCCCTGACTGGATGCTATTTATGACTTTGCAAATTTCGTCATCAGTTAAATCATCCTCCATGACATTCCTATCTGCCGCCGATAGGGTAGGTAGGCGCATGTCTGCCAACAATTGGCAGGAGTCCTCGGCCTTATATGTAGTCGAGGAGGTATAGACCTTTTCTAGATGGTCTGCAAATGCCTCCGCGATGTCCTGCGGATCTGAGTTTTGTTCCGCCCCTTTGATGGTCAGTCTGGGTACCCAGCATTCTCCTTGTTCCCTTTTCTCCAGCCAGGCTAGCATTTTCCTTGCCCTATCTCCCATTTCATAGACCCTATGCTGTGTATGTAGTAGTCGAGCCTGTTTCCCCTCTCCCGCCAGGGTTTTGTATTCCAGCAGCTTGATAGTTAATTGGTGCATGGTTTCCTCACTGGGTGAGGAGGCACCAAGTGCCTCCAGCCGCTGGAGTTCACTCTCCAGTTGCGACAGCTGCTGATTTTGTTTCTTAACATATCCCACTTTTAGCGCTAGGGCTTGCCCTTTTAATACCGCCTTATAGCCTTCCCATATTATCTATGCCGAATCAACAGATCTGACATTTTCATTAAAATAGTGGTCTGTCTGCGAAAGCAGGGACTCTTTTATGTCGGGAACTTTGAGCAACCAGGGATTGAGGACAATAGCATTACGAGGCCTCTCGGTAGTCCACGTGAATATCTAAAATGTCCGATATCTGCTAGATGTGTGAGGAAGTACGGGACATGCTCTTGTGTGCGTAAGAGTAGTAAGTGTAGTGGGTCCAGTCTGGTTTTAGGGCGCGCCACACATCCACCAGGCCCATGACCCGCGTAAAATCCACCATCTGCATATTGGGGCACGTCAGGGGACGCCGGGGATGCTTGTCTCTTTGGTCGTCCATAGTCATATTAAAATACCCTCCCAGAATTAGAGTGCCGATGGGGAGATCTACCAGAATTTTCCCTAGGTCACCAAGGGCCTCCCTACCCAGTGCAGGGGGAAGATACGCCGAGACCACATTAAGCGGCTTCCCTTCCCAGCTGGCCTCCAGAACTGCAAACCTCCCCTGAGGATCCGCCCATGTGCGGGTGGGAGTAAGTGCGAGGTTTTTCCTAACAAGAATACCGGTAACCCTGCATGGATCAGCAATTTGTATCCCCACCGTGTAAGGGCCTTACAGTTATTACCCACTAAATGTGTTTCTTGCATCAGGACCAGATCGGGAGCCTGTCTCTTAAGATACTGCAACACAACCCCGCGCTTTATTTTATCCCCCAACCCGTTTACGTACCACGTTAGAATGGATAATGCCGTTTTTATCTGAGTCCCAGCAATAGATTATGTGCAAAGAGCATGGGAAAACCTGTGGGCACTTCGTGAGGGGCAGCAGCCACATTCAACACTTTCATAACCTGGTGAATACACATGAAAGGGCAGTCAAGCACAGACTGGCTAAAGAACCACATGATTGCATACCTTACAGTTGAAATGAGAACAAAGGTAATTGAATCTAACTTTCAACACTTTGTGATTGGAAAACAAACATATAATATTAAAACTCTACCCCCCTCTCCTACCTCCCCACTCTCCGCCCCCCTGCCTGTGGATTTCAAACTACCCACTCCCCAACAAGCCAGAGTGCCTGTCCCAGCCCCCCCTATTTAAGATGTGCTTGGTTACAGCCATACCCCCCCCCTGCCGTGTTAGAAGGATGACATCACATTAGACTGAATAATGGGGATAGTTCCCGGCCCCCTCTCATGCCGTAGTACTAACATATCTCATAATAGATCCTCCAAACCCTTACTCACATATTGACGGCACTATCACTTACTATGGTCCAGGGGAGAAGCCCCATTACAATCCATCGGAACCAATTTCCTACCTCATTAGTCACTATATGTGGCAAATGTGTCCATACCCACACCACAAATGCTGTTTTTTGGGGGGTTTTTCAGCTGCGTGCTGTGGAATCCGTTTCCTTCCTGACAGGATCACCTCGTTGTCCAGTACAGTGGTCAGATGCACTAGCACGGGGTCCTCCATTGCGCTCTTTTTTTTCGTATTCTCTACCCGACGACTTCCCTCCAGCCAGTCCCATGCGTCTTCAGGGGAGGAGAAGAACCATGCCTTGCCCTCTGATTCAATGCGGAGTTTCACCGGGAAAAGCTTGGCGTACTTTATCCCCTTGTCGCGCAGGGCCCGTTTGACCGCGATGAAGCTGCGACGTTGAGCTTGGACCTTTGTGGTGAAGTCCGGAAAAAAGGAAACTACACTATTTTCCAGCTTAAGCGGTGGGTTAGAGCGTAAAGTCTGGAGTATGATGTCATGATCTCTGAAACTGAAGACTCGCGCTATAATCGGCCGCGGAGGGGCCCCTGGCTAAGGCCTGCCCCTGGGGACAAGGTGTGCGCGTTCAATGGAAAAGTAGTTTGAGAGTCGTTTTGGTTGCAACTGCTTCAGAATGAGGTCTTCAACAAACATATCTACCGCAGGACCTTCCACCCGCTCCGGGACGCCCAGGATACATATGTTATTTCTTCGCGCTCTACCTTCATACTCATCGAGTAACCCCTCCATTTTAATCTGCTGCTCTTACAATTGACTCACTTTTTGCTGAAGCAGGGCAGTGTCTTTATTTAACACAGTTGTGACATCCTCTATCTGTTTTACTCTGGAGTCCATTTTCCTGAGGTCAGCTCTAATGAGGGATACCTCAATATTCATAGTGTTGATGCGAGTCTCTAGGCCGTCCTAATGTCCTGGAGCATCAGTTCCTGCTTCAATGGTGGGCCCTGTTTGCTGTCTGCACCCTCCCGTGAGGCGGCGTTCTTATCCTCACCTGCTTTAGACCATGCAAATTTGGCGAGTTTATTTTGCGAAGGTGTCTTGGTCCCTTTCCCACTTGCCATTGTTAGAGCGCAACACGTGGTAAATGGCTGATTCGCTAGAGGTCAGTCCCAGTACTCGCCGCCGCCTACACGAGGGGGGGGGGGGACTCCCTGTCGTGTTTCCTGGTCTACTGACCCCACTGCGTTCGGGGGGAGGGTTTGGGCCGATCGCGATGCCAAGCAAATATAATCCCCTTGCTGATAAGGTCTGTAGAGCACTTTTGTGATAGCAGCTCCTCACCTGTCCTTCCCCCCGTGTTACACTGAAGCAAGAGTAGGTGCAAGAGTAGGCTAAGATTGCACACCAGTTGCACCAAACGATTTACTCTGCACCTGCCAACTCAATCGGGCAGTAGAATGCCCCTTAATTCCACTTTGTACTCCGCCTTTCAAAGTTCCAGAGCCATGTTGAAGCGGACGCCACAGGACTGCGTCATAGGTATGTTCCTTATGTCTGTGCCAATGGAGGGCCTGCGCTGGTGTCTAGACCTTCCCTGACTCCCAATAAATTGAAAGTGGTGCTGGAAACTGTCCCTGTTTAGTCGCTGTCGTATTGACTGCTTTCCTCCAGACCCAGCCTCAACTCAATGGGGTTTTTACGGACAGGCTCCACATGAAAGAGCCTCGCGCTGCTTGCCGTCCCTGCACCCCCTACACACTATGAATCAAAGCTCACCGCCGCCTTTGGTCACTATCGTCACTTCGGGGGTCTTATGGAGCGCAGGGGCCTGTTTGTGGATTCACTGCGAAGGTGATGTCCCCACCACTTTTATTTCAGGCCACCCGACACTGCGACCCACAAGGCCCTTGAAGCCGGGGCCTTCGTTGCGGTTAGAGCCGGTCCGCCGTTCTCGCGCCTGACAGCTAAATCCTGCCTTACCCAGACGTGCGTCAGGATATACTGATGCTGTTCTTGGGTGCGCTTTCCGGCTTGCCGCTCACCAGCCAGGTATGTCGTTGTCTGTCGCCGGCTCCACTAATGCTCCGACTATGATAGCACAGTGGAGGGTGGATGCACCGCCATGGTGTGTCTCGGAGCTCCGGCCGCTCGGTGATTCTCTGCTGGATTCATTAGCTTCCAACCTGAATTTTCACCAAAATCGTTACGCCTGGGCTCAGGGGCCGGTACCTCACTCCACCACGGAGTAGAGCACAGGATTTTGGCCGGGTTTGATCAGGATAGGCGGTGAGGGCTCCGGAGCTGCGTTAGAGTGCGGCCATTACCAACGACTGCTAGCCACGCCCCCGAACTTCCCAATATTGAGCTTTATTATATGGCGGCCCACCTCCAATACGCGTTCCATTGGCTCGATGAGAAAGATAACTGGGAGAAAAGGCTACTGAGAGGCTTGTGTTGGAAACAAACCCTTACGGAACTGCTTATGCGCAGAGCAAAGACACACCCATTCTTGATTCGACAGGTGGGAAACCTCTGGGAACGGGTGGTTACAAGGGTTACGAGGGTCCTTTGTCACGTGCCTTATGTACGAGACATGCCAATCTGGGTTCTAAACTGTTTGCGGACATAACGAAAGTTATGTCGATACAGAAATGGTAGGAGTGGGTTTGTGCTGTCCTAGGTGACCCGTATCCTGGGGTCCAGTTTATCACGCACAATGACGCAATTTACTTGTTCGCGTTAGGTCCTGAACAATACTTACAATACACCAAGATATTGACCACAGAGCGCAAGATCTGGCCCCGTTTTCCTGAAGAACCATTGTCCTCACAGACAGTGAACAGGCTAATAGATCTGACTGTTGGATGAAGACTCATAGCACATATCTATAGGGTGTTACGGGATGACTTACCAAACATAGCCCCGAAGGCACACAGTAGATGGGAAGAGGTGCTCGGGTATGAGCAGATGCCACAGGAATGGCACAAGATACACACAGAGTCGCCACAGTGAGCCCAAACACACGCTTTAAGCTCATACAATATAATTATGTACATCAAGCATACCTCTCTCCTAAAACCTTGCACGCTATCTATACTTTCCAGTCAGACAGGCGCCCGGGATGTGGTGCCCCAGAGTCCGTCTTTATGCATGTATTTTGGAGCTGTGCGGTCATGATGTCCTTTTGGAGGGATGTGCTACGAAATCTAAAAGTGGCAACGAGATGGGAGATCACAGACACACCAAGTGAAATACTGCTGGGCTTGATCCCAGCCCCTTAAAAAAAAGAAAATAACTGCACATTTTTGTTGCTGGTGCTGACTAAAAGGCGGATCACCATTGAATGGATGAATGCCCACCCACCCAGATATGCAGAATGGCTGCGGGATGTGTCTGAGTGGGCAGTGGCCAAAGAGGTTAGGATGAAACACTTGAGATGGGATGAACCTGGCAGCGTGAAGTCAGATTCTATTAGACCTGCGGAATGATGGGGTAGAGCCGGGGGGCGGGGGAGCACATTGATGAAGTATAGCACAAACATAGGATGAAAATTTACCAATGGAGTCGGGCAATGGATTACTGTCAACAGAGTAAACACTGGTTCATTATATCCCATTGAATCACCGATATTACAGACACCGGGGTAGATAACCCAGTAACACATGTGCACAGCACGGAAGAGGGCTGCAACACAGGCCACATGCTTTATATTAATAGTTCTAGAGTGTTTAACTACATCATCACATGGGCAGCTAAGGAAGTGGGGGGTGTTGGGGAATGTATGTACAAACCTATTGGGAAATCATCCTGTATTTCTGTATATGCTATACTGCGATAATAATGGCTGTGAAATGTATTGCATTGAGAAACTAATAAAAAAAACAATATTCCCAAAAAATAGAGGAAGCAGTCCTCTTCGGTCTTCCAGCCTCCAAGGGTGTTGAAGGCCCAGAGCTGGTGTCCTCTGGAGCCTCCGTTGTCAGGCAGGAGGAGGCTGAGCACTCAGCCCTTAATCACTTGGGACCGAAGACCAGGTCTTGGGCCCCAATCCTGCCACATATGAAACAAGGTCAGCCATCTCAACCTACTAACTGTCTCCAGACCAAGGCAGGGCACCTTTCCAGAAATGGGCCTGAAAAATGGACCTGAAAAAGCACAGCCTAGACTGGTGCTGTCAGAACTCTCGACAGCTAGACCCAACACCACCAAGGTTTCAGTCCAGCTCCAGCTGTCACCCGTCCCCAACATGAGGCAGAATAAGATATTCATTCACCCCTCTTTGGGGAAGTTTCTCACCAGGCCTCCTGCGCCTATTCACAGTCCCTTCCCTCTCCCAAAAACAGGGGCTAGTATCCTTTGAGAAACAGGCACCTTTAAGCCTTCCACACCTCCGGGACCCAAAAGTGTTAGGGACAGTGCCTTAAGCCTAGCTCCGCCCACCCTGCTCTGACGCTTTTGCCTTCACATCTGCCACCCCAATGACATTGCACATCTGCTCAGCGTCACACTCCACAATCCCCTTTTGAGTCTCCTTATACAGACTCAGATCCTAGCAGCTTCTGCCACACTCGGGACCCGTCCTTGCGCACTGAGGGGCAGATTTACAAGCCCCTTGTGCCACCCGTACGTCACTTTTCCCGTTAAAATGATGCAAAAGTGGCACAAGGGGTTTGTAAATAAGCCCCTAAGTATCCAGGATATGGACAACTCATGGGTGGAGTACAATGTACATCCCACTAATGAACCCAACCTAGGCCCTTACCCTAATAAGTCCTCCCCACCTAATGACAGCACCGCTTATCAGGCGGTAATTAAGAGGACTGCGCACAACTACAAGGTAAAAATGCACAAGGTCCAGGACATGGCTATTTCCACATCCACATTGAAGAGAGAATGTGGCCTAAGGATAGGGTGGTCGGCCTGGGAGCTGGAGATCCGGGTGTGAGTCTCGACAGGGATGCTCAACATTCTGTGATTCTGGGCAAATCACTTAATCTCTCTGTGCTAAACAAAAATGAATGTGTCCGTCTGTAACGTAACTGGTGCTCACGTAAAGTTCGGGTCTAGTTCACGCTATATAAAACTCCACACACAAAAAAACATCTTCTGGCTCCCCTCTTGACCTTTTGTCCCCAGAGGATAGCCAAACTAGTGGCATAGAACATCGCCTGCAGCTCACAACCATTTTTTGGAATATGTTCAAGCTCAGCATCTTCCCTACTGCATAGAAGAAAATCTATGTGCTTCCCTTGCTAAAAAAGGCCTCCTTGGATCCTAAGGATCCAAACAACTACTGCCCTGTCTCCTGCCTACCTCTGCCCGCAAAAATAGTAGAGAAAATCATGAATATCCAACTTACTGAGTACATCCAATCCAACAACCGCTAGGATGCTACTCAGTTTGGATTCCGCAGTGCCCTGATCAAAAGCCACTGAGGAGATCAGGCAGGCGCTCGATCAGGGTGGGGGTGCCGCACTCATCCTGCTTGATCTCTCGGCAGCCTTTGACACTGTCAGTCATCGGTTGTTGCTCAATCGATTAGCAAACATAGGGTTCAGTGGATCAGCCTAGGTGGGATCGACTAAAACCGTGAACATTCGGTGCAGATCGGCAAGTTTGTCTCGCATCCTTTCTCCCTTGCGGTGTCCCTTGCGTGGTCTTCACTTAGTCCAACACTTTTGACCTTCTACGTCAATCCGCTGGTTGATCTAATACAATCTTTTGGTTTCTCTTTAGCCTACTATGCAGACAACACCCAAATTGTTGTCTCCTTAGCCAACGATGAGGTAGACCTAGGATTTACATTTCATAACTGAATGCAGGCAGTCAGTAGCTGAATGGCCAGGAACTGCTTAAAAATAAATTCTGACAAAACAGAAGTGATTCTGTTCAGTGCCCAAACTTCCTTTTGGACCATAACCTGCTGGCCACAGGATATAGGCTCTCAACCTTCTCCTGTAAGGAAGGTCTGCAATCTTGTATTTTTTATTGACAACAAATGATATGTTTTATCGATAAAGTCAATGCGGTGACTTCCTCTAACTTCCTCACTCTCTCAGAATGCTAAAAAAAAGATACTTCCCTTTATTCCTCTCCATCATCAAAAAACTCTGATCAAGTCATGGGTGCTGGCGAAAGTAGACAACTGCGATAGCCTCTTTCTTAATGCCCATCAATACATTCTAAATAAACTGCAGATGCTGCAAAATGCCGCAGCTCAGCTCCTTCTAAAAATTCTGAATTACCAATCCATGTGCAATTCTATCAGAAAACTGCATTGGCTCCCCATTAAACAAAGGATTACTTTCAAATCACTTTGCATTGTCTATAAGGCTCTTCAGAGCTCCGGCCCGGAAGTCCTACTACACAGACTCAGATGGTACTCTCCACGAAGGACTTTACATTCAGCCAATGGTAAACTTATAGTGGTCCCCAGGTTTAAACACCTGGTGTGAGATACTTTCGAGTTTTTTTATGGATAAAATCTGATCTATTCAGGCGTCTTTCTCAATCGGCCTTGACCCTACCACCGGCGGGTCCACCGGTGCCACCCCCTTCTCTGGTGGCCTTTACAGCTATCAATCTGGAGGACTCACTTAGGGTCCTCAAGGCCCTGAAATCAGGCTCTCCATCTGACCCATGTGCAGCTCGACTCCTGGCTTCGGTCGCAGAGACTATTAACCTGGAAGTACAGAGGCTCATCAATCTGTCCCTCCAGGAAGCCCTTGTTCCGGCTGCGAGAAAAATTCTGTCATTTTTAAAAAGGCCGTTGTTAGACCCGCTGAAGCCAGCGAGCTACAGTCCCATCTCCCTTCTACCCAGCATGGCTAAAGTCTGTGAAAAAGTTGTTAAACAAGTTACTGACTTCATCGAAAGCTCGGGCCTACTTCATCCAGCCTAATCTGGATTCAGAGCCTCCTATAGTACAGAGTCAGCTCTAATGGAAGTCTTGGAAGCCATTCGGGAATGCTTGGATTCTGGTGGAAGGGCAGCTCTGATTTTGCTGGACCCTTCAGCAGCATTCGATCCTATTCTCCATTCCCTGCTGCTTGCTCGATTTGCGGACATAGGAATTACAGGCACTGCTTGGGGCTGTTTGAAATCATTCTTGAGGGTCGCATGCAACGCTCCCCCCATTCGCCTCGACACCGCAGAGGGGGTCCACCGGGGTGCCGCAGGGGTCCTCATTGAGCCCCCTTCTTTTTAACATTTATGCGACTCCCTTGGTTCAGTTGGCAGAGGATCTTGGCGCCAAAATTATAGCTTATGCCGACGACACACAGCTCCTGTTTACCTGGGAAAAAGCTGAGTGTTCCACCTCCTCTGCAAAAAACTGTCTGTCGGATTGGCTTTCCTCTTCACAGCTTAAATGTAATGAGGACAAATCAGAAATCCTCCTTTATGGTAGTTTCCCACCTCAGTTTAGGGAAGCTCTCTGGCCGGATAACTATCCCTTACCGGCCTCAACAGGGCAACCCGCCAAGAATCTTATGGTCTGGTTCGAAGAAAACTTGTCTTTCTCTAACCTGATTAAGAAACTTGCTGGGAACTGTTTCGGGATACTCAAATCCCTCAGAACTTTTTTATCGCTCCTCCGTAAGGCCGCCAATTAAACGGTCACTCTGGCCTTGATACTTTTACGTATCGACTATGCCAACGCCCTGTATGTTGGCCTACTGGGCTACTTGCTTAACAAACTACTGGTAGTCCAGAATGCTGCGGCCAGGCTACTTTTCAACATCCCAGTAAGAAGCAGCATAAGGCAGCATCTGTGCACTCTCCACTGGCTGTCTGTAGCCGAACGAGTAAAGTTCAGAGCACTGGTCCTGGCGCATCGTGCCCTGCTTGATTCCGGTCCAATCTATTTAAGGAAGCGTTTTATGTTCTACACTCTAGCTAGACAGCTTCGCTCAGCTTCTCTGCTTCTAGCACATATTCCTCGTTTTTGTTTGCAAAGGATGGGGGCATCTCTCTTGCTGTCATGGCAGCTGCGGCCTGGAATTCGCTCCCATAAGCTCTTCGCAGCATCCAGGACCCCACTCTTTTAAAAAAAAGACTGAAAACGTTCCTTTTTATGTAACCAGTCACCCTTCACTTCTCAAGGTTCACACCGGGACACTCCTTGGACTATCCATGTGCGCTATAAGCTCCAATAACATAACATAAACGAACAGCTTGGAGAGGCAGGAGCTTCCTGCTGGGCACTTCGAAAGCCTGGAAAGCACTTCCGTTGCATATCAAGAATGCCCCCAACTTTCTGGCCTTCCAGAAACTATTGAAAACATGCTGTTCAACACTCTCTAGCTTCCTTTTTTTCTTGTTTTCACTTCTGTTCTTTAATGCCTTATTAGCCAGCACCAAGTCACCTCCGGGTCTTTGTTGTGCTTTAGAAATTTTTAATAACATAACATTTCCTCAAAGAGGCTGTCTCAAAGACTGTGGGATCAATACAATACCTCCCCATGCTCAAGGGCATGTTGAAATCCGCTGATAAATTCCAAGAGCCATTGACGGCCAAGGTTGTCCCTCCAAGGGTGGAGAAGAAGTTAAAATCTTCTATTGCCAACTCACTGGTTGTGCACACAGCACCTAAAAACCTCAGTTCATGTAACGGGCAATGATCATCCACCCAACATAGAGAGAAAGCTAATAGATGCTGCTGGCAAGTGTGTGGTTGTGGGAGCCACTAAACAGTGGCACTTTGCAAACTCTGTAGGCCCGCTCTTCTTCTGTGACACACACCACTAGGGGGCATGGAAGACCTAATTAAACATCTCCCGGGGCACACAGAAAAAGAAGTGAAGCTGGTGGCAGAGGGCATAATCTTATCTAATGCAAACATTAGATGTGCCCTCAATGCCGCACCCCCTGCCTTTAAAGGCATCAACACCAGCATCATCCTTTGGTGCCACACTTGATTGCAGATCTCAGGTTTCCAAGGTGAGTTGCAACAGTACTTTCTGAACATGCCTTTTGATGGAGAGCATCTCTTCTGCCTTCAAGTCAAAGAGATGGTAAAGGAAATCACAAATGACATGAACATAGCCAGGTCCATGGGTGTCCTTCAGACACCACCCCAAATTCCACCTTTAGCAAACTATAAACCATAAGTGGATGCAAGGCTCCAGCATCGACTGAAAGGCAGAGCTACTAGCAGTCCCTTCAGGATACACAGCTCTTCAAAGCCTTCTAATGAGGTGCATATAGAGACAACTGCTGAGGCAGGGGGCTATACAGTTCTAACTGGACACCTCAGCTTCAACGCTTTGACTCCTCTTCCATTCTCCATACCCTCTCTGGTTATACAACACCTGCTGCGGAACGGATGAGGCTCTTTGTCCCCCATTGGGAGGTGATTACCTCAGACAGGTGTAGTGCTTTCAGGAATATGGCAAGGGGACTGCATAGAGTTCCATGCTATGCTACCAAACATTTAAATTTAACTCCACTTCTTCTGCCCAGAGCATCTTCACATTTTCAAGAAGGAGGTGCTGGTGCTCCTATCCAAAGAGACCATTAAGCTGATGCCCCCCACAACAACATGGTGAAGGAGTTTACTCACTCTACTTCTTAATACTGAACTAGCCGATACCGGACCTTCGACCAATGAACAAATACATTCTACCAGAGTAATTTCACATGGTTACACTGCAAGACGTCATGCCGCTGATCTGACATGGAGACGCTACACTCAAAAGACATCTGCTTCCACATCCCCATTCATCTGCTCACCACTTGTACCTCGACTTTGTAGTAAGTGGACAGCACTACCAGTGCAAAGTCTTACCACTCCGTGTCTGCACAGAAACTCCATTCACGTCTTGTCATATCTAGATGATTGACTGATAAAGAGCAGCAGTAGACAACATTGCCTAGAGCACACTTAAAAAGTGGTGTCCTTACCCCACGTTAGGATTCACCATAAAAATCAAAAGTCCCATCTCCAGTCTCAACAGAGCCAGTCTATCCTAGGGTCCACTCTAAACGCTGTCACCAGAAAGGCATACCCCAACCAAATGAGGGTGCTAGCATTCCAAAACTTGCTCCCTCTTTTTCAAACAGGACCGTAAGGGAAGTAATGAAATTGATGGAGAAGTATGCAGTCTTTACCCCATAGTATGTTACCATGCAGGTAAGTACAGTGCATGTCCCTTTATGGTACATTACCCTGTTTTAGTTTACCACACTAGTTAGTATTTTATTTTTTAAATGGCATAATTATGTGATTTTTTTTAAAAGAATGATTTATGCATTTAGGGTTGGGTAAGGGCTGAGGGGTGGGTATGAGTGAGGAGGTAGAGGTAAAGGAAAGTAAGGGAATTCTAGGTTTTAGGGGTTGGTAACGGTAAAAAGAGATAAGGGATTTTTAGGGTAATGGTAAGGATAATGGTAAAGGGTGGCAATTTGTTTAAGAGTTCAGGGCGAGTAGCGGTAAAGTGAAGTAAGGGTGTTTTAGGGTTCAGGGACAGATAGACGTAAAGGGAGGTAAGGGCTGTTTAAGGTTCTGGGGCAGTGGCGGTATGGGGATTTTAGGGTTCAGGGATGGGTAGAGGTAAAGGGTTTTTAGGGTTCAGGGATAGACAAATAATATATCTATATATATATATATAGACGGGCCCCGATCCGCTAGGAGGTGGCATTCCTTTGGTCAGACTGTTGGTGAAGCGAGGAGCTTATTGTGGAATGCCCTCCGGCTGTTTTCAATGAACAGGAACGAAGATTTGAATGGAAAGGGCCACTCTGTGAGGCCCGCCGCAAAACTTGGGGAATGAACATAAGCAGCCAGGATTTGCATCCGTGCCAGAGGTAACAAACTTTTAAAGAATAACAACAGCTATTTTTAAACTCAGTGGTAGCGGGACTTGACCTTGCAGCACTGTGACTGAGTAATGGAACTATTCCTTTGAAGCAAGCTTTGCACTCAGTCGACGGTGTAACATCGTGCAGTTTTGCCAACATCGACATGGAGAACCAGTGAAACCTGTGGGCAGTTACAATGTATCCTGGGATTAGAAGTCCTTCATTTTTGAGCTGCACTTGGATGAAATTTTGCAACGAAAATAACGAGAATTAATACCACTTGGGGGTTAATTGATAACCTGAGACTAAGTATTTGTACTATTTTCGCTGCTCTTGTGAATATGGTGACATTGAAAAACGAATATTATTTGGAAGAATAACTGCCCCTTTAAGAACTGGAAAGATGGACTGTTGTCCTTTCTCTATGTTTTATAAGTTACGTTATATTTAAAATCCAACGAACCCGCTGAGACCATAGCTATTGGCATATGATTAAGAGTGGTGAACTCAAAACGCGTTATGCCTGTTGTTTCTTCGAATTAAAAACCTGATTGAGCACTACTGGTGTGGCCCGTGTCGCGCTTTTTGCAGAAGCGCGCCTGCTTTGAATATATATATATATCTATATATTAAACAAGATATTTTTCGCACAATTTCCAAGCGAAAAAACAGTCGCACACAAGTTTTCCTTAGAGAAGTTTTTAGTAATTGGTGACTCAGACGCGTTTCGACACCACGGTCTTCGTCAGTGAGTCATTACAAAGAACCAGGAAGTTGTTTCATTATTTCAAGTAGTTCCTGTTACATAACAATAGACATAAAAGAAGTATATGCATTGGTGCTTAGTGCTGCTGTGCATCCTAGTTTTTTAGAAGATAGACTCCAACAACTTTACTAAAAATAGAAATAAAAAAGTAACAACAAGTAAACAGTTCATATAGTCACTGTTGTCCCTGAGTTAACATTGGAACTGTTTTTAAATGAAATTCATGTTAAATTCATTAGTGAATTTTCAAGTATCATAATACAGTACACATAAATGAAAAATGGCTAGTGCCTAAGGTTCACTATTTTGTCAAAAAACCTTAATAGTCTTAATAAAAAGAATAATAATGAATATATATATATATATAATTTTCTCAGGAACTACTGAACGGATTTACACCATTTAAGCAAAAGGCACGAGTCTGAACTGAGGACTACCCCTTTGCCAAATTTGGTGTAATTCCGTTCAGCAGTTCGGGCTGTAGCTGCATCAACAGGTCCTATGGGAAAATGCATGGGGAAAACGTGTTTTGGGACCCCCCTTTTTTCTCGGCCCCCGCTTGACGAATCACCGTGAAATTTTCAGGATAGGAGCGAACCAGAGCTGGCCAAAAGTTTGGAAAATTTCACGAAGATTCGTCAATCGGCGCCAACGTTATTCCAAATAGAATGTTGCGGATTTCCTATGGAAAATAGGTCCTAACTATATCTACCTACTGGCGACCGCCAGTAGGTAATATATATATATATATTATCTACTGGCGGTCGCCAGTAGATAGTTATAGTTAGGAACGTGTTTCCATAGGAAATCTGAAAATTCTATTTTGAATACCTTTGGCGCCGGTTGACGAATCCTCATGAAATTTTCAAAACTAATGGGGCGCTCTGCTCAGCTCCTACCCTGAAAGTCTCGGGGCGATTCGTCAAGTGGGGGCCGAGAAAAAAGGGGGGTCCCAAAACGCGTTTTCCCCATGCATTTTCCCATAGGACCTTTAGTCGAAGGTACAGCCCGAACGGCTGAACAGAATTACTTGAAATTTGGCAGAGAGGTAGTCCTCAGGTCAGGGAAGTGCCTTTTGCAGGTCTGGTGTCAATCTGTTCAGTAGTTCCTGAGAAAATAGCATTTAAAAGCATATAAATATCTACAAGCGCGTACCGTGCGCGCACCGTGCGAGCACCGTGCGAGCACCCTAACGTGCGCGAGCGTAATTCTGATTGGTGGTTACATGTTAGTCAACGTTCGAATCGGTCGAAATCAGGAAGTGTCGGCCGCCATTTTGGTTTGTTTTCAGTGCGAGAGTGAAAAAGGAAGGTGGCGAACGTGAAAAGGGGGCAGGGTAGAGAGTTCCTGACCCCCTAGCGACCGCCACTCTTATCACAAGGATGATGTCATCAGTGATGTCATCAGTGATGTCATGAGTGATGTCACTGACCATGTCATGAGTGATGTAATATGTGACATCATCAGCAGTGCATTGCGGGCGCGCGAGTTATAGTTATCTGAACTAACTATAACGGGGGAATTTCATTGGTTTTTTACGAGTGAAATATCCACCTAACTATAACATGTGTGAAACCTATGGTTTTTTAAGTGAATTTGCAAGGTTTTTTAAATGCTAATTCCTAACTATAACGTGTATGAAAGCTATGGTTTTTTCAGTGAATATATATATATATATATATATATATATATATATATATATATATATATATATATATATATACGCAGAAGGTAAGCCCGCTTGTGCTACCAGGAATAAACAAGCCACTCCGGTGTGGGGGTGAAAATCGGTGTGTTTGTTTGGCAAACATTTAAAGGGATAGTGACAGGCATGACGCAGCGTGCTAAAAAACATAAACAAAAGACTTCAATAATGTTATTGAATTTTAAATAATAAATGTGACGTTTTCATTTGCTGTCCTCTCCACCCAGTAATACATTTCTTGGTGTCATTTATCCATTGTCCATGGTTGCAAGTTGATTATAGCCCAAGTGTCGCATTTTGGTACACTATGGTGATCTGCTCACCTGTAGAGTTGTTAGCTTTAAGGGTTGTAGGTTAATTTAGGTCTAGTACCCATATATTACTCGAGTGCATGTATCAACTAGATGACTATATATTGAGCTGTTATTCACTACAGCTACCACATACAGTTTGACATTGATAATTGGGTGTGTAGAGAGGGAGTCGGATGGAAAGAATCTACTGGTTTAGTACCCCTATATAGTCCTTGCAGTGTGTCTCTTGACCAATTGACTGTGCCTTGTATTCATGCATGAAGAGCTCATGGTAGCATATCGGTGCTAATCTATTTACTGTGCCACATTTCAGTAGTACTGTCAAACAGGTGATTAATTTGGTCGTGAGTGCAAACTACTTCTACCCATTATTCGTGCTAATGGAGAGATGACAGTTCGGGAGAACGTCCTACAATCTCCGGTGCTCTTAACAGTGTCACGGTGGCTACTCTCCTTCTGTTATGCCCGAGTGCTCTGTCAGGAGAAACAACAGCCAGTAAATATTACATGTTCACTGGAACTCTGTACATTAATTCACATTTCAAAGACTAATATAATACGACATTTATGCATGGTATCAATGATTGCTGGTCATTCTGTGGATCAAATTGGGTGAATAATTTCGATCACAAATTGGGCGGGGTACAGCATGAAACCATTAAATATAAACAGGTGATATACTTAAAAACTTTCAATTTCTCACTAGGTGGAACTAATGGTGTCGGGCATTGGGGAGGACATCAGGGATTATAGTTGTGCATGAAGCTCCTCATCATTATTCATCCATCTGGGGAACATGCTGCCTGCCTGCAAAATGAATCCTGATTCGAGTCTGCGTAAAGCTTGAACACGTACCTCCTCTTGGATGTTTCGGTATTGAATCTAGACCAAAATATTTGCCCTTCGTCCAGTCACTGTTGTGAGCTTCATTAAAGTCTTTAGCTCTGCTGTAGCTAAAATCTCGAATTGTTATGGCTCGCCTGTGCTCAAGAGTTTGCTTTTTTACTGGGACGGTTGTTGATCCGACATACCACTTCCCACAGGGGCACGTAATGGCATACACCACGAACTCAGTCTCACAGTTAATAGGTCTAGGAATCTTCCATTGTTTCTTGGACCTTTGAAGTGTAACTTCTCTGACATTCTCACTGTGACTGCAAGCTTTGCACTTATTGCATTTGTGAAACCCCCACTTTGTTCCAGCCAAGTTTTCTTGCTGGTTTGTAGGTGACTGTTGACCAGTATGACTTTCAAGGACAGGTTTTTTCTGTAAGTGACTGATGGTACCCTCCCTAGTTTCTTTTCAAGCATCGGATCTTGGGTTAGAATGTGCCACCTTTTCTTCAGCATAGTTTTAAGGTCACCTGCCTGTGTGTTGTACATAGTTATAAAACATACAGGGGTTTCCACTTCACCTAATCTGCATTGGATTTTAGGTAGTTGGAACAATGCTTCATTTTGGTTGATGGTATCCGCTTTCATAGCACTTTTGCATAGCATTTGTTCCTGAATCTCTTATGCATGTCACTTTTGGTTCTTTCATTAGAGGCTTCAGAGCTGCAATTACGTTTGGCTCTGAGAAACTCTCCATAGGGGATACTCCACCTAAAATTGGGGGGATAACAACTAGCCACATGGAGGATCGAGTTACCTGCAGTCTCCTTTCTGTAAAGATCTGTAGCTAGCTTGCCTTCACTTATGGTTAGTCTGAGGTCAAGAAAAACAATGGTGTCCTCGCTGTGCTGCATAGTAAAACTCAGGTTCATACTGTTGCAATTTAATTTGTTGACAAACTCAAGCAGATCACATTCTTTGCCTTCCCAAACAAAAAACACATTGTCAATAAACCGCAGCACATACCGATCCTACTGGTCCATGGTTCCATGTCTTCCCCTATACCACCTGCTTCTCCCACCAGCCCACCATGAAGTTGGCATAGCTGGGGGCAAAGCAGGTGCCCATGGAAGTGCCCTGTAGTCGTTTATACCACCTTCCATTAAATATAAAGACATTCTCTGTGAGACAAATTTCAATCATTTGAAGAATAATTTGTGTGTGTTCTAGAAGATGTATACTCCTGGCTTTGAGAAAGTTTTGGCATGCTTTTAGGCCGCCAGTGTGTCTGATGCTCGTATAAAGACTTTCCACGTCAAGGCAGACCATCCAATATTCCTTTTCCCAGTGCAAGTTTTGGAAATCTCTGTAGAAAATCCTTGGTGTCTCTTAGATACAAACTAAGATCTTTTACATAGGGGAATAGTAAATGGTCTACAAAGACAGAGGTTTTCTCAAGTAGACTATTCTTCGAGGGACAATAGGATGGCCGGGGGGGTTGGTTGGGTTCTTTTATACCTTGGGTAATATGTAGAAGGTCGGTGTCGTTGGCGTTTCGTTAAGTAAGAACTGACGTTCATCCCAGCTCAAGAGCTCTTTCTCAAACCACCGCTTCAAGAGATCATGGTACTTATGCTGAAGACTATCCAGGTATGACTTATCAGCCCTTTCATAACATGTTGTGTTACCCAACTGTCTTAGCGCTTCTTGTATGTATTTGTCTCTGTCCATTATGACAATGTTGCCCCCCTTATCCGATGGTTTGATGATCAATCAATCAAGCATTTGTAGAGCGCACTACTCACCCACGAGGGTCTCAAGGCGCTAAGGGGGGGGCTGCTACTGCTCAAACAGCCAAGTCTTGAGAAGTCTCCTGAAGGTCAGCGGGTCCTGGGTCTGTCACAGGTGGATGGGAGGGTGTTCCATGTCTTGGCATCGAGGTGGGAGAAAGATCTGCCGCCGGTAGTCATTCGTTGGATGCGTGGAATGGGGGCGAGGGCTAGGTCAGCGGAGCAAAGCTGGCAGTTGGGAGTGTAGAAGGTGAGTCGTTTGTTGAGGTATGTTGGTCCGGCGTCATGGAGTGCTTTGTGAGTGTGTGTGAGGAGCTTGAAGGTGATCCTCTTGTTGACGGGGAGCCAGTGCAGGTCTCTCAGGTAGGCAGTGATGTGGCTGTGGCGGGGGATGTCGAGGACGAGGTGTGCGGAGGTGTTCTGTATGCGTTGAAATCTTTTCTGGAGTTTGGCTGTGGTTCCCGCGTAGAGGGCGTTGCCGTAGTACAGCCTGCTGCTGACGAGGACCTGGGTGACCGTCCTCCTGGTTTCGGTAGGGATCCATCTGTAGATCTTGTGAAGCATACGGAGGGTGTTGAAGCAGGAGGAGGAGACGGCGTTGACTTGCTGAGTCATTGACAGTGATGAGTCCAGGATGAACCCCAGGTTGCATGCGTGGTCGGTGGGTGTCGGTGCAGCTCCTAGCGAGGCCGGCCACCAGGAGTCGTCCCAGGCGGAGGGGGTGGAGCCAAGGATGAGGACCTCTGTCTTGTTCGAGTTCAGTTTCAGGCAACTGTTCTTCATCCATTCGGTGACGGCCTTCATTCCTTCGTGAAAGTTGGTTTTGGCGGTGGCCTTGGTGAGGGAGAGGATCAGCTGGGTGTCATCAGCGTATGAGACGATGTTGAGGTCGTGCGATCGGATGATGTTGGCGAGCGGTGTCATGTAGACGTTGAAAAGGGTCGGGCTGAGGGATGATCCTTGGGGTACGCCGCAGGTGATCTTGGTGGCTTCGGATCGGAATGTAAGGAGGCGGACTCTGGGTTCTGTCGGTGAGGAAGGAGGTGATCCAGTCCAGGGCTTTGTCGCGGATTCCTGCGTTGTGGAGGCATGTGCGTAGGGTGTGGTGGCAGACGGTGTCGAAGGCGGCCGAGAGGTCTAGGAGTATGAGGGCCGCTGTTTCGCCGTTGTACAATAGGGTCCTGATGTCGTCGGTGGCGGCGATGAGGGCGGTTTCGGTGCTGTGGTTGATAATATTATCATCTTTCTGAAGTGTAGTGATAGTGTTCCATTTTTCCCTCGAGATATTCTTCATTCTAGGCTTGGTGTGTACAAGTTTCAGCAGATCATCGCTGACTGTTTCATGAAATATGTCAATGTTGTCTTTCACATGTTTGTGGTATGTATCTGGATGTTACTCTAAAGTTAGTTTGGCTGGGTGCCCCTGTTTCAATACCTAGTATACGTAATGATTCATCGTCGTGTGTTGGGTCGAATGGGTTAGAGATCATGTTACTATTGGTAACCTGTGTCTGGTCTTGGAGATTATGTAATACCCCTAGTGTTTCAATGTCTTCAATAGCTAGCATAGATGGGTTACTCTCTACTAATCTGGGAGCAGTAATCTTGCTAACCTTTCTCCGTGTGGCATGCAATTTGAACAGTTTCACATTGCGTACAAATTTATACATATCAATGCATATTTGTGCATAGTCTTTTTGTGCATCATGGCAAAATGAGAGGCCTAGTTTAAGGACTTGTTCTTCAATGTCAGTTATTACTCGGTCTGATAAGTTCATTACCGTTAGTTGCTGTGTGTCGTCATCCATTACTGCCTCTTCGCATTCTGACCCCTTGTTCCCACACCAGTACTGCTGCTCTTTTCCCCTGCGGCGGCGTCTTTATTGGCTTTTGTTTTGGCGCCTCTTCCTCCTGGTTTTCCCCTGAATGAGTGTTCTTGGTTTCTTTGCATGAGGCAAAGTTCCTCGGAAAAAGAAAACATTTCTCCTGTGTTTGATGAGTTGCTGTCGAGGGATTCTTTATCAGAGCTCAAATCCGTTATGGAGCCACTCGCTCCTTTGTCTGCGATACCAAGTACTTTATCTCTTGTCATGTCAGCCCTTGCTTTGTCAAAATTCTCCGCTAAGGTAAGTATCCGCCCTATTCAGTAATCCTTCTCATCTCGTTGGAATTTTCTTTGTTTTCTTTCAATGACTTCTTTTTTAAAGGCTTTCACTTCTTCATCCACGGTGGCAAGTACTTTCTTAACTTCATTTTGATCTGTGTCTTTGTCGAGATTGTCCATGATTGAATCTGTTGCTCATCCCAGGCGTTCTTTATCAGAATATGCAGCATGGTTTTGGAACATGCATTTGTGTTGTCAGTCCACTCTTTGAGTAGCTGTGGTTTAGGGCTATTCAGAGTGGGAATAATGAAGATCCTTAATCCTCTAGGGACCCAGTTTACTTCAAGGTCCCACCACCTGCTTATCTCTTTCCTGCGCAGTCTCTCAGGCACATTGCCTTTCTGTTTGATACTCAGTGCTGTCTGTAGTACTGCAGGTTGGTTCCCAGCAGTCCCCGCTGTCTCTGGGTTCTTTTTTAAAATGAGACTCGCCAATGCCTTCTGTCCCTTCAAGAACTCCGTTGCCATTTTTTCTCAAACTCCGTAAATTTCGAACCGGCAATCAGTTCCCCTTACATCCGGCATCCGGCATGTGTAATGAGTTTACTCAGCGTACCTTGGCGTGACCGGGACCTAGGTCGTACCCTCGATAGTTACGATCCGTGCAGTTTATGGACAGCTTACTGTTTCGTTTAGCGTAGTTAGGCGCTCGCCTACCTGTTCCATGAATTCTCTTCAGTTGTATATAGAGCTCCTGCTCCTTGCGGTGAACAGCCGGCGGGCGTGTATATATATATCTATATCTCTCTCTATATATATATATATATATATATATATATATATATATATATATATATATATAGAGAGAGAGAGCGAGATATATATATATATGTATATAGATATATAGATATATATATATATAACCTAGTGGCGGTCACTAACCACTAAGTTGTTATAGTTAAGATTGCTTTTTCATAGGACTCTTATTTTTGGTGTTGATAATAACTTGGTACAATTTCACAAATGTCAACAATTCTTTCCAAAATGGTGCTACTATTTGACTGGTTTGTGCATGGAAGGTTTCGGGGTGGCCCGTCAGGTGGGGGCTAAGAAAAAGGGGAGTCCCAAAACACAAAATCCCAATGCATTTTTCCATAGACATATTTAAGACGTGCTACCTCAAAAACCGCTGAACGGAATTACACCAAATTTGTCAGGAAACAAAATCTTGGTCCAGAAAGAGTGTTTTTTGTCATTTAGTATAAATCAGGTCAGTAGTTTTTGAGAAATTAGGGATAAAAAATATTTGGATATCTGTTGGAGGGACTCTCATGAGAGCCCCTAAACCCAATTTAACAAAATAGAGTGTTCACATTGACCCAGAGGGCTTTTTTCCACTTGGGCCAACTCGTTCCAACAGGAGTATGGCTCCTGTAGGAGCGAGCGCTCTCATTGGCTGCCTCCTACATGAGGTAAAAACATGCGTTGTAAAGCCCTTCTTTGAAATGCCAGATATTCTGTTGGGGATGATGTCTTCTTACACTGCCATAATGTCACAAATCAGGCTGCACATGTATTCACTTGAAGAGTGCCATGGGAGGTTGGCCTCAAGCAGGGGGTCAATGGCAAAGGTCAAAACTCTGTGCGAGCTCCTATTGAGGAACAGCACTAACTTGTTGCTCGGCAGGCCTTTCCTCGACCCCCCCCTTCTGCAGGTGACCATTACCACAGACACCTCACTCACAGAGAGGCAAAAACCACCTCTACCACATGACAGTTCTGGGCATTGCTTACATTGTGAGGAAGATAACGCAAGTATCCATGATACTGATCCTAGTGGCTCCAACCCGGGTCACTCAACCCTGGTATTCCTTGCACCTGGAGAGGTCAGTCACCCCATATGAGAAACTGTTGCTAAAGCCGGACCTTCTAACTGAGCAACAGGATCAGCTCAGACATCAAAACCCCATATAGCTCAGTATGTCAAATTGGCCACTGAAATCCTAGAGTTCCGGTGCCTCGAGCTGTGAGAGGAGTCTATACCCAATCTGTGTGCCTAGTCTGTTGTTGTAATGGCTTGTTGTTGCCCATATAACAATTACATTTTCTCATAAGAAGGCCTCACAGCTTGTGCAAAGTTACCAAAGCTGAGTCAAGGATTCCCCACCAGAATCCAATTCACCTTTTTGCAACATATTGGTTGGACCTTGTGGGAGGTCAGTAACACCTCACATCACAAATTCTATATACTATAAATTAATTATTATTTAATGTATATTTTGAATGTGTACTTTTGTACAATTTTTATAACAATATATTATGAAGTATGCTAGTAGATTTCAGAAATGTTCATATTTAAGAGAATTATATGACTAAACCTGGATGTATAATATTTCTGTCTTGCAAGTAAAACCTGCAGCCTAAAACTCATATTCCTACATCTGTGTTCTGATCTTTAGTAAACAAACATCTGTAGTTATGTAGCTATATTTAATTAGTTTGGATGCCACTGTAGGGATCTTTCGAACATATGTTGCCAAAATACTATAAAAAGCAAATCTTAAAACTGATATTATTATGTGGAGGTGTCTACTGCTTCGTATCTAAAACGCATTGTGTTCATTGCTGAAAGTGTTTGTGCACATTCTCTTCATGAACTGTAGATGGTTTTCTGTGATATTAAGAAGTCATGGGAGGACTGCACAATAGCAGACACTATACTCGGGTTGTCCTCCTACCCTGTGTTAATTTGGTTCATCGTGGTGAGATCAAACTGACTCTATCGAACTTGCACGAGATAACATGCCACCGTAGTGTGCATGTAGTGGGAGCCAGATACACAGACTACGAGGCATATCAACAAGGCGGCGCTATAAAATGATCGCCGCTTTTGCAGCCATTTTCGGCCGAAAAGCGGCGATAATTTTATCGCTTTATCAGCAAGGTCACACTATCGCGTGAATCCTTGCCTTAGCGCCCTTTTCCGTAACGCCCAGCTTTGCATCTCTAATGAGATGCAAAGTGGGCGTTCCGTCCCAAAATAACTGGAGAAATGTCGCTAACCGACATTTCTCCAATTATCAATGGGCACGCTAACAAGCAAAGCGATGAGAAAAGTAGCGCCAACCGCGGTTATCTCTACTTTCCTTACGCCTGCTTTCAGGTTGACTTAGCCATTATATCCAATGGAAGGTGGATATAATGGCTAAGTCCACCCTGCCCTATCGACAAGCTATCGCCAAATGTTGTGCGATTATCGCTGGATTTACAGCAATAATCGCACATTTGGCAGCTTGCGCCTGGAATTTTATCGCTGTTGAGATAAGCGTTGCTGATAGCACGCTATCTCAGCGATAAAATTTGGCGTTAGCCGGCGATAATCATCCTAGCGCTAAGTGCGTTTAGCGTTAATTATCGCCGGTTGTTGATGATATGCCCCTACATTTGTTGACAGAGTTTTTGACATTGGTGAAATGAAGTTTGTTTAGGTATGGTCCCTGAGGTTGTGATTCGATTTTAGATGGGACACTTAGTTCTGAATGTATTGAAGTCCATACAGCAGTTTTTAGGAGAAGCCCATGTACACTATAATCATAGTGGCTCGGTGCAATGGCTTATATTGGACAATTATGCGTTATGTTTCATAAAGCTTTAGGGCAGGGGTCTCCAACCTTTTGTGTAGTGAGAGCTACTTCTGGTCAGTGAAAATCGTTGTGAGCTACTAAACCCCAAGCAACTCGCACATTTTTCCGACCCCTGATATATAATGCACTTCACTCAATTATAACACATGCTTCAACTCTGCATAGTCCATTTTCAGAAAATGCATAGTTCTTCACTCTGTTCAGCAACACACTGTCTGCTAAGCCTTGCACTCTCTGCCCAGCCTTCTACTTCCAGTAATCCAACTTCACTCTCTTGGCAGCTTTTTATCTCATCAAAATGTAGTCTACTTTACAATCGTTCACTTTGCAGTCTAGTTTTCGTTTAACTCAATTATGTTCTCACACTTTGTGCTGCACTGCACAGATTTCAGATGGCAGCATTCTCTCTGCGCCGTCCTGTCCTACACTAATCACATACCCATTTTCTCCAAAGTCATTCACTAACACTATAGCTGCCCACTGTGCGCAATCGCTACATACCCTTAAGGCACACACGTTTCAACTTCTTCCAAAAAGTTTTTTTGAATGTGTGTGCATCAATCTGTCTGTGACTCTGTGTACAATCCTTGTCATAGTGCTGCACCTGCTCAAAATTTCAAGGGGCGCCAGTGCATATTTGAATGTATTTTACTTATCATCAACTCAAAAACCCTTCTGCTCTACCTGTTAAGTTTTTGGTTAGCCCACCTCTAACAAAATGTTTGATGGGTCTCCTACCTACATAAACTCATTCCTGAGAGCTGGTGCCTTACTGCAAATGTGGGAGATTGGGAAGTATAAATGTATTTTCCCTTCTGACATTCTCCCTTTCTGTGGCTTGAATTTTGCAACTTTGCAGTCTGGCATTGAAAACGCAGAGAAGAAAAAGACAAAACCCATCAAAGGGACTCATTCTTTGAATTGTGACAATGCCCTGCTTCTGCCTGTTGACACGTGTAGCAGAAGAAACATTTGCAAAGGAAGAGGTACAGACCTATCTTTTTCAAAAACATGTACTTTCAGTAATGCTGAAGGTGCGAGTACTGTTCTAGTTGGCCCCAGTCTGACCTTCATTTTCAAAGTGCACCTCATATTAATTACAAAAATGCGGCTCAGTGCATGTGAGGCCCTTTGATTTCAACCTCGGCTGCCACCGCGCTTTACTATTGAATGAGGATGTAAAGTGCGGTGGCAGGCAGCGACGTTAGAATCCAAGATCCTTGCATGCTCTGAACTGCTTTCACTCTACTACACAAAGGCAAATATATAGCGCAGTGTAGTAATCAGTGAAAGGCTTTCACTGATTGCTACACTGGGCTATATATTTGCCTTTGCATGACTGACACCAGTTCAGTGCAGGCAAGCACCTTTGATTTTTATGCTGGCTGCCACTGTGCTTTATTAAAGGCAGGAAGATGTAAAACACAGTAGCAAGAGCCGCCTTTAGCGCTGGTGGCGGCCAGTGCAACAATGCTTGTGACCCCCCCCAGTGACCACCTCTGCTACGGATTCCTTCATAACCATACTTTAACAGTCCCCCTCAAGCCTCCATAACACTCTCTCCCAGATGCATTTATTTTAATTAGTTTTATAGCGCCACTCCTACCAACCAGAGTAAGGTGTCATAACATCAGTACATCACACAAATTACACAGAGACAATCAATCAGTGAAATGTTACATAAGACAGGGGACAAGAAGGTATAGGAGCCACAGGTCATCCATACAGGTAGACAGGATCGTTTAAGAGTGCTTGGTCAGGAGAGGCAGAAACACAGAATTTAAAACCTAACACCATGGTTGGGGGATTCTAATAGGAATTGATTTCCACCCAAATGAACCTATTTTGCAACTGCTGGGGGAAATCATAACGGCCCAGGAGCCAGCCTATACCTTGCAGTTTTCATTCAGCCCTTTGATAAATTACTTGCTCACTGTTCTACATTAGGATTTTAACTCCTAAAGAGCTTGCAACAATATGGTCTCTCTAACAAAAGTAGTAACCCACTGACCTATTTACATTTTATATATGCACTTTGTGATCTGCACCTTCTTTGCAGCAGGCATAGTAACCCTCTGTGCTACCTTATGCTGAGTAAAAACTTCCTTTGCAAGTTTACAGATTATTACACAAACGATCTCTCTCCGTTTCCAGGAAGTACATTCATAACCCAGTTTGACATTTTTATTATTGGCTGGAATTTGTTGGAGGCCAGGAAACCAGTAGTAGGTGCTTTTCTATCATTTTGGCGCCCCACATGAAGTTAGCACCCGGTGGCATAGGTCGCGCCACCCTAGCAGCACAGTACATGCATGGACTTTTAATTTGAATGTCAGCTGCCGCTGTGCTTTATTACTGTTAAGGCAAATGTAAAGCATGGTGGCAGCCGATGCTAAAATCAAAGGTCCGTGCATGCTCCGAGTCTGAACTGCTTTCACAGTCATGCAAAGACAAATATATAGCAGAGTGTAGAAATCAGTGAAATCCTGTTAAATCAAAGGTCCATGCTTGCTAGTCTAAACCAGGCCTGCTAACAGCTGGCACAGTCATAAAAAGCCAAATATATAGCGCGGTGTAGTAATAAGTGAAATGCTTTCACTGATTACAACACCGCGCTATATATTTGCCTTTGCATGAATTTAAAGCTGTGCAGTGCAGGCAAGCTCTTAACGATGGCTGCCACCGTGGTAACGGTCAGTGCCTGTAAGGAAATTTGCTGTTAACGTTGGCTGCCACTGCACTTTATTCCTACTGCATATGTAAAGTAAAATACAAAAAGGAGATCACAGCATATAAAGCTTTGATAAGGTAAGAGAAATCTTGTTGTTTCATTCAGGAAAGAGCCAGCAAAAAATTCATTTAAAGTATTATTCCTGACGGTGAAAAAGCTTTCTAATGTTCCCTCAAATAATATATCCGAAGCCAGTTCCTCTTTTTGTAACCTTTGCTTCTCGCTTTCAAACCAAAGTGGAACACATTTTTACCAAGGTCTCCTAATCCTCTACGCTTTCAGTTGAAGAAATCAACTTGAGCCATTATATAACTCTAACCCCACGGTTTCGGAGTTTACCCACTGACCAAAGAGCAAGTAATTAACCTGATTAAAGTCACGAGGTCAGGCTCACCTTTTCACCTTGCTCTGCTTCCATCATGCCCCTGGCCCCTGAGGTTATTGCCAACCATCTCATGGCTATCTTCAATAAAATTATATTAACTGGACAGTTTTCTACTGTGGTGGCAGCCGCTGTTAAAATAAAAGGTACTTGCATGCACTTTAACGGACTAATCTGCTTTCACTGACTACCACACTTTCTTTTGCCATTGCGCAGTAAAGTCAGTGAAAGTGCATTAGTGCAGGCAAGAAGCTTACATTTTCACATCGATTGCCACCGCGATATCAGCCCAGTGCCTGCTCGGTCAGGGTCCCACTTACCTTATAGCTGCTCGATGTTACCGACTCTGCTACTGCTCGGTCAGGGGCCCACTTAACTCACAGCTGTTCCGGGAGGCCCAAATAGAAAACAAATGCGAAGCGCGATGCCAGCCTGGAAAAGGCAGGTGGCGCGTGACTAGGAGGAATAACGTTACGTTCTTCAGCCCGCCCAGCCCCAGCTAAGCTCACTTCAGCCAATTAGAGCAGCTGGTGTGTGTGAGGGCGGGCCAGGGCTGATATTTGTGAAAGAAAATGACGGGATACAAAATAAAATTCTTAATGACGTCTCAATAATTAAATAGCAGCGCGAGCTACTCTCAGAGGGTCGGCGAGCTACCGGTAGCTCGCGATCGACCGGTTGGAGACCCCTGGACTAGATCATTTGCATGCATGGTGAGTATTACATGAGGCACGACGTTAATGTTGAGTGTTTTTTATGGCTGTATCCCTTGCCTGTTCTTAGTAAAAGAAGGTTGTGCAAGGTGCATTGCTCCAATGCTCCTGGTCAGATAAATAGGAAAGTGCTGATTGGTAAATGTGACCTGAATCATTGAAATCATATTTGCTGCCTTAACACTACAAAGTAAGGTAGTTGGCATCATGAAATACAAAGAAATACTTGTAAAACAGACAGGATTCAAAGATCACTGATGAGGCAAGCGTTGGGTCAAACAGAGGTAAGTTTCTAATCTTGGTTTAGTAAATGTTTGCGAAAGTAAAAGATTCCATTTACAAAAGTTAATTCTGGTTTTGCTCTCACAAGTTCTACTTTTTCCATTGATTCTTGTGTTGTAATGTTCATGAACTGTGCACAGCCTGGTTCTGTTTGCAGTTGCTGATTGCTGCGAACATCTTCTTTGCAGTGGGCAGCAGTTTGCACAGCAGATACAGCAGCAGAACCCAGAACTCGTGGAGCAGTTGAGGAATCATGTTCGGAGCCGATCTTTCAGCGGCAGTGCCGAAGAGCATTCCTGACACGAAGAGGGAAGTTGTGATGATACGACTCTTCAAGGTGAGTACTGTATTTAGTGTCATTTTTGTGCTAGGCTTCATGGGCAGAGGTTCACCACTCCGTACTGCTTTGGGAAAGCTTATGAGCTTACTCAACCCGCGTGAAACGGTTGTGTAATCGAAAAACGCATTCCTTAATAGCTCATGCCTTAACCACATGGTCTAAACCCCGACCACGTCTTTACCACGCATGCCTTTACCAGGCAATTTTGTGGTAAAAACATGTTTGGTAAATGGGCATGTGTGGTGAAGATCACACTCCTGCCCTTCTGCCCTAAACCCTAAAGATACCCTAAACTTAAAATACCTACTTCTCGCCTACCCCAGCCCAACTGCCCCCTCGACCTGAAAACTGCCCCTAACCTGTCTCCTACCATGAGCCCTACAACGCAGCCCCCTTAAAACTACTCCGACCCCAGCCCCCTCCCTGAGTCCTAAAACAAGCTCCTACCCCTAAAACCGAACCCCAACTACCCCCACCCCAGCCCAACTGCCCCTTTCCTGTCCCCACCCCAGCCCTGAAAACTACCACGACCTCCAACCCCCAAAACCACCCCCAACCCGGGTGTTCCCGGGTGAAACACTTCAGCTGACCCCATTTATTTAAAAATGGGGGACTGTTCACAATAAAACATTATTTCAACACACAATAAGCCCAAGCCTCTTTATAATATGGGGCCATTAACTTGGAAACAACTCACAATGCACTTCATAATAGATCACTTGGTTGCCAAACTTTCCAGGGCAACTTTCAAAACTTGGGAGGCTGGTCACATGGAGAGGAACAAGCCAGCTGCTTAGGAACCCTATTTACCATTATAAATCTAAGAGCAGTGCCTACCATTTGGTCAGCTCAAAACCACTTTTCTTGGTGCAACTAATATTTTTTTAATTTAAGGCATACAAAGACTTTCTATTTAAACCTTAAGGTTATCATGTCTTTCAAGCAAAACACTTTATAAGCCTTAACATCTTTATTTCTTTATCTTCCATTAAGTGACGTAAATCCCATGTGCAGCAGAAGATTTCACACAGAACAATTCTGTTAATTTACTGAACATTGCTATATTTGGAAACCAAAACTCACCCTTGAGTACA
The DNA here is from genome assembly GCF_964204655.1 of Triturus cristatus. Lineage (NCBI taxonomy): Eukaryota > Metazoa > Chordata > Amphibia > Caudata > Salamandridae > Triturus > Triturus cristatus. The sequence continues at coordinate 423,142,031 of NC_140581.1, read as the reverse complement.
GTTTATTTTACGATGGAAAATGTGTCTCTGTTTCATTTTCAGGGGCAGGTTGAAGTGGACATTGGCAGTCCAAGGAACAGTGCTTGGTTGCTTCTGGCAGAAGATTCCTTTTGAGTCAACCGTACAGGGTAGAGTTGAGCATGGCAGGGCTTGCCATACTTACTTCGCTTTCAACATTCTTATGAAGACATTTCAAGTCTGATCCTATATTCAGAGTCCTGGAATGTGAATGAAAGTGTGAAAATGAACTGAACTCATTTGTCTTCCCATCTTACATGTAAACCATCTGGTTTCGGGGAATACGCTGCACATTAGGCACTCTTCACTTTGCACCGAAACCATGTTAGTTGGTACTGAGTAACTTGCTTTAGAAGTCAGTTACATTCAGTAGACTTGTTTGTCTCCCGTACAGACCTTTAAATAAACTGAAGACATGAACTGTTGAATCTATTGACTACCTGTTATAGAGTAACGGACATACAGTGTGCCTAGCAAAGTAACATTAAGCTAAGTCTATACTAAAATAAGCTTTCTGTATGTAAAATCTGGTCTACGAGAAGGAATTTATGGCACTTCTGAAGATAGCCAGTGGTAATTTGTTGTATGCTGAACGTCTACATCCTCACTGCTAGCATGCAGCAGTGTTTGAATTTAAGAAATGCTAGATGCATGGAGCTTAACTCGGATTTAAAGTTGTTACTGGTGACATGTACTGCATAAATATTATTCCGCTAGCCACCATTGTTAAAAAAATTCAAATTTGATTTGATGGAATATAGTGACTTCCTTCTTATGTGAGGTTATTAATTTCTGTTGAAATGCCTTATTCTCATTGGAATTCTGGTTCAAAGTACTGTAACGTTATGTTGGTGTCACCATACTTGGCCGTGTGAACTCCCTTGAGACTTTTTAAGCTATGTGATTCAGGCAGATGGAACAATCTTTAGAAAATCCAATTGTTCCACCTGGAGCATCTCCCTGTTCTACAGGTAGGATTTGCACTCTGAGATTTCAGTGTCTAGTTTTAGAGTTTCACAAAATGAAAGAATTCTGGAAGAAGAGGCGCAGAGCACTATATACGGGCAACCAGATGCTGCACCCAAACTAAATCTCAGGTAAAAGTTACCTATCCAGACTTTATAAAGATAGTTATCAGCTCTGGCCAAGCTAATAAAGACCTAATTTTGAAACTAAATCAATATGGCAATAGGGATCTCTGTGATGCCATGCAGTAAGAGCCAAGCCAGGTAACTGGGAAACAAAGGAGCCCAGTTCCTAGCTAGGATGCGAGGCCAAGGCCACAAGATGAAGAGTATTCAGTTTAGTATCTAACCTTAGAAATACCGGATGACAGCATCATGAAATCTAAGACATCCAAGGCTTTGATCTCAGGCATTAAAGAACACACCATGGTTGTTTATGGAAATAAATTAGTGTTCCTAATTGTATCCAAAATCACGATGAGAGAACCAAAGGATGCCCTGTTGAATCAATGTCTGTCTGGTTCAAACATAAAGTGAGCAATGGTCTTATATGGTCTCACGACCTAAAATTGGCTAGTAGGTTAAGCATCCCAGAATAGGAAAATAATACAGTGTGTGTCTTATTAGAATCTGGGTAGAGTAACTTATTAAAGATCTAGAAAAAGTGAAGAAGCCTTCAAAACAGAGTATCATCGCTTGAATTACAATTTTGCCTCTTGGTTAATGGACCAGTAGTGACCAAAACAACTGTAATAATCATCTTTATAATACCCTAGTATGGTCCATGTGAATAACTCAGTCAATCACTCAGATTGCATCTCACAGCTTTATGGAAGGGCCATGGGGTAAGTGTTGAAGATGAGATCGCAAATCGAAACAACTGACCGATGATGCTCATGCATTGACTCCTGGTGTTTACCCGAGGCCTGTGAAATTGGACAGAGAAATCTTACACGCACCACCCAACGTGGTGAACTGATACAATGAAAGGGTCTCTCAGCCTATAATAAGAGACTGTGACTATATCCTATCAGTAAAAGGACCTTATCCTCTCTTGTTGATCTGAATTACTGTTCCATTTACTTGAGTGAATGTTATAATTTCCCTTTTTCGTGCACTGTTTATCAAAACATGTTTTTTTAATTTCAAACTATGGTTGTATGTTTCAGCCAGGCCTCGAATGTGAAATATACTTGTTAACTTTCTACACTATCCCGATCAGAAAGATGTGGCTGTGTGCAGGGCTCTTGCTACGGTATTGTTCTTACATTCTTCCTGCCCTCTTTAGCTGTAAGGTGGTTCAGTTGGTTGTTGTTTGAGATCTCCTTGGTGGGGGTGGCTGTTGCACTGATAAATGTCACAAATAATTGTCTGGAACATAAAAATCCCTCTTTGCTGTTGGAGGGTACAGTGGTATCATCCCCAATTATAACAGTCTGGATTCTTAGATGCTCATGACAATCGCTCCTGCAGTGTTTTGTTATTTGCTTAGGATGTGACAGAATTCTGCAATGATCAACAACTCCAGAACAGATGCTCATACACCCTGCCAAACCTTAAGGTCTATGGCTCATCCATGTCACTGCCTTTTCACTAACAACTTTGCTGAGTGACCACATTGTTCTGGGAGTGACTTCCACAGTACGTCATACTTTTTTAGTGTATCAGGAATTAGAGCCTTACCTTTACGTTTACATTGCGGGATACTTCACTCCAGAAGCTGTGTACATGCGGGCAAACCCAGAGGACATGAAGTGTAGTGTCCTTAAACCCACAAAAGAACATCTTGCTGCTTTACTGGTAGTCATGTTGTTTCTTGTGAATCAAACTATAGGACGAATCTCATATCCACACGCGAAACAGGGTACACGGATAATGCCAAAGAGCTAGGTCCCAACAGGTACTTATTCGTATCTATCTTCGTTTTATAGTAATTGTACACCAGAAGTCCCCTCGGTAATCCTGTCTGTCAGTTGAAGGTGAGCAGATAATTTTGTCGGGGCAAATATACATCTACATATTGTTTTGCCAACAATTCACACATTTTAATCTCATGTATAAAAGCGTGAATTTGTAGACTCGCACACAAGCATTATATAAAAGCATGCATGTTTGTATCATTGCAGTCATATGCCGGTTCACATTGGCATGTTTGTATCATTGCAGTCATATCTCGGTTCACATTGGCATGTTTGTATCACTTCAGTCATATACCGGTTCACATTGGCATGTTCATATCTTTGCAGTCATATGTCGGTTCACATTGGCATGTTTGTATCATTGCAGTCAAATGTCGGTTCACATTGGCATGTTTGTATCATTGCAGACATATCTCGGTTCACATTGGCATGTTTGTATCATTTCAGTCATATACCGGTTCACATTGGCATGTTCATATCTTTGCAGTCATATGTCGGTTCACATTGGCATGTTTGTATCATTGCAGTCATATCTCGGTTCACATTGGCATGTTCGTATCATTGCAGTCAAATGTCGGTTCACATTGGCATGTTTATATCGTTGCCGTCATATGTCGGTTCACATTGGCATGTTTGTATCATTGAAGTCATATCTCGGTTCACATTGGCATGTTTGTATCATTGCAGTCATATCTCGGTTCACATTGGCATGTTCATATCTTTGCAGTCATATGTCAGTTCACATCGGCATGTTTGATCATTGCAGTCATATCTCGGTTCACATTGGCATGTTCGTATCATTGCAGTCAAATGTCAGTTCACATTGGCATGTTTGTATCATTGCTGTCATATGTCGGTTCACATTGGCATGTTCGTATCTTTGCAGTCATATGTCGGTTCACATTGGCATGTTCGTATCTTTGCAGTCATATGTCGGTCACATTGGCATGTTTGTATCATTACAGTCATATCTCGGTTCACATTGGCATGTTTGTATCATTGCAGTCATATCTCGGTTCACATTGGCATGTTTGTATCATTGCAGTCATATGTTGGTTCACATTGGAATGTTTGTATCATTGCAGTCATATGTCGGTTCACATTGGCATGTTCCTATCATTGCAGTCATATGTTGGTTCACATTGGCATGTTTGTATCATTGCAGTCATATCTCGGTTCACATTGGCATGTTTGTATCATTGCAGTCATATCTCGGTTCACATTGGCATGTTCGTATCATTGCAGTCAAATGTCGGTTAACAATGGCATGTTTATATCATTGCAGTCATATGTGGATTCACATAGTAGGCTAGAAACACATTTGTGCTTACAGCTAGGATGTGCAAATCACAGACTTAGTCTGCTTTTCATGAATCGGACACATACACTTGGTAGACAGATGCAGGAAATAGTTTATTGTAAGCACAACGTTTTCTTAATGATTGACAAAAACATTCTTTTGATGCTAAGCCTGTCAAATGAGAGTCAACATTTCAGATCTGCTGTAAGCGTCTCATTTGCCATCTTCAGGACTATGCAAAGTGTAGAGGAAAGCACCTAATACAGCTCAAAACGCAGGAAGGACAACAGTTCCTCGAATCAATATCATGTGCTAAGAGGCTTTCCTGTATTTCTGATCCAGGGATAGTGCAGATACTTCCTCAGAGGGCATCCACTTCAAGGGGTGTTAGAGAATTGCCACAGGGTTGTTGAATCGTTCAGTGTTCACAACTTCCTAAGGCCATGTATGCAATCTTCAGTATTCGTGTGTGCTGACAATGGACATCTGAATGATTCTGTGTCCTCTTTCTGCCCTTTGCCAAGTCCCCAATGCGTTCAGTGGGTCTTACCTTCACAGAAATCCCCATGGCAGTGCAGATGTTATCGACTGTGTCTATCTGGATCTGGCTCCCAGAGCTTTCCCTCGGCACTCCAGAATATGCTGGTACAACACCAAAGGGATTATTTTATTATTTTAAAATGGGAAAGTGTGACGTACCGGCGGCACAAAGCCCCCAAATTCCGCTTTCTCTTCTCCTTGTATGCTGTGCTGCATGATGTCACAGCCTCATTCGGGGACATGTTTACAACTAAATGGCACAGTGCGGCGCTGCAAACAATTTAGCAGCACCACGCTGCGTCTTTTGAAAAACGCAGGGATACACCATAGTGACAACATTACGGTGCACTCCTGTGTTTTCCCTTGCACCGCCGTAAAAAAGCTGCCTAGTGCCAGCACAGGCACCCTTGCACCATGGTGCAAGGGTGCCTGCGTTGCAGGGATGATTGTGGTTGTGCAGGAAGGGACACAAAAACCATCATTAAGGCCATTTTGCTCCATCTATTTGTGCTGCATTCTGCAGCACACAAAGAAAGAGCAAAAAACAAGAAGAAAAAAAGTATTTCTCCTTGTTGCGCCACTCCAACACCTCCTCTTCAGTAGGCGTTAGGTTTTGGCCCTGCCTCAGATTTAAAGGGAACAAGAGGGAAGGGGGATGTTGCAGGATGCACCCTGCCAGTTATATCCTAAAGTAGCAACAAAACTGTAGGTGTCACAGATAACCTCATTGGAAGGAGACCCAGAATCCTGTGTATAAGTGTGCCTGAGGACCCAGGAATTACAAAAACAAAATTCAAGGCAAGCCCTAGGTGCCATGCTTCATCATTATGGGGACGAATTGTCTCCCTGATTACAGAGAGTACTTTGTGCAGGGATGGTGCGGGTTGCAAAGTTTCAGCCTGCAGATAATGTGGTCTCTACCCAGAGGTAATAATTTACAACGGGGCGTCAAGGAGATGATAAAATAGAGTCAGGAGATGTAGGAGTGTTAGGAGGAAAAATGCTCCTACGCATCCTCAGCCCATTTTCCTGTCTCCTGGGCATCCTGTAATTGTAGATTTCTCACAGTTCGGTCGTGATTGGTCTGTTGTTACTTAAAGGAACCTAGCATAGCACATTCATTGCAACACTTACAGACCTGCTACTGTGCATTGTTGACCGCCCGAAAGAAGCTGGTGGATGATTTCTGCTGAAAGTTGAGCTTCTTTCAGAGTGAAGGACAGAGAGAAGGGGTGGTAACCGATATCAGGGCAGATAAATGATGGGCAGATGTAGAACAATTGTCCAGCCATGAACACTGTCAAGGTGAAGCAGGATACTAGGAAAGGTTTATTAGATGAGGTTACGAAGTTAACAGCTTTTCTATATTCTAGAAGGATTTCATGGGTGATGTAGTAGCCAGTGCAAACAAACGAGAGAGAGTGAACGGCTTATGACATTTGGATATGAATGTGCTAGTTTTAGGGTATTGGTGGGGCTGGAGTTGGTCGGATGTTTGGATGGCTACAGTTGGGGAGTTAAGAAGACCAGCATGCTTGAGGCATTCCGATGGTTCTAAACTAGAGACATCTTGACAGTTTTGTAAAGGAAGCTGTGTCCTAAGCAAGTAAGTCCTTGAACCTTATGAATGAAGGAGAGGGAGAATAAACAGTGTCACACTAATTGGTAGCGTAGAAGGCCGGCAGAACCATAGTGTGTGCTGAACCTGAAATGGGAAGGGTTTTATTTGTGAACTGTATTTTATGGATGCTTTCCCACCCTAAGCAATGTGGCTATGAGCCAGGATTGAGAAGTTGCAGTCTTGAAACAAACGTTCCCACATGACCTGTATTACTTCAACAATAGCTCTAAGTGGCCACTGTCCCAACACCTACTACTGCAGGAACAACATGGCATTGGTTTATGTTTTTTTAATTAAATTTTTTATTAGTTACTTATCTTATTGGTCATCTTATCACATTACTTAACTGGCATATACGATACATCTTTTGCAATCATATAGCCATATGCATATGAATTCTTGATAAAATATGTTTCTCATATACGTTTTTTAGATTTACATATATACAAAACCAAAACACGACGTACATTTATATAAACATATACATTTTTTTTACTTTATTCATCTCATTTTTGATCTGCATCAATAGATGTATGTGTACTCCCCCATATACCATTTCACTCACTCCTTTATCACCAAGCCAACACATTCTCACTCCCAACTGTTTATTCATGCCACAGCCTCCTACCACATACACTATAGATTACAACTAGGAGAAATCTGCAATTTCTTTTTTTGCTGTTTTGTGGTCTGGGGTTTTCCAAAGATACAGTCAACGCACATTTCTGTGGAACAGGTATCTAACCACCTTCATCGGGACTACACGATCCACACTATATCCTATGATGAATCCATATCGTGTAATCTGCAATGTAGCATACAGGAACAATAATTTATGTGGTCAGGACATTAAAATTACATCATTTTTACTGGATCTTAAACTATAACTTGCCAGGTTAGCCATTGTAGATCCTTTCTTTATAATCGCTCCCCATATTAGGGGTATATTTGAAAGCTCAAGGTGATGTGAATAAGTAACCTTTGTGAAGGTGCTTACCATATACTTCCTCTTTTACTGATACACCACTGTCCAGTGCGTGTTCAAAACTGCAGTGAAAAGACAGAGTTTCATTTTGCGCATTGTGATAGTGAGAGTGAGATCAGCAGGAAAACAGAATTAAAGCCAAATCCCTGTTGCTTGCAAGAGTACAACAGATTGCCTCCAATGTCACCACCATAGGGCATACCAGACGTTGTCTTTGTTTGGTTGCCAAAATGCACCTTCTCCTCATGTACTATGACAGGGCTCGCATGGATAAAAGGGTCTCTGTCTGCCAATGGATGATTCAGTCCCTTATATAAATGGTCCTGTTGAAAGTGGCAAACATATCTTACACCTGTGCTTGTCCTATAGTAGTGCGGAGGCATTCAGGTAATCAAATCTTTTCCCTGTTAAATCTTCGCGAAACTTGGTGATAGGGTGGTGCCTGGTGTAACAGCCATGGAAGCACTACAAACATTTGGTTTCACAGATGAAGAGTTCAACACATTGTTAGGCCAGGCCTCTCATGTGATAGTGTCCAATGTAGATAACAGTGAATGGACCAAATTGCTAAATTAAAAACAAAAAACAAAAAAAGAACGGCATCGCATGCAGTTAATGTTAGAGTACCTTAAAGCAGGGGGGATCTCATCAGGACTAAGAGTAAGAAATGTTGCGGCGCAATTTGTAGAGATACGAACATTTCTAGAAAGATGGTCTTACATAGCGAACAGATGTGCATGTGATTGGATGATATTAATTGTGGAAACAGCAAGTTATGCTTTAAGATCCAGTAAAAAATGATGTAATTTTAATTTTCTGACCATATAAGTTATTGTTCCTGTATGCTACTTTGCAGATTATCCCATTTTGATTCACTATAGGATATGGTGTTGATTGTGTAGTCCTGATGAAGGTGGTTTGATACCTTTTCCACCGAAATGTGCGTTGACTGTATGTTTGGGTAACCCCAATCCATAACACAGCAACAAAAGAAATTGGAGATTTCTCCTAGTTGTAATCTATAGTGTATGTGGTAGGAGGCTGGGGCAGGAATGAGTGGTTGGAGTGAGAATGTGTTTGCTTGGTGATAGAAGGAGTGAATGATATGGTATATGGGGGCGTGCACATACATCTATTGGTACAGATCGAAATGAGATGAATAAAGTAAAACAAAATGTATATATAAATGTATGATGTCATGTGTTTTGGTTTTATATATATATATGTAAATGTAAAAAAGTTTTTGAGAAACATATTTTATCAATAATTCATATGTATATGGCTATATGTTTGCAAAAGATGTACTGTATATGTCAGTTAAGTAATGTGATAAGATGACCAGTAAGATAAGTAACAAATAGAAAATGAAATACAAAAATGAAAAATACATAAACCAATTCTATGTTGGTATTCCTCCAGTAGTAGGTGGTTGGGATAGTGGGAACTTAGAGCTATTGTTGAATTATTACAGGTCATATGGGAAATTTAGTTTCAAGATGTTTTGTTTTCCCCTTTTCCCAGACCTAAAACAAATACTTTTTAGGGGGAACCTTTTTTCTTTTTGTTCAGGAGTTGCAGTGCCACCATTCCACTAGGCTAGGTAGTGCTGCAGCCATAAGGTACTGCAGGAGCCAAATTACTCTAAGAGACCAGAAAAGGGAGAACATTCCACCAGGCAAATTTGTATTTTGCTTGGAGTGGTGGAAATCCTTTCAAGGCACTAGCTGAAACCAGAATTTCGATGCCATCTCAAAGCAAGTGAGTATAAAGTGAAAGTGCAAAAAGGGTGTTGTATTCTAGTGTGATTCGAGTGGCTGTGAAGAGATACTCTTAATATGAACTTACAATGATCACTCGAAGACTAAAAGGAGACCCCTTTAGAAACGCTGCTTTAGAGAGAGTTGAGACTTTATTAAAGCACAGGGGCAGACTTTGTCAAAGTGCAGTAGGATTCATGTTTTTTAAAAGCAGAGAAATCTACCACAGTACAGGAGCATCTGTCAACATAGGGGTATATTCACAAGAACATGTGATAACTACCACAAAAGTAGCGTAACGCAACTTCCAATATCACAGCCTATCGCGGGAAAATAACCCTGTGTCAACGTAGCATTCACAACAAGGTGGTAGAATGCAAGTGTCACCAGATAACGCACCAAATCTCTGCTTGAAAATCAACGCCACGCCGCATAAATGCGATCCGCGAACGCAAAAAGAAAAGCAATGAGGCCAAGCGCGGTACAAAAAGTAGCGTAAACCAGCCACAGGCCTGCAAATCCCACGAGTCTGGCGGAACAATGAACCATAAAAACCTCACAAAAATACACCAAAAACAATCCAAAGTGTGTAGCAACATGGATGCACCCTGACACAGCGCAGGGGCCAACTCGAACCCCACAACTCCTACAGACTACCAGCAAGGAACAACGGGGTCGAGGAAGGCCAAGGGGGAGAGGAAGACAGGGTGCAGACCGCAGGAAAACAAGACCAGCGTCACGGAGGTGACAGAACACTACCAGCAACTGACTCACTAGCAGACCACATGGATTGCAGTCGGAGTGCCGAGGAGGCCAATCCAGGAGGCCAATACGCACCGGCATGACGTGACTACCTAAACCAGGCACAAACCCGCTGCCAACAGGAAGGCAGCAACGGCGACAGGGGGTGGCAGTCCAGCGCCACCGGAGGAGCTGAAGGAAACCCAGGCCACAGTTATCAGTGTGGAGACGGTGCAAGGAGTAGGGAGTACGGACATAGCTCGAGAGGACATGACACAACATCAACAGGGAGTGCAATGAACAGAGACTGGGGGGACGGCGGGAGTGGGCACAATGGCATACATGCACAACGAGGTGTAGCACACTGCACACCCACAATCACCCAGGCCCCATCCCCTTGGCACACTGCAGCACACCCACATTGACGACAATGAGGAACAACGTGCATAGCCGACACTGCAGAACAGAGGACACAACTGGCTCCGCACATGAACAGAAACATGCCTACTACATCTGACGGAGCCGCAAACTGAAATGGAAATGTACGTGTACGACCTCACATACGTCATGGAGACCAAATGCACACTGTCCCGCAAAAGAATCCAGCACCCTTCAAACAGTCACAATGTACATTGCCATACAGTCTGCATGCAAACCTGCACAATGCGCCAGCATATATGGTAACACAAAGTCAATACGCACTTCCCCATCACATCGCAGAGGGGCACAGAACACCTTCAGCAGAGCACAGAATACAACACATCAGTGATGCCGGAGAGGACCACCACACCGTCGACACCGACGCCCTACAACAGCACGTGGATATCCCACGCAACCCCCCACCAGGACCCGGACAGCCAAGCTACTCAGAGGAGAACAGACCACACAGCAGGAATCACCAGCAAGCACAGCTGGCTCACGACACTTCACCCACCCACACATCGCACCCCAATGCCATGTTCCTGCATGCCAAAAGGAGGTGGCCCAACAGGTGTGGGTGGGGGCCGAACCCATGGAATGCGAACCAGGACACATACGAAGGTGTCTCTCACCCTTCAGGGGCCACCAACACCGTCATAGAGACACATGCAGATGCACATTCACAGTACAGAACCACGGGCAGGGGCGCTCAAATAGTAGTCACACACCCATGTTGGCTCTGCGTACGACGGCCCTGCCCACTCCCCTTACGAATTGAGTGGGCGACGACAAAGCTACATGTCAAAGCTCCAACCCGCTGCCTGTGGTGACACATCTGCATCCAATGTACACAGCACAATGTAATGGCTTAGGGCCCAGGGCCCTCATGCATACAACAAGACCACAGGGACACACGCAGATATCATGTTGAACATGGCTACGGGCACATGCGCCCAGCCCCTTTATTGGCAGGGCCACATGTACAGTGATGCCTGTGCTGGATGTGTGTGGGTGAGTGCAAGCCATTCCGCACGGAATGTCTGGTGCTGGCAACCACTTGAACATTAGACACCAGTGCAAAGGAAACGGAAAACACATGCATAGGACAGCCAACATGCAAACAGAAGTGTCCGTGAGTTGCAGTGCACTGGGGATGGTACACTAGTGATGAGCGCGCCCATGTGAAGAAAAAGTCTTGGATTGTGGATTGTGTCCCTCCGACAGATACCTGATGCAGATGCAGTGGGGTGTGTCATACCTGCATCATCTTCCCCATCAATGTCTCAGGGCCCCCACACTGTTTGAGGTAACATAGCTGCGCAACCTCTCCACAGCTCAAAACTCAATCAGTAATGGACAATGGCTTGCGGTGCACTGAGTCACTGGCACCTGGATTGCTGAGCAGGGTATCAAGCCGATGATGCCATCCACGACAGGTCTGAGCAACTCCGTAAGTCTGTCAGGACCACCGTGCCGACTGTGGCAGATGGCTGGTGGAGGTGGTCCTTGCGGTGGTGACGTGTGCCTCCTGCGGTGATGCCACGTCCGGGCCGATCAGGTCTCGATTTGGTGTGTGAGCCCTGGTGGGACGCTGTTGGACCCGGAGGCTGCATATAGCGCAGGGCCACAGAGAAATGGTGTCGATGACCCCAAGGCCAACGCTTCAGGGGCCATCCAATATCTCAGAGGAAGGGGTCCCGGACCTGACAAGTACAGAGTTAGTGGCCCCAGATGCACAGCGGCTGGCACAGGCACCCCGCCACGGGGTGGTGACTTGCGGTGCAGTCAGTTGGGCCACACGAGCTGAGCGGGTCCTCATCAATGTGCGAGGTGTATGTTGCGGAGGGTTTTGGGGGACAGTGTCCTCCAGGGCATGACGCCGAAAGGGTTGATTTTATCCGAAAGCAGCAAATGGAGGAGTGGAATGCGACAGCCTCGTTGCCCCCACCAATTCGTTATCAGCTACATGAGGATGAAAACTGCCCCCTAGTCCATAGACTCAGACGCCACCAAAGTTCGACCAGAGAGTGTCCATAATTGTCGGGGAACAGACTTAGTGGCACCGGGGCTGAGAGGGGATGCTGTCTGCGATGATGCCGGTACGCTGATATGAACTCAGCCATTGCAAAATGAAGAGTCTGTGACCTATTGGACCGCAGTGTAGGCCGGAGGCAGCGGTCAGCAGTGGCCCACAGCCACGTGTCGTTGTCTGGCGAGGCACAGAGTTAGTGACACAAGGGCAGATGATCTTGTTCTCTCCGGACTGCAATGCATCATCCTCTTACGCCTCTCTGTGCGTGCGATGACATGTATTCTGCCTTTTCAATAACCGATGTTCAGTTCCAAATCTGTGACCCACTCGTGCGCAGCGTAGGCCAAAGGCAGTAGTCCGCATAGGGCCATAGACACGTGTGATTGTGATGCCATGCACAGACTTGTTGGCACCACATCGAGGTGAGTATAGTGACTTGTACTATGCCTTAAATGGTGCTCACTGCCATGGTGTAATCAAGACTCAGTTCCAAATGTCTGACCTACCTGACCGGGGTGTAGTTCTGAGGCAGCGGTCAGCACGTTCCAATCACCGAGTGTCGCCAGCATAGGTTGGATGGCCCCACCGGCCTCCGTAGTTCAGGTTCAGTGGCACCACGTGTTCGGACACCTCTGTGTATGTGACCCTGGTTTCGTCCGGACTGAGGCGCATCTTCCTCTTACTCTTCTCCGTGCGACCATTGGTGTGGGCTCTGCCATTAGTGATTTGCGCCTAGGTGCTGGATGTGGGACCTACTGGTCCGCAGGAGAGTCCTGGTCCCTCATCCACGTATCGCCAGCTGGCGTTGAACAGGGTTAGTGGCACCACGTGTCGCAGGCTGGCATTGAACAGGGTTAGTGGCACCACGTGTCGCCGTCTGGCGTTGAACAGGGTTAGTGGCACCATGTGTCACTGGCTGGCATTGAACAGGGTTAGTGGCACCACGTGTCGCAGGCTGGCATTGAACAGGGTTAGTGGCACCACGTGTCGCAAGAAGCCCATATGGAACTATGCCTCAATGATCGGGTGGGGCCGGGTGCTGTTGCCGCTGGCCCGGGTTTGGGATCACTGCCATTTATGACTCAGGACACAGTTTCACACATGTGACCTACTGGGCCGAGGAGTAGGCCTGAGGCGGCAGTAGAGTACGTCAACGAAAAAGGACTAAAGCGGGCCCATGTTGTGGAGGCCGTGATGGTCTGAGGAGGCTGCCACGGTCGCGGGACTCGGGCCTGGAGCTTGCGCCGGAACGTGGTGGGCACGCCAGTGTCGGCAAGTGATCAGTGAGGCCTGCCTGCGCAGGGACGGGCCTGACGGTTTCGGGTCGGCAGACGCACAGCGTCGCAGGTAACTCCGCTCTAGAGGATGGCGTCGGCCTCGTGGTGGGGTGAGAAGGGGCCGCCCTGGCAGAGACGTTGGGCTTTCCAGAAGAGGGCCACGCCCTGGGTTACGTGCTTCTTATTCACACCCATACACTGGCGTGGCGTACACCGGGCCATCCCACTCTGGTCACGCTTAGGCAAGATTTCCGCGAGGTCCCCCACTGGCTGTGGTGACATGGTTGTGTCCACTGTCCAATACACTCCATAGACCAGAGGTGTATGTCGCCATGGATATGGGTGTGTGCTGCATACTGTGGTCTGTCCAGCACATCTCCACCACTCTTGACATTGTGTACTTTCCCAATCATGTAACTACTGCATCCTTCATACATGCCTGTTTGCCACCTCTCCCCACATTCGGCTGTTGTGTGGCTGAGGTGCCAATGCCATTGACGGTTCATGTTCACAGCTTGGCCAGGTAACCATTGTGAGTTGTTCTGTTGTGTCTGGTGGGTGGGCATGTTCTTGTGCATGTTGGTTGTGATTTTGTGAGGTGTGCATTGCCGGAGTTGTGATTTAAATGGTTGTGGAGTTGAGGTGAGGGGGGTGTTTGGAACTTGCCAACGGGCTGTGCATTTCCTTTGTTGCCATCCTGTCTACGCTGGTTGCCGATGGACTGTCGGAGGATGGAGGAATCATGCACACTGGCTGTGTATTTGAAGGCGACATTGTTGGAGCTTCCACGGTGTTCTGTTGTTGCCTGCACATTGGGGGTGGGACGTGTGCTTACTGTTGCGGTGATTGTGTGCTGTGTCACCAGGGGGCACAGGTGGGACATGTGTGCTGTGGATTGCCCCCAACACGTGCGTACATCCTGCTATGGCGTATGGTCCTTGCTTGGTCTCCAGCGTGACCTGCGCATTGTGTTGGACGTATGGGGACTGGGGTACCAGGGTGATGATGATGTCCAGGACAAGTGTGAGGGACTTGTATGTGGCTGACAGTGAGACTCATCCGACTCTGGCGGGTGTTGTTTGGGGGGTGCCAGGGGCCGAGAGGTGCAGCCAAGCCAGCAGCTTGGTGTGGGGTGGGGTGGGATGTTGGTTGTCTGCTGTGTTGGTGCCGTAGGCCTGTTGGGCGATGATGGTCGGAATGCGTGGGATGGTTGTCCCTTTCAGCCTGTGGTGGACGGTGACAGTGTCAGAGGTTGGGTCTGTGCAGCTGGTACGCTTCCTGGGGGTACGCTGTCTTTGTCTACGCTGTGTCTGTGGTGGTCCGGGGGGGAGGGGCGTTCAAGGTGTGGGTTGTGGTCCAGGGATGGTGTTGGTGGGTGTTGTGACCCTCTTGGGTGTCCGGGCCGCATGATGGGAGGCTCCATGGCATCTGTTGCCCTTCCGATGTGGCCCTGGGCTGTGCTCCCTTTTGTTGTGCAGGCTGCCGTCCGACGTTACACCAGGTCAGAGCAGGTGTAGATTTCCTGGTGCTAACGTGCCTTATTGCCTGTTGTGTTTTTATCGCAGTTCTGTCTCGTCATTGAGAATGTTGAGGTGTGATGTTGTCGCGGCTTTTGGCACGGGAACGCCAACTCTGCATTTCATTAACGATTGTTGTGGTGGGCCTCTGTGGCGATGTTTTTTGCGGCTGCTATCGTGGGTAAACTGGTGCTGTGGGCTGTTGACACCAGCTTGTGAATGGGGCGATAACTTTATCGCAACTTTGGCTGAGATGAAGTGCCGTTGACTCGGCGATAGATCCTTTTGAATATGCCCCATAGAGTACTATCTGAAAAGGATCATCTTCTTTTGGGTGTCTACATTTTCAAAGAATCTTTTTTATCTGATCAGTCGGAAAGATGTCGACCAGAGAGTATTCTGGGGTTAACTAACTTATTGAGCTTACAATATAGGTCCGCTAGTTAACACTTTGCAGCCGACATCTGATGTGACCTGCAGGTAACAAATTTAAATTGCACAAGCCACCTCAGTCCCCGACCTTTCTGGTTGGTAAATTGAGACCAGGTAAATTGTGTAATAGTAATACCAGTTATTGTCAGCTCTTAGAAATGACAGAAGTCCGGTATGAAGCGCTATAAAAACATACATTAGTAATATGATTTACAGTTATCCATAAATAAAATTATTATGAACTATACAGGCGAAATTGAGAGAAAGAGCCCTGGAGATCATGTGCTTTAACACATGAAAACGATATGAATTGTAGAAACAAAAGTAGTGCATTGAACGCATTTAAGTGCTCTTGTAGCCCAGCATCCATTGCTTAATATGTGTATTAAATATAAAATGTACTATCATTTTTAGGTCTCACCTACTAGACAGCGCAGAAGAGCGGCAAGGAATGAATGCGAAAGAGTGACAGATGCCCAGAAAAGCAACAGAGAATGAGTGACAAATGCTGAAAAAGCAGCAAAGAGTAAGTGAGAAAGAACGAGAGAAGCACAGAAAAGTGGCAAAGACCAAATGAGAAATGCCCAAAAAAGTGGTAAAGAATGAATGAGAAACAATGAGAAATACACAGAACACAGAAAGGAAATGTTGAGAAACGCTGAAGAAAGCAGAAAATAAAAGGGAAAAAGAGAATAAGCTCAGAAAGGGACTAAGGAGATCATATGGCAAAACGGCAGAGAAAGTGGTAAAACAGGAGAGAGGCAAAGAATGAGTGAGAAAGGATGAGGAATGCACAGACAAGCTGCACAAAAAGACTGAAAAATACACAAATAGTGGAAAGTAATGAATAAGAAGGATTGAAAGATTCACAGAAAACGATAAGGAAAGGGCGAGAAATCCTCAAGGAAGAGAAAAAAAGAAAAAGTCAAGAAAGGACAAAGGAGTTCAAAGAGGCAGAGGAAGTTGTGAAACGGGAGAAAGGCAAAGAAACAATGACGAATGCATGGAGTAGAAGTAAAGAAAAACTGCGAAATGTACAAAAAAGGAGCACGAAATTAATAAAAGTTGCACAGAAAATGGCAAGGAAGGGTTGAGAAATGCTCAAGAAAGCGGTAGAGAGTAAAAAAGAAAGGAAAGAGAAAAATCCCGTAAAACGTCAAAGGAGGTCAAAGGAAAAGAGCAGAGTAAGTGGTGAAATGCAGAAGAATAAGAGAGAGAAGCGGAAGGTTGAGAAGTGAGAGAGGAGGTAGAGGGGGAGCCTTGTGACAGCACTGAAGTTGTACCCTATAGGAGGACCAGGCACAGGTAAGGGTGCAGGAGCAAAGCAGAGGCCAGGTTCTCACCTGTGTGCTTCTCAACACCAGCTCCATGTTGCTGTCTCATCCACTTACTTCCACTGCCCTCTCCTTGTTGCTATCTCAGTTTACTCCCCCCCCCGCCCCCCGCCACCTGAAACCCTATGTTGGTTCCAACCACTCACCTTGTTGCTTCTCCCACCTGCTTGGCTATTTCTTTTTCTTTTTGTTTACTGATCCAACCCAGATTGGAAAAGACAAAAAAAGTGTTAGCATTGTTGTTGTGCACACCAACACAATCACGTGGCAGGCCACGTTCTACACTTTTAATTCTCTATTTTAGCCATGCTTCACTGCATACTAGATGTACAGCATGTCTAAAACCACTGGCAAAGCCAGTATGTCCCAAAGGTGAGACCTGTAGGCTTTACCAATGCTTTTTTGAAAAAGAAAAAAATATGCATATTGTATATTATCATGTGGTAGCCTAACTCTAAAATCTCTGATTTTCAACAGAACAGTAAATCTATGACCTTTGGGTAGGGTTTAAGTGCACCTTGCGCGATTTTTTTCTCCACATGGATATATTTTTTCCCATTGGAACATTTCTCACCTACTGCCTCTATAAGTATGGGGGAGTTTGCAGCACTTTGACACCCAGTGGCAGCACTTATTCCAGCCTTTTCCGCACTACAGTTCACAAATTGAGAGAATGTGGGTGTTCACCACATACCCAATGGCCACTCCTCTACCTCCGTCTTGGGAACACCCATGTTTCCGGTAAGAACATACATACAGCAATTGAAACTTCACCAGTATGACTGATTTTCGGTGGTCACCAGTGGTGTTTGTAGTCAGAATAATATTCAGGATTTGGCTATTCTGACTCAGTCTTTTTTGTCAACCTAAGTCTGAAACATCTGAAAATGTTTTGTTAATCAGTCATTCTGATGATCTATAACAATTGGAACCTGAAGTCAGCTGGATTTAAGATTAGTAAAACAATGGATCAATCATTTAGATTTTTTTTTTTTTAAGTTTGAGTTTATTGAAGAAATAAAGAAGGGAAGGAGAAGGGAGGGGAACGGGGTATAATCATCATGATAAACATATACAAAAAATAAGCAATTCAATAGAAACTCTCATTAAAAGCAAATATAACAAGCATGAAGCTTACATGAACAGAGCCTACGTATAGGAATGAAAAATACCATATAGTATAGTAGAACGTGATATCATAACAAAAAAGGCATTAAAGAAACAAGAAAATCATGGTGGCTTATGCACCTCAACTGTGTTAGGATCTGGAGAGGCGTGCACTGGAGCAAAGGAGGAGAGATAGGATACCAAAGGGAGCCAAATCAGGTCGCGTTTAATTGCTAGGGAAACGGGAGATACGTAATTAGTATCTAGGCGATGATGGAAGCAAACTGCATTCCACCAAGATTGGTAGGAGACATTTGCAGCCTGTTTCCAATTAGAAGTAATGGTATGGAAAGCCACAGCAACTAGAAGGTCAAGTAGTAGATAATGGGAAGGAGATTGCGGGAGTGTCGGTGATAGGGAACCTAGAAAAACTTGCGAAGGGGAAAAGGGAATTTGAAGTTGGAATATCTTTTGTATTTGCGTCCATACTAGGTGCCAGAACTTGGAGATAGGAGGGCATTCAAACAACATGTGTTTGAGATCTGCAACGGGACAGGAACAGGACCAACAAATAGGGGATGTGTCAGGTGAAAAACGGGATAAAGCATGTGGAGTACATAAAGTTCTGTTATAAATGAAATATAAGGTTTGGGTAGTATTAGCAGCTCTAGAGGCTTTATGAAGCTTAGCCCATATTTTGTCCCAAAAAGGTATTGGCCAACCCTGAGAAAGATCCAATTCCCATGCAATCTCGATTTTAGATTTTAGTCTGTCAGTGGAGTACCGGAAAGAGTTATAAATAGCAGAGGCTGAGGGAGATGTCTCCAATAATAAAGAAGTAGCTTTGCGGTCCAAAGGAATATCGGTAGATGGCGCCAAAGAGCGAAGATATAAGATCAGGACTGGGAGAAGGGCATTGTATTGCGATCGAGCAGAAGAGGGCAGTGAGAAAGAGGATTGAAGTTCCTGGAATGAGAGAGGGGTATCTTGGGAAATTAATTGAGAGATCCAACACAATCCTCGAGAATGCCATGTCTTCCAAAAGATGGTGCGATTACGAATTTTGAAAAGAGAGTTGTGCCATATCGGTTGTTCATGAATGGAAAGGAGGGAGGGATAAGATGATATTATGTAAGGGAGAAGGAGAGTGCGGGAATGAGAAATAACAGGCGTACGAAAGCGAACTAAAGAAGACGTGAAGGATAAGAACTCGCGAATGGTAAAGGGGAATAGAAAGGAAGATTCCATACTTAACCAGATGGGCGGATAGTGCGGAAGATCAGAAGAGAACCAACAGGTCGATTGTTTCAAAGAGAAAGCTCGATGATATTCTCTGAAATCCGGAAAGCGCACACCAGACTGAGCCTTATCCTTGCGCAATGAAGCCAAAGCTATCCGAGACCGCTTGCCATTCCATAAGAATTTCAGCAACAAGGAATCAATCCGTTTAAAGAAGGAAACTGGAATGTGTACTGGAAGCATGGAAATGGTATAAAGAAGAAGAGGGGATAACATCATTTTTATAGAATTGAGCCGACCCCACCAAGACAGAAAGAGCGGGTTCCAGCGTTGAATAGCCGTGCCCATTTTCTTGAAGACATAATCAAAATTAAATTTGAGCGTATCAGACAAGAGAGGAGCGAACCAAACACCCAGATATTTGATTCTAGATGGTTGCCAGGAGAAACTCGTTTGGGAAAAAAGATGCTTTTGACAAATAGGGTTTAAAGGTAGAATCTCGCACTTATCAGCATTTAGGCGATAACCAGAGACCGCGGAGAAGGAAGACACCTGCTGGAGAAAAGAGGGAATAGAGGAAACAGGATCAGAGCAGTAAAAAAGAATATCATCAGCAAATCATTTAGATTTATAATAATGATTAAAGTCAGAGGACCTCATTTATGATTTGGAAGCGTAGGAGCCCCGCTTCAAATCGGCAGGGCTCCTACTACACAAACCTAGGCTGCCCCACATCATTTAATGGTGTTGGGACCACTGGGTTTCCTATAGTCCCTCAGCTGGCTTTTCCATTGTAAACCTATTACTCCAGAGTCCATCCATCACAGGAATGCCGGGTCAGTGAGTCAGAGGGCCTGTATATTTAGTGTGGGCATCATGTATATTGTTCCTACCAGGGACTGCCATGCATGGCATAATGATCCTGAGCAGGAAGTTCAATCACTAGTCCCCACTATCAAGGGAACATTTCCTGGCATGTGAGGGCCATTGATTTTTTCCCAGAAATAAACACCAGCTCTGAGGCTTTGTTTCTGCTAAACAAAAAATGGCAATGTTCTGGCATAACGTTTTATTATCCGGCATGACTGATTTGACCAAAGTGCTTCCGCCGTACCCGCTGGAGCACTTTTGCAAAACTGTTTCCATTGATAGCAGCGATCTCCAATTATGGTGTGTGGTCCTCCGGACAGTGGCGTAACAAAACCTGAGCAGCTCCCCCCCCCAGCAAAGTACAGGCAGGGGCCCCCTCCATACTCAGTCAAGAGGTCTCAGGTCAGGATACTGTGCTGAGGGGGCCCCCTGAAGCTCAGGGCACCCCGAGCTGCGGATTTCCGGTGCCTATGTTACACCAATACCTCCGGCAAGTTGGCGGCGGTGGGAGCTTTGGCCACACCTATGGGCTGATGGGCCACCCAAAATTGTCTGTCAGTGTAAAAGTACTGAGAAATATCAGAACAAAGATGTTAGGAAAAGTATTGTTTGTACGACATGCCATGTTGGGAAGAAGTTGGTCATTGGTAATATTTTTTCAATACCGGAATCCTTTTTATCTTGTCTATGTATTTGTTTAGGAGCCAGCACTATAAAATTATGAGAGATGGTGCTTTCATTGTTAATATTTGTAGTGTTAAATATGATGTACATGTATTTATCGACCTGCATCCCATAATGTACAGCTCTTTGCTAATTAGGTACATATGAATACAATTATACAAATAGTTTGCACAGAAGCCTACATTTGCCATGTCAATGACAATCGAATTCATTTCAGAACACATCTAATGTTCATATCATCTGTACAATAAACACTGTTTTCACTCTCGAGTTAACTGGCTTGTTTATCTGCGAAAGCAGGATGTTGTTCTTTTTGTGTCTTTGACTGTATTGAATCTTGTTCCTATATTTATTTGTTTCTTAATGAAAACACCCAGCGAGTGGATTCTCAAATCCCAAGCAGCTGTAAGGGGAGAAAGGCATAGGATTCCATAAACAGCCCTAAAAAAAGATCCTAATCTACGTAGGAATACTGGGGTTTTAGAAAGCCTAACAATATATTAAGGAAGTATGACTATTTAAACCTAGCATTGACAAAGCAATTTAGGTTTAAATCTTTTTATTGATAAGTTTAGTTTATGCATCAAACAGTGCCGCTAATAACGAGCCAAATGGATCATACATGTACAGCAGGGCACATAACGAGAAACCCCAACGCAATTGCCTCCCCCCTCCCATCCCTCCCGGGGCCCTCTCAACTCAGCCCCTGCCTCGGTCCCTCCCTGGACCAATTTGGAACTGAGTCAATAGAAGCGAATCAGTGCTTTCTAACTGAACTGCCTGGTCATGCAGATTAAGTGGTGTCCTGTGGGGTCGTCGTGAGATGTAAAAGACGCAAGTATTTGGGGCAGGTGGGTTCCCGCATTTCAGTGCTAAGTAGGGAGAGAAATGGGCGCCATAGATCTGTGAAGTAGGCACTATCTCCCTGCAGTGAGAGGGTTATACGTTCCATACCCAGAACGTGCCACAATCTCTATAGCCCTCCCTGGTGTGTGGGTGTCCATCTGGTCTGTGCCCCAGTGATATAGTATGTTTTGCAGTGCCGCACCCTGAGCTTTTCCCATTTGTCTGCCTTTGCGCGATTTGAGGGGAAATGTGAGCGTGTTGGGCAGGCCTAGGATGACTTATGCCGAAAAGCGCAGTACCTGTGTATCAAAGTGTTTATCTATATCATTTAGAATCTGTTTCCAATATGGAGAAAGGATGCGGCTACCCCATAGCAAGTGTATTAGCGCGCCTTCTGATCTGCAGTTCCTCCAGCAGTCTCATTTGCGGGTGGGGTTGCTTCTGTGAAGTCTGGAGGGCATGAAATACCAATATGTGGCGATCTTGGTCGCCGTTTCCCTGCTAGAGATATTCCGTGCGGTGTGGCATGCCCGATAAAAGATGTCGCCCCGTTCCTTCTGTGAAAGCCTAAGCCCCAGTTCTGCTTCCCAGCGCCGCTGTCCTGCGGAGTTGACCGCTGGTTCTGGAAGGTGCAATAAATGGTAGAGCTCAGGGATGAGGCATGTGCTAGTTGTTTTGGTGTGAAGCCATTTTTTATATGGGGTAAGGGGTCTCTGGGCCCCTGGCCGTACCAAGGGATGCATGACCCAGTGTCGTACCTGTTGGAAGTGATATTGTTCGGTCACTGGCAGCATGAGGTCGGAGCCAAGATCTTCCAGGGTCCGTGGATCTTCCATATCAAAGAGATGTCCTATCGATCTACACCGCTCACTATCCCAGTGTTGGAAAGCTACAAGGTCGAGGCCCGGAGTGCAATCCTATATAACTTTAGGCATAAGGGGTGACAGTAAGGAAGATAGACCGCACCTTACCGCAGTTGAATCCCAGGTTTTTTATGTTGTGTGAGTGACTGGTGATCCATATAGACCTGCAGGACGTTGGGTTTTGTGGAGGAAAGGGTTCTTCCACAGAGACTGGCCAGCGATGGCTCTTTCCATAAAAAGCCATTGTTTTTCTGATTCACTACACAAATATTCCAGTAAAATTTGAAGCTGAGCAGTCTGATAGTAACGGCCTATATTAGGAATTCCCAACCCACCCTCCCCAGGGGGTCTGTAGCTTAGCTCCCTATACATCCTAGGTTTCTTGTCTGCCTGACAAATGAGAGGAATTCCTGCTGAAACGATTTGATGAAACCGTGGGGGGTGGTGGGATGGGGGGTGTCTGAAAGATGTATAGTATTTTTGGTTAACATGTTCATTTTGAGCGCCGCCACGCGACTGAGCCATGAGAGGCCGAATGGCCTCCCAGAGACGCAGGTCTCGTCGGATTTGGGAAAGGAGGTGCTTTTAATTCAAGGCGACGGTGACCTGTGATGTTGTCAACCTAATGCCGAGGTATGGAATCGATCCCATCGCCCATTGAATCAGGCATAGCTGTTTGAAGGCCTCCTTAGTGGAGAACTGAAGGGAAACCCCAAGGGCTTGCAATTTTGAAACATTGACCTGGAAACCTGAGGCTTCTGCTAAGCTCTCGAGCTTAGCGAAGAACGCAGAGATGGAGATCTGGGGATCCTCCAGCGTTGAAACGGCATAATGTTATGTTAAATGTTATGTTAAAGCATTTGTAGTGCGCACAGCTACTCAAAGAGTGTCCCGGCGCAAACCCAGTGAGGAGTGAGGAAAGAGGAAGGACTATTAATTAAAGTCTTGAGTCTCGTCCTAAAGTTTTTAGGCTCCTGCAGACAGCGTAGATTAAAAGGAAGTTGGTTCCAGGCCATCACTGCCCTATAGGCAGGGGAACTGCCACCTACTCTTTTGAGGCGGAACCTGGGGGTACAGGCCATCAGCATTGAGGAAGAGCGAAGCTGCCTGGTAGGCGCATAGAACAGAAAATGTTTCCTAAGATATACCGGGCCTAGCCCGTAGAGGGCATTTTAAACTACCTGAAGTTTGTCCAGAAGGTAGTCAGGCAGACCAGTGTACAGTGCATTGGCATAGTCAATACGTGAGGTAATCAGAGCATGCATGACTGTTTCACTTGCCAATAGAGGGAGTAAAGACAGGAACTTTTTCCATGATTTCAGAATGCTGAAACACATTCCAGTCAACTTGTTGATCTGCGAGTTGAAACTCAGCTTTCCATCAAAACAGATCCCCAAGTTCTTGACAGGTAAACCCCGAGGGTTATCTGGCCAGAAAGAATGCCAATATTGAGGAGGAAAAGTGCCGAAAAGGAGGATCTCGTTTTTTTCCTCATTGCATTTTAGCTAGGCCGCAGAGAGCCAGTCAAACACTGCTGTCAGAGAGCTTTCTTGTGGGAAGAGGATGTCTAATTTTTCTTCTACGTAAAAAGAAGCTAAGTGTCATCAGCATAAGTGACGACTTTGGAACCAAAGTCTTCTGCCATTCCAATAAGGGAAGACATATAGATGTTAAACAGTAAAGGGCTCAGGACCGACCCCTGCGGAAGCCCAGTCAGAAAATTCTGGGGGTTGGCCGTAAAGGGAGGGATCCAGGCTTGCTGAGTTCTACCTTCAACGAAAGATTTCAACCATTCCCAGGCAGAACCTTTAATGCCAATATCCTGAGGACGAGACAAGAGAAGGGCATGAGGCACGGTGTCAAACGCTGCCGACAGGTCTAAGAGGACCAAAGCTGCCCTGCCCCCTGAGTCTAAAGTTTTGCATAGCGACTCAGAGATTTCCACCAGTGTGGATTCCATACTATGAGAGGCTCTGAAAACCGATTGTGATGGGTGCAGGAGGTCATTCCCTTCCACAAAGGCAAACATCTGTTTATTGACCAGTTTCTCACAAACCTTGGCCACTGCAGGAAGCAGAGAATTGGGACGATTGTTGGCGGGAAGCTAGGGGTCAAGAGACAATTCTTTTTAATAGTGGGGCGATCCTCGCTTGCTTCCACAGATAGAGAACAGTGGCAGATGCTAAGGATGCATTAATCAGCGAGTTTATCCTTAGATTAATTACTGCAGATTGGCTGGACAGGGATCTGCGGGAGAGCCAGATTTAAGGGTGAAAAGACCAGCAAAGGAGTCCCCAACCGAAACTGGTTAAAAAGCAGAAAGTTTAACAAGGATGGGAGGAGACAACCACCGGGCAGGTACCAAGGCTACTGGACGTCTATCCCTGTCGTCAAAGTAGGATTGCAAAGCACGGACCCTATTAATAAAGAAGCTAGAGTTCTTCACAACAGGGAAGAGACGGGCGGGCTGCTGGTCTCTGCTTTGGGGGCTACAAAGCTTTGAACTATATTGAAAATAGCTTTGGCATTATTTCCAGATTGAGCAATGCGCTCCGCATAGTTCGAGCTTTTAGCTTGAGCAATAGTGGCATAGCAAATCTTTTGTGCCTCTTTGAGAGCGGTTTTAGCCCTGGTTCAGTAGCTCTGTCTCCATTTCTGTTCCAGCAGTTTTACTTGTTGTTTCTGTAATCTCAAAGAGCTAGACGCTAGATCCGACGCTAGATTCGAATATTCCCTCCAGCTATCGGCCTATCTCTCTGCTGCCGGGCGTGGCCAAAGTCTGTGAGAAACTTGTGAACAAACAACTTACCTCCTATATTGAACAATGTGGCTTGTTGCACCCTTCTCAATCGGGTTTCCGTGCTTCTTACAGCACTGAGTCTGCTTTGGTGGAAATCTCAGAGGCCATCCGGGAGTCGTTAGATGCTGGGGGCAGGGCAGTTCTGGTCCTTTTGGACCTATCTGCTGCCTTTGATACTGTCCCCCACACTCTCCTCCTGGCCCGATTGTAGAGGCTTGGTATCATCGGTGCCACATGGGAATGGCTTCCTTGACGGTAGAACCCAGCAAGTGTGGATCCCTCATTTCACATCTACCACCCAAGCTGTTCAAACAGGGGTCCCTCAGGGATCCATACTGAGTCCTCTGTTATTTAATCTTTATATGACCCCTCTGAACCAGCAGGCTGAGGACTTTGGCGCTAAAGTAGTAGCATATGCTGATGATACCCAGCTTTTAGTCATCTGGAAAAAGCACGAGTCCAGTACGGACCACGTTAGAACCTGTCTGTCTCTCGGTGTTCAACTGGTTTACTTCGGCCCAGCTGAAATGCAATTAAGATAAAACAGAGATATGTTTTTGGGGGATTTCCCTTCTCTGTTTTTTCATGACTGTTGGCCCGCTGATGCCCCTCGACCATCCCCTTCGGGTCTTCCTGTGAAGAGCCTGGGGATCTGGTTTGACAAAAAACTTAGTTTTAGTAATCAAATTAGCAAATTGACAGGTACATGTTTCGGCATTTTGAAGATGCTCAGAAAATTTCTGCCTCTGTTGCCTCTTTCCACCAAAGAAACAGTAATCAGGGCCTTGGTCACCTCCCGTCTTGATTATGCCAATGCATTGTATGTAGGTCTCCCTGGCTACCTAATGGATAAATTGCAGGTGGTGCAGAATGCCGCTGTGTGGTTGCTGCTGGACCTACCCAAACATACTAGCGTGAGGCAACATCTCCGTAATTTGCACTGACTGCCGTTAAAAGCTAGGGTCTTGTTCAAGGCTTTAGTGTATCTGAGGAAACTTTTCTCGTTTTATGTCCCGGGCAGACACTTGCATTCCTCGAACTCGTGCCTGGCCTCTGTACCCAAAATTAGTCTGAAAAGAAAGGGTGGAAGCTCTTTGTCTTATCTGGCGGCTAAGGCATGGAACTCCCTCCCCCTGGAGCTCCGTAGCCTTCAAAACCCCTCTCAGTTCAGGAAAAAAACGTAAAACTTTCCTATTCAATTAAGCCTGTTTTCCTTCTTATTCACTGTTCTCTTTTGCTGGATCGCGCCAGGACACTCTTCTGAGTAGCCGTGCGCGTTACAAATAACCAATAACATAACATAACATAGAAAACCAAGGCTTAGTGAGGGGTATCTAAAAGCACCTAGGCCGGGACTCCAGGGCGAGGAGCACCACCACCCTATCAATCCAGTTATGGAATTTTCCAGTGCTATATACAAACCATCGGTAACCACCGGAAGAGTATCAGCTAACGCGCGACTAAAGGCCTATGGATTGATTCTATGCACAGCTTTACCCTGTTGTTTAGTGAGTGGCCGTAGCTGCATATAGTTATTAGGGGTTCGCCATGAGAAGAAAATCAAAAGGTGGTCCGACCATGATACTGGCAAGGGGGCAGCAATGACGAGAGTGGTACTAGAGCAAATCTGGTCCAAAATGTGGCCCTCCCGATGCGTGGAGGAGGTGACACATTATTGAAGTTGGGCTGACTGCAAAGTATTAAGAAGGTCACATGTATCCTCCAACTCAACATTATCCACATGGATATTAAAATCTTCAAGATGCACAAAGTGAGAGTAGCGAAGTGCCCAAGGAGTGATCACCTTGTGGCGTTTTTTCAGGAAAAGGTCATCAGGACCGGGAGGTCTATACATCAGTATGCCCCCCAGAGAATATTGCGGGGAGACTTTTATGCAGAAGTCAAGGGCTTCGACCTCCACAACTACGTGAGTACGCTCCATTGACACTCCCATTCTTCCCTCACTACCACTACACCACCGCCACGTCCAGATTTTCGATCAACTCTGAAGATTTTGAAGCCATCAGGGACGACCATCTCGATAACTGGGCTGGAATACTCCGTGAGCCAGGTTTGGGTAAGAAAGAGCAAATCCAGCAGCTCGTCGGTAAGTAAGTCAGTCAAAGATGTTGTGAGCATGTTTAGAGACCAAACGAGCATTGATCAGGGCTGCATTTTCCATGTATTCCCTGTGTCTGTTTCTAGGCAGTTTAGGACAAGGGAGGCCCCAGTGAAAAGCAAAATTTACATATGTTGCAGACAGGAACCCTATTTCCCGCAACATCCCACCTGCAAGTATCCCCACACTTCAGGCAGCTCAAGAGAAAAGGCTACTCTCTACTGTAGGAAGTGAACAGGGGTTTACAAGTGGAGGTAACCCGGGCAGCATGGCTGGCGCTGGCCGCTTCCGGGACATTGACAGGCGCAGACTGGCTTGCCTTAGGCACACCTCTGGCGCAGCGCGCATTTTTATAAGGAGTCCTCTTGGATGACTGGAGCAGGCACATAACGAAAATGGCGTCTCTAGTCGACCCCACAGGGAGGGAAGCCAGAAGGGAGAAAGGAAGCCAACCGGGCTCACACTCTTCCCTACTGGTGTGTGCAAATTCAAATTCACACAGGTAGGCAAACACAATGAAAGCAGCAGAATTAAGGATTACGCTAAAATAATTGCACTAAAAAAGAGCAGCAAGAAAATGCTGAGTTTAAAAATCACAAACCCCACACGGCACAGGCGTCCGCGCAGCGCACATTTTCATAAAGAGCCCCCTTGGACGACTAGAGCACACACGTAACGCAAATGGCGTCTCTAGTCGTCTCCACAGGGAGGAAAGCCGGAAGGGAGAAAGGAAGCCGACCAGGCTCACACTCTTCCCTGCAGGCATGTGCAAACGAGCAAATTCAAATTCACACAGGTAGGCAAACACAATGAAATAAGCAGCAGAATTAAGGACTACATTAAAATAATTGCACTAAAAGGGAGCAGCGATAAAATGCGAAGTTTAAAAATCACAAACCCCACAAGGCACAGGCGTCCACGCAGCGCGTATTTTTATAATGAGCCCCCTTGGACAACTAGAGCACACACGTAACGAACATCATCTGCGTAAAGGCTTATGGGATGGCGTTCCCCCCCCAATCGAACCCCAGAGATCAGTGGATTTTCCCCCACTCTCCGGACCTTAGGCTCATGTGGAGAGCGCGTAATAGCGGGGAGAGCGGGCACCCCTGTCTCATGCCTTGGCGATCGGAAGGGGTCTGAAGAATGACCGTTCACCCGTACCGTGGCTGTGGGGTGACTGTAGCTGCTAAATACCCATTTGAGGAAGCAGTCTCTGATCCCGAACTGCGTGAGAGTGGCCTCCATATACGGCCAGTGCACCAGGTCGAATGCTTTTTCAGCATTGACCGACAACACCACTCGCTCCACCCTCTGATGTTGAACCTTGTCAAGGAGATGTAATAGTCTCCACGTATTAGCACTGCATTGCCTAGTGGCTACAAACCCAGACTGTTCCGGATCCACCAGTCCGGGCATTATCGGTCCAAGCCTGGCCACAAAGATCCCCTTAAAAAGTTTAGGTCAATATTTAAGAGTGATATCGGTCGATAAGAGGCACAGTATCGACAATCTTTGCCTGGTTTCGGGAGTACGACAACCGATGCTAGAAGCATTGTGGGGGGGATGTCAGAGGAGGTGCCTATCACATTAAAGAGCCTAGTTAAGATGGGTGCTGAGATAGTGCAAAAAGTCACTTCCTCTATACGGATTGGGCAGTCTAGGCTGGCTGCCTGTTCCGGGATCAGTTTAGAGTGGGTTGCCATTTGTAGATAATTGAGGGAGGCCTGTTCTAAGAGATGTTGAGCTGTGTAAAGTTTAGCATAAATATAGAAAAAGGCACGTGTTATGTCTTCGTCACCTGAGCATTCAAGGCCGGTCGCATCCAAGACTTTGTGGACCGTGGCTGCCTAAAGTTGGGCGTACAATCTGTTGGCCAAAAGGCACCCACATCTATCTCCCCTACATAAAATGGGTGTTGCAGCCTGAAGGCGGCGTATTCCGCTTTATCCAAATCCAGGCTGGCGACCTGCGATGTATCGCCTCTAATTACCACCATACCCGGGGCGCACCGTCCGCTTTTGAAAACGCTCTAACCTTGCATTTGTTTGGTAAGGCTCTCCCTCTTGTCCCTTTGGAGCTTATTACCTGCTGACAAAGTGGCAATAAGTTCTCCTCTCGTGACTAGTTTAAGTGTTTCCCATACGGTGGTAATTGAAGTGTCAGGGGTTTCATTAAAATCCAGGAAATCCTCTAATGTCTTAGCCAGGTGTTGTACTACAGCCGGGGATGTAAAAGTGTGTTGCACAGCCGGCAAGGGTATGGTGGCCTTTCTGCGGGGGGATCGTCAGTGTAATTATCAGTGCAGTGTGATCGGAGAGAAAGCAGGGTTTAATCTCCAATTCTAGCGTTAATAGGAGTACGGATTGGGACCCGATGAAATAGTCAATTCTTGCGTAGGTTTTGTGCGCATGTGAATAAAACGTATAGTCTGTAGCCTGTGGGTATAGGGAGCGACAAATATCCACCAGTCCTAGGTGGTGTAGCCATACCCTCCCAGTCCGAGAAAGGGCCCCCGAGTGCCCCTACCGCTGGGCGGAACGGTCTAATTAATTGTGGAAGACCATGTTTGTGCCTCCCCCCAGCATGATTCACCTATCTGGAATGGCGGCTGGTACTTTCAAGGCTGTCACGTGCCTTAATAGGAGAATGGAGCAGGAGGGAAGGCAGCCGCTGGATCATCTAAAGGGGAAGTCGGAAGGAGATTTAGGAAGGGATATTCCGGACACTACTTGGCCCAAGCTGGTAGAAAGAGCGTGGAAGAGCACGAGAAATGCTAGGTTCCAGCTAATACAGTTTTATGTGCTGCACAGGGCATACATGACCCCGAAGCATATTAAACAGATCTTTGGGGGGGAACAGGCTGGCTGCCCTAGATGTGGAACGGATGAGGCGAATTTCCAGCATATGCTGTGGTCCTGCCCGAACCTGACTGCATATTGGGACAACGTGATTGTGGCGTTGGAACTGGCAACAGAGCGAACACTTAATAAATAAATGGCGGTGAGCTTGTTGCATTGGTTCCCACGCACGAAGCGCAACAAGTTGACCAGCAAATTCATAGAACTGGGACTGATACTAGCCAAACGAGAAATAACCAGCCACTGGAAGGATAGTCAGGGTCCTAGAGTGCAGAGGTGGAAACACGAATTCCTTAAGTGGGCAGCGAGTGAAAGTGTGATTAAGCTACGACTGGCGCATAGGCAACAGAAAGAGACGATGTTGGAAGGGGCGCGAGCCTGGGAGGCGCTAGTCGAGGCAATGCGCGGGTCTGGCGAAGACCAAGAAGATGAGCCGTCCCACCACTAGATCACGGGTAATAGAAGGCACAGGGGAAAACGCAGGGACTGCAAATACAGCTGAAGGAGAGACCACGGGGTAGCAAGAGGGGAGAGGCAGAGCAACAGCGAAGGCGCAAAGTGGGCATACACCTAAAGATCAAGATACATTGAGATTGACGACTGCTGGGGGAGCACATTGGTGGGGAGGGTACAGTTGGGGGAGGGAAGGGATAGTAGTTTTGGGGTTGGGAAATTTAGGGGACGGGGATATGAGGGGGTGCTGAAGGGCTGGAGCTTGCGGAAGGTCGGAAACGAAAGAAAGGGAATAATGTAAATCTTATGATTGCACAATATGACACCTATGTGCGGGGGAAGGAGAGAGCAAATTGTATCTGTGTATGGAAGGCAACTAATGTGATGAAGAAGATGTAGAGATGTGAATGGCGAATAATAAAAAAAAATATTTAAAAAAAAAATGATTCACCTATCTGGAGAAGTTAAGTCCATCACTGCTCAAAGGAATGCCTCTTGCCCCTCATTGGGCGCATATATAGAGCCAAGAGTAAAAGTGAGTGTGTTGATAGTTACTGAGATAGCTGAAAGCCGCCCCTTAATTTCAGCCAGTTTTTCACCCACTTTTCCTCAACAGGTGCAGGAGATGAGAATGGCGACTCCGGTTGTTTTGGTTGTGTGTGAGGGGAAGTATTGGTGGGGAAAAGCCCTCAAACGGAGTCTAAGTGTGTCCCTGGCGAGGGGGTGAGTTTCCTGTAACAGGCATATGTGTGCGCCTGACTGCTCTAGGTAAGATAAAATAGCCCTTCTTTTAATCTGGTTATTCATCCTCTTTACATTTAATGTGAGGATTTTAGTGTTCGCTACCATATGGGTTGAGAGCTAAATGAGGGGCCAGTGCATACCGGGAAACCCTCACCCGCAGGGATCTCCAAGTAGTCAAGTAAGTATACCCGGCAGAAAACAGCTACCTGAATTTGAAGCCAAGCATTCGCGGAGCCCGGGAGGGAGAGCAAAAAAAACACACAAAAAACACAACAAGTGAAACTATGAACCAGTGAACAAACATCGTATGAATGACTGGAATCCGGAGCCATATGCTCCTAGAGAGTTAGAAGATGGGTACCAGTGTCCAGTATCTCCCCGTTCCCGCCCATACTCAGCCCCATGCGTTCATAGAGAGAGAACCAGGAAAGGGACCAGCAGATCGTCCTCTATCTTCCCCCGATTGTCATGGCGTCGATGCTCTAGGGGAGTCCCCGGTTAGGGTCACCAGGACCGCTTGTCTTTCTTTGGCCGTGGTGTCCGGATCAGGACGTAAGTTGTGAGTTGGAAGCTTGATTGTTGTCTATACATGGCCACTCCGGCAGTTTCTGCTCGTCTTGCTCTTTTGTGGTTCCTCCACCGAGGGGAGCTCAATACCCAAGAGCTTGCAGGCCTTGGTCACTGAGCGCAGTTGCCAAAGTTTCCCATTGAGAGGGAAAATGTATCTGAATGGGTGACCCCAGGAATATGAGATGCCAGCTGCCCTTAAGTCTTGGTGATGGGCCGAAATGCTCTGCGTTTTTGTAGCATAGATGCCGCTAAGTCTTGGTATAGTGTGGGCTTCTTGCCCTTGTACTGGAATGCAGGATCGTCTCTGGCAGCGCGGAGTATGCGCTCTTTAAACTGAAAGTCATGCACAGAGGTTAGAATATCAGCCAGCGGGGCCAGAGGGACTCTGTGGGGCCCCACTCTGTGTGTGCGATGAAGTTTAATGCGGAAGTCTGCTGGCTCACCCAGTATTGCACGGAAGAGGTCGGCCACCATGGCCTCAATGTTCATGTCCTCAGTCTCAGTCGCAATACCTTGGATGCGTATATTATTGCGCCGGGACCGGTTTTTCCAGATCTTCCGTGTGAGCTTGAAGGTTGAGGTTCTGTTTGCGCAGTTGGATTACATCTTGTTGGAGGGCTTCTATCTCCTCGTCCCTTCTGGACTCGTGGTCCTCCTAGGTGTTAATCCTGTCCCCCAGGGAGTCCAGGTCTTGGCGGACCTCCCTGAGGTCAGCCGACAGGTCGCGCATCATGGATGAAAGATCCTCCCGGAGGGAGGAGAAGAGTGATTCCAGGAAAGAGCGACTGACCGGGCCCTCCACTCTGTCCGCTCCCTCTACCTCCTCTGTGGACTTCTAAGGGGTGGGACCCTCAGACTGCGAGTTAGGCATCTTGAGCAAGTCTTTTACCGATCTGTCCTTCCTCCCCTTGCCGGAGGCCATGTCTGGATTGTTGCTCTTTGCTGTTCGCAGCAGTTCACCATGGCCGGCTACAGGCAGAGCCAAGGGGGCAGCGTTGTCTTCCCCGTAGGTTACCCCGCTGCTCCCCAGGTCTCCAGCAGTGGCGGGATGGCGGGTTGCTTTTCTTCACCGGGGGCATGTGGGGGCGTGAGTACAGTCCTCGGGTCTTGGTCCTAGTTGCGTTATGGCCGCAGGCTCTTCACCGTGGGGTCTCTGACTTGTTACTTTCTCCAGTCCACCAAGCTGGCCTCCAGTCCATAGGCTCGGTCTCTGTGATGTGGGCCCCAGGCCTATGCAGGCAAATCCTACCAGGAATCTCTGTTCTCCCCCTCCAGCACCCGCAGTCCCTGTAGAGCGGGAGGCTATATATCGGGAGACAAGGGTAGGGAGGAGGGGGCAGCAAGGGGACCAACCCTTCTTCAGTTGATTGCTCGTGGAGCTTGCCCCCTAGTTGTCTTCTCGGCGAGTCTGCAACTCCCCCACGACCCCCCCGATAACACTGTCCAGCTGTTTGGGCCGTCATCACTCCCTACCACCAAAGCGCTCTGCCCCTTGACCCCTTTACTTTGCTGGGTGTTGGAGGAGGCCTTTTCAGAGGGGGACAGGGGCCCCTGCAGGTGAGTCCTGAGCCTCAAAGCCTTGCCATGTGCTCCAGGCCCAGCTTCAGCCCCCCCACCGCTACTGCTTCTCA
This sequence comes from Triturus cristatus, assembly GCF_964204655.1. Classification (NCBI taxonomy): domain Eukaryota; kingdom Metazoa; phylum Chordata; class Amphibia; order Caudata; family Salamandridae; genus Triturus; species Triturus cristatus. The sequence continues at coordinate 423,108,386 of NC_140581.1, read as the reverse complement.
CCTCTCTGTGTCATTACCATTTGTCAGAGGCAGCAGGGGGACCTCGGCGATAATTCCAGGCATCAAATCAGGGCCTCAAGAAGTCCCACTATCTTCTGCAGGCCAGGCTCGTCCAGCAAGTGTCCCCACTGTCTAAGCTGCCAGCTCCAGTTCTGTTGACTGTCGGCTGGGGCCCCTACCACTCGCCGTTGCTTCTAGAGCGTTGTTAGGCCCTGGAGCGCCGCACTCCCTCTCCTCTCGCTGCAGGCCTCGCCCGGTCTGCCATACGCCGGGGGTATGAGGCCACGCTTGTTCCACTCCTGGCACCTTCCCTCGCTTCTTAGCCTCGCGGCTGTGGATACGCAGGCCACCTCTGCACAGCTGTGGGGTGTACGCCGGCATGGAATCTTCACATGGGCACTCCTGCGCTCCGTTCCTGCAGTCGTCGGTCCGACCCCAGGTCACCGCATCCGCTCTGCTCTCCTCCGGGACCACAGTTTCTCCCCGGGCCCAATCCACACCGTCTGCTGAAGGCCGCCCAGGGATCTCTCAGTGTGCCTCTACCCTGATGTCTTTATCGTCCCTCCAGACCTGGGCAGCCACCTTCTCCCAGCCGCAGGGTGCACGTGCCTGCGGTTGTCTCCGGCAGCCCACTCTCTCGGATCCGGGCGCCTGGGCAACTGGAACCACTCCACCGGCTTCACCAGAACTCGGGAGACATTTTACTGGGGGAGTCTGTCCCCGATGGCCCTCGATCAGCAGCTATAGACTGAGGCACAGCTGGGCGAGAGCGGAGAGACGGGAAAGCACGTTCTATCATGCCGTCATCTTGGCCACGCCCCGACAAAGCAATTTAAATGGTCAAATTTTCCTGGCCTGGCTGAAGATCCTCTGTAAGCACATTCGTTTGTGTGTCTATAGTGCAGACTAGCCAACTCATGGTGCCACCGTGTGTCACATGATATTGTCTCTCTGCACACAGTGAGCTGGTGAGGAACCAATATCACACGGTGGCAGGGAAGACAGAGTGGTTTTCCAGCTTATTTTGGGAGACTCTGGGCTGCCGATGTCCATTAAAGGATGTAAAAACAACCCAGGACTTCGCAGCAACTTTTTGTTTTTCTATATTTTGTTTGAGAAGTAAGGTTGGTGGGGGAGGGGGCAGAGCACCTGTTAGGTAGGCCTCGGCAAGAAGCCCTACCCCCTTCCAGGTCACGCCTTCTCACACAGTGAAATAGTTTTGTAGGTTGACAGAACTGATAGTGGGATGGTAGAGGTCAAGGACTTTAACATCACTTCGAATCAGTTGTGAAAGATTTACTTTCCTCAATTGCTGGTCCAAAGGGTAGACCAACCCAATTTTGTGCAAGGTCTCCTACCCACTGGCATCTTATAGTCTTGGTTATGTTTTGTTAGAAAAAATAGTAAAGTGCACGTACACCTAATTGGTTTCATGGCGCTACTCTGACAGGTCCCGAAGCCCTAGGGAGTTACTCCTAAGCTTGTCTCAACAGCCAGGTCTTGAGGAGCCTCCTAAAGCTAAGGAGGTTGGTGCAGGATCGGATCTCGGAGGGAAGGGAGCTCCAAAGTCTGGGGGCTAGAACGGAAAACCTAGCACCACCATGGCACTTAAGTTTGAAGGAAGGAGTAGATAGAAGGTGCTTGTGGGCCGAGCGCAGGTTGCGCATAGGTAGGCGCCTCTGAATGAGGTTATCCATGAATCAAATTTAGGGATCTTTCCATTCAGAGATTAAAGGATGAGACAGCATACCTTGAAGGCGCATTACTGTGTGATAGGGAGCCAGTGTAGCTTCCTCATGAGGGGGGTGATATGATGTCACCTACGTTGTTGAAAAACCAGTCTTGCTGCTTGGTTCTGTACCCGCTGTAAAGTAATGTAATGTAATGTAAATATGCATTTATTAAGCGCAAACTGTCACTCCGCAAGGAGCATCCTGGTGCTGCAGACGTTTGGTTAGTTATAGTGGGATGACAAAGTATAGGGAATTTGCGTAGTCAACAAGGGACATAACCATGGCAAGAACCACCTGGATCAAAGCTTCCTGGGTGAGAAATCTGTTGATCTTTCTTTTTTTCCTCAATTGGAAAAAGCAGGTGGATATCACTGACCCAATTTGGGACTTCATAGTGAGGGCGCGGTTTATCGTTACTCCAAGGCTTTTGCCTAAGGCAGATGGAGAGGGGGATTGGCCCAGTTCCTTTAGCCAAAAGTGTGGGCCCCAAGGGTTGTGGGTTCCCCCTGTTAGGAACAGCTCAGTTTTGTCTGGATTGAGTTTCAGGTGAATAGCATGGTAGACAGAACCTCACGGACCGAGTCGGGGGAATTGCTGATGGAGAATATTAGTTGGAAGTCATCAGCATAGTTGAAAGTACAGACTTTCCTCTCTTTCAGGGCCCAAATCAGTGGGAGAAGATAGAGATTGAATAGGGGAGGGGAAAGTGAAGAGCCTTGCAGGACTCCACATGTGGTTTTCATTTTGGGAGCTGTAAATTGGGCAATGCAAACCGACTGGGAGCGGTTTTCGAAGAAGGAGCTGAGCCAGCCCATGGCTAGTCCCTGGATCCTCGCGTCTCTGACACGATCGACCAGTATGCCATGGTCGACTGTGTCAAAAGCTGCGCAGAAATCAAGCAGTACCAGGGCCTGCAGGGATCCCCTATCGGCCTCCCTGCAGAGGGTATCCAGTACCGTCAGTATTACGGTCTCTGTAGAATCTGCTGGGCGGAACCCTGCTTGATGGGGGGTCAAGGTATTCAGACTCTTCCATATAACTTATGTAGTCTGTCTCGGTTACAGCAAGCTCTGTGCACAAACCAAAATCTACATTGGGACAAAGCTGGGGTGATCTTTGTGGCTGTCGATTAGCACCAAATGTTATTCCATGCTTCCTAGGATATCAGAGCTAGCTTAAGAAGGGCTATGGTGGAATACCATCTTTCCTGATTCTTTAGAGTGAGTTTCCATGTGGATGGGGGGAGGGGGGTTAAGAGCCTATACACCTTTGAAGCAATGTGACCTCTCTGGGCTTTTTATGTGAGTAGGTTGGGTAATATTGGATGCACCAGAGAAAAGAAGAGAAGCATTCCTCATCCCACTAATTTAGGCTCAGTTTGGATAAACTTGCATACAACGCCCAGCAGCAAGGGAAATTGCTGCTCTGTGTTGCATCAAAGGGAGAGAGCAGAAAGACACCTTCATTAATGCAGAGGATACACTTCAACTCAACAGGAAAATTATACTTCTGCTTCTTTCTTCTATTGAAAACCTGCCTGTACCTGGGTGACTGGAAGAGGGCAATGCTTGTTTTACCCCCCACCCCACCAAGCATTGAATGCTATGCAAACTAGGGAAAATATAAAGATTTTTAGCTTCTGACATTTTCTGTGGTGCATTTTGACATTGACAACTGCTCCCTTTTGTTCCATTACGCAAAGTGGGCATAACGTGGAATAAAGCCTGGGCATCCTCACCTTCGTATTGGCCTTTGTGTGTGCCAGCAAGCACCCCTGTCATTAATGCTGAAGAGTTTGGTGCAATAAGTGAACGAACTCCCCCCACTGATGTTAGAAGTGAGAGGGGGTTTGCCCCCGGATTCTGATAACAAGGTCTAGTATTGTGGAAATGAGCAGGTAAGAGGTGGGGAAGCGAACATAGCATCGCTTCATAGAAAGATTTATAGTGCCCTTGGCAGTATGTTCATAAAACATGTCTTCAACGTGAGGGTCATGAAATTTGCTTTAGAAACACTTCCATGATCGATCTTTGCTTAATCAGATTTACAAATGAATCTGGAGGAAATCTTCAGTCAGCACCATTCAATGACTGGAGTGTACTTAGGCTTTCTGAAAAGGGTGTTGACATACTTATAAAGTATCTTATTCTTTTGCAATCACCATTTAGTCTAGGCACTGGAGAGGGCACTGTGAAAGAGTCCAAGAGGCTTGCAACGTGACACTAAGGAACTAATGTGCTTTCCACACAGGGGGACTTTCCGATTGGCCGACTTGATCCCGGGTCATGAATCCGCTCTTTTACAGTAACCAAGAACTTTGGAATATAATGTGTGATACCAGAGAGACTGTTCTCTAGACCCTATGGCACCAAAGACTTAGTCAAGTAACACCAAGAGACAGAGAAGGACTGTAACCCACTGTGCATTTCTGGTATGGGTCAGTCCTGTGGGACTCGCAAGAATGGCTAGTGGATTCCAAACCCTCCTTTATCATGACTAGACACTCAAGTATGCAAGGAAGCCAGCAATATATTTTCAAAATGTATTTTAAAGAAATCCTATCCTAGTTCACACAATATATATAGCAGATATTATAAAAATCATGATAGTGGCAATTATATTTGTCAGTAGGCAGAACAACAGGAAATATAACATTATGACGGTAATTTAGGGATTCTCTGCATCAATATCTTTAGCCACTCCCATTCTCAGCTAACCAAGCTAAACATAGCACCAAAAGGTACTTACTCAAGTTTCATAGATGGTACATGCCAGCATACCTTCTCTGAAAAAGAGAAGTAGTGTTCAGTAAAGAAACAGCAGCTTCTGTTCCGGTCTCTACAGCCGGCAGGTGAGCTGAGTGGAGGACTCAATGTGTCTTCTCTGTAGCCTTCATCAAAGAAAGGTGTTTACAGCTACTGGATGGCTCTCCGTCTTGAATCCCCAGATCGAAGTGCCTCTATATCTTATTTTTTTTAAACATTTTTATTGGCATTTATCATATAGGCAAGGGAACAGACAGGTTACCAGCATTGTACATTAGTTATTGCAAAATGTTTAGGAAAGCGTTGTGTGGTACAATCCGATCTAAACATGGACCCATAAACACATTAAAAACGTGTTATGCAGTGCTAAAGTGATAATTGGTTTCCCCAATACTTTCAGTAGATGACGTAGCAATGTAACGTACAATTTGAGCTTCAGATAGTCTCACGGTTTTCAAGATTAACCGACTCAGCTCGGAAAGGGTATTATGAAATGCCGTCTGTTTGTGATGAACTAAAACAGTGTAGACACTGTTGTTCAGGAGTATATTCTAGGGGGGTGTCAGTTCATGAGAAGGATGGGGGATTCTAGCCATTCCCGGCTAAATCTGTGGCAATCATATTATATACTATGCAGTGGGCATTTGCATAAGGGGGCTATGGGAGCAACACAGGTATGCGGGGGTACCCCACCTCACTTCAGTCTTTCCCCATTAGATCTCATAGTATCCAGCACCGAAATCTCCCCAATGCCCGGATGTCTCCATGAGGGTCGTAAGTATTATAAGGTCCTAGGCCATACCAGTATCTTCCTACTCCGACTCGTTCACATCCCCGCTCCTCTCTTCTTCGCTATGAGCCTATATCTGGTTTTCCTAGGCATCAAATAACTCCTACCACTATTCAGTTATGTCGCGGCGCCTTAATCCCTTCAATTCCTCCCTTATTAGGACTCTACCCTCTGCTCCAGCCCAGAAGTTCACACCCGTTTTGAGATCCCTATCGGTGGCCCATTAGTAGATCTCCAGGACATTGCTATCCTCTTTTTGGCTAGTGCCAAGTCCACATCAATTAACCTGTTTCCCACCTCCCGCTTTGACGGTCGGGGAAAAAGCCCCAACAAGCATACCTCAATCTTGGAGTCAAGCGTGCGCCCCAACGTGGGACTGATCCTTGCTAATACCTTGTCCCAAAATGGAAGTAACACGGTGCAGGCCCAAGTCATATGTATAAAGTCTGCATCACTGTGGTTACACCTCGGGCATTTACGCATTCCCCCACCGTACGCATCTTGAAAGCGGTGGGGAATCATATGAGTCATATGCACAAAGTTGAATTGTATATATTTCAACCTTGTGTTACGAGAAACCTTCTGTGGGGAATGCTAAAATTTTGCCCCATTCTGAGTCAGTAAGATCTCTGTCTCAGACCGTCTCCCATTGCCTCCGCAGTGTATGCAATTGGGTATGGGATGCTCCAATCAGTGAAGCATAGAATCATTTTACCTGATGCCCAGTTGATCCTAATGTAAGTAGAGTGCAGTACCACATGTGTCTCAGGTTCCTCCCGGCCCCTCCCCCACAGCGTCCCAAAAGTACGGACCAGGGCCTCATACCGCAGTCGGAAGGCCACAGCCTTCAACTATCTCCTCAAAGGGGACTAAAACTTTCTCCTGGTAGCAGTCACCCACCATCTCCAGCCCCGCCTCTGTCCAAGCTATTATTTGTTCGCGTGTAAATATCAACCGTGGGTCGCCATGGGGCAAACCAACCAAGGACAACACCAGCGCCTATTGAGGGATCCCAGCCATTTTGGTCATGCAACATTTCCAACACTGCAGGGCCGTGGTCTGCAGGACCGATCGGTAAGAGACTATCACTGTTGGGTTGAGCAGTTTATCTAGTAATAAGCTGTGGCGTGTACCAGGCTCCATTAAAAATGCTCCCTCTGTGTTCACTCCCTCCAACCACTGCACTAGCCATTGCATTTGAGAGGCCAGGAAATAAAGCTTGAAACTCTGCACCAAAGGCCCCTTTCTGTCATGGGGCGCTGTATAAGGTCCCACAACAAGGAGTCCAACTGTTGAAACCATCCCATAGACATTAAGATCGGGAGGTTGATTAAAAAATGTAGCAACCTCCAGCAACCTTTGCATTTCCTGTTATCTATAGGAACTCAGTTATTTCTATACTGACCACTGCCATATGTGAGTGATTGCCCTTGAGATTTCGTTTAATTACGCTGGAGTACGCCATTTGGGACGTTAAATTTTCGATGCCCACATTACTTATTTAAGGACAGGGCTGAATACTGTGTATGCTGTCATTGACAAGCAGATCTCATGTTTGCTTGGTAACCAACCATGTGGTTCCCAGTTTCCCTCGCGTTATTCGAAGGTTGTGGAAACATGAATTACAATAAACTATCTCTCCTTCCCGCTGTGCCTTCTGCATAGAATTGATTTTTTATACTTTTTCGAATTTGGTCAGCTATAAACATACCGTTTTCCTATTGTACACTCGGTATATCCTCTCAATGACTTTGTCAAAATGGCCGTTCCAACCAATGAACGAGCAGGTCCTGGTAACTTCTGTTTTCCAGGACAACCACATACGTGACTTGTTGCGTTCTTGCTTTCACTTTTACACATAATCATATTTTTATGAGACATATTTATCCCTCATTTTGAGTTCACGCTCATATACCAATTGCCCCTTTTTTAATTATTGAAGACTCGCACATTATTACGAGATATATTGTCTATTTCTGAGTTCACACATAGATATCTATTATCGGTTTATACTTTTATTTTAAAATATTCTATTATTATAATTGATCTCATCTCGATCTTATATATTGACATTTCTTGCTTGTGTACATCTTTTAAGATCAAGTATAAGCTATCCCGTAATGGCCGCCGTATTTGACAGTCAAAGCTTAGTGCCTTTGGTTGCTATGGCAACGATCCACGTGGCTCGTTTAACCCGCGAATCATCATACTATTTAAAGTTTACGGCTCTAGGGCTAAGGTTATCCCACTCGCTATTGGACGCTGTTCCTTTCCGGTGTTTGACGCTTGCAACTATGCTTATCGGCTTTTGCTAACATACGGTGAGATTATTAGATTTCTATCGATGCGTCCGCGTACATTGCTTCGGGCTCTTCCTTTCCCTGGACCCGGCCCCCCCCTTCTTTGGGTATTAGTATACATTTATTATACATACATGTTTGGTGGCTTCGGTTTTCTTACTTTCATGTACTATTTTGCAAGTAGGTTCCCAATTTCATAATCACGGGGTCTGCTTTCCCCTTTTCTTTACTCGGGTCTCATTATCTCTGGGTATTTCTGTATTCATGACATGTATTGTCAATTTTTTCGGCTCTCTGCTTCCACGTTTCATTTAGGAAGCAGTCTTCAGTCAGACATATTTATTTTATGCTCTGAATTGTTTTCATTATCTTATTGTCTTACACATATATATAATTCATTTCTATTCTAGAATCTTGTGATGATGTTTAATCTTAACATCATGTCCGTCTGAGATCATTTTGACTGTGGAACACCTGGGATTATTATCCCCCAGATTTTGGCAGCTGCATTACTTACCTTGACGTGGTGCTCTTTTGTAAGTAGTACTAAGCTTCTTTTCTTGTATATACCTTTTCTGATGACGTTTTCAAGCCCGACTGATTTTCTGGTTGCATTTTCTTGTTGCACAATTGTATATAGGTGTTTCCTTCTCTTTTCGATTTCAGTTATAATTTCAAGTTCCGTCATTACTACACTTCCACCAAATATAAGCGTCTTTGGAATGATACATATCTATGAGGAACTGTTTACTTGCTCTTGACGCCCATATGTAAGTCATTTCTAGCTTAATTGGTATATATTTATCATAATGTTAGTAGCTGTCTTTTGTTCCCTATCTGGTTAATATTCTAAGTGCATGACTGATTTTAGTCATTCCTCCCTCCCTCTTCCCCTCCCCTTTCTCCCCCCCCCCTCGCCCCGTTCTCTTTTATTTTTTACTGCACAGCTGACAGAATCATACACCGGATCCTTGTTTATTCTTCACAAGGATTGAAATAACCCACCAGGACCCTGCCATTTATGAATTACGTCTTTTCTCTATGGTAGGTGAGGCTCCCTCTTCCGTTGTCCCTCTCCTTGTTCCTCACGTCTTACCTCTTTCTTTTGTGTATATATATTCTTTGTTTACTACATCTTTCGCTCTTTTTCTTTTATTATTTGAATACTAAATGTTTTCACTGGATTGACCGTGCAATTTGGTTTGGACAATCAATTGAACCAACACGCTGCTCGGGGTACCTCAAGCGAATGCTCAATGTCCTAATAAAATACAGTGATCAATAGATTTGAATATACTCCATATCTGGAACTACTTTCCATATATCTTAGTAAAAATGTCGTTCTGTCTTGTTCATGTTCTTAGGGTGTTTATATTTATGTATCAGTGTTTTTATAATTGTATATGTATTTGTGTATAGATGTTATTTATATGTATATATCTCTTTGTTCATTGTTTGACAGCCCTGAAGAAGTCCTGTTTCAGGACGAAACACGTCGGCTGGACTGTACACTAAATCACACTAATGGATTGATTATGTATTTTGGAATTTCTATTTAAATGAAAATTAAAAATGTTCATAAAAAATGACCTTTGAAGAAATTTGTTAATTACATAGGACTTTCTCATTCTCATATTGTGTATGTGGTGCACCTTTGGTTCTTTGTTATATACTCTGATTCCCACGGGAATAGGCATTGTTACGGTGGGAGCCACAGAGTGTGCACACGTCTTTCCCTAATATACAGGGCCCTGATAGGGAGAGTAATAGAAGGTTAGGTGCTGGCCAAGTGAAGGTTCCACTGTGAGTGTTTGTCTTCCAAGTTTGTTCACCCTTCCATAGCACTAACCCACTCTCACTAAATTTTCCAACACAAACTAACTCACTGTTATTACGGTTAGAGTTGAGCAATGCCTGGCTTTAAAGACAGACGACAGGAATTGGCCCAGGACCTGTTTGCCACAAGTTCAAGACCGAGAGGTTCAGATACCAATGCCCCTAAAACAGAGGGCTTAAAATTAAAGTTTCAAAGATTGGAAAAGTTAAAAAAAATGAGATGTCCAGGTGGTGGGACGGAACCACTTTGGAGAAGTACATTGAAAATGACAAAATACCGCGAGGTTTGCGAATTCTGATTTTTCCAACGTTTGAGGATTTAGACAAGGAACAACTAGAGGACTGGGAGGGAAACCTCCGTAATGCCTCGATCAATATGATGCGTATCTTGATCAAGAACGCAGAGAAAAAGGGACTCAAATTACAACAAGAAATTGAAGTTCTAGAGAAGGAAATAGCAAACTCTGACTTGAAAGAAACAGTAAAGAAAAATTATGTAATATTGGATGAGATCTTGGAGGGATATCAAACATACTTGAGGGACAAAAAGGTAAAAAAGATCAGAAGAGATGACAAGGACTACAGGGATGGAAGAGTGTATACTTTCTCACATAAGTATGATAATGCCAAAATCTCAGGAGAGGGTAAAAGACCAAGGGAGGATACCTCTGAATTGACTTCCTCTAGTAGTATAAACTCATTGTCATCTGTGGCTAGCTCAGTGGCGACTGAGGATCCCGTGGAAGCAACAGAAACTGAAAACAGGCCCAATAATTTTTTATTGGAGATGGAGAGACTGAGATTGGGTGCAAGAGCAGGAGTAAAGGATCAAAAACCAGAAGGGGTGGGAGGAGATGGCAGGACTCTAAACAAAAACACCAACAAAAAGACGAGGCCAGAAACAGTAAACAGAGTAACGAGATCACGGAAACCAGAGAACTAACAAACTTGGAAAATGAAACGAGTAGCACAGACAAGGAACTTATGATTGTTAATTTGTCAACCAGGACTTTATCCAATGATGAAATCTCTGTACTAAGTAAGGGACTTGGTTTCTGCCCTAATCAGGTGTGTAGGGAAGTTGATATTTTTGTTGACTTGTTCAAGTTTATTCGTTTGTTAAAACTGAAGGATCATTTTGTACGGAATCCGTCCACTTGTAACATGCCTAATGTTGAAACCGTACACTCTATCCACACTGTTCATGAAATAAATGCGATTCAAAGCATGATGTCTGTTGAGCTTGAAACGTCTATAAATATTGAACTTGTCAGACAAGAGCTTGAAATTGTGGAGGATGTATCTGTCAACAGTGGCTTAAAATCAAAGTCCAAATTTATCCCCACGGGCACCCACCCCAACATAGACATTTTTAGACAAAGAGTCACCCAAGGCTTTTATCGTCTTTTGGAGCATCCTATACCTCCCAATCAAAGAAATTTCAATCTCACCCCCATGGAAACTGTGGCGCTAAAAAATCTCAGATCAGACACTAGCATCATTATACGTGAGGCTGATAAAGGGGGAAACGTAGTCATTATGGGAAAACAAGATTACCTGAAGGAAATAGATCGTCAATTGGCTGATACATCTTGCTATACTAAACTACGTACAAATCCTATTAACACCCTTAATACGTATATAAATATGAGACTCAATGAATGGGGTGAAGTTGGATTGCTTAGTGAGGAAGAACTCAGATACTTAACAGTTTCAGAACCTACTTTCCCTTGCATTTACATCCTCCCAAAAATACATAAGGGCGGCCAGTTTCCACCCGGCCGCCCTATTATCTCTGTAGTCAACTCACCAACGGAAAGACTTTCCGAATATGTGGATTGCTTTATTCAACCATTAGTGCAGAACTTGCCCGCATACATTAAGGACTCCAAAGACATTTTGGGTAAATTTGAAGGTTTCAAGTGGTCGGAGTCCCTTGTCTTTGTGACAATGGACGTCGCCAGCCTATACACCTGTATTAAAAAAGAATTTGGGATGAGAGCACTTCAATCCTTCTTGGGACAAAGAACAGCTGACCATTATGCCCATAATAAGGTACTACTGGAAATGACTGATATCATTCTTTCCAAAAATTTCTTTCTGCACGGTTCGATATGGTTTCATCAAGTTCAGGGTACGGCCATGGGCTCAAGGTTTGCTCCCGCCTATGCCGGGCTCTTAATGGGCTGGTTTGAGCGGGAGCATGCCTGGGGCCGACATGCGGCAAAATGGATGGAACATGTCATTTTTTGGGGTAGGTACATCGACGATGTAATTATGTTGTGGGATGGACCTATCGCCTCTCTCACAGAATACCATGCTTACTTGAATAATAATCCCTACAATGTAGGATTAACCATAGATTACAATCAGCAGGAAATAGATTTTTTGGACATCACTTTCTTTATCCAGGATGATCATATACACAGTCGCACTCACAGGAAGAGTACGGCGTGCAATAGCACACTGCACTACCAAAGCTCACACCCCCAACATGTTATTTCCAACATCCCCTACGGGGAAATGATTCGTATGCGCCGTAATTGCAGCACTGATGATACCTTTGCCCGCAATTTAGAGGAAACCAAGAAACGCTTCCGGGGTCAAGGATATCCAGAAGCAGTTTTGAAGAAAGCTTACACTAAGGCATTGAAGATCCCAAGACGAGAGACCCTAACAACAAAACCATTGAGGAAACTCCAAAAAGCTCCTATTGCTTTTGGAACCCAATTTGATGATCGCAGCAATAGGGTTTATAATGTCCTAAGGAAACACTGGCACTTATTAACTGAGATACCAGACCTTAAGGACATTATACCATCAAAACCCAAAGTAACATACAGAAGAGGGCAAAATTTGCGTAACAGCTTGTGCCCTAGCTACGTCACCACTGAAAAACCCCAAACCTGGCTCCAATCTAAGATGGTTGGTTTTTACACATGTAACCAATGTAATATGTGCAAACTAGGGAGAAATAAAACTAAACTTTTCAGCTTTAATACCAAACGAAGTTATTCGATAAACCATTTAATCAACTGTAACTCCAAATACGTAACATATGTGTTAGGTTTGTGGTAAATTTAAATTACCTAGACTTAATTTATGCGGTAAAGTTCAATAAGAATAACTCAGTAAAAATAAGAGGCAGAATCCGTGGTATTTGAGGTTTTAAAAGGGGATTTATTCCTTACAAAGGAATTGGTTCGAACCAGGCAATCGGATTCCGTCACCACGAAGGTTCGGGAAGGGATCGAGCAATACTTTATTGACAGGTTGTCATATATATAGTCAATGCATTACAGTAAAGGCAAATGCAGGAGGCGTAACAGCTGAGAAGAGAGATAAGAATACACATACGTAATGAAAAAGGCGTTACAATAGGCGTGTACTTAGAAACGTCATTATGAGGATGTCACAGGTGGGTGGATCCATAAGAGAATCCTGTAAAGTCAGCAGAAATACATGGCAGAGGTGCGCGCACGGCAGCATGACGTGTGATTGACGTGTAACTGGAGGGTGAAGGGGACTTGACATTTAGCCCTACATGAGGAGACAGAAGTCTGGGATGTCAGAACAACCTAATCCCAAATCATATCTAATATCTTGTGTTTTAGGAACTGTATTATCTGGAAGGAAAGGTCTCTCAGGCAGAGGCTATCCTATACTGACTTCTAGTGAGTGTATAAGCGTCTACGTGTCTACATGAGATGCGAGGGGGCATGGGCCTATCATGGTAACAGGAGCTATGAGTTACTTGCACGGAGACAGTAAGGCCGGGCCCTTTGCTCTGTAGCTGGGAGGATGTTTACCTAAACTACTAGACAGGAATGTATTTCTCGAGGAGCGGAGCAGATAACTTGAAGGCTGAATACAGTCTTGGCAGGCAACAGGCCGGGCCAGGCACCGTTAGCCGCACAGGAAGTAAGACAAAGGTCATGGATACAGATGCAGGTCCAGGCTGGAGCATTCAGAGGCAGAAAGCAGGAAAAGCTCGATGGCAGAATTCAGGGCCTAACTTGCCAGAGCTGAAAAACTTGAAAGGTACTCTATATAAAGACGGTGGCAAGGCATACTTAGGAACGGAATATTCGACCCATTCATGGTGGATCTGAAAGGGGACATGTTAACGTTGGACGCATATGTATTTGCGTCTTCATAGCTGGAAGTGGAGGGAACATACATGTACTTGTAGCATGTACATGGAGCCGTTGGGGTCTAAGATAGGGGACACAATTGATCATAAAAATTCATATTTCCTCATTCCCTCCTTGTCCCCTACGGACCCTTCATGAGATATCGATCCTCAGGAATCCATCAATCTGTTCATGTAACATCATTTGTTCTTCTTTCTTCTTCCGGGAGTTTGAATGAGAACTTGAGTGTGGAATACATGATGTGGCACACAGGCCGCAAATCGCTGGTCCACATTGTAGACACAGGCAGCAACTGAATACTATGAGAAGGGCAATACCTAGGAAGGATAGGACTTTCCATCCCCAGGCTGACAACACGCTCCAGAACCAACCGGACCACGTCCAGGTGCCTGGATTCTGGTGTATCTGACTTGCAATCTTATGAAGACGAGTTATGGCTTTATATACTGATGGCGCGTTTTCTGGAATGAAAACACAGCAACTCGATCCGATGACTCTACAGGCTCCGCCCCTATCGGCCAGGATGACGTCAAGGACAAGACGATCCGCATCGCAGACTGCTCCTCTGTTAAGTTGCCTAGGGCAGAGGTAGTTTCATTCACTACTGCTTCAAGGGTTCTGGTTAATCTGCGTATCAGTTTACTATTAGAGACAACACCTATGTAGGGGAAGAGACCTTTATTGAAGTCTGTATATTGTTCCCATGCCGTTTCAGTGTAGTCGACAATCGGGAGATCTCTCTGGGGTCTATTGTGTACTAGATGGGTGTTTCTATGATAATCCGGAGGGGCTAGGAAAACAGGTGGCAGAAGGAATGCAATGTAACAGGTACCCTCCCAATCTAGAGGTAAACGTATATATGCGGTATGACCACAAATGAAGTAGGAATGACGGGAAGCTCTAAATGTAGTCTTGCCTTGATCACTGAATTCGATCACAGTAGTACATTTACTATGGCCCAAGTGTACTGAACCATTCTTTCTTACACATAATTCACCTTTGGCTGGTAATACGGACATAGCAGGCAAGACTGGTGCAGCTTCGGATTCAACATTCAGAATCATGAGGTTAAGTGTAAAATTACCTAATCCATATACTTCATTTTCTAGATCAGTTCCTGTCCTTTTGGGAAGTCCCTCCTTGTTAGGGTAGCAGGCTTTAAGCAAAACTAAGTTCAGGTTTCCCCATACCCAGCTGCTCTGGTAAACTACGGTATTTGAATCTAAAGAATTAATCAAACTAAACCATGCACCACAGGAACCATTGTGTGTGAATGGATATGGAAAGAGGGGCAGAACTCCCTTGTATTTCTGGTAGGGAGGGAGTCGGCCACATATCCAACAATTTGTAGCGTTGTTGGCCTAATGGGAGTGATGTAACATACTAATGAATGTGTTATTGCGCAGCGCAAGTCTGTAGGGCAACTCATGTGGAGGTAATTCGCTAAAAGAGTGTTCGGCAGTAACATCGGAAGCAGAATGTGCACGCTTGAAAATAGGGTAGTATATGTGCAACAGTATACTTGCAGCAATAATCAGAAGATTTAGAAAAAACATAATCAATAATGTCACTATACAGTGACTATGAAGTAATTTACAATATGCACGTTTCTTGAGCTGTTGCTGTCTATCTCTCTCTCTATTTCGGTCTAGAGGATACATGTCAGAGACTAATTTAACCGATTCACCTAGGAGAGGACTTAAACAATCAAATTGTCTGACTTGCTAGACCTTAGTTTCAGTTTGTATTCTTGGGCAGCAGTTTTCTCGACCAGGGGAAGTTTTGAGTCAGTCTGTGGAGGAGGGTAGGGCTGAGAGTTCAAATCAGAAGGCAGTCCATGAAATTTCTTGATATGGCTCGAATGTAGCCAACCCTTGCGACCCTCAATCTTCACTACTGTCCTCGTGGTCAGGAGTACTAATTTCGGCGTTTGCCAGCGAGGCTCCAGCGGGCTCCTCCTGTCGAAATTTCTTATGAAAACAAAGTCTCCGGGAACCACTTCATGGGGCTTCACCTCGGTATTGTCGGGAAAGGCTGCAGCTACCTGTGAACGGCAAGATTGTAGTGCAGACATCAAGGAAGCAAGGTAATCTGTCAGCATATTACAATCAACATCAGTGATTTTACGAGGTATAGGCGTCCCCCACATATTTGGTGGCCTACCGAAGACCACCTCGTACGGGGATAGCCCTGTTCGAGAATGTGCTATCATTCTCATGTAAAAGAGCGCAACTGGTAAAGCTACTATCCAGTCGACGCCTTTCTCTCTGCAGATTTTAGAAAGTCTGATTATGACGCTCCACGAGACCTGCTGCCTCGGGATGCCGGACACAGTGGAATTTCCATTGATAGCCTAACAGGAGTGAAATGTGTTTCATTAGCTCGGATGAGAACGGTTGACCATTATCTGAGTACACGATACGGGGCAAACCATACCGTGGGAAGAATTCACGAACCAGCTGCTTGGCAGTGGTCGGGGCAGTGTAATCTGGGACTGGATATGCTTCTGTCCAACGGGAAAGTGCGCATACAACTACGAGGACATATTTGAATCCTCGACAACGTTCCATCTGGATATAATCCATCTGGAGGACTTCAAAAGGGTGATCGGGAGGTTGAAATCCACCTTGTTCTACAGGAACGCCTTTACCTGGGTTGAACTGACAACAAATCATGCAAGTACGCACTTTCTGTTTGGCTGCAGCTCGTAAGTGTTTATTAAACCAAATGTTTTGAATACTGTCTAACATAGCTTTCTCTCCTAGATGCGCTGGACTATGTATTGTGTTAATGATAACTTGAACCATGGAGTCGGGGAGAAACCATGTAGATTTTCCCTTCGTCATCCATCCCTGATCTGTTTGGATCCCTCCTAGTTCAGTCCATTTCTTGATTTCCTCTGGTGTAGCATGTGTCTGTATGTCGATTACATCAAGGGCGGGATCCCTTACTGTCATGCAGTGTGTCGATGTTGGAACTATTGTCTTTGTCAAGTCGGTTGCATGAGTCCGATTCTGTGCTGTTTGCTTAGCTGTTCGGTCTGCTAGGTCGTTACCCTGGGAAATGATATCGGTAATTTTTGTATGGGCCTTGCACTTCATGATGGATATTGAAGTAGGCAGATGTATTGCATCTAACAGAGCTTGAATGAGGGGACCGTGTTGAATGTTGGCACCGTGAGAAGTTAAATAACCTCTCTCTCGCCAAAGGACTCCGAAGTCGTGTACAACTCCGAATGCATAACGGGAATCTGTGTATATGTTGACTCTTTTATTTTTGGCTTGAATACAGGCTTGTGTCAGAGCGATGAGCTCTGCTGCTTGAGCTGACAAGGTGTCAATACAATTCGTTTCAATAATTTCGGTGTCTGTCGTGACTGCGTAAGCGGCCACTAACTCTCCTGTACTTGTTCTCATGCATGAACCATCCACATAAAGTGTCAGGTCTGGATCTGGTAATGGAATGTCTGTCAAGTCTTGTCTGGGTTTCGTCGTAATAATAATGACTTCAATACAATCATGTGCCAATGGGTCTGTTCCACTTAATGGCAAAAGTGTGGCAGGATTTAATGTACTACAGCGTCTGATTTCTATGTGTGGCTGGGACAATGTTAATTCATAACCTGTCAGTCGTGCTATAGTCAAGTGCTGAGTCTGAGTTCGGTTTAAAAGAACTTCCACGGAGTGTGGAACTTGCACTATCAATTGATGTCCTAATACTATGGGATCGCTTTGTCTGATCGCTAAAGCTGTCGCTGCGACTGATTTCAGGCACGTAGGCAGAGCCTGGGCTACTGGATCTAATGTGCTAGAAAAGTAAGCACACGGCTTGTGTGAACTTGCTTGTTCCTGAGTGAGTACTGACAAGGCAGTACCTTCGCGTTCTGTAACAAAAAGTGTAAAAGGCTTACTGTAACATGGTGTCGCTAAAACAGGTGCTTGACATAAGGCTTTCTTTAAGTCTTCAAAAGCTTGTGTATGTTCCTGAGTCCAAGGGAGGACAGTCGAAGTCGCTGCCTCCTGGGTTGTCAACTGAATGAGTGGCTTTACTAGAAATGCAAATTGGGGAATCCATTGCCTACAGTATGAAGTGAGACCTATGAAGGCCCGCACCTCCTTTTGTGTCTTGGGTGGTGGCATGTTTACAATTAACTGGATGCGGTCAGATGTGAGCTGTCTCCCCCCTTTGGACAGCAAGTGCCCAAGGTACACAACTTGCTGAACACAGAATTGCAGCTTCGAAGGGGACACCTTGTGCCCCTTGTCGGCCAGGAAATGTAAAACCGTCAGTGATGCTTTTTCACATTCGGGCTCGCTTCGGGCGGTGATCAGCAGATCATCGACATACTGAAGCAGGGTAGTGTTAACAGGCATGTGGATACTGTCAAGTTGTCTTTTCAGTGCTTGGCTGTAAATGCTGGGGCTTTCTGTGAATCCTTGAGGTGCGCGTGCAAATTTGAAGCTTCGTCCATTTAAACAGAATCCGAACAAATATTGGCTTTCCGGATCGATTGGGACGCTAAAGAAGGCGTTCTTGAGGTCAATCACAGTAAAGAACGTTGCTTCTGAATCAATAGCTGTTAATAATGAAGAGATATCTGGAACCACGGGATACTGTGGTACAATGCATTTATTCAATTCGCGCAGATCAATAATTAATCGATAAACGGGGGGTGCTTCTGGATCAGTTCGTTTAAGAATTGGAATAATAGGAGAATTACATACATTGGAGTCGGTTTCCACAACCACTCCTTGTGCTATGAGCTCGTCAATGATTTGCAGCAAAGCCACTACAGCATCTGGGGGTAACTTGTATTGTCGAATTCGTGGTAATACCACTCCTGCTTTGAGTGTGACTCGATATGGTGTAATGTGCATACAACCTACATCAGTGGGGCCTTGTGCCCATAAATGTGCAGGGACATTCTGTAACCGGTGATCTATGTCTTTCAATACGTAGTGACCTTTAAAGTCACGCAAAAACAATCGTACCCCTTCTGGGGAACAACATATTACAGCTCCTAGAGCTTTCAATGTCTTTATACCTAACAAGTTTTCTGGGCATGATTTTGTAAGCAATAAATCTGTAGTCCGTATCAATGGACCAACTGCAAGAGGAAGAGGTTGCGATACTTCGTTAACAATAGGCTTTCCTGAAAATCCAAGGGAAACATTCTGTGAGCCTGAGAGGGGTGCCCCTGGAACCTCGTCGTGACTTATAGTTGTTCTGCTTGCCCCTGTATCAATTAAAAACTTTCTGTCCTTCCCTAATACTTGACTATGTACATAAGGACCCTCTTGATCTACAGGAACCTCAATAAGGGGTAAGCCAACCTCCCTCTCTAGGCTGTTTCATGTGTATCGCTGATAATCGGGATAGTCATTTTGTGCATACTGGTACATCTGTTGTGTCGTGTTTTGTGTGGCGACACTAGGCTGTGGTTGTGGTACCGCTACGGTCTGTTGTGCAGCTTGCATAGGCTGTACATTCTGAGGTACTTGTGGTTGGATCTGATCCTGTCTAGGTGGACGCGGTCTCTCCTTGGTTTTTACCCGTAGAGATATTATGTTTCAGAACTGCACAATCGTTTATATAATGACCTGGCTGTTTACAATAGTTACATGTCCCTTTAACAGGAACCGCTGAATTACTGGACTGTGTCGCACCCTTTTTATGACTGTCAGCTGGAACTGACTGGGCAACGAGCATTTTCATGTCTTTCATACGTCTTTGTTCGTGTTCTTGTTCTTCTCTAATTCTATTCTGATGGTACTGTAACATTTGTAACATTTATGACGGGGTGTTAGCTTGCCAAGAGCTCTCTACTTTCAATACTCTGTTCTTAACCTGGGGCAAGGAATTCTCGACTAATTTTGTTACAAAAAGATGTGGATATGAATCGCTACTTGCTTTCAGGCCGCTATTAATACCAAAACATTTTTCAAATCGGGAATAAAAATCACTAGTGTCTTCATCGGGTTTCTGTTTGCAAGCTGAGATTGCACCCCAGTCTTCCTTTTTCGTGGTTAATAAACGTGGCAATACTTGTACTAATAATCCTGGTAATGCTTTAGTTTTGTCCCCAAGCCCTAGGCCTGCAGTTCGGGCATTTTCTTCGTTTTCTAATGCTGTCCAATCAATCTTTTGCTCTCCCATCTCCCATTCTTTTTCTTTGAGTTTCTCGTAAACACCGGTAGGCAATAATACTTTTAATATTTTCATAATGTCAGGATAGGTATAATCACCCATGAGTAACATGTCTTTTATTTCTCGGTGAAAACCTGCTGGATCTCTGTCATGGCTAGGCACTAACTTTTTCATTTCCAATAGTTCTATTTTAGTTATGGGCGTGTACACAAACACGCGTCTAAAAGTATTATCATCATTTCTAACTGGGTGCACTTCGCGTAAGGGATTCTGTCTGTCTATGTAATACATTTCTCTTTCCATGGAGGGAGCTGGATCAAGCTGTGGACACAGGAAGGCACTGTATCTGTGCCGATGTTCTAGAATTACTTTAATTAGATCGGTACCTAGACCTCTCCATTTATTCATGAGTAGTTCTATCAGTATATCAGGTAGGGGACCAGGATCGGAATGTTGACCTTTATACAATATAAGGAGATGTTGTATCATGTATATACCAGCTAAACGCTGTTCGTCTGGTGAAAGATTCAAAAACGTATGTACTAGCGCGTCATCACTATATTTATCAGAACTGTCAACCCATTGTACTGCTGACCTGGCTAATTCTTGTTCATCCATAGAATCGAGTACATGGTACCCCATTCGTTCTTGAAGTATTTTATCAGTAGCCTGAAATAAGTGTTCAGGGGTCTTTGGATTTGACATGGCTGCTTGAAACATTCTCTTACTTTCTGGACGTATCGGACGTATTGAATTATTAAAGGATCTTCCCTTACCTACATAAGCTATCATTTCTCTAGCTGGTAATTGTAATTGTCCTGTTGTCATTTCTAGTTGTTCCTCCTCCCCCGAGGACTCAGTCTTATCTGCATCTGTTTCTCGTTCAGGTCGTTCTCTTTCACATATTTGTTCTACTGTTTTTCGGATCCTTCGGTACATACTTTCTATACTATTCTGTTTATCATGTTTTCCGTCCGCTATATTCTGACCCCATTTGTTAAGTGCTTTCATTTCTTCCGGGTCTACACCTGGCCTATCTCTGTGTCTTATCAGGCAGTTTATGAAGAAGCGTAACAACAATTTTTGCGTGTCCACTTTCTGGTATGCCATGGCCTCGCCAATACTTTCGGGACCTTGCCCTGTTTGGACAAAGTGATATATTTTGTCTAGATGATCAATCATTCCTGGTAATATCATTAAATAATTCGCAACTCGTCGTAAACGTACTGATGATAGCATCATTCTGTCGTCTTTACCGGGTACTGGATCATATCTACAATCTGTAAGAGGCTCTTTGAATATGTCATAATTCGCTGTTTGAGGTGTACGTTGGTGTGCTAAATCCCTATAAGTCAATCGACGCACTGATGGCGGCGTATGAAAACTTCCTGTCGCACCTCCTGAGGTGCTAGGTCCAAAAGGATTCGTTGGGTGTAAAGTAGGAAGAATAGATGCAGGAAGGAGTGAAGGAACGGGCGGAAGGTTTGCAACGGAAGGAGGAGTATGTTGCTGCGGAAGTGGGGGCAGATTATCTCGGGGTCGAGCGCCGTTAGCCGGTGGTGTGCGTGGCGGCGGAGCATTAACATATTCGGGGGCTACATCGTCTAAATAGGAAGAAAGGAAAATGTCCTTTGCGGTCTTGGGGAGCAATTTAGTCGGAAGCAATGGAGGTGGCAGATCTTTCGGTACTTCCAGGGTGGCCTTAGGTAAACCCTCGGCCAGAAGAGGATACATACCATTCATAAGAGTGTTTCGTTGTCTGTCTACTTGTTCTGCTTTTGCTCGGATACCTTCCTCAATTAATACGTTTTCTCGGGCTTTGTCTGAATCCTCCCTACTTTTCTCTTCTTTTCTGAGTGCTTTCTCTGTGCGTCTATGCGATTCTTTACGCCATAATTCAATGGCATCTTTCTGTGACTGTCTGGCTTTCTTTTTCCATAATGCTTCTTCTACTCTCATGATGCAATCTGCATCCCATGTCCCAGCGGCGGGCCATCTCTGATTCTCTGCTAAATCCTTGGTGTAGTCCACCCACAAATCGAGATATAATACGGCGTCTAGGCCATGTTTATGGTACATAAAGTACCCTGGAGTGTCCCTAGGTGGAATGGGAACGGCTTCCTCGAGTATCCCTTTTCTAGTTCTAATCTGTCTTAATTTTGAGAATAACGGCATCTTAAACCTTGCTACTTGATTCTTACTCGGATTTGAACACAATTAATACAATAAACACAGTAATGAAGATCGAACAATCACTCATACCACGACATTTAAAACATATTAAAACATTTTAAAACGAACAATAATTAATTAGAATAAAACTAGCTAACTGCATAATACTAGATGTACTGCTAAACAGTACAGATACACTGCTAAAACAGTGCAGACCGGATCTGTGTACCCAAACCCGTCTTGACCGGCACAAACCAATGCGCACGTCTAGATGCGTCCCCAGCAACGGTACTCACCGGGAAGCACGGAACGGAACAGAAGGCCTCGGAAAGTCTGGACTGGACTAGACCAAACTGGACTGGACTCGACTCGTGACTTAGTTACTTCGGAACTTCGGAATCTGGTGGGCCTCTGTATACCGCGGATCTTGCTCTCTCAGCTAGGCTCTGGTCGGGATCCTCCGCACTCCTCACCGCCTCGTCTGGGTGTTGATCGCAGCCTCAGTCACCTCCGTTGGCCTGAGGGAGGTACAGGAAATCCTGCAGGTACGCGTAGTTGTCCGTCCGGCTGTGGCAGGAGACCAGGTCTGCAATGCACCTCCGGCGCGTGGGGTGGGGGAGGTGTCCCTGTTCGGGCGCCAATTATGTGGTAAATTTAAATTACCTAGACTTAATTTATGCGGTAAAGTTCAATAAGAATAACTCAGTAAAAATAAGAGGCAGAATCCATGGTATTTGAGGTCTTAAAAGGGGATTTATTCCTTACAAAGGAATTGGTTCGAACCAGGCAATCGGATTCCGTCACCACGAAGGTTCGGGAAGGGATCGAGCAATACTTTATTGACAGGTTGTCATATATATAGTCAATGCATTACAGTAAAGGCAAATGCAGGAGGCGTAACAGCTGAGAAGAGAGATAAGAATACACATACGTAATGAAAAAGGCGTTACAATAGGCGTGTACTTAGAAACGTCATTATGAGGATGTCACAGGTGGGTGGATCCATAAGAGAATCCTGTAAAGTCAGCAGAAATACATGGCAGAGGTGCGCGCACGGCAGCATGACGTGTGATTGACGTGTAACTGGAGGGTGAAGGGGACTTGACATTTAGCCCTACATGAGGAGACAGAAGTCTGGGATGTCAGAACAACCTAATCCCAAATCATATCTAATATCTTGTGTTTTAGGAACTGTATTATCTGGAAGGAAAGGTCTCTCAGGCAGAGGCTATCCTATACTGACTTCTAGTGCGTGTATAAGCGTCTACGTGTCTACATGAGATGCGAGGGGGCATGGGCCTATCATGGTAACAGGAGCTATGAGTTACTTGCACGGAGACAGTAAGGCCGGGCCCTTTGCTCTGTAGCTGGGAGGATGTTTACCTAAACTACTAGACAGGAATGTATTTCTCGAGGAGCGGAGCAGATAACTTGAAGGCTGAATACAGTCTTGGCAGGCAACAGGCCGGGCCAGGCACCGTTAGCCGCACAGGAAGTAAGACAAAGGTCATGGATACAGATGCAGGTCCAGGCTGGAGCATTCAGAGGCAGAAAGCAGGAAAAGCTCGATGGCAGAATTCAGGGCCTAACTTGCCAGAGCTGAAAAACGTGAAAGGTACTCTATATAAAGACGGTGGCAAGGCATACTTAGGAACGGAATATTCGACCCATTCATGGTGGATCTGAAAGGGGACATGTTAACGTTGGACGCATATGTATTTGCGTCTTCATAGCTGGAAGTGGAGGGAACATACATGTACTTGTAGCATGTACATGGAGCCGTTGGGGTCTAAGATAGGGGACACAATTGATCATAAAAATTCATATTTCCTCAGGTTGCCCCTGCAATAAGATTTATGTGGGAAGCACAAAAAGGGCTTTGAAAATTAGAATGCAGGAACATGTCCGGGCTCGTCGAAATGGTGACCTAAAATACCCACTCACATATCACATGCAGGAAAATCATGCAAATGAAGAGGAACTATGGTTTATGGGAATAGATCACATACCTATTAATGCGAGGGGTGGGAATCGGGAACTCTCGTTGAGAAGAAATGAGGCAGGATGGATCTGTAAACTGCGTAGTCTAGAATTTGGGTTCAACAGTGATGATGAGATGCATTACTTTCTTGATTAATCAATGGCATCATTCTCTGTGATCATTA
This sequence comes from Triturus cristatus, assembly GCF_964204655.1. NCBI lineage: Eukaryota > Metazoa > Chordata > Amphibia > Caudata > Salamandridae > Triturus > Triturus cristatus. The sequence continues at coordinate 423,084,324 of NC_140581.1, read as the reverse complement.
ACGAAACTGTTAAATGGTATCTGCTTCTGTTTCTCCAAAATGAACAATTTAACTGGACTACTAGGCACAAATGTATAAATACCCTGCATTTGCTTTTTGTTTACGCTATTTTTTCTATACTTTCCCTTACCTATGTTTGTATTCACTTCACTCATTAACCCTACTGTTTTCTAATAGATCAAACGGCTTTTATTTCACTCTGTTTGTTACGTCGACATTAAACAACTTTGATCAGGTTTTACATAAAAAATCTCTATAAAACCCCGTAAATCCATGGTTGATGTACACACCCTTTCTTTTCCTTCACTTTCTCCTTGTCTTGTGCAGAGCTCCATCTATCATTGTTTAACTGTAGTATATTCTTTTCTGTGGGTCTAATTTATTCCCTTTAAATAAAGTGATATATATTCCTTACTACACGGAGCCTTTTTTTATTTTTTCAATTTTTTATCTAATAGGTACGCTTTACGCACTCTGAGTGTATTTCAATTACATCTCAATTAGGGTGAAGGTACACTTTGGATTGCAAATTTGATCTTTACAAACTATATGGCGATCATGGTTTCAGATTGTCGCCTGTAACTATTATTCTTTGCATTTCCTGTTATCTATAGGAACTCAGTTATTTCTATACTGACCACTGCCATATGTGAGTGATTGCCCTTGAGATTTCGTTTAATTACGCTGGAGTACGCCATTTGGGACGTTAAATTTTCGATGCCCACATTACTTATTTAAGGGCAGGGATGAATACTGTGTATGCTGTCATTGACAAGCAGATCTCATGTTTCCTTGGTAACCAACCATGTGGTTCCCAGTTTCCCTCGCGTTATTCGAAGGTTGTGGAAACATGAATTACAATAAACTATCTCTCCTTCCCGCTGTGCCTTCTGCATAGAATTGATTTTTTATACTTTTTCGAATTTGGTCAGCTATAAACATACCGTTTTCCTATTGTACACTCGGTATATCCTCTCAATGACTTTGTCAAAATGGCCGTTCCAACCAATGAACGAGCAGGTCCTGGTAACTTCTGGTTTCCAGGACAACCACATACGTGACTTGTTGCGTTCTTGCTTTCACTTTTACACATAATCATATTTTTATGAGACATATTTATCCCTCATTTTGAGTTCACGCTCATATACCAATTGCCCCTTTTTTAATTATTGAAGACTCGCACATTATTACGAGATATATTCTCTATTTCTGAGTTCACACATAGATATCTATTATCGGTTTATACTTTTATTTTAAAATATTCTATTATTATAATTGATCTCATCTCGATCTTATATATTGACATTTCTTGTTTGTGTACATCTTTTAAGATCAAGTATAAGCTATCCCGTAATGGCCGCCGTATTTGACAGTCAAAGCTTAGTGCCTTTGGTTGCTATGGCAACGATCCACGTGGCTCGTTTAACCCGCGAATCATCATACTATTTAAAGTTTACGGCTCTAGGGCTAAGGTTATCCCACTCGCTATTGGACGCTGTTCCTTTCCGGTGTTTGACGCTTGCAACTATGCTTATCGGCTTTTGCTAACATACGGTGAGATTATTAGATTTCTATCGATGCGTCCGCGTACATTGCTTCGGGCTCTTCCTTTCCCTGGACCCGGGCCCCCCCCTTCTTTGGGTATTAGTATACATTTATTATACATACATGTTTGGTGGCTTCGGTTTTCTTACTTTCATGTACTATTTTGCAAGTAGGTTCCCAATTTCATAATCACGGGGTCTGCTTTCCCCTTTTCTTTACTCGGGTCTCATTATCTCTGGGTATTTCTGTATTCATGACATGTATTGTCAATTTTTTCGGCTCTCTGCTTCCACGTTTCATTTAGGAAGCAGTCTTCAGTCAGACATATTTATTTTATGCTCTGAATTGTTTTCATTATCTTATTGTCTTACACATATATATAATTCATTTCTATTCTAGAATCTTGTGATGATGTTTGATCTTAACATCATGTCCGTCTGAGATCATTTTGACTGTGGAACACCTGGGATTATTATCCCCCAGATTTTGGCAGCTGCATTACTTACCTTGACGTGGTGCTCTTTTGTAAGTAGTACTAAGCTTCTTTTCTTGTATATACCTTTTCTGATGACGTTTTCAAGTCCGACTGATTTTCTGGTTGCATTTTCTTGTTGCACAATTGTATATAGGTGTTTCCTTCTCTTTTCGATTTCAGTTATAATTTCAAGTTCCGTCATTACTACACTTCCACCAAATATAAGCGTCTTTGGAATGATACATATCTATGAGGAACTGTTTATTTGCTCTTGACGCCCATATGTAAGTCATTTCTAGCTTAATTGGTATATATTTATCATAATGTTAGTAGCTGTCTTTTGTTCCCTATCTGGTTAATATTCTAAGTGCATGACTGATTTTAGTCATTCCTCCCTCCCTCTTCCCCTCCCCTTTCCCCCCCCCCCCCCCCCCCCCCGCCCCGTTCTCTTTTATTTTTTACTGCACAGCTGACAGAATCATACACCGGATCCTTGTTTATTCTTCACAAGGATTGAAATAACCCACCAGGACCCTGCCATTTATGAATTACGTCTTTTCTCTATGGTAGGTGAGGCTCCCTCTTCCGTTGTCCCTCTCCTTGTTCCTCACGTCTTACCTCTTTCTTTTGTGTATATATATTCTTTGTTTACTACATCTTTCGCTCTTTTTCTTTTATTATTTGAATACTAAATGTTTTCACTGGATTGACCGTGCAATTTGGTTTGGACAATCAATTGAACCAACACACTGCTCGGGGTACCTCAAGCGAATGCTCAATGTCCTAATAAAATACAGTGATCAATAGATTTGAATATACTCCATATCTGGAACTACTTTCCATATATCTTAGTAAAAATGTCGTTCTGTCTTGTTCATGTTCTTAGGGTGTTTATATTTATGTATCAGTGTTTTTATAATTGTATATGTATTTGTGTATAGATGTTATTTATATGTATATATCTCTTTGTTCATTGTTTGACAGCCCTGAAGAAGTCCTGTTTCAGGACGAAACGCGTCGGCTGGACTGTACACTAAATCACACTAATGGATTGATTATGTATTTTGGAATTTCTATTTAAATGAAAATTAAAAATGTTCATAAAAAATGACCTTTGAAGAAATTTGTTAATTACATAGGACTTTCTCATTCTCATATTGTGTATGTGGTGCACCTTTGGTTCTTTGTTATATACTCTGATTCCCACGGGAATAGGCATTGTTACGGTGGGTGCCACAGAGTGTGCACACGTCTTTCCCTAATATACAGGGCCCTGATAGGGAGAGTAATAGAAGGTTAGGTGCTGGCCAAGTGAAGGTTCCACTGTGAGTGTTTGTCTTCCAACCTCCAGCAAGACCATTTTAGCTAGAGAAATTCTGGCCATGGCAGGCAATCGCACAGAGCACCAAAAAGGAACGCAGGACCTAAGGGACCGAAGCGCCCTGTCTAGATTACCCTCCCTCAGGTCATCAAGAGAGTGGAAGATATGAATACCCAAATGTTTGAAGGGAGAGGATGCCCAATTAAGATCCACAGGGAGATTTGGGGGTCTGGGCAGGACGCCAGCCACAAGAAATAGGTAAATCTTGCTTTTGTTGATCCGTAATCCTGACAGGAGCTCAAACTATCTCAGAATGCCTAGTGCTGTGTCAGAGCCCACCACAGCATCTTTCATCAAATTAGGAGATCATCTGTGTATAAGGAGATGGTATGGTCTCGGCCATCCACTATCAGACCCATCCCCTCACCTCCCTGTCGGAACAATGCGGCTAAAGGCTCAATTTCCAGTGCAAATAAAAGCGGCGACAGAGGGCATCCCTTCCGAGTGCCATGGGAGATAACATACTGTGTGGATACTGTTTTGTCTATCCTAACTCGCGCTGTGGGACATGGGTATAACACTTTTACGCACTTCACCCAACCATCTCCAAGACCCATACGTGCCGTGGTCTCAAATAAATAGTCCCAAACTGTTGTGTCAAAAGCCTTTTCCAGGTAAATCGATAAGAGAGCCGCCTGCGTAAGGGATCGCACCTCTGAGTGGTACAACACAGAATCCAGTCTGCTCAGGTTGACTGAGGTGTTTCGGGAGGGAGTGGCTCTATATCGAATACTTCATTCCAATTTATATACTTGATCCGCACTTTGTTAAACATCTTTAGAGTAAACAATTGATAATGAAGCACCTCTAGACTTTAAACTACTTATATAATGTGAACCATTGCTTTTGTTTAAAATAACCGAAAAATCAACATATCAATTTTTATGAAACTTTGTTCATTATTTAAAACAATAACTAGAAAAACAATTGAAGCCACGCTAAAATAAAACATGAATAAGTTCAAGCAAGCTAATTTATCACACAGCAATGAGGCAAATTGTATAACAACATTAGCGTTTGTGATTTAAAACACAGACCTAAATAAATGACCATATATAATTCAAAAGAGGGAAACCTGAAAAATAGAAAAAATGGGAAGATTATATCAGGTGTCAACTTGACTGAGGGCAGGTTTCAATCAATAATGAGACTCCAAATACAGTTAAAGTAATTGACATAACAATAATGCATGCAGTATTTGAAGCCAGAAGTTCTAAGATGTAGGAGGAAATTTGGTAAAAACTATCTGGCAATGAGTGAAACTACAGCACATCTCATAAATTAAACCAGCACACCAGGAGACTTGCCAGCCATTGGGTGAAACTGAATATCATGTGGATTTGGCACAGATGTATGAGAGGTTAATAAGGCAAGCATAATACTAGACTGGCTCATGAAGTATGAAAATACACCACAACAATCATCCTATTATTAGACCTAATGCAACAGAAAGTCAGATACCCCAGGAAATAACATTCTTGGAGGGGGTCACATGGGATTATATGTTCAGTTTACTGTACCGGACATATCAGGAAGGCATACAGGAATCCTTTTTACTATTCCAGCCGGAATGAGTTTCATAAATAAAGCTCTTGTAGAAATTCCAATGTGTAAAATTGGTGCCACTACACAAGCTCAAGAGTGGTTGGAAGTTCTATTCTGAGGGATACATCTAACCACAGATTCTCCAGCTTGTGAATTTCTGCCAGAGTGGATCAGGAAAAGACAGGTTCCAGACAAAACCAGTGCTCGTGCATGCCAGTAGCTGACACCATGTGACTCTGTGTACATGCTGTCACGCTCTGGAAGTGACAAACAGAACTACATATAAGTGGCACTCATGCACACCGACTTCAGTTCCTTTATTTTCATGCCTCTAGACGCAGATCTGGAGCTCCACTTTGGGAAGAGTGGGAGCAGATTTATTTCAAAATTTCCAGCCTGGAAGGGACATTTCATACCTTAAATGACAGGGTTTAAACATTGTAGGCACTGTTACAAGCAGATGTCTCTGACAGCTCCCCAAAAGGTGTGCCTCTGGTGCTCGGATCCCAATGAACAACTCCAAGGCCTGTAACAACAGTGCCCAGATGACTCCAAAGGCCAGTCGAAAACCCAAAGGAAAGCTCTACATGGTTACGCACTAGAAGGCTTTGTGGCGATCATGTCCCAAGTCGATGTCAAGAACACTTACTTGATCTCAAAGTCGTTCCTGAGGCAGATCTTCCTTGTGGTCGAAATATTCAGATAAGTACAAGAAAAAAAAACAGAAGAAGTCCAAGCAGGACTTGGCCCCTTCCCACCATTGTTTTTGCTCCAGAGAAGTTGTGAGGGTGTCATTGTGCCTCTCGGTTTCGATCTTGTTCCACCGAGGAGCTGAATCCATTCTTTGTCTCGAGACACCCAGAGTTCACATGTACATCAGCAATGTCGCAGCTGGTCTCGGTCTTTTGGTTGACTATGCTGCACATCCTAGCACAGTTCCATCTCTCTTTAGTGCACCCCAAAGATCCACAGGGATCCCCAGTCCGATACAGCTGGCAGGTTCGCCCACTGCACCATCTACTCTCCTTAAACCTGTTTTAGATTCTGTACCAGCTTTGGGAAATGGACAAAAATCAGTACCGGCCCCTCGAAAATCTACGCTGGCACCGATGCCGGCAGGGAAAGCGCAACCCATTGTGGTGTCAGATTATGAGCCAGCTTTGTCACAACCTCGACCAAAGTCACATCTAGATCTTGATGTGCTGCAGCCTATGCTGCAAGCATCAGACTCTGGCCCAATTGTTCCACTGTTCAGTCTCGCACAGACATAACACCAACCTTTTGGCTCAGACACTGACCACAGCCAGTCATATGGAGACAAGAGTGGCAGGGCATGGGGAAGAGTTCGCCTCACCCAATGAAGATGAAAACTGGTACATGGACCTAAAGGATGCCAGTGAACTGGATATCCCACAAAATACTGGTTTGGTTGTCCACTGAGCCAGGAACAGAAGAAAGTACTTCTTTCACCACTTTGATTAGGAAGGCTGCTGAGGTCCTGGACCTCCACCTCTCCACTATGTAGTAGATACGTGTGTTAACAGAGGTCATGCAGCCTGGCCAGGCACCAACCAAACCACTTTTGCCCTTCAATGAAGATCTCACTGACATCCTATTGGGTATTTGGGTTAAATCATGTTCTGCCACCCCCGCCCCATGTCAATCAACAAATTACCCGTTGCTAAAGACCTGCTCCAGGTGATCTAGATGTCAGCATCACACCCCTGAAAGTCTGGTGGTATAGGTGTCCACCAGCAGAGTGAACCCTAACACCTTCCCAACCACTCCCACTGACAGGGACTCAAAACAGGTGGCTACATTTGGTAAGCATATGTTCTCTTCAGCCAACCTTGCCTTGAGGTCATGGTTGCTACACCCATGTGCACTGGGTGGATGAGAGCTTACCTGCAATTCCCAGATGACTTACAGACTTCCTTAGCCCAAACCATTCAAGATGGTCGGGAAGCAGCAAAATTCATCATCCGCCCAATTGGGTAGGGAAATGGGAATCAGAGTGGTGCTTCCTCACCATGCATGGAGAAAGTCCACTGCTTCCCCTGGACGTTAATGGACATTCTTCTTGACAGCTCCCACTTGTTTGATGAAAAGGTGGACTCAGCCCTACAGCTTTTTAAGGAGAGCCGACTCACAGCATCCTCTTTGGGTCAGTCAGTGCAGTAAGGAAATCCCCCCAACAATTTCACTCTTTTCAGGGATATACTATGGGCGTGGCATATGAACAACGTCAGATGCCACTGTCTGCACAACAGGCCTCCCAGGGTTCATCCCAATCCTCTGTCCACAACCTCAAAACCCCTTTAGTGCACCCTTAATTGCACACGGCCTTCCTGTAGGAGGCAGGATCTGCCACTTCCTGCAGGAGTGGCAACACATTACATCCAATAGATGGGTCCTGCAGATTGTCTAACTGGGCTATGCCCTTCTATTCCTTTTCAACCTACTCCACCGGCCACCGACATCAGACCACGACTCGGAGCACCGTATGCCTGTTTTACGCCAGGAAGCGTAGGCTGTGTTGGCAAAAGGAGCTATAGAGAGGGTAACAACAAAAAACACTCATGGAGGGTCTAAGGGGAATAATCTTTAACGACCAGGCAAACTCCAAACCCCCAACAACTACACAAACAACAAAAGAGGAGAGAGCCGGTCAAAATGTAAAGAAACTGGGAGCCAAAGAGAAGAAGACAGATTCAGCCCACTAAGTTGAGACAAATCCCATCAGCCCACCGTTTTGGCAGAACATAATCATCTGGGAGTAAGGTGGATCAACTCATTGCAGTGCACCCTATTTCAGGGGATCCATCACTGTGTATATGCAATGAGTTTGCAGTCTTCCAGAGAAAAAGTCTCAAAACATAGTGGTACTGAGAAAGATATGAGATGCAGTGCAAAACAGAAGAGAAGTGTATTAAAAATGGCTACCTGATAACACCACCCAACTTTATTCGGTGTCAACAAAAGTGCCAAGATTAAAAAAGCAAGTGAAAAACTGATAGTTTGAAAAAATAACTATCTTATAGCAATAGAGGTCTGCTATAGCGAGGGTGCCAGCCTCAGAAGTAGTGACTGACTGCTATTCCTGCTTTCTTGCATGGTTAAAGGGCAGAGATCTCTGTTCTATTGTAGATCTTCACCTTCTCTATGCCTTCCTACACAAGGACACATTTAAAATGCGTACCCTGGCCTAGGTTCAAATTCAAAATGCTTACCCTGGCCTAGATTCACTCTGCCCTTGACCTCAGAGACTGGATGGTGGTTCTGGACCTGCAGGATGCTTGTTTTCACATCCCCATCCTGCAGGCTGACAGATGATAACTGCAGTACAAGGTGGACCATGAGCACTTTCAGTTTGCCGTACTCCCTTTCGGCCTCACCCCTTGGGTGTTCAGAAAGATGATGGCGATACTCACTGCCCATCCTCGGAAGTCAGGGTTAATAATCTTTCCCTACCATGCCAACTGGCTGTTGAAGGCACGCTCACCACCGTTAGTCACAGTCTACCTCCAGACAACAGAAAACATCTTGACATCATTGGGGTTCTCAATAAACCTGGCAAAGTCACACCTGACTCCATTGCAGAGGCTAACCTTCATCAGAGCAATCCTGGACACAGTGCGCTTTCGAGTCTGTCTTCATACCAATTAGCCCAGGGCATTCAGGACTTTGATCCTGATCTTTCAACCTCTGTCCTGGGTCCCAGTAAGGATGACTTTGAAGCCTTTTGGTCTACTAGCCCCCTTCCTCCTGTTTGCCGACCATGACAGATGGCACATGCAAGCTTTGCTGCGAGATCTGAAGTCTCAAGTGGACCCAGCACCATGGGAACCTGTCAGATTCCATCCAGGTGACCATGGAGACTGCAAAAGATCTGTAGTGGAGCTGTTCTACTGCAATTGGACCAGCTGCAGACCTCTCTTCCTTCCCCACCCAGAGTGGACAGTTGTGGCAGATGTGTCGCTACTGGATTGTGAAGGTCATCTGGGAACGGTGGCAATCAGAAGACTCTGGTCTCTGGTGGAGACTCACCTCCACATCAATTTGTTATGGTTACGATCAGTTTGCTTGGCACTGAAGGCCTTCCTGTGCTGGCTGATGCAGGTTCTCAAGGATACTACCTCTGCCATGTGGTACTGCAACAAGCAGAACACGGTGGGGTCCTGGGCCTATCCTAAAACGGCCTGCACCTCTAGAGGTGGTTGAGTAGCCAGGGAATTTCCCTGGTGGTACACTACTTGGCGGGATCTCTAACTTAGCCCAGTTATACCAGGAGATGGCATTGGGTATCTTCCGACAATAGGGAGAATCCTGGATAGATCTCTTCACCATGGCTGAGAACTCGCAATGTCAGCACTTTTGCACTCTGTGGTTCCCAAGAAGACTCTCTTTCTGACACACATTCTACTACCTCACTTTCCCCGATGTCTGAAGATCAGGAACGACTGGGCCCAAGTTATTCTACTGGATCCGGATTGGGCCAAGTGAGTGTGGTACCCAGAACTTCTGGGATTGGGCATTCGTCCTCTGATCAGGGTGCCACTTCGGAAAGACCTTCTGCTGCAGCAGCAGGACAAGGCCTTTCACCCAAGCCTGTACAATCTGCCCCTCCATGCTTGGAGATTAAACAAAATGACAGTTGATCCCTGTGATCTTCCTTCCAAGGTCATTGATGTCATTTTGGCAGCCAGGCACTGTTCAATGAAATCTGTGAATGCAGAGAGCTGGGACAAGTTTGTGGCATGGTCTGGTACCCGCCAGTTGGACCCGTTACAGGCAAAACTGTTGGATGTGGTATTGTTTACTTTGTGTTTGGCCCAGCAAGGTCTTGCTCTGGGCACAGTTAAAGGTTACCTGTTGGCCCTTTAAGCCTTTTCATGTTTTTTGGACATCTTGTTCAATTGACCGGTTGTGATGTTTTCCTAAAAGGCTTACAGAATATGTTTCCACCTAAATCATTTCTGATGCCACAGTGGGACATAAATCTGGTTCTTCCTTTTTTGATGTACAACACTGTAGTATCCTGGTCTGGTATGGTTTCAGATGTGCCAGTGGAATGCTGACAGTATGATGATAGATGGAATTTTGGGAGTGGGAATGGACAGTTGGAGAAGGGCTGAGCACCTGGAAGGTTGCTCCTGGTGGGGCTAATGGCTGCTTATTTACTTCTAACCTACATCTTGTAACCAACCTCAATAAATCTACTTGAAACTACTTCCTGGATCTTGGCTTGATTACTACAAACACCTTGGAAACAAATGCACAGTTGTCCATTGTATCTACTCACTTCCTGGTTGCCATAACATCCCTATGCTGTGTGATTGAACTTGAGTCCCTTTCAGCCCAGCCTCTATACCACCATTTTTTTTGGATAAACTGGTGCTAAGGTCTCTAGCTGTATTCCTCCCGAAGGTGGTGACAACTTTCATTTTGGGAAAGCAATTACCTTTCTGTCCAACTTTGCTCTATCTCATCCATCAAAAGAGGAAGAGAGACTCGATTGTTTAGAGTACTCAGCTTTTACATGGATCACATAAAGAAGCAGGGTGGATTATCAGCTCCTTGTGAGGTTCTTTGAGGTGAAGAAGGGTAAAGTGGTGCAGAATGAAGAGTCCTCTGCATAAAAATCTGCTGCACGTTTTCTAAGACGCAGCATCCAGAAGGTGTAAGGGCTCAGGGCTGCTACCACTACATTGGCACACCCTGGATAAATATCAGTTTACTCACTGCCCTCCCGCCTCTCAATTCTGTGGTATGGGCTCTTCCATCTAAAAAGATCCCAATTTAAGAATCTGCACACTGGTTCATTCAATTTGCCATTGGGCTTAGCACCTGAGGGTGCAGACAAGTTCATGAAAGAAACTGATGTCAGAGCACACTGGTGGTGCATATATGTGATTCCGTTAATCTTTTCCGGAGTGGAGTAGCATTGATGTGGAGTCACAGAGTGCCACTTACCAGCGCGCAGGAGCACTACTTTTGAGTTTTCCCTATCCAGTCTGGTGCTAAGGTAAGTACCGTGTTTGCCAGGGTTCTTTCCACTAATTGTAGACACCCTGCGTCACCTCGGGATGTAGTTGTCACTAATGATTGCCAGACATTTTCTCAGTTTGTCCGCTCTGGCATTCAAAGACCCTGCCACATGATGGCAACCAGAAAGATGTTTTGGACCACTAGCCACTTCCAGAGACCCAAAGCCTCTTGGCACAGGACACCACACCAACATGCTTGTTGAGTACTACATGGCTGTAGGGTGGACCATGAGAACCTGCACCATCCTTTCCTGGATAGATGGCAGGAAGACCTTCAGGGCCAGAAGAATGGCCTGTAGTTCCAGATGGTTGATGTCGAACAGACCATCCACTGGACGCCAGAATGCTCTTATCTCTACCTTCTCTAGATGAACCCCATGCCCCATGAATACAGCCGCAATTTGTCAGTGACCACTGTCAGTTCTGGGTGGGGAAGGGAGGACAGAACAAATTGTGTCTGGTTGGCTGCCACTGCAAATCACAGGTCATTGGACTATCTCATCCAAGATCTGAATAGTGTCATAAAGGCGGCCTTGATGCTGAGCCCACCAGGACTTTAGGTTCCTCTGCAGGGCTCGCATGTACCACCGAACATAGTTGATTAGGGGGATGCAAATGGCTTAAGAAGCCAAAAAAAGTCAGAGACAATCACACCAAGAATGAGCCTTAAACATCAGGATCATAGCCCGAAAGTCCCAGACTCATTGCAGTGTTGGAAAAGTTGTGACCTTCATTGTGTCCAGTTTCCCTCCTTTGAATGGGTGACTGTGATGGAATCAGTTGGTACTTTGGGTTGTTTACTGCAAACCGCAACAATGTTATGAGTTCAGCCGTAATCTGGAGGTGGCCCACTACTAACTACGGCGAGCTCGCCTTCAGCAGCCAATCGTCGAGGTACGGGAATATAGGAACTTCTGACCTTTAAAGATGGGCAGCATGCTTTGTTACATCTCACAGTTTAATATGAACTTTCACCCTGTACAAAAGTCAGATGTGAACTCTATGTAATACCCGCTGTGGATTATTTCTATTGCAGGTGATTTGCCACAAAGACCATTGACAGGAAAAATATAGCTGGCAGAGTAATGCCATGCACTAATAGCATTACTCCGCCAGCTATATTTTTGACCTAATCACCAGAGAGGTATTGATCTGATACCCCGATGAAAGCCCTGGACCTTGTTAGGCCTTAGAGTAGGGCTGAAACATGTTGGTCTAAAAATCTAGGGTCATAGGACCATAATAGTCCACATTACCCACAAATCTTATTTTAGTTTCCACTCAGTCTCCATGAATAAAGGGAAACCTAGGAGAAGGTGAGGGATTTTTAATCTCTAGTTAAGCCCCATGGTCACCCTCTTTCTAAATGCTCCCTGAAACATGGTTGAGCCCACCCTGACCTTTAGGAGTCAGGGTGAACCCGATGATGAAGCATGACACTACTAGAGTGTGTGAGGGTTATATATAAAAAAGGATTGTTTTCCGTCTGCGCACAAGTCATGCGGAGCTAGCATTCCCATGCGGGGTGACCCACCCCTCTAGTCCGTATTCCATGCATTATATATCACAATTCCCATGAACCCTGGTGGGTCACCTTTTTGTTGAATTGAGTTATATTGGGAGAACGTATCCCTCCACCCCCTTTGTATTCGGAGGGCCCTCTCAATCCTCCAGATCCACCAGGTTTCCCTTGTCTAGATCCTTTTTGTTTATCACGGGCAGCAACTACCAACATCACTTTCACGTACACCAAAGGGGTGCTGCTGAGGCTGAAAAAGAACACAGCAGACTGAAAATGTTCCTGGCCCAGCCTGAATCACAGTTTAACACCTGTGGCTCTGCAGGACAGGTACATTAAAATACATGTCCTGAAAGTCCAAGGACACCATCCACTCTCCTGGGTCCATAGTAGAAATATTCTGAACCAATATGAGCCTTTTGAATTTGTCCTTCTGTAGGAGGACATTCAAAGACATTCAGGGGTCTATGATCCAAGACAGATCTGAGCAGAAATAATCAGAACCAATATGAGCATTTTGAATTGTCCTTCTGTAGGAAGGACATTCAAAGGAATTCAGGGGTCTATGATCCAAGACAGACCTGAGGCCCCTATCCTTTTTCAGGACAAGTATGTAGCATAAGAACCCTGCCCTTCTCAGAGTGTGGCACACTCTCTATGGCACTGTTGGAGAGTTATAAAACTATTTATTGTAGCAGGTTAGATAGATGCTCTTCTGAAATTCATTCAGATGTGGAAAGGTGGTGTGTATAAGGCTAGAAAAGGCAACGCATAGCCTTTTGAACAATTTGCAAAACCCATCTGTTGGATGTGATGGGTCACCAATACTAGAGGAAATGCTGGCTCCTGCCTCTTACTTGTTAGGCATGCACCGCAGAGGGCAAACAAAACCAGTTTGTTGCCTGTTGAAGCAGGGGAAGAGGAGTTAGAGGACTGACACTCCGATGGCCTGCTTGCTGTTTGCTGGTTTTGTGTCCAAAACCCCAAAAGGACTGGGATGTCTGTACCTATATGCCAGCCCTAGGGAATAGCCCTACATATCAGGAACGGGCACTGAAATTGTTTGGCAGGGGTCAACAGCCCCAAGGAACGGGCTGTAGCTCTACTGTCTTCAAAGCATTCCAAAACTAAGTCTACCTTCTCTCCCAAGAAGTGAGACCCATCAAGGGACCTATCCATTAGTTAAGCTTGTACACAGCTGTAGAATCTAGTGGAACTCATACAGGCATGTATATGTAGGACAACACTGGTACTGACTGCGCTGCCAATGCAGTCTCTGGTATCCAAACTGGTGAAGTTAACATACTTGGCCGAATCTTGCCAGTTATGGATCATCTGGACCAGGGAAGCCCTAATAACTAGGGCTCCCAGTTTTATGGTATTTATCTATTTTGGGAAATATGTTTGTTTTATGCATTATGACAAGTACATTAACAAAAACTTCACAACAAATCCTTAAAACGGCCAATTGCCCCAGAGTCTGACCACTGCAGAACCACAGAATCAAAGTCTACGTCGTCACCCTCAGTCTACTGTCTACTTGATCCTTTCATTGTCTTGAACCATATGTGCAAGGGCTGCTAAGACAAATAATCGCCACTCCCACAGGCCTGTACTGGACTTGTGCACCCACCTTTCCCCTCTCTGAGCCCACATTCGTGTCCCATCTTCCCCAGATTTGATCAAATTTCCTCTGACTCCCTCGTCTTTGTAGATTTCCTTTTCCATTATTCTACAATATTCCCTTCCACACTACTAGTCCCTGTGTCTACAGGAAACTTCAGAGCCCCATTTCTGAGCAATGTCCATTTTTGCCACCATACATCCCAAATGTACTAACTGTTTCTGAAAGCAGGAGTGAACTGTCTAGGGGCAGCCCTGTTGCCTCCTCCAGAGACCTCCCAACCGCTTCCCAAAAAGATCGAATACAGGGATAGCTCCAAAGCGTATGTAGAAAAGTGCCTTCCAGGCTGAAGCCCCAGAGGCAATCCGCTACTCCCACCCTTCCTATCCTACATAGCATGTAGTAGACCCGATGTAAGACCTTTTGTTGGATCATGCAGAAACAAACCTTTATGGTCACCTATGCTGAGAACTCCAGAGGCTCCCACCAATCATCCTTGTCTAATTCCCTATAAGTCATGCTTCCATGTAGCCTGTAATTTCGAAAGGGAGTTTTGCGTGTTTCTCATCACCACCCCATATGTCAAAGAGATCAACTTTTTTTCAACCCTCCCATCTACGAGTCTCCCTTCCAATGGGGAGTCTTATTGCATCTCCTCGTCTAGCAACATGCTTGCCCTCAAGGCATGCCTCAACTGACCATAGTGCAGCCATTGTATCTCTGACATTTGATACCCCTTTCTCAGGAAGGCAAAGGGAACTACCCCATTCGGATCCCACACATCTGTCAGTGTGGAAATTCCAATATTATCCCATCCCTGAAATCCTCTCAAAGCCATGATGGGTCGCAACCTGGAGCCCTCCCACAGTGGCGTCCTTGGGGTCAGCCTGCGGCTCCATCACATCTCTGTGGTCAGTCTTCTTTAGATATCCCCCGTCGCTGGACTCGCTCCTGGCAACAGCCTGACCCCATACGAGTGTAAGTGACTCCTGTCTCCCATTCCTATCATGTCTTGTCAAAAGGCTGGATCAGCCCAATCTGCATATGCCCAATCATTTACTACACTTACTTGCGTAGCTTCATAATATTTCTGCACGTTTGGTAAGGTAATGCCTCCCTCATATTTAGATCTCTGAAGGACTCTCAGGGCTATACGAGGCTGTCCTCACACCCACAGTAGTGGCCGCACAAGTGCGTTCACCTTAGTAAAGAACCCATCCGAAAGCATATAAGGGCTATTCTGGAGTGCATACAAAAACCTGGGGAGTGCCATCATTTCAAACATCGATGCCTTTCCCAGTAGCGAAAGCGGAGCCAGAATTTCACATTTTGCTCCAGTCTTTGGAGCAGATGGGCCAGATTTGCCTCAGAATAAATCCGGACGGTTAGTAATTCAGATCTCCAAATATTTAAATTGTTTTGTCTCTATCTGCAGCGGTAAAGCGAATGACCCCCCTCTGGGTCCATTCTCCCAGCGGGAACAACAAAATAGTGTCCCAGTTAATGTCAAAACCCGAATGGTCTTAAAATATGCAAAAGATATCCCGTAACTTGTAGTGTTCGCCCCAAAATTATTACAATAAGATATTGTCAGTATAGAGTGATGTGCACTCATCCCATTCAGTACTCACAGCCAGCCCCATATCTGCGCGTCTACTCGCACCCATTCCGCCAAGGCTCCTATGGCAATAGTGAACAGCATCGGCGAGAGCAAACATCCCTGATACGTGCCTCTTTGCACTCGGATTTCCTGCGAAGTACGACCATTAACCCGTACTCCGGCCATTGGCCGATCATAGAGCAGTTTGACCCACTCGCTATAACTAGGGCCTAACCCCATCTTATCAAGCACACCAAAGAGGTATGGCCATTCCACGGAGTCGAACACCTTATTTGCATCTAATAAAGCTATTACCCACCTGCCACCACTAAGTTGTTATGCAGACGTCCATGATTCAGACTAGTTTAGCGACCCAGCATAAACCCATTCTGGTCCAGGTTCACCAACTCTGACACCCCCACCCTAAGCCTGGTTGCTAGTAGTTTTGTCAGTATCTTGATGTCAGTGTTGAGCAGTGATATGGGCCTGTATGATTCATATCTATCTCTGGCCTTCCCTGCCTTTGGGAAAAGTACCAATATCGCCTACCACATGTCTCTCCCACCTGGAATGCCTTCACAAAGGCCGTATGCAGCAGGCCGCCGTCCACCTCTGCAATGTCCGAACCATTTCAACCAGGGAACCGTTTGAACCCAGGGTTTTCCTAGATTCCATTTGGCCATGGCAAAAAATACTTCCTGCACCGTAATGTCTGCCTCTAGGTCTGTCACGTGTTCCCTGTCCAATCGCCTCATAGGGCAGTCATTAATAAAGACCAACACCTCCCGTTCAGGGGCCCACAAGTGGGTGCTGTAAAAGGTCTCAAAATGTCTGGAAAATTCCTCCGCTATCACCCCGCTGCCACTCACTGTGGTCCCTGCGTCCATCTTTAATTCTCTAACCAACATGCTTTCCCTTGTCTTGCCTCCAATCCACGTTAACAATTTACCTGTCTTGTTCCCCCTTCATATATCCTTTTTTGTTTTGACAAGTAGGACGTTTTGGCCTCATGATCAGCCACTGCCTTATACTCGGCCCTCTTTAGATCCTTTGCAGCCTTCCCAGGGAGGGATGGGATCCTCGTGTGATCCCGCTGCATCAGAGCCAGTTCCCCCCTCCAAGGCAGCCAATCCAGCACGTCTCTCCATTCTGTCCCCTCTTTCCCCAGTGATGATGGCTCCCCTGATTGTGGTCTCGCATGCCTCCCACAGTGCAACGGGACTACTCACTGAGGTTTCGTTTTCCTCAAAATATTTTTGGGATGCCTTGTCTAAGCGTTTGACCTCTTGTACATTGGTATCTCTTATTCTTTTTTTTACATTTCCATCTGTATTTATCCATATTTATCTTGTGCCCATCTTATTAATATTCAACCCATTTTTATTTTGTGTTTTGAGACTAAATGGAGTTGTAAAATGGTATATTTCCATATTTATTTAACTGCAAAATATGCGCTCATACTTCGATGCCTGTTGCGTTTTAGCAAATTAAGCAGCTACATATAACAAAACACCACCCCCACAAGTAAATATCCGCATTATACTACAAATATATGTTAACATATGCCTTTATTTAGGGAAATCTCAACCTGTTTTTTAACTCCCCATGCTGTCTATCTGCTCAGCTGTTGTCCTGGAATACACGAAAGACAACATAGAGAGTTACTCACAAGAAGCACAATTTTCAGGTTTTTTCTGCTAAATGTATTTATCTGTAAAAATCAGTAAAACAGAAAACTGGGAGCTTTATGTAATAACTTCCAGAATTGCCGGCAGGGTCTTGCTGGCCATCTCCCAAAGAGCACAAGTGTATCGCCCAACAGACTATCCTTTTGGATTCTTTGGAAGATTGGTTCGAAATGAGTGACTCTCTGGAGTAGGGTGTTTGGTGAGAAAATCAGGATCACCGGGCCCCAGTCTATGAATCGCCTTCTAGTGTGTAACATTTATCACACGATTTAAGAGTTGTGACCAGAGCTCAGGAACCAAAGGCACTTCTTGTACAGGTCTGTGACCGATATCTGCTTTCTGCAGTGATAGCAAGGCTTGAATCCATCCCTTTACATAGGGAATATCGTTCCGTAACACAATGTCAAAATGTTCTGCAGTTGTTGGAGTACCTACAAAGTTGAGAACAAAGCTCCAGATCCATGTCAAAAGGCGCAGAAAGATAGGAACTGATGGTGGTGTGCATGGGTGGCACTAGTATGCAGATCTGCTACCTCACTTCTGAGGAGGCATGGAGTAAGCAGTAAGCTGCATGAAGCCACCTACCAGAACATGGGAACCCTGCTGCAAAAATTATTTGAATGCAATCTGGGGGATATTCCAAGGTGAGGAATCTGTGGTTAGAAGTATCCAACGGGAAATAACCCAACCTCAGTTATGGAAAATGAAAGAAAAATACAGACTTTCTATTGAACAGGCACTTGAATAGGAATAATTAGTTTAAGTTACAGGTCTGAGAGTACCTGGTGACTTCCCTACATCAGGATACACAAGCAGGAAACAGCATGCCTGATGACAAACCAACAGTAGTATTTAAAAACACGAAGCAAGATAACACTTGTTAATAACTCAAAAGCATTCACATATATTGTTTGAGTAAAACTAATAGTGGAGCAAATATTAAGGACGTATGTAAATCCCAGTCATGTTAACTAATTACTCTTTTTATTGCACCAATTTCAATTTTCTTAGCCTCTCAGCTGATTAAATGGATCCTCGCAAGTTTAAATCAGAGTTGCGGTAAGTGAGAACTTGAAAAGGAGGATTTTGCTACTTCTGAACCTCTTAACAGCACAACCCTTGACAGGTTTCTTACCTTTGGTAATGTTCTTTCTGGTAGATACTCTATCCAACTGTAGACTTCTCACCTTTAGAATACCTCCACGTGCCAGATGTGATCCGCAAGATTTATAACAGTTTTGCTCTAGTTCTCTGCAAGGTTGCACCTTGCAGCTCAGCATGAACTTCGTTCTGCCCCGTAAGTTATGCTGGAGCCGCATATAAGCGTCACCACCACACATCAACATCAGTCTCTTTCTTGACTTTGTCCGTGCCCTCAAACACAAAGTCAAACCATAGTCAGATGTGCCATTGTGTAGCTCAGATTTTCTTCTTTTTTTTTTTTAGATGAAAAAGATTATTCCACAGAATGAGAAGGCAGTGAGGAATCTGCGTGTAGATAGCGTATCCAACAGAAAGAGTATTACCAGAGTAAGTAGCTTGTTTTTCTGATGAATACGTCAGACCACAGATTCCTCACCAGTAGAATAGCTACCAAAACAGTACTTTCCAAGATGGTGGGCCCGTGGAATGGTTCAGATAAAAAGTCTTCCAGGACCAAACAGCCAAAATGCCATTGCTGTTGGCCCTGGCTGTGATGGCAGTAGTGCTTCATGAACATGGGCACTTAAGCCCATTCAAGTGCCTGAAATATA
Source organism: Triturus cristatus (assembly GCF_964204655.1). Lineage (NCBI taxonomy): Eukaryota > Metazoa > Chordata > Amphibia > Caudata > Salamandridae > Triturus > Triturus cristatus. Next base: position 423,065,146 of record NC_140581.1, on the reverse strand, counting down.
AAAAATAAATAAAGGCACTCCCTGTGCCAACTCAGTTGTAGCAGCCTTGGCCAATGTGGAATGGGCCCTCAGTCCAATTGTGGGCTGTTTCTTGGCCAGTGCATAGCAGATATTCATGCAAAGGTCTATTCATGTTGACAAAGTCCATTTCTGCACTGCCTTGCCTTCCTTTCCCCCAAAAAACACCACAAAGAGCTGATCATCCTCCTGATGGCTTTTAGTGCAATCAGTATAAAAACTCAAGGCTCTCTTGGGATCTAGACAATGGGATGTCTCTATTCCTTTTTCGGGAGTGTAGCAGAACAAAGAATGTCGGAAGTGGATTGTCCGACGTGAAAAGGAGCCACAACTTATACCAGTTTGTCTGGAAAATAGGTGGTGTACGGTGGCTGCACTGAGAGAAGCTCATTCACACAACACGCTGAAGTTAATGTGACAAAGATTGTAGTCTTCAGAGTCAGGAGACGTGGAGGGCAGCTGTGCATCAGCTCAAATGAGGAAACTGAGGAACAAATTAATATCCCACTGTGGCACTACAAAGGGTTTTAAGGGAATCCTGCGTAAAGTCTTTTAGAAACCTCATCACAACTAGTGATTTAAACAAGGATGGCTGCGAATGCAAATACGTTAAAAGGGCAAACGAATAACCTTTAATAGTGCCCACTGCAAGTCCTTGTGTTGGACCAAAGATAAAACAATAAGGCATTTGATAGTTTGGCTTGTAACAGGTCTGTATTGCAGGTGCCACACCAGGCCACATAATTGACCCAGTCCCTGGCATACATAGACTTTGTAGATGGAGACCTGGAGATGGTGTGTTACTTGAGAGCTTGAACCAGTCTTCCCTTGATGGATGGTAAGAAGGCTTCCAGCAAAGGGGTCAGTTGCTGGTCCAGTTGTGGCAGAGCAGCCATCACACCAGATCTTTTGCAGTCTCCTCTGAAACTTGCACGGAATTTGACAGGTTCCCTTGGTGCTGGGCCCAGTGAGGCTTCAGGTTTCACTGCAAAGTCTGCATATTCCACTGGGTATAGTTGATGAGCAGGATGGCAGAAAGCCCAGAGGACTCACAGCCGCTCTCACTGAGACCCAGAACCGCGGCTGAACATTTGGATCATAGCCCGAATGTCCTGGATGGAGGGAAGGCCCAGAATCTACACTGAATGTCAGGAGATTCACAGATGTCTGAAGGTAGTCCATGACTGACTGTGGCAAGCCCAAATTTAATCGGCAGTCGTATAGTTAGGAAAAAACTGATATCCCCAACCTCCAAAGATTGGCAGCAACCACTACTATTCTTTTTGTGAGAACCTAAGGGGCACTGATGAGGCCAGAATAATAACTCCTGTTGGACTGCAGAACTGCCCATATGATAGTACGAGTCCTTCAAAGCCAGGGTAACCAATCAGTTGCCTGGATCGAGGGCAGTGAGAATTTGTGAACATTTTTAATTTGTCCTTCTGTAGGGAGGCATTCAGAGGACAAAGATCGATAATAGGACCAAGGCCTCCAACCTTCTTCAGCCTGAGGAAATAGCAGGAGTGAAGACGAGTCTCTATCTCCAATGGCGACACCCTCTCTATGACTCCTTTGGTCAAAAGAGCCTGCATCTCCTAAAGCTATACAGGTGCTCTTCCGGTATCTGTTCTGTTGTGAGTGGAAGATAAAGTGTGTTGAAAAAGGAATGGCCGGGCACAGCCCTGTTGAACAATCTGAATGACCCACCTGTCGGATGTTATATTTCACCACCCTTGGAGGAAATGTCTGATCCTGCCTCCCACAGAGTGGTTGTGTGTCACTAAAGACAAAATAATGCAGCTTGGAGGCTGATGCTGCAGGGCCGTGGGACTCGGAAGTTCACTGGCCCTGGTGGCATAGATGTTGTCTGCTTTATCCCCAATCCCTAAAGGGCCAGGGTGCCTGTTGGGTGGCAAAGGGCCTTGATTTAGCTGATATGCCAAATCCCTTAAGTAGCCTCAAAAGAGGAGAAACATTGAGCATACTCTTGTGCATGAGTGGAGAGTCCCAAAGAACGGGCTGTGGCCTGGCTTTCTTTTAAGTGTTCTTTACTGCTGAATCTGCCTTCTCACTAAACAGGTGAGATTTGTCAAAAATCATATCTATAGGTAAAACCTGCACATTGTCAAACAAGCAAGTGGATATCATTGATGCGAGACACCATGCTAGTGCCACCCTCTGTGCCCAAACTATTGGTAGTGTCCAGTCCAGACTGGATTACATATTAAGCAACATCTTGACCATCGTGGATGGTTAAGGTCAAGTTGGGCCGAAATTCCTCTGGGATTGACAGCAACATCATGCTTACCTGGTGCCATAAAGTGTGGGCATATCTACCCAGCAAACAACTGACACTGACCGACCAGAGGGCTAAATTGACCGATAAAAACATTTGTTTCCTGAATGCCTCAATTCTCTTCTATTCTCTGTCTGGAGGAGAGGGGAGGGGAGGTCATAGGAAATGAGGGGAGAGGTCATAGGAAATGAATAGGGGCTTCCCCTATTGGATGAAGCTTGACTTTCTGGAGTAGGGTAATGCGTCAAGAAGTCAGGGTCGCCTAGCTACCTGGCTGCCTAAGTACGGGGTTTAACTCAGTTGACCATTAATATGTTGGTCAGGGCTCCATTCAATGACAATAAATGCTCAGAGGAAGCCTTCCCAGGTAGTAAAACTTGTCAGAACATTAGTTTTAACTTCCATAGAAGCTAACTTTAAATCTCAAATCTCAATTGCATGTTTTATGACCACAGCAAAGGAAGCATGATCTCCTGTTAATGGTCCAGTTGGAAAACCCAACCACATGTCAGGAGTGTCCAACTCACTGGCATCCTGTAATGCATGCACAGATTGTCATTATCATAGTGGAGGGACAATTCATCCCCATAATCTCCACTGTCATCTCCGAAAGCTTGTTGACTCTGGTGAGAGGCAGAACCAAAATGTTGTTGGAGTGCTTAAGGACAGCTTTGGACCAGGTGCATCGTTGTGTATTCGGGACACAACTTTGGTTGAGGCTGAGGCAAGTTCAGCTCAAAGTCCGACATGACTGTTGAGGCAAAGTCCTCCTCTGGTACTGGCTACGTTGGGGCAGGCATTGATATCAAATGGACCGTATAGATTTAGGCCCCGGACTGGAAGCTGGATCCAAAACCAGAGCGGAATCCAAGTCTGGTTCAGGAGGCACAGATGCCACAGAAGATGGATCCACCAGAGGTAATCTGACTGGAGGCCTCTGTGGACCCTTGGGAGCCAGAAGAGTGCCAAAGAATCGCAAAATTTCTTCTTTAAAAGCCTTGATCTGTTGCAAGGATGCCGATGGACCAGGAAACTTGGGTGCATCAGGATCAGTTTTTTTTGTTGTATTTCTTTGTTTTATATAGCGCGAACTAGACCCGAAGATATCGGGTATCAGAGTGCTTTACATAGCACCAGTTTCATCACACAAGGACACAATCATTTTTGTTAGGCACGGGGGATTAAGTGATTTGCCCAGAATCACAGCATGTTGAGCACATTGCCGAGACTCGAACCCGGTTCCCCAGCTTCGACGTCGGCCTCTCTAGCCCAGAGGCTACATCATCTCCCCCCAATTACAGAATCAGCTTTGCGACAGGGGACCTAGAAAGACAGAGAGGCACCCTGATTTCATTGTGATTTCTCAGGCAGACTGGCTGGTCGGGGAGGACATCTGTTTGGCTTTTCTGTGCTTCCACTACAACTTACTGGAATATTTGTAACACAATCGGGACCTGATGTGGGAATGGCCTGATAGTGGAAATGGGTCCACACCCTCAACAGGAGTGGGACTTGCATGACTTTTTTTTAGTGTGTTCAGCACATATAGCTTTGCTTTATGTTTCTAGATTGCCTTTGAATTTATAAGGGCACACTCCTCGCATGGCTTGCAGTTGTACCCAAACACCACAGGCATATGTTGTGGTGGTCCCTCACAGACATCTGTTTGCAGCAGTTTCTAAAAGGTTTAAATCCAGTACTCTTGGGATGCAGAAATTGTTCCCTTGCACAGTGGTTAGGACAAAAAAAGAACTTTGAGAAAAGAAATTGGCAATATTGTTTAACATATTTTTTTTAACTGCACGCAATTTACTTGAATAGGGCGGAATTGACCTAGCTTCGCCTTCAGCAGACGTCATACGCTCAGGGTAACAAAATAGGGGCGCACCTGGCGCGACAACTGAGAGTAAAAAGGGAAAGGAAGTATATCGTAAGCATAAAGGATCCCACAGGCGCCCAGATTTGGGAGGAACCAGGGAAAGCGCGACTGTTCAAAGACTTTTATGATACCCTCTATACTCTCGACCCAGCCAACTTACACGCTCAAGCAAACTACTTGAACTCAGTGTTGTTCCCTCAAGTGACACGCTCCCAGAATGAACAACTTGGGGAACCTATTTCGGAAGGGGAGGTCCAGGAGGCCCTTAAACTCTTAAGTTGCACAAAGCCCCTGGGCCGGATGGTCTAACTGCGCAATTTTACAAAAGCTTTAGCGCGGAACTCATACCCCAATTGACTCTTCTTTTTAACCACATAGTGACCGCTACCCAGGTGGCTCGCACCATTAGCGAATCATTACACACTGTGATCCCTAAGGCCGGGAAGGACCCCCAGCAGTGTGGTTCTTACCGCCCCATCGCGCTTCTTAATCTGGATGCTAAACTCTACTCTAAGATACTGGCCTCACGGTTGGACAAATTGATTCCGGATCTTATACACCCGGACCAATCTGGTTTTATTGGTGGCAGACAAACACGCGACAATGCACGCAGGGTAATCCACTTAATGGAGAAAACACATAAGAAACAGATTCTCGCAGTTCTCCTAGGGTTAGCTGCCGAGAAATCGTTCGACCGGGTGGACTGGTCCTTTCTCTTCCGGGTCCTCCAGGGGTTTGGTTTCTGCGACACTTTCATTAACATGATACAAGCTAACATCGCAGCCCGAGTGCCAGGATCCTGGTTAATAGGGTGGCATCAGACCCTGTCTTGCTGGGGAGGGGAACGAGTCAAGGTTGCCCATTGTCCCCACTCCTCTTTGCGCTCAGTATTGGACCACTGGGCGGTAAGTATTAGGGAATCACCGGAGATTAGAGGGGTACCCTTTGGTTCTGATGAACATGAGATATCTTTGTTCACCTACGACGTTCGCTGACACTGTCGGACACCCTGCGCTCAGTGTCTGCAGTACAAGAGGAGCTGACTCTGTTTGAGTGGGTAGCCAGTCTCATAATTAACCTCCCTAAATCATTCCTATTGAATCTAACGCTGCCAGAAGCTGAAATGAGAAATCTAGATGCATCTACACCATTTCAACGGGCCAAGAAGGACTTGACCTACCTAGGGATTAAACTGACCCCCAAAGTCTCAGGCTTGTTTGCTGCCAATTATCCTCCGCTCCTCACTCAACTTCAGGCTGACCTCAAGCGCTGGTCACCTCTCTATTTGTTCTGGATCGGCAGACTCCACGCAATTAAGATGGTGGTGCTGCCGAAATTTTTGCACTTGTTTCAGAGCCTCCCCATCAGCCTCGAGAAACACTTCCTACACAGAGCACATATACTGCTTAAAAAGTTTGTCTGGCAAAATAAGAGACCGCGGCTCACATTCCATCTCCTAAGAAAATCCACAGATGAAGGGGGACTCGCTATGCCTGACCTGACACTCTATTACAAAGCAGCACAACTCCGGGTAATAGTCGAGTGATCTCACCGAGAATCAGACAAACACTGGCTACATATGGACCGGGTGATAGCCGGTCGGGTGATGTGGGACCTTATCTGAAAGCCGAAACCAGATCGTCCAGAAAATGCTTACATTAGCACTCCTACTAAAACAACTCTTTACACATGGGTTGATGTGCTGCGTCAGACTGATTGGATGATGTTCCCATCTCCATTCACCCCTATACATTACAATCCAGCGTTCCCCCCTGCACTAGAACCGGGCCCTTTCGATGCATGGAGGGAGGGGGGATGCCTCACTCTTACACGCCTAATTCACAATTGGGACTTCCTAACATTTGAAAATTGTCAGGGTGATTTCAACTTGCCCAAGTCAGAATACTTTCACTATCTCCAAGTACGCCACTTGGCCCTACAACCTGAGATTAGAGAAGGGGCGATGAGGGAACTCACACCTCTAGAACGCTACTTGACAAAAGCAGACACAATGAAAATGGCTATCTCCTTACTTTACTCACTTTTGTTACGCACCTTACCATCCCCATATCCTCGGTATCTTGAATTTTGGAAAATAACACTGGGCCAGGATATCACAGATGCCCAGTGGAAAGCAATATGGAGGGATATACGAGACTCCCTGATGCAACGAGAGGCCCACTATAAAGTGCTCTATGACTGGTACCTATACCCCACCAAACTCAAAAAGATTTTCCCCAACATGACAGACCTATGCTGGAGGGGGTGCGGCCTTCTCCGTAATTTTCGCCACATAAGGTGGGATTGTCCGGTCATTCGCCCTTTTTGGAATGAGATTCTCGCCCATATCAAAGACATCTTAGGAAATTCCATCCCGGACTCTCCTGCATTTGTGCTTCTAGGGCTTAGAGACCCGGGTTGAAGTATCAAACCACGGCAGGTCAAACCATCTTTTGGCTTAGGGTGCAGCCAAAATGGCTCTGGCCGCAGCCGGAAGAAGCAGGAGGCTCCAGCCATGACACAATGGCAGGCACACCTCTGGAGGGCATTAACCATGGAACGACTGAGTGATATTCACAAATACACTTTTAAAAATTTCGAATACACATGGGGTCCTTTAGTGAAGTATTTATCTACGGGGCTCCCAATGACTGTATGCTGCCCGGGGGTCAGAGCACTTCACCTGTTCCAATTCTAACTAGCATACTGACGCACCCCGAACGCGTCACGGGCTTCGCTCCCCACTTTCTAGTCACCCAGGGTCATATTTAGAATGGGTTACTCGAGCCCAGATTTTAGTTTTTTCTTCCTTTTCATTCTTTTTTTTTATAAATCTTTTTATTGTTTTTTGAAAACATAACAAGGTCACACAAGACAGATCGTTTCATCCTAACATCAGGGGCGCCACAGCACCGGCAACATACAGAGACAGCAGCAAGACTAGACTTATATACTTGAGTTCGGACAACAGCCTAGGTTCCATCCGCGATCTCCAGGCCGGACAGGCCAGCCTGCTTTCTTCCTTTACTTTTTGTGTTTTGTTCACACACAGTTGAGGGTTCATTCCCAGGCTCCCTTGTGCGCTCACTGTAAGCGGGTACAGGAGTGATTACCTGGCAAAAGGGCTGGGGTTTGTGGTGGGGTAGGGTTAGGAGTACACGGGGGGTGTTAGTCTAAGATGAAGTTGTTGCCCGCAATGTACAGGTAATGTTTATATGACTTCTAGGAGGCCCTGGGACCCGTAATAACCGCAATACTCTGTACACGGAAATAGCATTATGACAGCTGTATACGGGATGTATGATTATATGCATTGCCATTGAGAAGTGCAAGCATTCGTTTACACTGCCTCACTTAACCCCTTCGGCGCTCATGACGGAACGGTTCCGTCATGAGCGTCGGTTGAGCTGTGCTCATGACGGAACCGTTCCGTCATGACCACGCCCGCACAAGAAACGGTCAGCGCTCAGCGGGAATCGGCGCCGCGTCGAAGGGGTTAAATTGATTTGCATGCGAACACTGAAAGATGACAACATGCCAGAGGCTCGAAAAGGGTCAATTTAATAGGCATTTCACAAGATAAAAATGTTGGCAAATGACACTTCTCAGTAAACAGGCACAAGAGGGTATTCAGAGTTGCACTGCATCTATCCTAATGAAAATGTGAACAGCTCTGCTAAAGCATCTCAGTGGCGAGGACGTACAGGCATTTCTCTAAATTGTATGGGCACATAAATGCGCTGGATAGTCTGCTGAAGCTTCTGAGTACGCTCTGCATGTCAAAACGTGTAAGTGATCTGAACTAAATGAGGGGTGTCTGAGTCCGCCATATTGACCGAAAATCAATGGGACAAATGGGACCCATTGACCTGGTTCAACCATGGCTCAATATGACCGTCCCTCTTTCTAATCATTCCCTCTTGTTGTCCAAAACAGCGGGCGGCATCAGACTCGCCTACCGAAGTCGCCATGCACTGCTATCACCCTGTCTGTGATCACCTCCAGCAAAGACCGAACTTTCTCCATTTCTGGGCAGCACGCATTGAATTGTTAGAGCCTGGAAGACGACTCAGACAGTCCTTTCACAGCCAATCACACTTTGAAATTTTGTGCGACACACTGGCATTGGTTGAGGTACCACTAGTGGTCCAAACCTAGGTCACATTATGAACCATCCTACTCCTAAACGATTCCCAGTATTTATGTTTTGCAGAGGGATCTGTTGTTATGGACAGATGACATCCGTTAAAAGATCAACTGTGGGTATCAGGCTGAATTCATTGCTGGCCGGTGTAAATAGGATTGATGCACACTAAATAAAGAGTTGGGCGAGCTGTACAGAACAAAAGAAAGGCACGTGGCCGCCATTGTTAACAAGCATTGGCATAGCCAATAGGTCTCACTTTTGGGACCTTATAAGTCAAGGAGTGGCGTCATACCGATACCATGTGGGCTAGGATGACGTATCCCCGTATCACATCATACCTGAACATCAATAAACCATTAAACATGAGGCTAAAAAACAAGTTAGAGTAATACTCACACAATTAGAATATCAAGATGTTATTGAAAGCTGCACCTCACTAATGAATAATCATTTGCTTCAGTAATGAAACCAGACCATTCATATCATTTGGTCTTAGATTGCGAACACTTGCAAACTGCTACACGCACATTCGCTGTACAAAATGCTCAAAGCACGCCATTAATTAACAATATGGTGCGTAAAAAATATAACGCCTGAAAGATGGTACTTGACCACATTCAGTGCTCTTGGTTCTCAAAACTAGTCATGTTAATTGCCACAAGGGTATTAGAATAGCCCTGGGCTGTTTTCAGCCCGTGCAACGTCACTATTACAAGACTTCAATGATCAAGCACTATCCTAGGTACCTAATGGATGATGACCTGTCAACTCACTTGCTTGGAGTAAATCGCATAGTTTTGGGATTTTCTCACATGGGCTACAAATTTAATTTAAGAAAATCAAATATTGTCTATCTCAGTGGCCTATTCTTGGGATACGAGCTGTCAAGTTCAAGGCAGAAGCCTTACAAGACTTTTCCTAGAGAAGTGTGTGCTATTACAACCACCAAACTCGTTGAGGAAACTCCAATCAATATTGGGTTTCCTGAATTTTGGCAGAAATTACATACCCGATTATGCACAACAGGTAAAACCGTTCTGCGGCTTGATTCGTCCAGACTTTTCAAGTTCACATTGGGCAGCTAAACATACAAATTTTACGTTCGGTACAAGTGGACATGCTAGCTTCCAAACACTTACACACACATATAAAAACCACAAACCTGGTGATCCATATAATTGCAGGTGAATCAGGGTACACCTATGTCACATTCAATGAAGGAGACACTGTACCTATTGCATATATACAAAAACAGATAAGTTTTGCACCGACATAAACAATCCTGACAGCAGTACAGAGTGCTGTAGTGAAAGAAAGATCATTGGCTCAGGGGGAACAAATAATTGTCGTGACTCCTGTTCCGGCCTTATAGACTGTTACAAGGCTCAGCGTTCTAAATGTGAAAGCTTTACATCCGAGATACATACAATGGGCCAACTCACTCACAGCAACAGATGTAGATTACATATTTGACTCTACATTACAAACACAAGGATATCTCCAATATAAACATGAATATCCTCTGCCCTATGAAGTGTTGCCTCTAGATCAGTATGATTACATAAACTACACTGATGGTTCTGCTCAGCCTGCATTAGGGACAAAACACCAATACTCTGCTGTTTACGCAGCATTAAAGGGTAGAACGCAGGATGGAGAATTCCAACCCCATAAAGCATATACACAGTCTCTTGGTGATTGCACTGCACAGCTGGCTGAACTGAAAGCTCTAATTGTGGCACTTGAAAATGCAGATCCTGGATTCCCCACACATATTGTGTGTGATACATATTATTGTATCCAGTCTTACAATGAGTACTTGCACTACTGAAGCCAGAATGGAATCAGTGATTCCAAAAGATACACAATAAAGCACAAGATGCTTTGGGGACAAGTGGCCAAACTAAAACCATGTTTGCCATGGATTCATGTGATTCACACACAGAGTCATCAGTGTGTATGAATACATGTTGCAGGGAATTCAATGACTGATGAAGCCGCAAAAACAGCAGTACAAACTGCTGCAGTCACTGGAATTACTCGTTCTAGTACAAGGATAGATAGAGACATCATGACGGCTCTGAATGCTGTGCGTGATGGCAACCTGTTGCATAAAGGCTTTCCAACTCAGTACTCCTACCAGTTAAGTGTGCAGAACATTGCATTTGCTCATATTCCCAGAGTGGGGGGGATAGAGTAATACCCAATTCAGATTGCAGAGTAGGACTGATCCTAGCAGCACATGAGGGTCTAGCATCTGCTCACGCCGGGGTGGCGGCTACAATTTCACTATTGAAGCAACACTATTGGTGGCTAGACCTATACAAAGAGACCAAGAACTTTGTCCTTAACTGTGACATCTGTCAGCAGATGAAAGTTTCCACCATAGCATGCCCACCATAGACACCTCTATTGATATCAGACAAGCCTCTGGCTCGTGTCTATTTGGACCACTGCAGACTCCTACACTCAGACGGGCATTACAAGTACATCATGGTAGCAATGGATTCCTCCTCTCGATTCCAATGGGTGTGGCCACAGCAATCGGCTGACGTTATAAAGGACTTGCAAGTCTTTATCGGGACATATGCAGTAGCCATATTGCATTCGGACCAGGGTCTGACGTTCGCCTCCAGGGCTTACGTTTAGATTTAGATTTACAGAGACACCATGGAAAAATTAGGTGTGACTGTGCAATACCCCTCCCCCTATCATCTCAAGGGAAACGCGGTAGTGGAAAGGAAGAATTGGAACTTAAAGCAGTCTTTTACAGCTAGAGTACTAGGTTCAGGTCACTAGGTTCTAGGTACTAGGTTCACCACTTGAATGGGGTTCAGAGAGCTCTAAATAATCTGCCTAGAAATTCCCTGGGTGGTATGAAATCCTGTTTGGGGTTAAGATGTTGTTTTCAGACCTTGACAGTCTCAATACAGTTACGGCAGAAACGCCTTTTGATATCAGTGAACATATCTAATGTTGTTGGATGTTTTACAGGACCTATACAAATTCAGAAAAGCTCAGAGCAATGTCCAAGAGAAACATTCTGCCACTGGTGAAGTGAGGGAAGCACCAGCAGCTCAAGCATCAGGGACCTAGTACGAGAAAAATAAATAGACAAGAAGGAATGCGGGCAATCTTACAGAATCCTTATACCTGTCCTGGCTGTTGAAGGCACCAGAACAGTACTTTTACCGCCCCTTGTTGTAGCAAACACAGCGATTTGTGTCTATTGATCTCATCAAACTACATCATGTGGCTGGTTCCACATATTAGGCCTCAAGCGCTCCTAAATCGTTACCTGCCTCCTCTCACTACCATACAGGAAGTCCCATTAAAAGCTTTGACCGATTATGAAGCTTCTTCTACCCAGCTGGGGACAGCTAATACTGAAGTATCACTTCTTCCTGTTACATCAACAAATTGAAAACAATCATCATGATACGGAAACACAGATTTCAATTCTGCAAGCAGACAATAACGGTGTTTACCGCAACGTACCTCAAATTAGAGTCATCCACCAGTTCTACACAACTCCATGAGCCTCCCAACTTTGCACAAACATCCACCGCCTATTTTGTCGACTTTGATATTTTCTCTTCGGGTTTGTCAGATCAAGATTTACCTCCACAAAGAGACCCACGTGAATTGTACATTTGCATCAAAAAGATGTACTTTATCCCTCCATGGGTATACATTCGGATTACAATTTCATAGCTTTTCCTCTTCCTTTTGATTGGTTTTGTGACAGTCTCATTCTTGCTTCTGAACAGACACTATCTCCCAGAACGCTCTGCTGTTGAACTGGTAAAGAAGGTTTTGAAACTCCATTCTTCATCACCCAAAGTGCAAAGAGACTTTTCTCTGTTGAACATTTCAGCTGTTCCTGATTAAATTATTTGGGATAAGATATCTTATGATATATTTGGACTGAATTAAACTTTACAAATATCTTATATATATCTTTGAATTATGTTATTACTCCTGGAACTATCTCTGATGACTGGAACATTCACACATGAAATGCTTGCTGATTTAGAGCATTCTACTGTTTTCAATAATTAACATAAAGCAAGTACTCCACGAGCAGTATTTAATTACACCGAATGGGAATAGTGTCCATAAACACCACAGGGTAGCTCGAAAACATTTGCACAGAAATGTGCACATTTTTCTGGTCATGATTCAACAGACCCAGATTCTTATTATTAGAAATTAAAACCTTCTCCAGCGAAGAAAAGTATGCTCACTGATACAATGTTGATTTATTCTGCATGTTTTATTTCCCAGTTGTTGAAACAAAGATATGACTTTTGGAGAGACACTATTGCTTTAAAATCTATAGGGGGGACAAAAGATTGACAGATTCAGGGGACCAAGGCTTTATTCAGAGCATGCCTTATACCACACCAACTTATTTTCCTTAAGAAAACTGTGCATCATATGTCCTGTCTCGGTCTAGCCAAGATAAAGGATTTTTTTTTTTTCATATTTTATTTTAATTTTATTATATACCTGGTACAATAACAATAAATACATTATGTAATAAGAAGCCTAACATAAATAGATTCTTAAGATATTAATCGGAGATATTACAGAATCAAGTGTGTCTTAATACAATTATATACATAGTACAAGATTATACAAATTTAGGAGGCAATTCATTAATACATATTTAAAATCTAGATACAGCCCTGCCTGTCTAAAGCTGGGAGTTCCTCCAATCCTTAAAGGGGGTCCATATTTCCAACCCCAGCTCCCTAATCTTCCTCCCTCTCCGACTATATAAAGCGGATTCTATATTATGTATTCCCAGGAGTCTAGACAGCCACATCTGGAACGTAGGAGCCAGGGCATCTTTCCAGCTTCCCGCTAGCATTATACGCAGAACAGCCACACATAAAAACACAAAGGCTTCCTCCTCCATCTTCAGACCCAAGTTGCTGTCAATTCCTATTATCATTAGGGTAGGGGATAGGTTGATCTTTCTCCCTAGCCGCCCCTCCCAAAACTTTTCAATCTCTTCCCGAATTGAGCTCAGTTTATCGCATTGATAAAACATATGCACTAAATTAGCAGGCCCCTCCAGACACCTTGGGCATCTATCATCATCCCTCTTATTCCACTCATATAATTTGGCAGGTGTATAATATAGGTTGAATAAAGTTTTATAATGTTGTGATTTTAAATTTGTGGATCGAAAGATTTTCCCTGTCATTTGCAGTGCTTTGTCCACATCCACATCTGGATCGCCTAATTTCAACATCCAAGAGGCTTCAACTTTTTCTATATCATCTCGTAAACTTAATAAAAAAGGGTTTTATAAACCATTTTTATTTTTTTCCCACCGCCTAATAGATAATCAATCATATTAATTCTACTGCCTGGAGAGATCCGAGGTCTAATACCCATTAAAGTGTTATGTATTTGTATATATTTAAAGCTTTGATTATCTTGTATACCAAATTTCTGTTGAATAGTGCCGAAGCCTAGCATTTGATCCCCTTCCCAAATGTCCCCTATTCTTGTAACTCCTTGCTGTTCCCACACTCTCCCCATTCTATCCTGACTAAATTGAGGAAATAAGCTTGAGTTCCAAAGGGGGGTGTAAAAGTTTATTTTAGGGACTCTGATGGTTCTTTGCATCAGCTTCCAAGCCTCCCAGGCACTATCCATTAATTTGTATCGCGTTTTTTTGAAATATCTTCTATCCATTCTCCGCAACAGAAGTCCTTTGGCTTCCCTACCCAACATTAGTTCAAAAATAGATGGAAGAGCCTGATTGCCATATGAGTTATCTGTCTGATTTTTAGCAGACTCAAATAATATTGCCAGTTGGCTGATCAAACAAGCCCATTGATAAAATCTGATGTTAGGGATAGTCAGCCCGCCCTTCGCCTGTGGCTGGGAAAGATATTTCATGGATCATCTTATTTTACCATACTGCCATATGAAATTCATAAATATTGCCTCTATTGATTTCATTAAACCCTCATCAATCAGGTAGGGAATGGAGCGAAAGAGATATAACATTTTGGGGAGCATAGTCATCTTCAGTACATTGGCTCTCCCTATTATAGTCAAATGTAGAGCATCTATTCTTTTTAGATCCGCCACAATTGTTGTTAATAACAGGGCAAAGTTGTCTTTTATGATTGCTTCAGGTACAGGGCTCACTCTAACCCGCAAATAGACTGCTGATTCAGTACACCTTATATCGTTCATTACGATATTACTGGTGCAGACTATCTGGGTCTTGCTTTCATTTAACATATAGGCAGAGCACCAACCAAATTCGCTTGTGATCTCCCTGATACTTCTCATAGCCCTACCTGGTTCGGGGGCAATTATTGCCAGGTCGTCGGCATAGGCCAGAAGCTTAGTTTCAAATCCATTACTGACCATTGGTCTAATATTATCACAACCTAGCAGTCTCTGAATTAGTGGGTCTATATACAAAGCAAAAAGAATTGGTGAGCAAGGGCAGCCCTGGCGTGTCCCCCTGGAGATAGAAATTCTTTCCGAGCTACCTCCCATTAATTGAATTCTGGCCTTCGGCTCAGAATACATGGCCTTAATAGATCTCATTATTTTGGGTCCAAAGCCTCTATGTTCCAATATCCCCCATAAATACTTCCATGTGACACGATCAAAGGCCTTTTCTGCATCTAAAAGGATCATGGCCATCTGTCCACCGGTGGCGGCCTGGACATCAAAAAGTGTAATAGCCCGCCTGATATGCTCTGTGGTCCCTCGACCTGGGATAAACCCATGCTGCCACGGGGAGACCAGACCGCCTATGATCCTTCCCAGCCTTTTGGCAAAACCTTTGCATAGATCTTGGTGTCCGTATTAATGAGGGATATTGGGCGATATGATGCAGGGCTCTCTAAGGGTTTCCCTTTTTTATGAAAAACTATAATATTGGTTTCCTTCCATGATTCTGGAATTACCCCAGAGCTCATTATACCGTTAAATAAATCCAGGAGTATCATAATAATCTCATTCTGAATACATTTATATACTTCTAACGGAATGCTATCGGGTCCAGCAGCCTTCCCCATAAGCAAATCCTGTAGCGCTTCAACAACCTCCCCCTTTTCAAAATCTTTCTCCAATACTTCCATATCCTGGCTACCCAAATGTGGACCCAAATCTAAGAATTCACGGCTACCTGCACCTGGCAAATTCTCTTCCTTATACAGATGTTGGTATAAGCGTTTAAAAACATTTAATATATCTTCTGATTCTGTATACATCCTATCCCCCTCTTGTATGTTCGTTATTATATTCTTAGTGCTTTCCTGTCTAATCCGGAGGGCTAGCAGTTTACCTGCCTGTTCTCCTGTCTCATAGAGCTTACCCCTATGCGTCTGATATTCATCAGCAGATTTTTTAGCTATCCCTTTATGTATCTCTGCTTTAATGGATATCTTCTGCTGGATACCCGAGATCTCTTTCCCCTGACTAATATGCAACATGTGTTGCTCCTCTGCGTCTGCTAGCTGACCCACTAATCTCTTATTTTCTTCCCGATCTTCTTTCTTCCCCCTGGCTGAAAAGCTAATCGTTTCCCCTCTGAAGGCTGCATTAAATGGATCCCATACAGTGTTTCGGGATGCACTGTATCGATTCATATTAAAATAATCCAGGGTCCACTTCCTTATATGTTCCACAAAGTTAGGATTAGCTAGTAGCTTCCTCTCGAACGTCCAATTTGATTGATTTTTTATTTAAAGTATCTACTGACAGCTCCAGAATTAATGGGCTGTGGTCCGACAAAGTTTTTGGGAGCTTCTCAATTGTGGCATTCTTAATTTCTGATCTGGTAATCATAAAATAATCCAATTTAGTATACTTACTAAAAGGATGGGAAAAATAGGTAAACGCTGGTTTATTCTGCTTTTTACTCCCCCATACATCAATCAACCCGTGTGAATCCCTTAATGCTGTTAACGCGCGATATACCTTCGGTTTGCGACCTGCGTAAGCAGTATTATTACCAAAATCAACCGAAATATTAAAGTCCCCGCATACTATCATAGGTCTCGGCCAATTAATCAATTCTATTTCCAGTTGTTCAAACAATTCGGGATCGTCCTGATTCGAGCCATAGATTGTACATAATGTATAACCCACACCCAGTTCTACTAGTGCCCATCTTCCAAGGGCATCTGACAATTGGCGTTTAATCCCCCCCAAACCTGATTTAGCCAAAATTGCAACCCCTCTAATATTAGATGTCTGGGTGGAGCAGGCCAACAAGTCAAATCTTCTAATGTTCAATAAATATATTTTTGCCCACGGTACATGGGTCTCCTGTAAACATACTAAATCTAAATAATTCGACCGAACAGACTGCCCTAGCCGTTGCCTTTTCCTCCAGTCATTCAGTCCCCCAATATTCACCGTACCTCTCCTAAGCCTCCCCATTTTCCTCTGCAGGATGACCACACCCCATTTGATTCAATCCAGTCATCTGTTTTATATACCCAATCTAATTCCAAATTACCGCATAATACCAGGTATTTCTTTTCTCCCCTCCACCAAGCACCCCCATCCCAGCCCATCCCCCCAACCCAACCTAATTTCTCCCTCCCAAACACCCATAGCTCCCTCCACCCTGTTAAAGCGCTCAGACCTTGGTCTGTGCATGTGATGTATACAGCACCAGCGGCCTGGGTCCTTCTAAAACAATCACTTATAAATTTGTGCAGCTCCATAATTCAAACTCATCAAGTAACACATATAAAAGTCAGGAAGCGCGAGCCCAATCTATTATATAGTTTTAAATCTATCCAAAATCCTGTGTTATTGCGGATCATCTTTATTTGTCCAAAGCATCCAAGTACTCTCTAGCTTTTATTTCCAATGCAAAATACCGGGTGTGCCCGTCGTGGATCACCTTAAGTTGCGCCGGATTAATAAAATAAATCTGAATATTCTTCTCCTGAAAAGCCTTTATTAGCTGCCTCAGCCTCCAGCGTCTCTCTACAGTTGCGTGACAGAAATCTGGCCGAACGAAAAAAGAGATCCACCCCAACTGATCTCCTTGCTTCCGGTCTGGCCTTCTCTGAAATTGCCTGTCGCAGAAGGAAATAGCCGAAGAATACAAGAATTGCTCGTGGTTTTTCCCCCTCCTTAGGTTGAGCTTGAGGCTTAAACGGAGTGCGGTGTGCTCTTTGAATCTCCGCTGCCCAATTCCACTCTGACATCTCCGGAAAGGCCGATTTAAAAAGATCAATTGCATATGCCCTAGTATCATACCCTTCCACCCCCTCAGGGATCCCCAAGACCCTGGGGTTATTCCTCCTTTGTCTATTCTCAAATTGTTCCAGCTTCCACTGGATATCCTTGATTTGAGAGCCTTGAGCCACCGCCTGAGTTGTCGCACTGGCCGCTTCTGCTTCAGTTGAAACTATTCTTTCTTCTAGGTTCGTCACCCTGTCGCCCACATTTATACACGCCTTGGAGAGTTTGCTGACGACCCCCTGCATTTTTCTCATCGCGGCCTGCGCCTTACGGCTATCCTGACGCATGTCTTCCCTATGAGAAAGGATGGCCTGAGTTATTACCTCCAGCGTGGGGGGAGTTGTTCCGGCGTCAGTCGGTGATTTACCTGATAATGGAGTAGCAGATGAATAATCCCACCTTAAATCCTTTTTCCCCCGACTCTGTATAACAGGACACCGGTTTAATTTTTTTTCCGTTACAGGGAGATCTGGGTCGCTATCCTCAAGATCTGAGTCCAAGTTACTGGCCCCTGGTGATGAGCTTAGACCATCATCTGACCACACTGCCTCCTCTGAAACAGAAAAGAAGCAGTCACTGGGCGGGCTCCTTATCCAAATCAGTTCCATTCTTATCCTCTACCAGCGGACCTATTGCCAAACTCAAACTATTCATCTCCAATGCTTAGGCAGGATGCCATGATCCCTTTCCATCTCCCTCAGCTCCACTGGATAGAGGAGCTTCGTCCTGCGTATCCTTGTCATTCATAACTGTTTTCTGGCTCATAGTCACTGTCTCTGTAGTACCATATGGGGGCGGAGCCGGGGGGGGGGGCCAATATAGATCTTGATGTGTCCACTATACTAACCCCCCCAGCAGGAACCAATATAGAGGCATTCCTCTCACCATCAGCATCAATATCAAGGCGGGGACCCTCACCCTCAGATTCCGCTCCTTGTCCCTCATCATTACCCCCTGTGGCCCTTGTATTCGCAATGACTGGGGCGCTTTTAATTGTTCCAGAAATCCTTGGTGGGCTCACCTCCTTATTCCGTCTCTGCTTCACGCCACCCTTCTCAGCCTTTGCCTAAGCTGCAGCCGACACCGCCTCAGTCCGTGGCTCCTTTCCCCACATCAGCATGTCAGCTACCGAGGGCCCGGCCGGGCGGTTCTTCCCCGTAGCCCCACCTCTTCCCCTCCTCGGCAGGCCCGGCGCGAAGGTCTGGTGCGTTCCCTCGGGCGTCCGATCCAAAATATCCAGGCACGCCAGAACCTCTCCTCGTGGTCCTCGAGCCGCCGCAGCCTTGGAGCCGGATGGATTCGCCGCGATCTTCGGGGCCATATCTCCGCTGACCAACAGTTGAAGCTGGTATTTCAGGACAGAGCGTTTAATTAACTGGGATCCGGACTTAAAACAAAACGCCCAGAGTCTGTCGAGGGGGCTCCGTAGACCCAACATAGGAGGGGGGGTTATCTCCAGATATCACCAGTGGTTCGCTGCACCCAGAGATCCTGTGGGGGGCCTTACATTAAAAGTTTGACCCAGCATAACCCGCTAGTGCTGCAATCGGCCACCTAGGCGGCCGCCATCTTGCTTTCGATCTCCCTTACCAAGATAAAGGACTTCAATACACCAAATATTCCCACATTTGCACGATTTGAAAAATTGGCAACAGTTCACAAACTACACGGAGGAAACATTAGACAGCATGCTTAGGAATGTGACATACTATTGTTCAAGTTCCAATTAAAAGAGATGGTTTTGTGTGGCCGTTAGACACGAACAGATGTCAGGCATGCTTTCTTGACAACACAAAAGGGTTTTGGATAAGTAGGCCAGACCCACGTTACATGCAGACACAACACGTCGGAGTAGTAACACCATACAGTGTTGAAAAGTTGTGCCTATGGTGGCTAAAACATTCAACGTTATCTCAGGTGAAACAGCACTTGTCCCTTCTTTCTGATGACATGGGTCTACAGGAATTGTAACTAGGTCCTCAAAACCACATCCATAGCGCTTTCTATATGCAATATACAATGAAGTGTGGAAAGGTGCACAGCAGGAAGCTGCTGAGAGACTGCGTGAGATTGACAGAGCAAATTTGGAAAAGGCTCTAGCAATAGTAGACAATGGTATGACCACCTTATCCACTAGGATATATTCTCTGGGTAACACTGTGTTGTCTTCTATCGATATCATACAGAGTGACCCTTTTGCAACATGGGCAATCACAGCTTAGGTCTGTTATGCTACTAAGTTGGACTCTACAGACGTTAAGTGCTTGTCACGTTCCATGTAAACACCTAAGTGCCAGAAGCTTGTATTTACCATACAATTTAACTAAAGAACAGACCACTATGGCTAGGAAAGATGCAACATACACTATGTTACACATAGACTCTAAATTCCATCAGCAGAATGGTTAATACCCAGGTTTATTTCTATTCCAATCTCAACTTTCCACCATCAAGTGGGCAGATATGAAGTGCTAGGAGAAGGGTTTGTATACAAGTCATGGAACTTACCTTACACATACAGATATAGGAATTGTGACATTGAGATTTTTCTTAGCGGTACAGACTGAAGAATACTCTAAGCCATGCTATAGTTTGCAGGGAGGTTACACTCCACGGTGCATGTAATGCATCCAAGGTGAACTTATATTATCTGAAGGGTTCTCCAGCTGCTGCGATTCGTCCAGCATTCAGATTGCTTTCCAATGGTAGCTATTTGATGCTGAACGATCAAGGTTGCTGTGGGATGAGACTGGGTAACGGTTTCTGCTATCGTGGCCTGTTGTGCACAAGAACTGTTTCCACCTGCCCGTAAAGTTAGGGATGTGACAGTTTGGCCTTCAATTAAGGTTTCTTATCTGAACTTTGATGCTTTAAGCAGACAGAAAGTCGCTTTGCTCCAGAAAGATGTGACCTTAACATCTGCATAGGAGATGTTTGATCTTCAACTTGCAAGGTCTTCCTCTGGGATACAGTTGTTACTCTGCACCAATTTTCCGCACCATTTTGGGGAGCTACTGTACCACATTGTTAGCATTTCCAATACTGGGAGGTAGACCACTTTAAGACAAGTGGCCCCAGGTTGGTTAACCCCTTCCAGATGGTCTTCAAAGTTATTCCATATTTTATAGACTCTGTGCGTGGAAGCATTTTTGGAGGCTTACCGCTGGTCCGGTTTCTGCTTGTCCCGACACTAATTTTGTTTTATCTGCTCCACAATGGATGCTATTTCATGTGGACAAATGGAAATGGCACTGCCACACATGCTCTTGTGTCATGAGAGAATGATACAGCTCTTTGGCCCACCCTTGCTCCAAGAATTAAACAATGACTGGTTCTTGTCTTTTCGGCCTGTCTGTTTACACTTCGTGCTGCCCATATTCCACTGTCTACTGTGCACTTTTATATGTGCCCTGGACATATGCTTGGGAAGGCAACCAGTTCAATATACAGGTATAGAACTGCTGGTGGGACCCCTGAAGGCCCACTTGTACTGTTGCCATTCGCGATTGATGTTACTTCAAAATGCATTTTATGAGCCTTCATAGGATGCTTCAGCTCCTGGTGATTTGGATCCTGGCTCATCCCCTGTGGATTCATTGTTGGCTGTTCCTCCTTAGGCGGCTGCTACAGGGGTTGGATTTGAACATGTTTGCTCTATGCAGCTGGTGCGTTTGGTGCCATCGGGAAAATAGTCTGCAGTTGCTGGGAAAAGCAATTTTTGGTCTACTTCTCAGTACATTTAAACAATCTGACAGTTTCAAGCAATGCAGATTTTTTAATTAGGACTTGTTTGTTTTTACTGTTCTAAATTCCTTTAAATTGTACCTTTTTGTTAGCATTTTGTATTGATTTTACTGCAACCTGGCTTTCTGGATGCTTTTAATATTAAACAGCACAATGTTTGTAGGATTTCAGGTTTTCATGACTATCTTTTTTTATCATATATTTTAGGATTCACCCACCCTAGATACACTAGGATTGGTAGCGCTATGTAGGAGCACAAAATATAATACTACTCATATGCGAGCATATATTGTATGTAACAGTACAATAGTTGAGTTGTTTATTTTTTACCATTCTCGTAATGCAGATTACACTGTCCTGTTTCCTTATATTAATAATTGCATCTCACACATTTTACACATGAATCCTAATGCTTCAATAAATATTTAAATGCCACGTTGTATATTTCTTGTGTATCTCTTTGGATATGCATAAGTTACCAAATTAAAATATTTTAGATCCATTTCCATGATTTCCTTGAGGAGTCAGGGTTGTCATGTTTCGAGGTTGCACATTCCTTCTGTTACCTTGCTAGGTTAAGGGTAAAGATGCACTGTGACCAAGCAGGAGTAAGGCCAACATATCCTGATGGTGTGTGTAGAATCAGTCTCTCACAGTTTTGATGTTTATGTTGTCAGATAACTGTCCAGTTTTTTCTGAGAAAGTATAAACCATATGACAACACTTACATGATAACATATTTATAAAGAATTCTGCTTGCAGCATATTTCTTAGTAAGAATTTTATCATATCGTTCATGCGCTCTATCCAAGGAACACTGAGCACGATGACCTTGCTTTTGGTTGTCTGGTTGGAGACAGCTCTGAGTTGCAAGGCAATCACGTCAGCGTTGCACCCCTGACAGTGCGATTGGAACAGTGCTTTTATTATATAAACCACCTCTGAGCTACATTCGGCAGAGGAGCACTTCTACTGATTATTCTGGAACGCTTTACTGTGATTGCATTGCAGCCCTGCTGACTCTAATCTCTATCCTGCAAAGGACGGTAGCCTGCTCTACACCAGGGGCCGTATTACAGATGGTGCCCCGGGGGAGCAACGGGCGATTGTGCCCGCTTTGCTCGCCCCCGGGGCACCTTGGTACTATAGAAGTAGGCGCAGACGCTTGTGCGTTCTCTTCTATAATACGCATTAAGTGCACCAGTGCTACCTTCAGAGGGTGTTCCCATTTGCATAGGGGCGTGTCGTATGGAAATGAGGGAATCCCTTTGCCTCTGTGCCTGTGCTGTATTAGTGACGTGCAAAAATAACAGTTGATGGACAGAATGCAGAACAATGTCATACATTCACCCCAGTACAGAGTCCGGGCCTAAATCCATCGTTTTTTTGCTCACCATGCCATTCCAATTTGAACCCAGCCATATGCAAATCAGTCTTGACCCTGTGCCTCATGGGAACAGTCCAGCCCGAACTGCCAAGCCAGATCCTCCCTGGACTGATTTGCATATGGCTGGGTCCAAACTAAGGTGGCGTAGTGAGCAAAAGAACGATGGATTTAACCCAGATCTTTTGACTGGTGGAGAATGTTTGCATTGTCATCATTCCGTCCATCATTTGTTTGCTGTAACACGTATTACAGACGTGGGCGCAGAGTTATAAAAGCCCTCTAGAGGCGCACCAACAGTGGGCCATTTAAAAGGTGGCGCACTGTCAGTGTGCCTCCTGGCAGCAGCGCTCTGCAGGGGGTAAAGGGGGTCCCATGGACTGACTGCCCCCGCCTGCAACGGCATTTCTAATTCCCTTTGAAAGTGCAGGCGGGTGCCGTCTGCACTTTGAAACAACGGAGTGACTGCTCCATGTTTTCACATGAAAACGCTGCCCTGGGGGCACGGGAGTTTGCGGCTGCCCTGGGGGCAGCGCATAGATGATAATAGGGAGTGTTGGCATTGTTTGCGCCCGGCGCACCCTTTAAAAGGTGCGCCGGGCGCAAACAATGCCAATGTGTAATACGGCCCCAGATCGGCTTCCTTATACATCATACAAAGGTATGGGGGGGGTTGGGTTGTCTAAAGAGATCTGGCAGAGGGTACTGCCACAATGCTCTCGATAGTGTAGGTAGGACTATAAGTATACGCATAATCATACAGTCATAGAATCATACAATATGGTAATAAGGGTTGAACTGTTTATTTTTTTCACTATTGTAACACTGATTACAATGCTTTGTTTCCTTCTGCTAATAATTGTTGCTCATGTTTTTTTTACACAAGAATACAATTGCTTCAATAAGTGGTTGAAAAGCCAATGCCTATATTTCTTGTGTCTCCCTTTCGGCATGTCTGAGTAACAACAAAGGGATAGATCTGTTTCCACAATTTCCTTAGGGAATTAGAGTAGTCATGTTCATACCATCCGGTACCCTGTGAGGTTAGGAGTCCAGGTGGCTCACTGTCAGCTAGCTAGAAATTGAGCCAACATACTCTGATGATATGTATGGAATCAGTCCCCATATTCTGACATTTATGTTGTCCATATACGGAGTCCAACTTAATTTGTATCCATGCTGAACTGTATCTGATGTCCTTGTACCCATGCTCACCGAGCGTATCTATGCCGCCCAAGTTTGTTGCGTCTCATCTCAACACCGCCACTGCCTTGCCAGTCACCTGCAAGACCTGCTTGCTCAAGCCTCCAAGTAGCACAGGCCGCCCAGGACACCCAAGGCCAAGCCCAAAGCTGCGGGATCCCTGCCGCTGGATCCACCGGGCCACCCGATTCCTCAACTGAAGGTTGTAGTTCAAGGGGCAGGACCCGGCTGAAGCAGAGGAGTTTGCGGTCCTCTCCGAAGCCTCTTTTGAAGCTCCAAGGGTTCATAGCCTGCTCAAGAGGCTAGCAGTAAGCAGGCAGCATGCAGGCATCATTGTGAAGCATTAACCACAGAAAGCTGCTCCTAGAGTAGTGTGACCCTACTACAGTTGTAGAACTGTTGTGAGTTGGGACATCTCACAAAAAATGACGGACTGGCCTCACACACCACCTGGTGTCATGCTTCATCATCGGCCAGTCCTCGCCCTCCAAAACCTTTGTTTGATGGAGGGCGGGCATACACCTGGAGACAGGGATGCACGTCTAAACTAAAGAGTGGGGGCCCGTGGGGTGGAACGTGAGGTTAAAAATCATTATAGTTACCAGAATTTTTTTTTAATGTGACCAATAACTATATGATGCTAAAAACAAAAGGACGGTGGGTGGGGTATTTAGTGTCCCCTAGCCATCTTGTGCAAGGTCGACATGTTTCTGCCTAGTTGGCCCGAGCGGGTCCAGGGCATTCATCAGGACCTAGAGTTACAAACTGGGGCTCCGTTCTTACCAACAGGTAGCAAGAAAGTACCACTGCGTGTGTGGCGGGGGCCACACTCCACTTCCTAATTGGCTTCCAGCTGTCAAGCCCTAGTTGAAACAACTACTTGCCACATGGGGGGAAGGGAGGAGACACTCCTGTTCAATTGTCTCAGGCAAAGTGTCCCGTGTTCAGCCTATGGTGTTACTCCTCGTCCTCCCGGGAGGTAGTGGTACTTTCTTGCTACCTGTTGGTAAGAACGGAGCCCCAGTTTGTAACTCTAGGTTAGAAGTGCATCCCTGTCTCCAGGTGTATGCCCGCCCTCCATCAAACGAAGGTTTTGGAGGGCGAGGACTGGCCGATGATGAAGCATGACACCAGGTGGTGTGTGAGGCCAGTCCGTCATTTTTTGTGAGATGTCCCAACTCACAACAGTTCTACAACTGTAGTAGGGTCACACTACTCTAGGAGCAGCTTTCTGTGGTTAATATTCAGTAATGGAGGCTGCTGGCTCCTAGAACCCCGCGCCTCCCGTTCCCCCCTCCACACTCTGTGGAGTTCCTCTTGTGATTGCAATCATTGTGAAGCAGCCAGCCCTGATGTCTTCCTCTTGGCTTTTTGACTCCCTACCTGCCCCACCAGGAGGCTGAAAGTGTTTGGCGGCAGGGGCACTGGTTAGATACCACCCATTTTACGAGCAGCAGTACTTACTCTACTATTAAAACTTGGTAAGGACTGCACTCTCTGCTCCTCCTAAAGGCCCCTCTTGCTCCCCAATCTCGATAATAAAATACTAGCCAAAGCTCTGGCCACGAGGCTCGCCCTGCTAATGGAACAACTTATCTCTCCAGTACAAATCGGTTTTGCACCACACAGATTGACCTCACTCAACCTTTGCACAATATTCACAGTTTTCCATAAGATATCCCCGATCATACCTGCAGCAGTGGCCCTCTCAGATGCAGAGAAGGAGTTTGAGTCTCTTGAATGGCCATTCTTGACAGCAGTCTTGAAGACGCTCGGGATCCTCCTCTCCCTTCCTGTCCATGATTTTGCTGTTATACTCTGAGCCATTGGCTCGTACACAGATTAATGGATCATTAACCAAACCCTTCCTTGTTACCAGAGGAACAAGACAAGGTTGCCCCATATCCCCCCTACTTTTCATTATCGCCATGGACCCTTTTGTGTGCCACATGCATCTTCATTGGGGGCTCCAACTCGAACTAGGACCCCTACTTCTTTTATTATACGCTGACTATCTCCTCCTCTTTATTAGGCACCCTGCTGACAACCTCTCCCCACTGGTGCAAGAGATAGTGCACTTTGGCGATCTCTCAGGCCTGCAGACCAACCGGGCCTAATCTGAGCTCTTTCCACTCACAGATGCCACTCAACCGGTCTTGAGCGGACATCCTCTCAAGTGGACGGAGCGACATACCAAATATCTCGGCATTCAGCTGCACAGGGACAAGCACCAAATATTACAATTAAATTATGGACCCGCAGTGGAGAACCTAAAAGTGCAAGTCGAGTGGTGGATTAAACTGCCACTTTCAATGGCTGGCCGGGTGGCTATCATTACAATGATTGTGCTCCATCGGTTTCTATACCTCTTTCTCAATATTCCAATACAACTTCCGAATTCCTTTTTTCAAACCCTACGCAGTCATTTCCTTCATTTGATCTGGGCGGGCAGCCTACCCCAACCCTGCGTATGCTGGGACACTCTGACATTACCATATGAGCTCGGTGGCTTGGCAGTGCCTGACCTCCAGCTATATTACTTGGCAGCTCAATGCCAATATACACATAGATGATACCATCCGGATGCGCGCATTCCCTACCTGAAGCCAGAACTGGACCAGCTGCGGGTTCTCTCACACTCAGCCATACTACCCAAGGATATACCCCTAGACGCTGCCGACATCATGAGAGTATCAACAACCTGCTGGGCCTGGTGAACGTTGCACCGTATGCTGGGTGGTGGCCCCCTCTACTCCCCTGGGCTCCCGCTGAAAAACAATGCATTGATCCCACTCAATCAATCACACAGCGCACATTACTCCATTACAACATCCACACCATAGATCTTTTCCCTAACGGCTATGTATTGCAAATAGTTGATGGCCCCCGGTTTCATGACATACCATACATGCATCGCTTCATATTCCAGCAACTCTACACCACTCTGCGATCCCAACTGCCCAGCTACCCTCTAGCTCCAGAAACGTTCCCAACCTTAACGCTTGTTATATTTGACACAGAGGGCGTCCACCTGACATCAAGATTAGATCGTGCATGTTTGGCGATGATACAACTATTAGAGTGCAGGAGGCATGGGCGCAAAACCTTGGCACTCCCTGAACAGACAAAATGTGTTCCTACTGCTGCTTGCAAATTCAATCCCAGACATAAGTTACTGCATTTCAAGTTCCTATACCAGGCTTATCGCACCCCTTTGGACATCGCTATGTATGATACCAGTAGGTCAAACTGCTGTCCCAAATCCCATGCCCCTGTGGCAGACTTTGCACATCTCACAAGGACATGTCCCACCATTTCAGCATACTGGATTTCTGTCTATTCACATATAACACAAGCATTGGCATAGCCAATAGGTTTCGCTTTTGGGACCTTATAAGTATTTAGTTATGCAGCACAATATCCTTGGTACAACAACATCAACTGCTGCATGGCGAAACACTTATACGGTCCCAAAGGCGAGACCTATTGGCTATGCCAATGCTTGTTTACTTTACAAATTAAGCATTGCTTCAAGTACACATCTACACACAACATGCAAGGCTGAGTCCTAGAGAGGAAACAAAGAACCAATCCGTGCTTACAGCCTGAACTGCAGCAAACACACCCGGCGTCGGCGCTCTACCTACAGAGTTGAAATACTGTGTCCAGTACAACAGACGCTGGGCTTCGAGGCCTTTGAGGTGAAGGACGGCCTTGGTGCGAACAAAACAAAACTGTGAAACGTGAAGGCAGGACAAAATCTCGCAAATGTAAGGAAAGGCGCACGAAAAAATATGGGACGGAAGAAAGAACGGGTGACAGGAGGAAAAGAAGAAGGAATAAGGGAAGGATTGCAGGTGAGGTAAAAAGAAAGGCAGGTGAGGGAAGAAGGAAGAGGGAATATAGAAAAGACAGACGGAAGAAAGGACAGACAGAAGGAAGGAAAGAGTGAAGGATGGAATAATGGAAGAGAGGCAGGAAAGAAAGGTGGGAAGCAAGGGACCAGGGAAAGGTGAAAGAATGGAAAGTCCGGGATCCTGGGGCAATGGATGGAGCGCACGGGGGATACTATGGAGGGACAAATAGAATGAGAGAAGGAACGACAGGGAACGTGAGAAGGAAAGGGAGGGATGTAAAAAAAGTAGGGCAGAAGGAAACATGGAAGGTAGGAAGGATAGACGGAAGAGGGAAGGTAGGACGGAGCAGACCGAGGGAGGGGGAAAGAAGGAAGGTGGGAGGACAGGGAAAGAACCTAGGGAGGGACAGAGAAAGGGGGCAACGAGGGAAGGAATAAAAGGTATGAGAAAATAATGGGGCAAGAGAAAGACGAGGGAATTAAGAAAGATGAAAGAACAAATAAACAAAGGGCAGGGGTGAAGATGCAGTTAGGTACGGGGAGAGAAGGATGAAAGATGGGAAGAACTAGGGGCATATTCACGAAGAGCCGTCCAGACAGAGCAAACAAAATCACAAATAATGTCGGGGCTGGAGGCGGCAACTGGCACAGCAGAGGAACACATGCTGAATTCATAAATCTGGGACAGGAGGCCTGGAGGCGCCCCCCTCAACGAGTCTTACCAGGGCCATGGACTCTCAGCATGACTCCCAGAGAAAGGCTCCGAGAGCAGGGAATGAGTGCAGGTGCAGTGCTGCTTTCACAGCCAGGCTCCAGTGAGAGAGCGGGGTGGCTCCGGCGGCTCAGAGAGAGGCAGTCACTGACTGCGCTGCTGCAGCTGCAGTCAGGGAGTGAGAGCAGCACCCGCAAAAAGGGGAGAGAGTGAGGGAAGCTCCCTCAAAAGGGCAGAAAGTGAGTGCAGGTCCCACGGCCAGGCTTGAGTGAGGGTCCCAGAAAGCGCTCAGTCACTGCAGCTCGTGCAGCTGGTATCAGAGAGTGAAGAATGAGAGCAGGTCCCTCAAAGGGCAGAGAGAGTGAAGGGTGTGTGCAGCTCTGGCAAAAAGGCATAGAGAGCAAACAGTCACTGCATGTCGAGCAGCTGGTATCAGAGAGTGAGGAAAGAGTTCAGCTCACATAAAAGGGCAGAGTTTGAAGAGTCGGTGCAGCTCCTGCCAAAGGGGGTGAGAAGTGAGTGTAGCTCCTGAAAAAGGTAAAAAGGTGTGTGGAGTGAGTGCACCTTTCTGCAAAGAGGCATAGAGTGAGCGGTGCAGCTTCCGCAGCCGGAATCAGAGAGTCAGTGAGTGCAGTTCCCGCAACAAGGAACAGAGCGTGTGCAGCTCACAGCAGCCAGACTCTGAGAGTGAAAAAGTGATTGCAGCTCCCGCAAAATGGCACAGAGAGTAAAGAGTGAATAGATCTCCCACAAAAGGGAAACAAGGAGAGAGGAAAGAGCAAACCAGGAGAGAGGAAGGAGTAAACAAGCATTGGCATAGCCAATAGGTCTCGCATTTGGAACCTTATACGTTTTTAGCCATGCAACAGTTTATGTTGTTGCACCAAGGATATTGTACTGCATAACTAAATACTTATAAGGTTCCAAAGGCGAGACCTATTGGCTATGCCAATGCTTGTTCTTCATTATCACATATAAACCTCAAAATAGATGACTTCAGGATGTGTGCTGTACAAAACCTTCTCCTGTGTCTGATTTCATAAACCATAATGTGGCTCATGTACAAGAGCAACCCAGGCCACCCAAAGGTATACATGGCAACATGTTGAATGTAGTAAGAGGGCGATTTTAAAAAACAAATCCGGGGGGAGTGTGGGGCTGATTTTCTCCATTGACATAGATTGAAGAGTAGGAGATTTTAACAGGAGGCCCCCAAAGTAAAGCCATTTTGGGCTTAAAATATTGCGATTCTCCTACCTGAATCTGGTCTGCTGGAATGTATGCAAAGGGTGCACATAACAACGGACGTCTCACTATTGGCATTGTTGTCGGTGAGTGGGCAAGAATGTTTCTAAATGCATATTTGAAAACTATCACTCTATAAAAATACTTAATGCACTGACATCATCTTATGTACTAAGGTGAAACGGTTCTGGATGTAAATGAAATTAAAAAAATATATATATTTTGAAGAGAATTTGCCGTATTTTTACACATTGTATTTTTACAGGTTTGCTGCAAGATGTCTTTAAAAGTTTAGGTCCTTCCTAAAATCAAGCAGACAGGATGCCCTAATGCCTGGCTATTTAACATTTTGTGCTTCACACAGGTTTATAGCTCCTTGTACGCTTCTTTTCGCTAATGTTACAAGTACAAACTTGACCATAAGGTATTGGGGCGCTTTATATTATCATCAGTCACTTACATTAATCAAGGACACAATCATTTTGCTTTTTTAAGCGCGGAGAGATTAAGTGGTATGCCCAGAATCACAGAATGTTGAGCTGACACCGAGTCTGGAACCGAGCTTCCCTCTTCTAAAGTCAGCAGCTCGGGCCTTTATGACACATCCTCTGACTGAGGACGTGTGAGTTTACATATTGTGCAGTTAGTGCTTGCGTGAGTGAGTGCCTGCGCTAAGGACCTGGTGCTGCGGTCACTGACCAGGCACTGTGTCTGTTCTGGGATTCCTCTTCCGGCCTTAAATATGATGGTTATTTTTATCCTCCTACGTAGCAGCGTGTAAGACCCTCCCACCGAAGGCTGCTTCACAATGTTTCCCTTCAGCTGGGAGGGGAAATGGAGAGAGTCCAGATTGGCTTCCTGCGATCAGATGGCGTTGAAGTGCATGAAAGAGAGTGAGGGGGCGAACGGCGTCTTTCTCTCTCTTGCATCGCCTCAGCGCAGCGTAACCCACTTAGTTTTGTCTGGGTGAGGGAGGAGGAAAGGGGCTGGCAACAGCCAAACGGACCCCGGTCAGAGAGACGCGAGGAGAAAAAAAAAAACGCCGCGTGGCCGTGAATGTGACGTGGCCGCGTGGCACAATGTTTCCCTTCAGCCGGGAGGGGAAATGGAGAGAGTCCAGCCTGGTTTCTTGCATTCAGATGGCGTCGAAGTGCATGAAAGAGAGTGAGGGGGCGAACGGCTTCTTTCTCTATCTTGCATCACCTCGGCGCAGTGTAACTCACTTAGTTCTGTCTGGGTGGAGGGAGGTGGAAAGGGGCTGGCAACAGCCAGCCGGACCCGGCCAGAGAGACGTGAAGAGACGTGAAGAGGAATGCAGCGTCCCGCGAGTGGCGCGCTGAAAGTTTAATTAGCCATGACAAAGTGGCACGGCCGTGAAAGTGACAGGGTTGAAGACACAAGGCACGCTCCCTCAGATAACATCAACAAGACATGTGCTGCTGACGAGAGAGGAAAGCCAGATGGCGCCTCTGCTTGCAAGCGTGCGCCCGCACGCGTAACCGCAAGCTCTAGGCCACAAGCAAAAGCATGTGGTAGCATTTTCTAAAGCCCACTTACTAAAAGTCTCGCCAGATCAGCGCATGCGCTGGCTCAGGCGAGACCTAAAAAGGAGAGAGGAAGAAAGAAAGGAGTAAAAAGGGAGAGAGAGAGAGAGAGAGAGAGAGAGAGAGAGAGAGAGAGAGAGAGAGACAGAGAGAGAGAGAGAGAGACAGAGAGAGAGAGAGAGAGAGAGAGAGAGAGAGAGGAGTTTAAAAAAGGCCGCACGGCCGTCAAAGTGACGCAGCCGTCAAAGTGAAAGTGATCGCGGGCTGTAAGGGTGCCCGCAAGCGATGCACTTAATGAGCCATGACGGCATGTAACTGTGCGCGTAACTGCACACTCTAGGCCACACAAAAAGCTGTGGTCGGCTTTTTAAAGCCCACTCACTACATGTCTCGCCAGAGCAGCGCATGCGCTGGCTCAGGCGAGACCTAAAAAAATGCTAGGTACTAAACTAAAACCAGACCCAGCGGTGGCACTCATGGGCCACACTGCCGACCTCCACTGATCAGTGCGCAAGCTCACCTCCATGGCGAGCAAAACGCGAGATCGCAGCCCACTGGGGCAATGCGCTACCTCCCTCCTCAACTGCTTGGCTCAAGTATGTCACACTGTGATAACATCAGCGGGGATTATGCCATCCTCCAGCCCCCGACACAATGGCCCATTAATATATGGCAACCCTTGCATGATTACCTTCACACACTTGAACAAGATACTGCTGACTGCTGAGTTTCCCCCCCCCTCTATCTCCACTATCACCTGTAGAGCAGTTTTATGAGCTCAACCCACTTTGTTTTTTGTAGCCCACTCTTTGCATCACAATGTTTCCCCTCTTTCCCTTCCTCTGCTTTATTGTATTATCATGTGTTAGGAAACAGAGCTATTACGACACCAACTTGATAAATGTTAACTATAGACTGCTGGCGCATGTTGTATCTTAAGTTTGCAATAATACCAATAAAAACACGTTTAAAAAAGCGCTACACTAGAGAATGACAACAACAAAGAAATAGCCTCGCGCCTGGTAACCGTTATGGAGTCAGAGCTAAAAAAAAAAAAAGTACACAGCTCCAACCAGACGTGGGGGAAAATGAGCTCTGGGACAATCTGAACTCACCCTAAAGCTCAAATTGGATACCTCCCTCCACCGAGAGCACAGAAGAAATGGGGACACACACAGGGCCAGTCCCAGAGAATACAATGAAAAGACTTTCCAAAACAAGGGACCCAACAGGGTCAGGGGATGTATGGGGCCTGCTGTTCAGAATTTTACAGCTGACATTAGACACTTTATCAGTCAAACAAAATGAATGTGCACCTCTGGCATTGATCATAAGCAGGCGGATTTAAATAAAATGATAACCCGGGCCCAAAACTACACAGAGGCAACTTACACAGACAGTACTTGTGCACCAGTGATCAACAAAATTACAGCAATCCCAGCCGTCCTAGGCACTTTAATCAAAAAACAAAAAGATAATCTAGCTACCCGATGCTCTAAAAGGAACATAACGCCCCTAGTGCAACTTAGCCAGCAGCATGATTCCTGCAATGCAAATACAAGGCTATTAAGAGAAAATGAAAATTGTTCACCTTCAATGTTATTGAAGGAGTCCTGCAAGCCCAACAAAAACAAGGACAGCTCAAGGGGAGAGAAGGGGTGAATCCCCACTAAGATAGTCTACAATTACTGCAAGCAGGTCAACAGAATTATTTGAAGTGCAGAAGGAAAATAAGGCTCCAGTACACTCTGCAAATGATTTAAACTTCACAGACTACGATGAGACAAATCAATTGGCTGCCCAAATTCCATCACAGAACATAATGACAAAATAAACTGCGGAAGAAGCAACGCAAGGCCAGAAATAAAACAAAAATCAGCTCAGTAACACACACAATGGCGTAAAACGAAGACGCAATGCAATTGAGATCTCTTGTCAGAAGTGACCCACTTAGGAAAATAAAGTCTTATCCAACATTCGTTAAAAAGTTAGAAAATATTGTATTACCCAGTATCACTTCTCCCCCTGAGGACCTTGGAGCTGTTGAAGCAGGCAACCATCTTTAGACCAAGCTTTGATAACACATAGTCCAGCCCTCACAGAGATAATACCATCAAAGGCATGAACGTTTGTGAAAAGTGACTCAAGTGAGATGCCTTCATTTAACCGTGTACCTACAATCAGCGAACATGAAATCTTGAGAGCAACATCAATAACCTAATGATGCAAAAGCAGGTGGAGACTGTGCAGTTCACTTTCCAGTCCAACTTAGTATCTACAATCACCCCAAGATTTTTGGCTGAGTCAGTGGGGATCGGCAATGGTCTCAGCAGCTCCGGCCACCAATTGGTGTTCTGTATGAATGGCTGATTTACAAAAATTCAGACCTCAGCCTTGTCTCTATTTAATTGTTAGCAGTTGTCTCTCATCCGCTTCGCCACTATTTTCATAGAGTTATTAAAGTTGGCTGATACGGACTCAATGTCTTTTGTGATGCAGACAAATATTTGGGTGACAATGCCTGTAGTCGAAACGTCCAGATCAATTTTGTTAATGGAGATTCATGAAAATTAAATAAAGTAGAAATCAGGGACTATCCATGGGGAGGCCCACATGGTAGAGTGAAGGGGTCCCATTTGAATTGGTTGATTGCCACCATCTGCGACCTATCTGTGAGAAAGGATCTTAGTAATCCAATGCTGAATCTTTGAGCCCTAGATCCTGAAGTTGGCCTATCATAATAGATGGGGAGATGGTATCGGAGGCCGAGGACAGGTCCAATAGGATGAGTACCACAGCCTGACCCATATCAACGATAGATCTAATAAGGTACACCGCTGTGACCAAACCAGTTTCCGTGCCATGGTTGCTCCTAAATCCAAACTTAGAAACATCTAACATATCCTGTTGTTCAATATGGGACATAAGCTGTACATTGAGATTTTTTACCAGGAATTTTGCCAGTATAGGGAGCAAGGAGATGGGACAGTAGTTTTTTAAATCATGAGCAAGCAAGTGCCGCACAAGCGTCTGGATACTCTATACACAGCAAGCATATGATCCTCACCACAGAATACTAGTCATGGGGTAAGTATGATATCTTAAATTATGGCAATATCCTAAAACTGCTACATGCTGTGCCAAATCTCAAGAACATGACCCCCGCAGACATATGAATTCTTAGTCCCCACGTAGGGCGACACACAGGTGTCCACCCGAGTGACATGGGCCTCAAGCTCAACGGCTTGGAAAGTCCTTCTGGAGAGTGATCGTTTTTGCGCTGCAGGATAATTAGGATCAGTACGCACTTACCAGCAGCATATCTGTTCCTGCTCGCCCATCGAAAGAGTCCACACCGCTGCCAGCGTTAAAAGACAAGAACCAAGTTTACTTCATTCTTAGAAACCCTACTGATAAATTAAACATGGACAAACCTTCTCATAAAAATAATGTGCATTCATCATCAAATACATTCAGAGGTACACTACTAGAATTTGGCTGGCTATCAGTAGCTCTGCATGGGGGCAGGCAGTGTTGATCCATTGATACCCAAAGCCACAAGACAGACCAAGCATCTCATGTAATGAAACTTTGCTCCTGGATCATAAATGGTGTTCACAACAAAAATGGCAATAAGGATCTGATAAACTAGCTGACAAATTTTCAAATTATACTGTTACAAGAAACATGGTTGACACTGCCATTCTCCCTCTAAAGGGCTTGTAGGCTATTTCAACCCAGCGTACAAAACCAGGAGGTTTGGGAAAATAGCAGCAGACCTCATTGTACATTGCCTTAATAAGTAATATCTACACCCAATCTCCAAATGGGAACTTTTACAATAAATCTAATTAGTAAATATCTGCTCAAGAATCGCTCAACCACACGTTATAAAGGACTCTCCAGGCCCAAAAAGAAATCATATATCTGCTTTATGTTAAAGCATAAAGAGGAATCGCAATAGAATGTTGAGAATGGCTAGGCAGCAGCCTAGTAATCCTCTGATTCAAGCCAATTTGAAGTGTATTAAAAAGTCTTACTGGAAGATGGTCTGGGAGGAAAAAAAAACCACAGCAAGACAGACCTTTTGTGCAAAAGTCCTGTATCTCAGCAGGAAGAAACATTTGAGGGACTTTTGGAGGATGGTGAACAGCTAAACAGGGCCCCATTCTTTATAAACAATTCAACTCTCACAGAAACAAGAGAGGTTAAAGTTTTATCCAAACATGTCAGTCAATCTTCAAATGAAACAACAATGAACTCACTTCTAGATGACCGCGTGCTCAGTTTCTCTAAAGGTCAAGTATGTAAAACCATCCAGAAGTGCAGAGGCGATGGAGCCCCTGGCCCAAATGGTATATCGCAGACATTGTACAAAACCAACCCTACCTTCTGGGCAAATAGACTCTCAATTGTGCTGTGCAGCTAAAAAGTATCCCGATTCATGGAAAGGTTCTATTATGAATCAGATGTTCAAAGGGGTTGACCTTCAAAAACCCGGAAATTATCACCTCATTACACTTCTAGATACTGAGGCAAAGCACTTTGCAGGCCTTCTACTAACTGAATTTACTCTTTGGGCAGAAGAATAAAACATCATTCCACCGAATCAAACTGGTTTTACATAAAGAGTAGGCACGGCAAATAATATCACTGTGCACAGCGTAACCTCCTCCACCAGAAATTGTCACGTTGGGGCAACCCCGTGCGTCTTTTAAAAGCAATACAGATGCTCTACACAGGCACTTGGTCTAGAGTGAGAATTTGGGACGACTCCTCCATATCCAGGAAAATAGATACCTCTCAGGGCCAAAAACAAGGATGTGTTTTGGCGCCATATTTATTCAATCTATTTCTGGCAGACCGGACCCCAGCTCTAGATGAGGTAAATACTCATGCCCCAAAGCTAGGGGATCTTCAAATTTCCAATCTTTTGTACGCAGATGATGTGATCCTTCTAAGTCAAACAAATGTCAGTCTGCAAAGTCTCATCAACAAACTATTCAATTATTCTGCAAGCCACTGCATGTCAATAAACCATAGTCATGGTTGTGAGTAACAGAATAGCCGGCCATACACCATATCCAGTATTAACACCACTAACTGCTGTAGAGCTCCGTACTCTATATTTGGGCCTAGTCAGACTATATCGATGTATAACATGTATAACAGAGATCGTTATGCGAAAAATAGCAGCAGCCCCACCAAGGGCTGTTCAAGCTTTGCAGCCACATATGGCCGTGCATGCAATTAGTCCAGTTACCATTAACGCAATTATGGGTAAGGCTCTCACCAGACAGGAGGAAATTACGTTCTGGATTGCACATAAAACAAACCAGCTTGAAGCAGTGTTTCCCTACATAGGATCCTAAGATAAACATAGAATTCTCATAATGTGCCTACCACTAGGGATGGTTCCCGTGGAGGATGATTGTGCCACTTGGGGCACAGTTCTTGCTACAATATTAACCATGATGTATGGTACACCCTCTATTGTTGTTTTGCCCGAACAGCTAAAACACTGGGCTGCCCCTGCCCTGGATTTGGGGATGAAACTAATTGGCAACTATGCCACAGTCACCTCAATTATTTTAAGTAACATAAAAGTGGAAGCAGCAGCACTGGCAGTATGCCAACGCCTCCTGCAGGTTCCTTTAGCGGACCAAGAGAGCAAATTACCAAAAATGATTGCTGAAACCTATACATCTATAGGTGGAGAATATTTGGGAGCCTGGTCAAATAAACCACAGTTTAAAGTTAATTCTGAAAAGGATAAATCGAAAAAGGCACCTGAGTCTTCTATAAAGCGCTGGAATAAACAGAAAAAAATAAAGAAAAAGCAAAGTCACGGGGTCCTCAACCGGAGTCCACTGAGAAGCAGTATAACCTGCGCAACTGTGAATCACTTTAGACGGCGCAGACAAGAAGAGTACATGAAACAGAGAAAGGACTCAACACACTCCTCTTACAGCATCATAAAAAGGGAAGAGAAACTGCCACAACAAACGCCTCAATTCAAAAAGAAGAAAGTGGCAGGTATTTCTGTTAAATATGCCACACTTATTGAGGACACTACTTCGGAACAAGGAGTGGGCACTGACACTATTAGAAGGCACAGCAGAGGTCACAATAGTTCTCCAGACTTTTCAAGAGTCTCTGGTGGCGAGAGCAACTAATGAATTTATTCAAGTTGAAACACTGGATCAGAGGGTTAGCTCTCCAGACAGACTGTTTAATTTGGACTTCCAAATTGAGGGTAATATACCTCATACTATTCATTTTTGGGGGAAATGTAACACTTAGTTAGGACATTCTCTTGGATGAAATGGATTGGCCATCTGAGTTTGTTCAGAAAGTCCCACAAGGGGAAGATATAATCATACAGTCTTTCTCCGTCCTTGTTACCGAGACTCTTAAACAAGTTCATGCCATGGAGTTGGCTCTTGCACTTGCATTATACCACAATCATGTAGGCTGGGAAAAAGACTCACCATATCACATTATACCTATAAGGTCCAGCCTGCAAGTGCAACAACAATATCCAATTAAGCATTAAGCTAACCGCCCAGTTAGAGAAATTATAACACAACTAGAATATCAAGACATCATTGAGCCTTGCATCTCGCCAATGAACAATCCGTTGTTTTCAGTAGCAAAACCAGATCATTCATACCGTCTAGTCTTAGACTATAGACATTTAAATAGTCATACACGCATATTCGCAGTACAACATTTACACAGTGCAACACTAACGATCAATATAGTACGTAAAAAAATACAACGCCACTTTCGACATTTCAAATGGCTTTTTCGGCTAAAACATAGCGCCTAAAAGCAGGGATTTAACCACATTCACCCCGTTAGGGTGCCAAAAAGGACTGTCGACTCCCTCAGAGGTATAAAAACATCTCTGGTCTGGCCTCTGCCAGAGTAACATCAATTTTACATGAAATTGACTCAGATGCACTGTTCTATGTCAATGACAACAATCAACTTTGGTAGAACATACATACCAGATTATGCACAAGGGGTAGAAATATTTTATGAATTAATTCATCCAGACTTTTCAAGCATACATTAGATACGAGAACATATACAGATTCTGAGAACACTGCAAACAGACATGCTTGCATCTCAAAATTTACACACACATAAACACCACAAATTTGGTGATGCACAAAATTGCAGGAGCCTCATGCTACATGTCACTTTCAATGAAGGTGATACTGTAACGATTGCATATAAATCGTATTAATAAAGGCCAGCGTTTTGAACGTGAAATCCTTACATCCAAGCTGGATGCAGTGGACCACCTCCGTAACAACTACTAATGTAGACTATATCTTTGACTGCACACTACAACCACAATAATTCCTCCAATATGAACAAGAATACCGTGCCCAGTGACATTCTGCCTCTTGACAAGTGTTAGAAATGGGGGTCTCTAGTTGGCAGAGGTAGGTACCTTTGTATAAATAGGGACCACTGCTTCTAGTCAAGGTAAGGGTGATAACACTTTAGATAACCTCTGCTCACCCCCTGGGTAGCTTGAGTGCTTGCAATGTTCAACACTCCGGCCATCATTTCCTTTGGTTTTGCTTTGTTCGCCATAAGTTGGCAGGGTATGCTCAGACGTGAGTCCCTTGCTCACTTTGCCACTGGATTCAAGCAAGCCTGGCTGAAGACGGCTGAAATGCCAGAAACTGGTCCTAGGAAGCTTGTTTCCGGTCCATGGAAGACATGGCTTGGCAGTTCGGGCTGGACTGTTCCCATGAGGCACAGGGTCAGACTGATTTGCATATGGCCATGTCTGAACTGGGGTGGCAGAGTGGGCTAAAGAACGGTGGTGGATTAAACCCAGATCAGTTGACTGGGGGTGAGTGCTTGCAATGTTCAACACTCCGTCCATCATTTCCTTTGGTTTTGCTTGGCACGAGCAGACAGTCTTATCCCAAAGGCAATGTGTAAAGTATTTGTACTCAAAACACACACTAATACAGTGATAACACCACAAATGGACACCACACCAGTTTAGAAAAATAAAGTATTTTTATCTAAATTATACAAGACCAAAACACATGTAATAAGAATATGACTTTAAAAAGGTTACAAGCTACTGGGTACATAGAAAACTATGGATGCGTGATTTCTCACAAAGTACCTGCAGATGCATCAAAATTCACAAGCCCAAACAGCCACAGAGATGGGAAGTGTCGAGAAACAGAGATGCGCAAGGTCCCGAGACTATGGGGAGGTGATGCGACACTTCTGCTGCACGCAGGGGAAATGATGCGTTGAATCTGGTCTGTAAGGGGAAGTGATGCGTCGACTCCAAGAAGATTCTGGTCCGCAGGTGATGCATCGGGAAAACTTGCCACACAGGTACGATGCGTGGAAATCCGGGAAGCATTGGCAATCGATGTGGCAGCGTCCAGCAGCGCTGCGTTGGTTTCTTCAGCCGCGACCGTCGTTTCTTGCAGCTGCGACAGGCGCTGCATCAGTTCAGCAGCAGTGTGACGATGCATGGAGATTCTTCTCGCACACCGGTGCTGCGTCAGAAAAACAGCCACAAGAAGAGTGGTGCGTCGATTTCTTCAGTTCTTTAGGTTTCGTACAGCTCTCAGCAGCAAGCACAACCTCCAGAGGCCCAGAACTGGAACAGGCACCTCCTGGCAGGTCAGAACTCTCAGCAGCAGAATTCAGGGGAGCTGGTGGGTGAAGTATTTGTGTCCCTGAGACTCCAGAACAGAAGGCCAGCACACACAGACCCTTGGAGATCTTCTTCAAGAAGGTTCAAAGCAAAGTTCCAGTCTTTGTCCTCTCCTCAGCAACTGCAGGCCAACCCCACACAGCAAAGGGGCAGTACTCCTCCTCACAGCTCTTCAGCTCGTCTCGTTGGCAGAGGTTCCTCTTGAGTCCAGAAGTAATCTAAAGTTCTGGGGTTTAAGGTCTACTACTTATACCCATTTTTTTCTTTGTGCAAGGGTTTCTGAGCCCAGTCCAAATCAGTTCTGTCCTCACTGGTGCAGTATGACCACAGGGGGTGGAGACAGATTAGATTAGATTAGAATACTTGTAAAGCGCATGGCTGCCTCTGCAATGAGGCGTCCCAGGGCTGGAGCAAGACGGAGTGAGGAGCAGGCGAGGAGTTAGCATTACTAACCTTCTGAAGGCCTGGTGATCAGAATTGCTACGGATGTGTAGAGGGAGGGAGTTCCATAAGGCGGGGGCCAGTCGCCTGAAGGAGCGACCGTCAGATCTGGTCCTTCGTATACGTGGAATTCTTGCAAGAAGCAAGTTCACCGACCGCAGCGCTCGTGAGGGTGCATAATGAGCGCACAGATCGCTCAGGATTTCCGTGCTGATGCCTGTCAGAATCTTGTGCGTGATACAGAGCGCCGTGAAACAAACTCGTTGTTCAAGGGGCAGCCAGTGCAGACAATGGAGGAGGTTGGAGACATGGCAGTACTTGGGAGGGCAAAGATGGCATGGGCTGCAGCGTTCTGGACCCGCTGCAATCGGTTCATCACAGACTAATTGGAGCCCAGAAGAAGCACATTGCGATAGTCTAATCGGGCCAGTATGGAGGCTTGGATGATCAGCTAATGCGTTTGGGGGTCAAACAGGCCAAGTATCGGCTTAAGGCCACGAAGTAGCCCCAAACATTTCCCGCTCACTGATTTAGCATGCATCTCAAAGTTCAGATCTTTATCAAGCATAATTCCCAGATTCTTCACCACCGATTTAGGGGCAGGAGAGGCTCCAAGGGCAGGAGACCGCATTGTACAAGGGAGACGGGCCCTATTCAGGTGCAAGGAAATCTCTTCCCACTACTCGACATTCAGCCAAGATCTATTCAGCTCAGCTCTGAGTTATCCAGGAAGGGCCAGCCAGGCACACCTCAACCCCCCCAGTGGCTGACTACAGTGAATGCACATTACCAGCCCCTGTCACTCCAAAACCAGACAGTCAATACACAAACAGGCAGAGGCACACAGAATGGTTAAACAAGGAAATACCTACTTTCTAAAAATGGCATTTTCAAACACACAATTTAAAAACCATCTTTACTAAAAGATGTGTTATTAAATTTTGAGATCAGAAAGCCTAAACTTTATTTCTCTATCTTGTCCCAATGGGAAGGTCAGTGGGTTAAATAGCCTGGGGATTATGCGATCTGGGCGTCTGGGTGGAGCAGTATTCCAACAGCATAATAGGGCAACGGAAAAAGAAAATGGCTAAGGATAATTCTGAGGCATCTGGTGGCGGGCCAGCCCCACAAATTGGAGAAAAGCTAAATATATTAACAAAAACTGCGTCTTGTTCCCCAAAAGTCTGTCTGTCAGATATAAATGCATGTTATGTAAAGAATCCGAATGAGATCTTACAGTCAACTATTATGGAATTTTTTGTCTACGGGGGAAGTAATTGAAAGGAAAAGATCTTTTGGAACACAAAAAATGACTTATGAAGTAACGACAGAAATAAGTAATATAACATCGAATATACAATCATCTAATTGCAGGCATCTCTTTGGAGAAGAATCTACAAAAATAGACTTGGCAACTACTGGCATTAGCTCTCAAATGTTTTTAAAGGTAACTAATAATATGGCTCCGAATCAAGTACTTGGTGCTCATCCTTTGGTCGTAAAAGCTCAAGTTCATGCTCCCTGCTCTATGATTACCTTGTCCAAGCCAAGTGGTACTAATAGTGGGTCTATGCAAAAAGTAGTATCTAAGGCTGGAAATGGATCAGAGAAAGCCTTGGAAAAGGATAAGGAAGATGTTGAATTACCTGATGAAGTGAATTGGAGAAAGGATAAATTGGTGATAAGTATATCATCGGGTATAGAGTCAAATACAGTAGATGATGTATTTCTTCCATCCTTCATTCAATCACCAAGAAACCTAGCCCTACCTAATTATAATAGGGATCAGATTAGTTATAACTTGAGTCCAGAAATCATGTTAAGTTCGAAGAACCAGAAAACCGGATCTGAACTGAATCCTTTTAGCCTAATTTCAACAATAGGGAGATCCAGTTCTGATCTAAAACCAGCAATGATTCCAGAGGTGGTAGGTAACAAATGTATAAATTTGACAAATAAATCAGAGAACGCTGATTCTATGAATAATTCTCTCAATTCAGCTGATCTCTCCTTATTAGCCAAATATGACACACATTTTTTTGTGGAAAGAAGAACAGATGAGGACGTAAGAACATTCAAACAGGAGTATGGGGCAGTTTGCTTAATACAATAGATACTATAACCAATGCCTTGAGCTATCATTTTGACAAACTGAGTATCCAAGTGGATCTATTAAATACACTTGCCCTTTATGTAGCAGGAATAGACTATAAATTATTAAATTTGACAGATCTAGTAGTAAGGGCACAAGCATATAGGGATACCAAATGATTGCCTGTACATGTGCAAATATAATAGATTAAACATCAGACATTCCGACAATAGTTGGTTCTCTCGTGGACGAAGTAAGACTAATGTCAAGGCATAGTAAAACAATGTCAGTAATTTCAAATATGAATGATCCTAACCATGGCCAAGACATTAAGGATACATCTATCCCATAAAAATGTAGGCAGATCAAGTATGGAGGATTATGTGAGGGGATTAATTATAAGGATTTACATAAGGATTTGGAATCCGAACCACAAATTTGCGAAGAGGATGAAAAACGAATAATATTAAAACTGAGCAAGGAAGTATACAATCGTTGTTGGTTAATTGTGAAATCGAAGCCAATAGACAAGAAAAAGCTCAAAGTGGAGAGGTTGCCCAAGTACCAGACGCTTTAGAATAATCGGTTAACCAAAATTCAGTGGGTCTTACTAAAAGAGCAAGGAAAAAACAAAGGAAAACACATAATAAAATGAATCGGAAAAATAAATTAACTAATTCAAGTGTTTTGCACGCCACCAATGAGGTCTATATTCTTCAAAGTATTAAAAAAATCATCTTGTAATACAACAGATGGAGATAAAGGGGATGTAGGTAAATCCTCCTCGATTGAAGATGCATGGAGTAAGATGACACCTCCACAAAGTGGCGAAGTCCCACATAGTTGTTTGGTTCGACAAGGTTCTTTGCGAAAGTTGCCACCAGCAGATGGAGTCCTTAAGACTCAGATCCAGGTTGATAACAAAGAAAGTCAAAA
Source organism: Triturus cristatus (assembly GCF_964204655.1). Taxonomy (NCBI): domain Eukaryota; kingdom Metazoa; phylum Chordata; class Amphibia; order Caudata; family Salamandridae; genus Triturus; species Triturus cristatus. The sequence goes on along the minus strand of NC_140581.1, from coordinate 423,021,690 downwards.
CAATTCCTTAATCATATTGGAGGAAATACAATTGTCAAATACAAAATTGTCACCATCCTATTCAGTTGGTAAAAAGAAATTTCTTATGCAACCTGACAAAGTCATTTCAGGACCAAATTGTGAACTTGGGCAAACTGCTCGTGTCGAAGAAAGTCAAAGAGCTCTGAGGGTACAAGGCACAAGTTTAAATTGTAATTTATCTTTTACTAATCATCTACTTAAAAATAATCCAACTATGATTGGGGATGGTTGTGCTGCTTCTCCTGCAAAGTTAATTTTTATTCCATTGTAAGTCTCAAGGGGTCAATATTGTGGCAATATATTAAAGCTATTAGGTTCTATACCTGAGCTTAGTAACCTAACATTGAATGCCTTAGAAGCTGTTCAATTTAAACAGGATGCTGATAACCCCAAGAATGAAGTAACTTGTACCATATGGCAAAGTGAACAGATCATCAATAGGATACTGAAATATACACAACAATTCGAGAAATGGGGAGTTAAAATATAAAAATGTAAAGACAGTTTGTATCCAACATTGTTGATACCCAAGATCGACGAAGAAAGACATCTACAAGCTAAACCAACGATTATGGAGTCAAAAAAGGAGAATGTTAAAACTCTGAAAGGGGCAATAGGACCACAACTCAATCTTGACATATCTTCTGGCATAAACATAACATGTAGTAGCTGGGCCCCTCGAATTTGTAAAGAAACCCAAAAACAACTAGCCCCCATGGAGGATTGGGTCTGGCTACCGAAAATACTCAGCAGAGGGTAACTTAATGAGAATGATTGAAGATGGAGCAGTCTGTCCAGAAAGAATGGACCTACTAATTTCAATATTTGCTCTTGGAATGTATATGGACTTCCTAGGCTGTTAGAAGATCATGATACAATAAATTTTATTCAGAATTTAAAAATGTTAATGTTCCAGGAAACATGGAAAATGTGCCATGAGCCCATAATAGGCTTTTACGAATATGCCAACTTTGCAACTCGTACATCTGTTCATGGTCGAGCAAAAGGCGGGTTCTCTATTTAGGTTTCTTTGGACCTAGATGTTACTCATCATGTAATAGATTTTCAATTGACCTGGTTATTGTGTGTTAAAGTAGATTTTGAAATACCAATTATATTCATAAATGTGTACATGAGTGTAAAGAACGCAATTAAGATGACTCGGCTTTCAATATTATGGGAATCAATTGCAATCTTATCACTTCAGTATCCGGCAACTAACATTATTATTTCAGGAGATTTCAATATAAATGTGTTTACTAAGAATTCAGGGATCGTAAAGAAGAGAGGTAATTCTATTACTAATATGTTCTGTTCCCAATTGCAGAAATGGGATCTTGTACTGTTACAGGATATTCAATACAATACAACAGGTTTCCCAACCTTTAAAAATTCAAGGCAACACTCTACTATTGACTATACCATTATTTCAAATAAATTAATGAATAGCCCTATTGGACTACAAGTGACCCCTAGAGTAGAAAGTGATCATAACCCACAAATAATTACATTATCATTGGCAGTGGACTACTTGCCAAAATTAAGAGTTCCCGATAAAGGGCTAGTTGCTTATAATCTGAAAAAGCTGGCGTGGCATTCAGTAAAACAAGATGAGATTTTTGACTTTTTAGTCCCTATAATCAAGTAATAAATTAGGGTTGCCACGGGAACTCAATAGTGGAAACGTGGTCAGGTCTCTTCTCTTTACTGGTCAATTATGTTTAATAAAGAAATTAAGAAAATCATATTAAAATGAGATTTGGAAAGCAAAAAGAGAATATAAGATTTGTTGATAAAATTGCACCATGTAAGTAAGACAAATAATCTAAGAGCATTTTGGGGTATTATTATCTCTTTGGAACATGGCAATATGAGAGCTAGTAGTGCTAATATTTCTGCAATAGCCTGGGAGTCTTTTATTCCTACCATGTATGGGACTAATACTGCAAATGGGCCAAACTCCATTAATGCCGTTGTCGATAATTAATATAATGAGAATAGAAGGCACAAAAATTATGACGATCAATTATTAATATTTGAGTCACCGCAGGTGGACATGGTAAAGTCACTGATAAGTAGGATTAAAACAAATGGTGCGCCTGGTCCAAATGGGATCCCGAATGCTGTTTTTAAAGCAAGAACAGACATATGGTCAACATTTCTTTACCCAAATGTTTGAAGACATTGTAAAAACCAAACTGGTCCCAGAATCCTGGCAAGGCAGCATAATACATCCTATTTATAAAAGTGGCCCTCCTGAAAACCCAGCAAACTATAGGCTAATTGCCCTAATGGATGTAGAGGCAAAAATGTTTGCAACATTATTACTTAAAGATCCAGAGGAATGGGCAACTACAAGGAAAGTTATCCCAATTTTTCAAACTGGATTTTGTAGGGGACAATCAACAATAACAAATCTGCTGATACTTATCTTGTTGGCAGAGAAAACCAAATATAAAAAGCAAAAACTTTTTATTTGTTATGTAGATCTAAAAGCAGCTTTTGATTCTGTTCCGCGTAATCTCCTTTGGGCAAAGTTATCAGCATAGGGCGCACCAAAAAATCTTTTAGATATGATTGTACTACTGTATACAAATACGTGGGTACAGGTCAAAGTGGGGGATGGAAGTAGTACCACTCGTCGCCTTGAAACATATAGTGGCCTTAAACAGGGCTTCGTACTTGTCCCTTGTCTTTTTAACCTTTTTATGGCCAACTTATCTCATCATATACATAACATCAATGCACACTCGCCAATCCTTGCAGGCCAAAGCGTAAAATATTTGCAATATGCAGACAATACCATTCTACTAAGTCACACGCAAATAGGGCTGCAAAGATTGATAGAGTCATTTGATCAATATATATTAGCGAATGGTTTACAAATAAATACCAAAAAAACAAACATAATGATAATAGGATCAACAAAATCAGATAAGACATTATGGAAAATGAAAGATTTATATATTGAAACAGTAAAGCAGTATAAATACTTAGGAGTTACGCTGGATGATAGAATTACTTTTAAACCACACTTTGATAACTTAAAGACTAAGGCAACTTCATTGTCTTTTGCCTTTAGATCATTGCGTGAAACTTTCAAGCCCAAGCTACAACCACTTATTAAAAGTAATGAAGGTGGGCCTGAATGCTGTGTATTTCTGCTCATGTTTCGTTCTGCCGGCCTTGAGATGTAGGCAGGAAGCTGTGAACATTTCTCCTGATTCCCACACAATAAAAATAGTTGATTCTTAAAAGTAATGAAGGCGAAACTTATCCCTGCGCTTACATATAGGTCAATATTTTCCGAGGTAAAGAACGCCAACTGATGGATAAATTATAAATACAAGTTTTTAAGTCAATTTTCAGGATTTCAAACAATGTTGGACACGCTATAGTTAGATTGGAATTTGGTTTGCTAAACCAAATATTGGTAAAACAAGCTTCATTTTTAAATGTATATTTTCACCTTATTTATCGGACCCCGAGTCCCTTGCATATATGTGTTGACAAGAAATGAATAAGGAGTAGTATACCAGACCATGGAGGTCATATTTAATGGAAAGTTTGAATACTTTTAAGCTCCTACCTTTTGACAATATGATTAGAAATAAAACCACTTTAAAACAGATTTTAAATCAATCAACTAAATTGGTATCATTCATATTGGATCAGGAGCAGACTGTAAAAAAGCACGCCTGGTCGGTTATTAATTTGTATAATAAAATTGAACCCCAATTCTATCTAACTTCTTGCTTGAAAGTGGTGGTATGGGATATATTGCTTAAGCTTAGGTTTGGCCAATACCAAACAAAAGATGGGACACCTAGATGAGTACAAGCTTAGCAATCACAAAAGTGTAGATGTGGTTATACTAATGAAACGTTATTGCACATTGTATGTATTTGCCCCAAATTGTGTCAATAAAGATTAACACTTTTAAAACCAATATTCAACGAACAAGGGGTGAGAACGTGTCGCCAAGTGATAATACTGTGCCTTCAAGGGCGTATCATCAATTTAACAGTTAACTTTGTCAAATGTATCCTTATAGCTGAAAAACATCTGGCTCAGGACGATGTTGTGGTCATATAATAAAAATAGAAAGCGGCTATGATTCCAACTCTATTGTTTTCCCCTATACTGGCAATGTAACTTGATAAATTTTACAAAGTATCTAAGGTTCGGGGTAATTTTAAGAAGCATGGATGCAAGGGGCTGTTTAAAAATCAGAGAGGAGACTCAAAGATTATCTGTATGGATGGGTTTACTAATATATATGGTGAATAATAATGAAATGTAATGTTTATATTCGGTTATGAACTAAATACCCTTTTATGATATTTTATGTATTTCTAACAGTTATAAAGATATGTTAACACTTCCTCACTATCTTTAAGGAATGTAAGAAATTGCCCTGTTTTATGAATTGTGTTGGTTTATTGTAATGATTTGAACTAATCGGACAATAAATAAATATATATATATATATATATATATATATATATATATATATATATTCACTGAAAAAAACATAGGTTTTAACAACGTTATAGTTAGAAATTAGCATTTAAAAAACCTTAGAAATTCACTGAAAAAACCATAGGTTTCAGGGATGTTATAGTTAGTTGCACATTTCACTCATATAAAACCAGAGAAATTCACCCGTTATAGTTAGTTGAGCTAAGTATAACTTGCGCCCTTGCAATGCACTGCTGAGGACGTCACATATTACATCACTCATGACATGCTCAGTGACATCACTGATGACATCACTGATAACATCTCAAATGACATCAGTAGTTCAAAAGGGTTGGAGATCTATCTGTGCGAGAAATTAACAACATATACTACAGTTATTTCCGTTGATAACTTACTACCTCACAGTTTGTAACACTGCTAATGTTTTATAAAATAGTAGTTGCTAAACAAAGAAATTGTATACATAGTGCTTCATGTAATATTTTGATAAAGCGTACATTTCTATGTAATATGACGTCATTTGTGTTTAACAGTTTTTTACTTGTTATTGTTGTTGTGACCTGAGATGATGTAGTGTGGGAGTGTTTCTTGTAGCACTTCTTTTCTACTTTATCTAAAAGTAACTGATGCCCTTTTATATCAACAAGAATATGGGGCAACACTTTTACAAACTCTAGGCGACAAAAAAAAGGGAGGGTGTGGACACGCTTAAGGGATATTGTATGAATTGCGTTTTTATTTTTCACCCCTCTGATATATACAGCTTCACTTTCCTAAGAATGTATATTTGTGATTGCTTAATAAAAACTGTTTTCAAACCTAGACTGAAATTTTTGCACCGCAACCACACCTCCCCGTCAGAAAAGAAAACACCACATTCTAAGTAAATAGTGCTCCTCAGAAGTATCCCACCCACGGACTTAATAATAAGAAGACCGCAACACACTCTGTTATTTTCCCGCCGTGATTTGTAGGCCCCACACAAATTATATAAATATAATAAATAAAAACTTATTTTTACCTTTACAGTCCCTGTCCACCACGTTGTGACCACTGTACACAGTTAATAGGGTTCCCACCCTCCCATCTACTACTTTTTTCCCCCTGTACTCCTTTGAAGTGCATCACAAAATGGCTGACAACAGTGAACCGTTCCCAGCCAATAAGGAGCAAACGTGTACTCGGAACCCTTTAGCCAATTAAATGTCCATGGTGTTCCGTAGAGGGGGAGGGAATGGCTGCCAACACTTCTACTTTTAATGCGTCACGCCAATGAACATTAAGCTTGGGAAGGTCCTGCTTGGAACACGTTACCCAATCAGATGTCCCGGATACTCCGTGGAGGTGGAGGGAATCGCTGACAACACTTCTACTTTCAATGATTCGCAGCCAATGAACATTAAGCTGGGGAAGGTCCTGCTTGGAACATGTGAGCCAATCAGATGTCCTTGCTACTCCGCGGAGTGGGAGGGAATGGCTAGCAACACTTCTACTTACAATGGTTCGCAGCCAATGAACATTAAGCTGATGAACACCTCAGCCAATTAAACGTTAATTTCTTTCCGCGCACAGGGACAGAAAACGCCCTCCCACATAATATTACATTTCCTCTAACAAAGTAACACAAGTGCCACAAGCTCGTGCTCGTAACGCCTCAGCCAATCAGATGTCAGAATTCTCAAATATCGATATCTGTAAATTTTGATATTTCTCAAAAACTACTGAAAGGATTTACACCATTTAAACAAAAGCGTGCTTTGTGGACCAAGACCTTTCTACTTACAATGGTTCGCAGCCAATGAACATTAAGCTCGTTGTTGGAACACCTCAGCCAATTAAACTTTAATTTCTTTCCGCGCACAGGGACAGAAAACGCCCTCCCACATAATATTACATTTCCTCTAACAAAGTGACACTATCCGTGATAAAAGTGAACACTGCATTATAAGTGAACATTACTGCCCATTATATTAAAGGAAGGCTGCAATATGGCGCATTGTTTTCCCGACAGGATTTCCAGAGACAACACAACCTTGCCGCAATACTGCGCACCGTTGTTCTGCGGACGTGATTTCCTCGGCCTATGCCACATTCAAACTCCCTGCATCTACACCGTACAGACTGCTTAAACTAAGTCCACAGTGTTCCTACTATACCCTCTTAGACAATTTTTCCCTTCCCCCCCCCCCCCAACTCCTTTCAACTGAATCACAAAATGGCTGCCAACACTTCCTAGTTTCAACTGTTCACAGCCAATGAGCCGCAAGCTCGTGCTCGTAACGCCTCAGCCAATCAGATGTCAGAATTCTCAAATATCGATATCTGTAAATTTTGATATTTCTCAAAAACTACTGAATGGATTTACATCATTTAAACAAAAGCGTGCTTTGTGGACCAAGACCTTTCTCCCTGCCAAATTTGGCGTAATTCCGTTCAGCAGTTTGACCTGTAGCCTTGTCTAAAGTTTCCTATGGAAATTGCATGGAGAAAACACGTTTTGGGACCCTCTTTTTTCTCAGCCCTCCCTTGACAAATCACCCCCACACTTTTAAGATAGGAGCTGATCTGAAAAAAGAATTTTTGGGGAAAATTTCGTAAAGATTCGTCAAATGACACCAAAGTTATAAGCAAATCATAAAATGCTTTTCTTATGGAAACTTGGTCCCAACTATAACTACCGACTGGTGACCGCCAGTAGGTAATAATAATTATATATATATATATATATATATATATATATATATATATATATATATACGCCATTGTACGCCGAACAGCCAATTACTTAATTGGCTCCCCTCCCGGTGTGGGCGTACCGTTCTGCAGCAGCTCTAAGTATTTCGTCCAGTGGATATCCTTAAAGAGGGATGGGGTCGCGTCATTTCCTCATTGGAAGTGGAGGCAGTAACATCCAGGAGGACCCCAGGCGAGAACAACTCTTTGTGGAACTGGCACTGAGGAAAGCTTAATGAAGCTGAAACGCGTCTGCATTGAAGTTCCACAGCCTCATGGACTTTGCTATTTTTGTGAGAAATAAATCCACGAGTAAATCACCCTTGCTGTGTCGGACCTCTTCTATTGTGAGGGGGTTATTGGACTGTATGTTTAAAACAGTACGCTTTCACTGTTTACGGCACGCCCCCCCGTTCAGGTGCACCGCGATAGAAGGCAACCTTTGGAGTGAGTACGAAAATACAACGCGGAGCCCCCCTAGCAGTTATTGACGACTAAGTCACCATTTCTTGCAAAGGGGAGGAAGGAAGCAGATTTACTGCGAAGGGGATTACAAGTGAACTCACCGTGCATCTTTTCATGCTGAAATCGGCTGTTGTGGATGGTGTGCAGCCCGAGAGCCAGCATGATGTTGGGACGCCATTGTACGCCGAACAGCCAATTACTTAATTGGCTCCCCTCCCGGTGTGGGCGTACCGTTCTGCAGCAGCTCTAAGTATTTCGTCCAGTGGATATCCTTAAAGAGGGATGGGGTCGCGTCATTTCCTCATTGGAAGTGGAGGCAGTAACATCCAGGAGGACCCCAGGCGAGAACAACTCTTTGTGGAACTGGCACTGAGGAAAGCTTAATGAAGCTGAAACGCGTCTGCATTGAAGTTCCACAGCCTCATGGACTTTGCTATTTTTGTGAGAAATAAATCCACGAGTAAATCACCCTTGCTGTGTCGGACCTCTTCTATTGTGAGGGGGTTATTGGACTGTATGTTTAAAACAGTACGCTTTCACTGTTTACGGCACGCCCTCCCGTTCAGGTGCACCGCGATAGAAGGCAACCTTTGGAGTGAGTACGAAAATACAACGCGGAGCCCCCCCTAGCAGTTATTGACGACGAAGTCACCATTTCTTGCAAAGGGGAGGAAGGAAGCAGATTTACTGCGAAGGGGATTACAAGTGAACTCACCGTGCATCTTTTCATGCTGAAATCGGCTGTTGTGGATGGTGTGCTGCCCGAGAGCCAGCATGATGTTGGGACGCCATTGTACGCCGAACAGCCAATTACTTAATTGGCTCCCCTCCCGGTGTGGGCGTACCGTTCTGCAGCAGCTCTAAGTATTTCGTCCAGTGGATATCCTTAAAGAGGGATGGGGTCGCGTCATTTCCTCATTGGAAGTGGAGGCAGTAACATCCAGGAGGACCCCAGGCGAGAACAACTCTTTGTGGAACTGGCACTGAGGAAAGCTTAATGAAGCTGAAACACGTCTGCATTGAAGTTCCACAGCCTCATGGACTTTGCTATTTTTGTGAGAAATAAATCCACGAGTAAATCACCCTTGCTGTGTCGGACCTCTTCTATTGTGAGGGGGTTATTGGACTGTATATATATATATATATATATATATATATATATATATATATATTACCTACTGGCGGTCGCCAGTAGGTAGTTATAGTTAGGACCACGTTTCCATAGGAAATCCGCAACATTCTATTTTGAATAACTTTGGCGCCGGTCGACGAATCCTCGCAAATTTTTCAAAATAGGTGGGGCGCTACGCTCCGCTCCTACCCTGAAAGTCTCGGGGGGATTCGTCAAGCGGGGGCTGAGATAAAAGGGGGGTCCCAAAACGCGTTTTTCCCATGCATTTTTCCATAGGACCTTTAGACACAGCTACAGCCCGAACGGCTGAACAGAATTACTAGAAATTTGGCAGAGAGGTAGTCCTCAGGTCAAGGAAGTGCCTTTTGTAGGTTTGGTGTAAATCTGTTCAGTAGATTCTGAGAAAATAGCCTTTAAATCAATATATATATCTGAGCCAGCTTACGGTGCGCTTACGGTACGCTTACCGTACGCGTACGGTGGCGTGCGCGAGCGCGATTCTGATTGGCTTTTAGATCTTAGTAAACATTCGAATCGGCCGAAACCAGGAAGCGGCGGCCGCCATTTTCTCTCTCGCACTGAGAGTGATGATTAAAATACAAAGACCAAAAACATGTAAAGGGGCTGTTTGGACAGCTCCAAAACACCTAGCCATGTTGAGGGAGTCCCCAAAGATCCCCCAAGGCCAAAAACTGAATTTTTATTTTTTCGCTAATTTCGCCGATTACGCTTACCGTAAAAATATATAAAAAAAAAAAATATCCACACTCACCCCACCATTTGTGCATGGCTTATATGTGGTGCGAAAAATTAAAATATTAACTTTCAAAACGAAGTGCATCATATGTCCTCCATGTGCGCACGGTGCGCGAAGCGCATCGTGCGTACATGGCCCATCTAGCGTAACGTGGGCACGCGGTGCGCGTAGCGCACCACGTGCCCACCGTGCGTGCACGGCACTAACTGCGTAAAGTGGGCGCGCGGTGCGCGAAGCGCACCGTGCGCGCACGGAACGAACTGCGTTAAGTGGGCGCGCACACCACGAATGGCGTAAAGTAACTTAGCATTTAAAAAACCGTACAAATTCACTGAAAAAACCATAGGTTTCACACACGTTATAGCTAGGAATTCGCATTTAAAAAACCTTGCAAATTCACTGAAAAAACCATAGGTTTCACACATGTTATAGTTAGCGGAAATTTTACTGATAAAAAACCAATGAAATTCCCCCGTTATAGTTAGTGCAGGCAACTATAACTCACGCGACCGCAATCTTCTGCTGATGACATATGTGTCTTTATGAAAAAAAAATATTTGTAATATATGTATAGCTAAAAATGTATGGAAGAAGACATGGGCAAATAAGTGTCTAAATACAGTATTAGCATCAGCAGAGGATTGCGTTCGCGTGAGTTATAGTTGCCTGCACTAACTATAACGGGGGAATTTCATTGGTTTTTTATCAGTAAAATTTCCGCTAACTATAACATGTGTGAAACCTATGGTTTTTTCAGTGAATATATATATATATATATACTTTCTAAAAGTGGCATTTTCAAACACACAATTTAAAAACCATCTTTACTAAAAGATGTGTTATTAAATTCTGAGTTCAGAGAGCCTAAACTTTATTTCTCCATCTTGTCCCAATGGGAAGCTATACTGGTAAGATGTTACAAAGTATTTCCCATTCTATCCTATGGGACAGATAGCCTCTTTAGTAGTGAACGAAAGAGGCAGTACACCAGCACATGTCCTACCTTTCACATACACTGCACCCTGCCCAGGGGGGATACCTTGGGCCTACTATAGGGGTTTCTTACATGTAAGAAAAGGGAAGGTTGGGGCCTGGCAAGTGGGTGCACTTGCCAGGTCGACATGGCAGTTAAACTGCGCATAGACACTGCAGTGGCAGGTCTGAGATAACTTTTGAGGGCTACTCATGTGGGTGGCACAATCGGTACTGCAGGCCCACTAGTAGCGTTTGATTTACAGGCCCTGGCACACACAGTGCACTGTACTAGGTACTTATCAGTAAATCAATTAGCCAATCATGGAAACACCAATCCAAAAACACAATTTATACAGAGGGCATATGCACTTTAGCACTTATCGGCAGTGGTAAAGTGCCTAGAGTCCTATAGCCAACAGCAACAGGTCAGGAAAAAATAGGAGGAAGAAACAAAACGTTTGGGGATAACCCTGCAAATAGGGCCAAGTCCAACAACAAGTATGACTTCATTGTCTATACTGATGGTTCAGTCCAGCCCACTTTTGGACCTAAACAGCAACTCTACCACTTGCCCATCTATACTTCGAGTCATGACGAATGGAAAATTCCACCCTCCAAAAACGTTTACACAATCTCTAGGGGAGTGTACCGCTTTTTATTATTATTTTTTTATTGACATTTCAGTTCAACAACGACAAATCAGTCAAACAAGCCAGATACATTGTAGTGGAGACGGAGTTTTAGTTACACATATTGCTATGTTAGCATAGGCGTCTTAGAAGTTAGAAACACCATCTTGTCACTTTTGCTGCTTTTGCACACGACACTGCAGATAGATGTTATTATATGAAAGCTGCTTGCGTGCCTTTTCTTCACATGAGACCGGTCTGTTGTTCACATCCCTAGACGTGCACCGCGACCTTGGTCTGAACATTGTGTGCAGAGACAGTCAGGGCCAACAAACAATGTATGCTTTTGAATTCAGGTTGATCGGCCCACGCTCTAGCCATAACACGCACACAGCTGCAAATATCTGAAACTCGAGCGCCTTTCATATTGCAGTTTGCATGCGTTAGACACACACTTTGGAGAAGACTTTTTCCAGACAGAGAGCAAAGCTGATCCTGTGATGTGATTCACCTAAGCTGATATTTACGGTATGGGGTTCCCCATTCAAACCTAGAGACCTTCTATCAGTTTAATAATACTTGCTTACTAGCAAAGGGAGGGTGGTTGTATTCCACTATCATTAGTAATATGATTTCTCCCTTCATTTTCTACGGTATTGTAACAATGCTGATGGTTTTAATTGTAATCATTTGTCTGCTTATGTTAGTCAAAGTACTGCATCTTAGGACACATAGTTTATAAAATAAACATTTTAAACTTTACACTGTCTCTGATTACTCTTGTTGTGGACTGATATGAGAATAATAACAAACAGGTATTTCTGATTCCCACCATTCCTGAGAGGACTCGAAGTCGCATGTTCTGGGTTGTCTAATCATTGGTAGCTTCGAGATGATATGAAGAGCGAATGAGACACTGATGCTAGTCGGATAGGGGTTCTGGGTACTGAGGCGAGTTTTTGGTACACCGCAATTCACTGAGGTCCTGGTTTCCTGCGCATAGTTCTGTGCATGAGCAGAATCCCTGCAACACATATTCAGTAAGCAAAATTCTGTTTCAAATGAGCCCACTTTTACATGATGACAAAGGTATATCACACTACAACCACCTCCCCAAACTCACATATGTAACACAAACCTCAAATGCCTTAGTACACATACTTGATAACGGATATGATACAAACATATGCTTTCTAGACATATCTTTCCCTGGGAGGGCCAGTTACAGAATCTCACACCATATTTGTCGCCCAGACTAGTGTCCTCTATTGTGTATAATAAAAAAAAAGGATGTGAGGCATTAATATAACACATCTACAGATATGACTACGGTGCTGCCTCTTCAGACGTCTCGACCTCCCCCTGTGCGTTACTATTCCAAGTCAAGAATGGAACCCATATGTTCCGGGGTCTAGAGGTGTGCGGCAGCAACTTCCAATATGTACTTAGTTGGGTGTGCCCGTATGTGATGTCCCTAACCCATTCCTTAACAGTGGGCACCTTCCGTCTACCCCAATGCACTGCAACCTGACGCTAGAAGGAGTAAGGCATGAGTAAGGCATGCAGTTTGCGCAACCCGGGTGGCGTGTCCTTTACATACCCCAGTAGACCCATCACAGGTGATGGAGTCAGCGCCAATCCCAATATGTTATTCACTGAATCAAAGATTTCCACCCAAAAAGCAGCTACCCTGGGGCAATGCCACGCCACATGCAAAAATTTAGCTGGTGCAAAACCACAACTACAGCAATCCTTCTCGGCTCGGAGACCAATACGATGGAGACTAACCGGAGTTCTGTAATATCTGTGCAGATATTTGAAATGGATCAAGCGTAACTTCTAATTCGGGGAGAGCTCCGACAACTGTCCACAGCAATATTCCCATTGCTCGTCTGATAAGACTGCATCTGACTCCGCATTCCAATTTTTGAGAGAGTTCGGCGTCACGATCGGGGCGTTGTCTTGCATGCGAGTGTACAAGTGAGTGACCAGTTTCCGCGAGGAGGGGAATTTCAGCAGAGTTTCCAGTGCAGACATTGTCGGCGGTGCCTTCAGGAATTCCACCCATAAAGAGCGACACGCCGTGCGAATTCTGTGATACAAGAAGCGTTCAGCAAAGGTCACCTCCTGTCCTTCGGTCGCGACAGGTGGAGGGCGAAACATGTCTCCTAGATATAAGTCCTCGAACGTCTGGAGCTTCAGTTTCGTAGCTAGTGTCCTACTTATGCTGTCCTGTACACAATGTCAAAAAAGGAGGGGTTTAGCCCAAAGGATTAGAGGGTAGGTAGGGCTAGTTATACTATATAAGAATTTTTTTTACCTATGCCTCTGGTGACTTCAACACTTATTCGTATGAAGTAAGATAAACGAAAATTAATACGTTTATCCAAGCAATGATTTATGCCTTTTATTTATTTTATTTTTTAAATTAATATCTTTGATCACAAAAAGAACACATAATAAACTACACGAAATACCACATTGATATTTACACAATGAAAGTGAACGTGAAAAATTTGTTTTGACATACAATTATAAATAAACTCATAATAGTCAAACATTGAAACCATTAAATGCAATGTCACAAAAAACAATCATTATTTAAACAATACGAAATGCAAAGTTGTCAAACAAATTGATAGATTGGACAACTAACACCCTTATATTTGGAATCAATCAAATCCCCTACATATCAGGGACACAAGGGAGTATATTTGTGATATTTAACCAAGAAGTTAGATTCCTTTGTCTGCCTTGTAATATTTAACCAAGGAGTTGAATTCCTTTATCTGCCGACGCGTTTCGAGTGCCGGTTAAATCAATTGCCGCACTCTCATCAGGGCTGGATGAATCTTTCTCATGAACAGACTGATTGTGACAAAAAAGGGAGGGACGAAAAAAAGAATTTGAATTTTTATTAAAAAAAGGTGCTTCCAAAAGCCATAATTGTTTTTCTATCTGTACAAGTTGGTGGTCACATACCTGCATTATGCCGGTTGCATGTAACCATCAGCAATGTATAACACACAGTGGTTGCCAAACTGATTTTCAATATTGCGGGGCCAAGACGATTTTTAAACCGCAGATCTTTAATTCTGCAAGAGAAATGTTACACGCACATTCGCGGTGTCTGTTTAAATAAGTTTAAAACGTGACAACTAAGCACAAGTTATTTACTCACTCAAGAAGGGGGGCCAAAAACGTGGTCCCAGAGAGGAAGTGTTGTAACAAATAACGATCCTTCACTCTCTTTAAAAGTAGTTCGTGGCTGCAAGAGCAAACAAGTGTAAGAATTTGTAAAAATCGTTTTTTAGCTAATCTCACTTGAATTCAAATGCAAACTCTATTTTGCTCACCTAAAGAAGCTTCAAGCTCAAGATTTCAGGCTCAAGGTTTCAAATGGGATCTGTCTCCATTACTGCTAGCAGCTCGCCGAGCTGATTAGCACATCATGTGATGGTGCATCAGTGTCACATGATGCATTTCTGACCAATCACAGGAGGAGATGTTCTAATTACATTTGTATTGACTTCTGGGAGATGTAGTTTATTGAAGTCATGTGTTTCAATCCAATTACCCAAGGTAAAAATGTTCAATATCACAGGTCGGTTATATTTACAAACATATCGATCCCATTTATGCTTTATTAGAGAGATACAAGTCCAGAAGCCGACAACAGCACCATATATTTAATTACAGCTCATGAATCTTCTAGATTCTGTTTAGCTCACTCATGCAGTTGAGGCCCTGGTTGATGCTATCGAATTTCATAATTAAATATGCCTCTTTCCGCAATAGAGTGGTCTCTATACATGTCGATTTTGAATCAATCCATGCAAGAACTGTCCAACGCAGTTCATTTTCGCTGTGTTCAACAGCTAGAAAGTGTTCGACCATAGGCGCTGTAAGGACTTTTCTCCTAATTCGAGATTTGTGCTGTGTAATTCTCACATTAATCTGTTGGCTTGTCCTTCCAATGTACAATTTATTGCAAGAGCATACCACTGCATAAACAACGTTCCTAGTCTTACAATTTGTGAAATTTTCATGTCTCCATTTTACTCCATTGTGTTCAAATACACTTCCTTCTATAGTAGCAGGGCATGAAACGCAGTTACCACACTTATGGTGGCCACAAATGGGTTTTAGATTCCACTTGGTAATCAAGTCGCTCTTTGGTTTAGGGATGTAACTGTCTGCTCTTATTATCTGTTGGCCAATGCTGGGATTCTTACGCATGGCGAAAATGGGTTTAGCTAAAGGATGTTCCAAACTTTCAAGCAAATGCCAGTTCCTTAAGATGATTTGTCTAAATTTGTTAGTGTGGGCCCCATATGTTGTAACACATACGAGTTTGTCCATTTCTGTCTTTTCCTTTTTCTGTAACAAATTTTCCCTAGGGGTGAACCTTGCTCTTTTTATGGAATGCTTAAGAAGTTTCTTAGGCTAACCCCTCTTTTCCATTTCCTTACAGAATGACATTGCATGGTCCTCAAACTCTGCCAGGTCTGTACAATTTCTCCTAATCCGCAACAGCTGCCCATAGGGGAGGTTCTCCTTTAGGCACTGTGGATGCGAACTTGTATAGTGAAGTGTAGTGTTCCTGTCTGTCTCTTTTTTGTAAAGGCTGGTTGTCAATTTTTGGTTCTGGGAACATACTGCAACATCAAGGAAAGTCATCCTTGTTTACTGGACTCGATGGAAAATTTGATATCATTATGCCTTGAATTCAACCAGTCAAAAAAAATTATTCAACTCGGTCTGGCTCCCCTGCCACAGGAGCCAGACGTCGTCAATATACCTCAGCCATTGATGCATGTTGTTTTTAAATGGATTGTTGTTGTGTATGAATCTCTCTTCGTACTGGGCCATATACAGAACCGCCATTTCCGGCGCATATGGACAACCCATAGCAGTACCCTTAATCTGTTTAAATAAAATCACCCTCAAACTTAAAATAATTGTTTCGAAGGGATATTTCAGCCAATGTCATGATAAATGATGTGGGGACCCTGTGTGGTGGTCTCTCCCTCAAGTCCAAGTAAAGTTCCATCACTTGGAGTGCCTCATCTTGGGGGATTTGGGTATACAGGGATGTGACATCCAATGTCACCATTATCTGTATGTCATCATCAAATGTTATACCCTCCACTTTTGTGATGAAGTCTGTTGTATCTCTGAGATAAGATTTAACACTGGGCAAGAATGGTTTAAGAAAAAAAATCGATGTATTTAGAGACTGGCTCCAAAACAGAGTCACATCCTGAAACTATCGGTCTACCTGGGGGCGTTTGGCTATTTTTATGTATTTTCGGTAGAAAATATAATACCGGAATTCTTGGTTGTTTTTTATTCAAAAATTGGAATTCTTTTGGACCCAGGAATCCTTCATCTAAACCATTTTTCGTTATCTGTGCAATCTTGCCCTGTATTTCACGAGTGGGATGTTCTCTCACCCGTCTATACCACTCGTGATTCTCAACATGAAGTTTACCCTCATTCAGATACATGGTGCGGGGCCAGATCACCACTGCCCCGCCCTTATCCGCCTGCTTAATCACAATGGAGGGGTCTGCTTTTAGATCACGGATAGCTGTTAATTGGCCTCTACTAATGTTGTTTTGTACAAAGCCCTTAGTTTTTTCCAATTTAGCGATAGAGGATAACACTACTTGCTCAAAGGCATAGATTTGTTTTGGTATATTCTGAGTGGGAGTGAAGTTAGATTTCACTCTTAGGCCAGTCGTCTCTTGACTAGATGTCAGTTCAGTCCCGGCAAAATAGGATTTTAACCGGATCTTACGGCAAAAATCCAAAGCCTCTAGTTTTAACTTTGTAAAGTCGGTATGTCTCTTGGGGACAAATTTTAACCCTAGAGACAGAATCATTTCTTCGTCTTTTGTAAGTTGTTTACTTGACAGATTAACAATAGTTGAATTATCTAGTTTTTGTAGTACGTGCTGCGTGTTCGCATCTCCCAGGGCTGTTTGAATCGGACCCTTGACCCTCGGCCTCTGGCTAAAAAAGGCTTGTTGGGCGGCCCTTGCTTAGTAGAATTACCAGGCCTTGAATCGGGTGAAGAGTCAGAAGATGAAGTATCTGAGAAACCTATAAATCGATTTTTTGATCTACCTTGGAATGTGGTTAATGCTCTTCTTGATTCTGCCAAAGTATAGAAATCTTCTTTTAGAAAGGGATAAATTTGTTCTAATTTGAATGCTTTTGAGTCCCTCTCGAATTGGGCAGTCTTCACATTGATTGTGTTGTCTTTGAAGGTTTGAATTTCCTTCTCTATCTTTTCTAGTAATATCTTAGGTTCATCCACTGTTTGTTTATCTGAGATAGACTTAACCAGTTCCTCAATCTCTTTCTCTTCTTGGCTACACAGTCTCTGTGCAGTCTCAATGGTATGCACCATGAGATCTCGACTGCACTTAGTGTTTATACAACTAAAGCCTTTTTTGTATTCAGGGTCTTCGATAAAAATCACCGGAATATTTTTAACTTGGAGACCCCAGGGGATGGTACCCGCCCGCAGGTGCTGTAGAAGGAAGTAACCGTGGAGTTCGGTTCTTATGTGTATTTTATGTAGACGAGTCAGTTTGTCAGCCTTATTTTGCTGTCTTGCTGAGGCACTTAATGAAAGGGCAGAGAACGGGGAAGAAGCTATTAGATTTTGGATATGGCTTTCCGTGAAGGACAGCGTGTCCTTTTCGGACATGATTTAGTAATGGACAAGTCCACTACATGCGATTTTGTCAATCCACACCCACTCGGGTAAAGACCCGCTCTTACTAATGTAAAAAAAGGAGGGGTTTAGCCCAAAGGATTAGAGGGTAGGTAGGGCTAGTTATACTATATAAGAAACAAATTTACCTATGCCTCTGTTGAAGTCACCAGAGGCATAGGTAAACATTTTTCTTATATAGTCCTGTACACAAGGCATCATTGGGTTTTGTAGCAGAGGAACAAAAGGGGCATAAATCAACGGGAATCTCGCCCTCTTGCGCAATTCGTCCCACGCCCAGCACAGGGTACCAGCTGAATCTATATCCCCCCCGAGGGCGGCGAGGCTTTTGATACAGTGCCACCCTAAGCGGGACTGGGGCCATGACGTCCGCCTCGGCCGCCACATGCGGCTGAAATGGGGTCGGGTGCACCCAATATTGCAGGAACTGGCCTTGCGCGCATAGCGCGTATTGGTGCATATCTGGGGCACCCAGACCACTCTGCCTCAGTGGGAGAGTGAGAAGATCCCATGATGCTCTGACGTGCCCACCCACCACCGCCAATGTTAGGAGATGAGACTTAAGTGTGTTCAAAAAGTGCTTACTGATCGGGAGCGGTATGTTGACAAACAAATACAGAAATTTGGGTAAAATTAACATTTTGGCGAGGGCTATTCTACCTGCGAGAGACAGCGGCAGTTTCGTCCATATTTTCACTTTGTCCTCCAGCCATACCATCGTACGGCTGTAATTTAAGCGCCACACTTCCTGCGTGTCCCGGCTCACCCAGACCCCCAAGTACTTAACCTCTCCCGCCTCCCAACGCAAGGGGAAGTCCGATGTCACCTGAGGGGCGCCATCAGTCAACGGAAAAATTACAGATTTGGCCCAGTTGATGTACACACCCGAAAGCCTGCCAAAGCGGATGAATTCCCTCAGCAACGGGTCTAGGGAAATGAGCCAATACCTCCCATGGTGTGGTGTTATGGTGTGGTGTTGCCTAACTCGAGCCGCCAGGGGCTCCATTGCAATAGCAAATAAGAGAGGGGATAATGGGCATCCCTGTCGAGTCCCACGTGAGATTGAGAAGGGATTAGATAGCAAATCATTGACTCGTACGCGCGCCGAGGGAGAGGTGTATAGCAGCTGGATGCACCTTATGAAAAGTAGGCTGAATCCCATTCGTTTTATAATGGAGAATAAGTAGGACCATTCAAGGGTGTCGAACGCTTTGGTGGCGTCCAGGAATACCACCACAGCCTTTTCATCTGGGTGCAGATATTGAAGAACTGAGAAAATCTTAAATTGTGGGATGTGGATCTCCCCAGGATGAACCCCGACTGGTCCGGAAGTGCTATCAGTGGCACGAGTGGTTGTAACCTGTTTGCCAAAAGTTTTGCGAATATTTTTACATCCACATTTATCATGGAGAGGGGACGGAAGGAGTCTAGCTCCTCCTCCGGTTTCCCTGGTTTCAAAAGCGTAATGATCGTCGCTTCTCTCATGGACTTAGGCAGTATCCCCATCGCCAGTGCTTCTCCATAAACCTCCAAGAGGCGAAGCGCCAGTTCCTCAGCATAAGCCTTATAGAAGGCAGTGGTTAGACCATCCGGTCCGGGAGCCTTACCCATAGGTAGACTTCTAATGACCTGTGCCACATCTTCCACTGTAAAGGGGAGGTCCATGTATTTCCTATGGGAGTCATTAAACCAAACCAATGCCAATGTGTCAAGGAATGCATCCAGCTCCTCTGGACATGAGCCCTGAGTGGTCGTGTATAGCTTAAAATAAAATGTAGCAAATGCACCCGACACCCCCATGTGCCCCCTCTCCATGTCCCCCTGCGGGTTTCGTATCTCATGGATAAACGTCACTGACCTAGACGGTCTAATCATACCAGCAAGTGTACGACCCGGTCTATCTCCCGCACAATATCTGCGCGCTTCAGAGTATTTGCTCAGGAATTTCGCTTCACGCTGCGCCTCCTCTGCATAATCTAACAGAAGAGCCTTTAATTTCTGCGCCACATGAGTCACTGGTAGAGTAAAATACCCCCTCTAGTTCCTTAATCTGGGCCTCCAGGGACGCCAGCGTGCCACGAATCGCCTTAAGTACAGCGCCTGCCTTGCAATACATTGACCTCTGATCACCACCTTAAAAGCCTCCCAGAGTGAAGCCTTCATTGTTAGTATAGTAGTCAAGAATGTCTCCCCGAATCTCTTCCCTGAAGGCCTCATCCAACAGCGCATGCGGTGGAAGTCGCCATGAAAACGCCCGGGGGAGCGACCCCGGGAGTATCAACCTCAATAGGCACGGAGCATGGTCCGATAGCGTACGCGGCAAATGCGAAACATCGGCAGTCCAGGCTGCCACGTCCCTCGATACCAGCAAAAAATCAAGGCGGGACCACGTACAGTGGTAATCTGATATACATGTGCCTTCCCGCGCCAGGTGGTTTCGACAGCGCCATATATCCACTAGATTCCCATCTCGAACTATGGACTGCAGGGCTGCACTGGCAGCCGGGTGTAAAGTGCAAGCAGTGCCCTTTCAATCTATAGCATCAAGTCAGAATGGCGTTAAAATCACCTCCCCACAACACAGTGTCATACCCTGTTGCCTTAATTCTAGACCATACATCATGGAAGAAGTCTGGGGCGTCTGTATTGGGGCCATACAGTGCTGCAATTACTAGGGGAAGCCCCCCCCAACGTTCCACAAATGTTGACGACCATGCCCTCAGGATCCCTGTGTTCCTCCCTCACTCTCCAGTCTACCCCCTGTCGGATCAGTACAGCCACTCCTCTGGCATAATTGGAATATATGGACATGTACGAGTGTCCCCATTTGCGATGGCGCAGTTTCGGAGAAGGTGTATTATTCAGCGGCGTCTCTTGTAACAGACATACGTCAATGTTATGCCTAGACAAATAAGCATGGACTAGTCTGGCCTTACGACAATCATTAAGCCCTCTAATATTCCATGTTAACAAGTTCAGAGGGTGTGCGTGTGAGCCTCTTGACAAATTTCCACAGTGAGGGGCAGGTGTGCTGCCGCGCGAATAAGCAAATCAGCAGATGTATACCGTGGCTTACTGCTCAAAATCATACTGGCATCAAGAAACCAAACAATCCCCAAACTCCACCCCCACCCACTCCAACCCCCCAATCAGGTTGCAGAATTACCCACCCTAACAAACAAAGACATCCCCAATTCCGGACCTTGTGAGGGAAATCTCCCATGGGGTGCATGGTGGCATTAGCAATCACCCCTGAGTAAACAGGGTGGCCGGGAAAACTGCAGTGCGGCCATGAACCCATCCCCGACATCCCAAAGGCAAATTATCAAAAAATGAAAATGACAATGACTAACAGTTGCATTATAGTGAAATATCACATATTACGGCATTATAATGAACATGTATATAACTCAATGAGGAACGGAGGCTATATCAGTCATTGTCACTAAGGTTTCCAGACGCTGGCTTCGATGACCCACAAGCATCTTTACCCTTCCGCCCTCCAACATGCTTGGCTAACTTGAGCGTGGATTTGGCATCCGTAAAGTAATGTGCAGTAACATCATAAGAAACCTTTAGCTTTGCGGGGTAAAGCAAAGAGTACGGGATCTGCGCCTGAAGGAGTATGCGTTTTGCCAGTAGGAACTCGCGTCTCGCCGCCTGCACAGCCGGGGTAAAATCCGGATAGAATGACACAGCATTACCCTGATAGGACAGCTGACCTTTCTCTCTTGTCATTCGCAATATAGTGTCCCGGTCCTGATAGTTCAACAGCCTGGCTAATATCGGCCTAGGCGGTGCCCCCACCGAAAGTCTTTGCCCCAGGAATCTGTGTGCCCTTTCCACCACAAAGACAGGAGACAGCTGGGGGTCAAACAGTGTATGCAGTAGCTCCGTCACATAACTCTCCATCCTAGTGATCGCGGTGGTCTCCGGAATCCCAGTAATGCGTAGGTTATTTCTGCGCGACCTCGCTTCTAAGTCATCATTTTTGGCACGAATAATTCCCAATAGTTTGTCCATATTCAACAGTTGCTCTTTTGTTTCCACTTGAAATACGTGGAATTCAGTATGTCGGTTTTCCAGAGCATCTGAACGAGTTTCATGCACGTGTACCTGAGCTTTGACCGAGTCCAACTGCGAGGTCAGGGTATCCAACTTGGAATCAATATTGCGCAGGCTAGAGCGAATCTCTAGCATACGGGTACGCAAGTCCTCTCCCCATCCTCAGAGCGCATCTCCTGCTGTTCCTCCGACTGTGCGTCAGAAGGCGACTCAGCGTGACGTGTGGCCCTCTTATCAAATGTCAGTCTCGGCTGCTTGGCATCATGCTTGCCTATCGTGCGCCGAATCTCCAGCGCCCAGTCACAACCAGAGCAAAACCAGAGCCCCAGGCCGCAAGGGTGAACTCAGATTGCCCCATTTTTGATCTTCACAAAACTAACATCCCAGTGCGGGGCATCAGCGCGGCGCCTCTCAACCCTAAGGCACACTTTATATCTTCAGCGCCATTCTGATCGCCTGCGGCAATCTGCGACAAAAAATCCCATGTAAGAGTGGCAGGCCCGGTCTGATGGCAGGTCACAGCAACGTTGCGCTCAATGCACCCGGGGCTGCAAAAGATTTACCCCACATGAGCGCTTATGTACCAGTTAGGGGGTCCACGCAGCAGGGCACAACGACAATACACCACCACCAGGGATCACAGCTATAAAGCTCCGCTATGCCGGCCCACCTGGGCTCCTCGTCGAACCCCGCAGCACAGGACCTGCTGCAGTAGCGCCAGTGTCTGCCCAATATCTATGCGCCCATTCACCGCTGCATCGGCTGCCCCCAGATCCGACCACACCACAGGCACTGCACAGCATAGACCTATGTCCGGGGGCCGTAGTAAATCCACATCCAATGTCACATGGGGCTCAGCCACGTACAGTACTCCATATGGCTCCACCACAAGCAGGGGGGGACGGAGGGACACATCACTCACTGGCCTGCAGCTATCGCCGTCACTCTCGCACCTTCTCAAGATGGCGCATCCGGGCCCCTCGACTCGCGTCGGAGCTCTCCCTCGCCGTTATCAGGATCTGCCGCCAGCAGCAAGGGTGTCCGGACCCACCAATCTGTATGCACTCCTCCAGTGTAGGTCTGCCCCACCACCTTCGGCAGCGACCAGCGTCTCCCGGTCTAGGTCTCCGCAGCGCCTCCGCTCATATAGGCCCGCGTCTTCTCCCCAGCACCGGGCTCAATTTTGGGGCCGCCGACCACCGCAGTCTTAGGCAGGCACCGCAGGTGCGGCGAGCCTCCCCCTCGATCTGATGTCGCCAAGCCCGCCCGGAGCCCGGGACAGACAGCGGAGCAATGCCCAACTGGTCAAGTAGGTGAGGGTGTGGTTACAGCTCCACAGCTCCCACCGTAGTGCAGGATTTTGAGAGGATTAATATCCCAGCCCGCGGAGCGCACTCAAAGAGCGGCCATTTCGCTGCTCGGCAGACCACGCCCCCCAGGGGAGTGTACAGCTTAGATGGCTGAACTCTAATCTCCAATTCTGGCACTAAAAAATACTGATCCTGAATTACCCACACTGTCAATGTTCTTTCAATTTTGTTTTACTTATGTGAGGCAGTGAATGGTCTCTGTGCACCGCAGCTAAGGCCATGTGCATCAAACATGTGACAACTGGCTACGCAAGCGAATGAGCAACCAGAATCACTAGTATTTACCAGAAGTGAGATTACTCAACCTTTAACCCAAAATGACACCACAGGTTTCTAATTTCTAATTTAAAACACTTGTAGAGCGCGGCGTACACCTTGCGGTTTCTTGGCGCTGGAGGTTCAGTAACTGAGGAAAAAGGACCATGGAAGGGTGGAGTAAGTATTAGGCGGGGAAAGCCTGGCTGAAAAGGAAAGTTTTCAGGTCTCTACGGAAGGAGAGATACTGAGTTGCAGAACGGAGATTGTTTGGAAGTGAGTTCCAGAAAGTAGGGGCCAGAGTTGAGAAGTTAGAACCGCCCCAGTTTTTGCGTGAGAAGCGGGGGGTCTGGAGAAGGGACTTGGAGGAAGACCGGAGATTTCTAGCGGGGACATAGGGTTTAATTAGTGAGGCGATGAAAGCGGGGGCAGTGCCCTGGCGGGCCTGAAAAACCATGCATCCGATCTTGAAAAGGGAGCGTTGTTTCACGGGGAGCCAGTGAAGCTTTTTTAGAAGGGGGGTGGAGTGGTGGTAGCGTGGAAGGCTGTATATCAGCCTGGCCGCCTGGTTCTGGATGGTTTGGAGTCTACGCAGGCTGTACGCTGGAATGCCATGATAGAGGGCGTTGGCGTAGTCCAATCGTGAGATTACCAGGGCGGCTATGATGATCTTAAGTGCCTGGGGAGAGAAGAAGCGGGAGACAGAGCGGATAGTTCGGAGAGTGAGGAAACAGGAGGAAACCACGGAACTGATTTGTGAGTGAAGAGTGAGCTGATTATTCATTTTAACACCCAGTGTTTTGACCACGGTGGAGGGGGATGGTGCCGGGCCAAGAGAGGGGGGCCAGAAAAGAGAGTTCCAGGGGCTGGATGAACCACCAGTGAGAACCAGCTCGGTCTTGTCAGGGTTCAGTTTAAGATGGTTGTGGTTCATCCAGTCCCTGATGAATGTCATAGTTGACTGGAAATTAGAGACCGAGAGAGGAGAGGGGGACAGATCAAAGATGAGCTGGAGGTCATCCGCGTAGTTGTAAACAGTGACCTCCAGCTGCTGGAGTGCATAGATAAGAGGAAAGATATAGAGATTAAAGAGTAAGGGAGAGAGAGAGGAGCCCTGGGGAACACCGCAGGTGACAGAGAGAGGGGTGGAGGTGAAATCGCCTAGTCGGACCGCCTGAGTGCGGTCCCTCAGAAAGGAGGAGAGCCAGACCAGAGCTGATCCCCCGATGCCGGCCGCCTTGACACGGGCAAGTAAGATGGTATGGTCCACCGTGTCAAAGGCGGCGGAGAGATCAAGGAGGACCAGTGCCTGGTGGTTGTTGTCATCCATACCCTTTCTGAGGTTGTCTAGGACTGAGACTACGACCGATTCGGTCGAATGCCTGGGGCGGAATCCTGCCTGGCGAGAGGCCAGCCCCCCATTCGCCTCGATGTGAGCGCTCAGTACCGCGGTGACATGGCGTTCCATCACCTTGCCCAGGAAGGGCAGCAGGGACGAAAGTTAGCCGAGATGGAAGGGTCCGCGCCGGGTTTCTTCAGCAGAGGCACTATGGTGGCGGCCTTTAGTGCAGGTTTGACTAACTGTCTGACCCTTACCCACTCAGCAGACACCTACTTATGATTCAATAAGGTAAGGAAGGACCAGGAGTAGATACTACAGAAAGTTAACAGCTCACTTAGTATGTATTGTATTGCAATGATATTTAGTAGCACGTACTACTTCTAATGAGGCGTTGAAGCGATTTACGTCAGGCAGCACATTGCTCTGCAACCCAAAGTAAGTGGTTAATCTAGTGGCTACAGGTTATTGTTGGCATTGAGTTTAGTCTTGTGCTCTAAAGGAGACTATTCCATACATTTAGTCCAGTGTCTTTGAGATGGATTAAAATTAGTACTACTTAGGTGCGAACATTAGTGGGGGGTACGCTCTTGCAGAAGGTGGGTGGGATTAGTAGATGAGCTAGAGCAGATTAGATATTGCTAGGTTGCAGGGCATGACTTTCTAAGAAGGAGAGGTTGTTATCTTTAAGATGAAGTGTGGGCAGGTTGCACAAATAAAATAACAGATTATGGCAAATGTGCACATGATTTAGAGTAGACTGTACTCAGAGAGGAGGTATGCAGAGGTTGTAAAGCAAACAAAAGCTCATTCAAACAAAAAAAGGAGAGTAGATAATCAGAGGTTTTAAGTCAAGGTCAAAATGTTCATGCAGTTGACGTTTGAGAAAGCATGCACATCGGGGATGCAAAACTGTAGAGAGAAACATCAGTTTTTACAATAGTGCTCTATTAGGCCCTTTTGATAGGCGGCAGCCACTGCACTTCCAGGGTCAGATATGTTTACTGCTGTTAGCCCAGAAGATAACCTCACAGGCTAATGCACCTTCAGCAGTTATGTATGTAACCAAGGAGGGCT
This sequence comes from Triturus cristatus, assembly GCF_964204655.1. Taxonomy (NCBI): domain Eukaryota; kingdom Metazoa; phylum Chordata; class Amphibia; order Caudata; family Salamandridae; genus Triturus; species Triturus cristatus. Next base: position 422,995,642 of record NC_140581.1, on the reverse strand, counting down.
AGTGTCAGGTTGGCTCCACTGGAGGGCTGAGACTATTTTAATATCAATCACATTCATAATATTGTCATAAACTCACAGACATGTACAAGAAGATGAAGAATTCTACGTTCCATTTGAGTAATTTGCATTTCCTTCGATCCTCTAACTGTTGTCTTTCCATCTCTTAAGTTCTGCTTTCAGCCTCTGAAGATGTCTTCGGTCTGAATGTGAATATCATTGCTAACATTCAGCACTCTTGTGAGGTATTCCAGCAATTCATCAATGACGTTATAAAAATGTTTGTCAACAAACGACAGACACCCAAAAGCTCAGAACCTTGGACCTTATTTTGATAGTTGAGGCAATGTACTACTCCACCTTTGTCAGCTGCAGAAATCTACAGTCTATATATATATGAAAAGTACTACTGGTTGTTTTGCCGATTCAGTGGTTATTATTGAGGACATCCATGTGAATGGGACATTAACTTCTCAATTATTTTGACCAAATGCATCGATATCTTGATGTTAAACTGTATTTGTCTGAGGTCAAGATAACCTACCACTGTGAAACGATTGCAGTTTGTCCAGGATATCATTCAGCACACACAAGAATATGATGGGTAGAATGTAAATCAAGCTGTAGCGCTTGAACTGTTTTGTAAGTTGATAGTGTTCCTGTCTCAGTCTCAAATTGTGACCTCATTCTTGCAATGGAGGAAATTAGACTAAAAAATGCTTAAGTGGCATGTGCTGTGCAACTCATATGTATGTATTTCGCCTATTTTAGGCTTGAGTGACTATTCATTGGCACTTACGTAGACTGATGCATCTATTTAGCGCCCGCAATGGATGGGATCTACGGGCAATAACATACCCATGCTTTTTAAATTTTAGACAGAGTATCCATACTTTTTTGCTAAAAAATAACTGTCCCTAAATAGTTATTGCTGACCTTCAGGTGCGCTCAAGGACTCCTACTTTTATATGTACTTCAACCACTGCATCTACGTCATGTTGGTGATGACTTCCATCACTTGCACTGGACTCTGAAGCTGTGTTCAGGCTTTTAACTTCCTTCTACACCAGAGAGATGGTAAAGATCTCCCCAGCATATTTGACACATCCTGGCAGGGTGATTTACTTCACCACACAAAGAGACTCATGACACCTGACTGCCCAAGATCCATGATAGGCAACTCACTCCCACAACAACCACATTCAGACTTTGCATGCCCAATGCCCTAACTATCTTTGCACCAGTCATTATAGGTATGTGATGATTTCAACTGAACTTAGTCTTTAGTGCCCAAGAGTTCTTTTTCTGTAGCCAGAGAAGACAGAGCAGATTGAATGTGTGTTGCACCAACAATAGAGAACATGTAACCTCCCCACAGGTCAGAAATGCTATAGAGGGTTATACCTGGCTCAGGGGTGTAGCTTCCATAGGTGTAGCAGGTGCAGTTCACCAGACCCAGAGGCCCGAGGGACCCACTGAACCCCAATTATTGCTATATTTCACAGTTCAAACATTGGCTAGGGGTTTAGTATCCTTCCTTTAACTATGGTAGGATCCATGACACACAAGCTTGCCTTTTTACTTTTTACCATATTCAGTGGCTTGCCTGTGCTGGAAAGCTTTGTTTTATCCTGGTGTGTAAGACCATTTAGCTTGCCAATGCGCAAAATAATCATCATCTTTATTGAGTTCAGGGCTAAAATGCCACCCATGGTAGCCACTAGAGTAGCATATTTATCCATATGTCATGCACACGATGTTTGAGACATTGCCTACTATCACCAAAGTGAAGCAGGAGGGAGCGCTTTACTGCAGGGTCTTTTTCCCTCGGGACAGAAAATAATTTGCGAGCTAGCTGCCCCCAACTTAAATTTGAGCCCAATGGATGATGGGCCATACAGGTCTGAAATATCGGATAGGCTTTGGGTAAGGAGGTAGTGTAGGTAGGAGCGGGTGTATATGCTCAAAATATTGTAATTATTTTTATTATATTGTTGAGGAAATTAAAATATCATAAGGCCTATGTGTCCCCGTGTGTTCCCCGTCACTCATGTGCACATGCATGTAACCTATGTATTTCCCCTCCATGGCCTGTCTATCATGATGCTTATGCTATAACGTGGCCTGCCATCATCCAGTCTCCCATGAGAGAAACGACAAATCTGCACTGAGCGCGTAATACTTTATTTACGACATTAATGGCGCCCGAATAGGGACAAATCTCTTTCCCCACGCGCCGGAGATGAAGGTCCAGTTTTGCCCCCTTCCACAGCCGTGATGGACTTCAAGTGTACACGCCGCGGGTTTTCCCGCCAACTCCCTCAGGCCAACGAAGGAGACGGACTGCGACCAGGCATCCATACGAGGCGGTGAGGATTGGGGATCGTCCCGACCCAGAGCCCACCCTGCGAGAGAGCTGTGTCCGAGGTTTCTAGAGATCCACCTAAGATACGCCATTCCCTGCGCAGCGTCAAGTGTCCGAGGCCTTCAAGTTCAAGTTCTGCTTCCCGGTGAGTTTTTCATGGGGGTTGCAATAAAGACGGGTTCATTTAATGAACACGGTAAAGACGTTTCTCACTTGTGAGACCGGTATGTTCAAGAGCATGCATCAAGAATTAAAGAATTCAAGAATTAAAGTCCAAGTTTTCAGGTGCACCGATATAACTGTATGAATGTTATTGTCTTAGTCAGGTTCAGTTAGGTTTGAATGTGTCAGGTTTTTATGTAAGTTTGTTTCATTGTGATTTTTGTTTTTTTGTTCATTGTGATTTTTGTTTTCGGTTACATTCCAACATGCCGTTGTTTTCAAAACTGCGTAAGATATGTACCAGAAAAGGTGTACTAGAGGAACCAGTTAACATTCCGCCTAGAGACACACCTGGACATTTCATGTACTGTAAGCATGGTTTAGATGCCGTGCTGTTTTTAGAACTATGGGTGGATTACACGAAGGATTTAGAGACAAAGTATAGATGGCCCATCACGGGAACGTGGGATGCGGAATGCATTATGAAGGTAGAGAAAGAGATATGGAAGAGAAAATCTAGACCTGCTCAGAAGGATGCCATTGAGTTATGGCGCAAGGAGTCACATAGAAGAACAGAGAAAGAGTTCCACAAAGCAGAGAGAAGTAGACAGGAGTCCGAAAAAGCCAAAGAAGAGAAATTACAGGAGGAAGGGGAACGGGTAAAAAGAGAACAGACTGAAAGAAAAAGAAATACTGTCGTTGCTGGTATTTACCCCGTCCTTTCAGAGGAACTAGCAAAAGTGGCCCCAGTAGAGAGACCCATTAGAGTGCCACCGCAAGTACTCCGAAAAATAAAACAAACAGCATCCGAAACATTCATTAACACCTACCTTGAGGAATCCCCACCAGCATACGTGGACGGATTTTTCCCTGCACCCCCCAACGCAAGAACAGCTCCAGGAGCTCGAGGACGGCGGGGAGGGAGGATCCGGGGCAACATCAGGAGGGGGGCCGACAGTAAAAGTAGACATCTCCGAATGTATATATGACCCAGATCCAGGAAAGGGCAGAATGCTCGTGTTTTCACTACGGCTTAGACGAGCAGTCGCAGATTTGGAAAAATTACCAGATATGGATAAACATCTAAAGAAAATGTACACATTCATAAGAACAGGGGAAGGTTCTGAGTGCATAGCAGAAGCTGTACAAAATAGAAAGGTAATTATTAAGACTATATCCTTCGCTTCCTAATTAATTGTCTGATCAGGGAAAAAGACGAAGGTGACGGGGACGTAGACCGTTGTTATATTGGTTGGAGTGATCGCATAGATGCCGGTCAGCATGATAAATCAGGCCAGACAGACAACATGTTGACCAAAATCCGAAAGGCAATAATAGCGTCACACGAAGGAGGCCCGAACGAAAAGGCTGAGTTATCATCTGATGATGAAGCAGGAGACAAAGACAGAATACATTATGTGGGCCATGCCCGGCGATTCGAAAGGCCCAAGGGCCTCAATCACCGTAAACAGGGAACGGCTATAAAAGAAAGATATTCCCTTGAAAGTTTGTTCCAAATCACCGAAAAAGCGGTGAATAAATGGTTAGGTAACGATCAGCCCCTCACCCCGACCGAAAATGAATTAGCACGGTCAGCCACCCTGTGGGTATCCCAATATGATATATATAATAATGATATCGTAGCACAAACGTTCTTGAGCCTCCCACCAAACGAACAGCGCATAGCTGGTGTTTACATGGTCCAACATTTGATCACGTTATATGAGAGTCAATATTCTGGTCCTGGTCTATTGTATAAGTTGCTGGACGACATAATACTAGACAGGTGGATGAACATGGGTACTGAATTGATTAATGTCATCCTGGATCAGCGACACAAGTATATAGTATACGTGACTAGGTCCCTGCTTCCCGCTCCACCACAGGTTAAGGGACAGTCATACGACAAGCTGAACCCCCTACGAGAGGTTCATCCTGTAAAGGATGCAAACAATGAACTGCAACGGGTGTATGTCTACACCCCCTTGTCAAAATTAGAGATACTGGAAATGAAAAAAATGTTACCATCCCATGATAAAGACCCGGGGGGTTTTCACCGAGAACTAAAAGACATTCTTCGCTTAAGAGAATATACATATGCTGACATTCTAAAGTTATTAAAAGTACTATTGCCTGCTGGTATTTACGAGAAGCTGAAAGGACAGGACTGGGAGGTGGGAGAGAAAAAGCTCAGCTGGGATCTGTTGGAAAGAGAGGAAGAGGGAAGAGGCCCGGGGGTTGGTCTGGGTCCCCGAGCTAAAGACCTACCTGAACTCCTTGTACAAGTTTTGCCCAGATTATTAATTACCAAGAAAGAAGACTGGGATGCTATTTCAGCCTGTAAACAGAAACCAGACGAGGACACTAGCGATTTTTACTCTAGGTTTGAGAAGTGTTTCACTATCAATAGTGGTCTTAAGCCCGGTAGCGATTCATATCCCCATCTTTTCGTGAGCAAACTAGTAGAAAATTCCCTACCAGAGGTGAAGTATAGGGTACTGAAGGTTGAGAGTACTTGGCAAGCAAACAGCCCTTCCCAAATGTTACAGATGTTACAATACCATCAGAACAGAATTAGAGAAGAACACGACCAGGAAAAGAGACGCATGGAAGACACAAAGATGAAGATGCTGGTGGCCCAATCGACACCGGCAAACACAAACACGAACAAGAATAGCACGAAACAAAGTAATGGGACCTGTAATTATTGCAAGAAGCCAGGCCACTTCGTAAATGAATGTGCAGTCCTGAAACACAATATAGCTATAGGTAAAACAAAGCCACGTCCTTATCCTCCCAAAGAAAATAACACACATCAGGCATCAGATACGTTTCCACCGCCGCCGCCGCCTGTCCATGCACCTGCACCAGCCCACGTCACAACACAAATGTATGAGCACGCTCAGACTAACTATCCAGAATACCAAGCATATTCATGAAGCAGCCCAGAGAGGGAATTCGACTTGCCCCTTATTCCAGTTCCTGTGGACCAAGCGGGTCCCTATGTGCATGCACGTTTACTAGGACAAAATAAAAAGTTTTTGATTGACACTGGGGCGAGTAGAACTACCATCAGTCATTCCGAGGTTCCAGGGGCACCCCTCTCGGGCTCAAAGAGTATATCCCTGGGCTTTTCAGGAAAGCCTATTATCAATGAGGTTTCAGAACCAGTCTCTTTAGGAGTTGGTCCACTAATACATACAACAGACTTACTGCTTACTAAATCGTGTCCAGAAAACTTACTTGGCATAAAAACGTTAAAGGAACTGGGGGCAATTATCTGTTGTTCGCCAGAAGGAGTGCGACTGTATTTACGTGATTTCAAGGGCCATTTTGTAATGAAAGATATTGACATCAGGCTTCAAAACGTACCACAGCATCTATGGGCACAAGGCCCGACTGACGTAGGTTTCATGAACATTACACCATACCAGGTCACCCTCAAGGAAGGAGTGGTGCTGCCACGGATTAGACAATACAAAATTCCACCTGAGGCTGAAGTAGGGTTGCTGAAAATAATCAATGAACTCATCACACAAGGGGTGGTGATAGAGACAGATTCAAACATATGCAATTCACCTGTTCTTCCTATTCTTAAAAGAACTGATCCCAATACATCACCTGTCTATAGATTAGTTGTGGACCTGCGAGAATTAAACAAATGTGTGGTGCCACAGTACCCTGTGGTCCCGGACATTTCTTCTTTATTGACTGCCATTGATGCGAAGGCTACGTTCTTTACAGTTATCGATCTGAAGAACGCATTTTTCAGTATCCCAATACATCCGGACAGCCAATATCTTTTCGGTTTCAGTTTAAAAGGCCGCAGCTTCAGATTCACAAGAGCACCACAGGGCTTCACGGAAAGTCCTAGCATCTACAGTCAGGCACTCAAAAGACAACTAGACCGCATTCATATGCCTACCACTACAGCACTGATACAGTATGTAGATGACATTCTCATCACTGCACGATCGGAAACTGACTGTGAAGATGCATCACTCACTGTTTTACACTTCCTAACTGACAAGGGGCACAAAGTGTCCCCTTCGAAGTTACAATTCTGTGAATAGCAAGTGGCGTACCTTGGGCACTTGCTATCCAAGGAGGGTAGGCGACTGACACCAGAACGTATTCAATTGATTTCTGGCCTTTCACGACCCAAGACACAAAAGGAGGTACGTGCATTCATTGGCCTCACTTCATATTGCAGGCAGTGGATTCCCCAGTATGCTTACATAGCCAAGCCCCTAATACAGTTGACGACACAGGAGGTAGCTTCTACTAAAGTCCTCCCTTGGACACAAGAACACACTGTGGCATTTGAAGAATTAAAAAGAGCTTTATGTCAAGCACCAGTTTTAGCGATCCCTGATTACAACAAATCTTTTATGCTTTTTGTGACAGAGCGGGATGGAACAGCACTATCTGTCCTAACACAAGATCATGCAGGAAAACACAAGCCCTGTGCTTATTTTTCTAGTACATTGGACCCAGTAGCACAGGCTTTGCCTGTGTGCCTAAAATCTGTTGCAGCAACAGCCTTAGCCATAAGACAAAGTGACTCGATAGTGCTGGGCCACCCCCTGACCGTACAAGTACCGCACGCAGTAGAGGTTCTCTTGAACCGGACACAAACCCAACACCTGACTGTAGCGAGACTGACAGGTTATGAGCTGACGTTATTTCAACCACACATAGAGATCAGACGATGCAACATACTGAATCCTGCTACTCTTTTGCCCTCCAGTACAGAAAACGTTTCCCCACATGACTGTGTTGAAGTGATACATACCGTGACTAAACCAAGACAAGACTTGACAGATGTTGCACTCCCAGACCCTGACCTAACACTCTATGTTGACGGCTCATGTATGAGGACGGGGGCGGGAGAATTAGTGGCAGCGTATGCAGTGACCACTGCTACTGAAATCATAGAGACTAAAAGAATAGACATACTGTCAGCACAAGCAGCAGAGCTCATCGCTCTGACACAAGCGTGCATAAGAGCTAAGCACCTGAGAGTAAACATTTACACCGACTCACAATACGCATATGGGGTAGTTCATGACTTCGGAGTACTGTGGAGAGAAAGAGGTTTCTTGACCTCTCACGGGGCCAAGATACAGCATGGCCCCCTTATACAAGCCCTTCTGGAAGCGATACATTTACCGACAGCCATAGCTATCCTGAAATGCAAAGCACATACTAAAGCCACAGATACCATTTCTCAAGGCAATGATCTGGCAGACCGAACAGCTAAACAGACAGCTCAGACCCCACTAGACATGACAAAATCACAGATACCATCAATGACCAAAGCCATGACAGTCAGGGATCCTTCCAAGGATGTACAAGACATACAGACACATGCTACTCTAGACGAATTAAAGAAATGGTCGGAACAAGGAGGGGTACTGACTGATCAGGGTTGGATGACTAAGGGCAAAGAAACATGGTTTCTTCCTGATGCGATGGTACAAGTGATCATAAATACCGCACATAGTCCTGCACACTTAGGGGAGAAAGCAATGCTAGACAGCTTGCAGAATATATGGTTCAACAAGCACCTGCGTGCAGAAGTGAAACAAAAGGTCAGAACATGTATGATCTGTTGCCAATTCAATCCAGGTAAAGGCATCCCGATGGAACAAGGTGGATTCCATCCACCTGACCACCCTTTTGAAGTCCTCCAGATGGATTATATCCAAATGGACAGATGTAGAGGTTACAAATATGTCCTGGTAGTAGTATGTTCACTGACACGATGGACAGAGGCCTATCCAGTTCCTGATTATACTGCTGTAACTACTGCTAGACAATTGGTACGAGAGTTTTTCCCACGTTATGGATTACCGCGTGTCGTATATTCCGACAACGGTCAGCCTTTCTCCTCTGAACTCATGAAACAGGTGTCCCTTCTGTTAGGGTATACCTGGAAGTTTCATTGTGTGCGACATCCTGAAGCAGCAGGCCTTGTAGAAAGACACAATCAGACCTTAAAAATAAAACTAGCAAAGATTTGCGCAGACAAAGGTGTAGATTGGATGGTAGCCCTGCCGGTTGCCCTCTTTTACATGCGAATGGTAGCCCATTCTAGAACAGGCTTATCTCCCTATGAAGTGGTCTTTGGTAGACCACCGAATATGTGGGGCACTCCAATGCCTAAAAAGATTACTGATGTTGATAGTACCATGCTGACAGATTACCTGGCTTCCTTGATGTCTGCACTACTCTCTTGTCGTTCGCAGGTTGCTGCCGCCTTCCCTGACAACACCCAGGTCAAGGAACATTCCCTCGCTCCTGGGGATTATGTTTTAATAAGGAACTTTGATAGAACGAGCCCTCTTGAGCCGAGGTGGAAGACACCAAAGTTGGTATTATTAACCACGAGGACCGCTGTTAAAGTCGAAGGACGGAAAGGATGGGTTCATCTTCATCATTGTAAACGCTACTTCGGGAATAACGATTCTTTTAAAAAGGACATAAACTTTTCAGACTTTGAGCCCCCTTTACTAGAGGAGACTCCCCAGCAGGAGTACAAAGCTAAACTTAGATCTAAAAAGTCAGAACCCGTTTGATCAATTAAGTCCACTAGGTGGTGAAGCGGTTGAACATGTATTCTGGCTTGCATAAGATCTTGGACAATAGTAGGGATAAAAAGAGCAAGATGAAAAGCAAATATTGTAAAATATTACGTGGTAGATGTATAGTGACTTTGATTTTTCTATTTTTTCTGTGCATCACGATGATATGTATCAGCTTAATACTACATGCTATTTTTCCTCCTATTGCTTCACTCTTACCCTCCTCCACTAATGATACCATAATGCACACATTTAGTGATCTGCCATCCCATGAGCTATCATATCGACTTGCCTTACGCAACAATACCTTTATTCAGATGCTGCACCATTCACATCAGACTAGCAATGCTACAGACTGCTGGGTCTGTGGCCGACTTCCCCCGTATCAGAAGGTGAAGGGAGCGTTGCCTCTTTTCCCTTTTCCGTTCTCCCATAATGGTTCTTGCGGAGCATGGTTTGCCTTAATGACATCCATCAACGGTGATGCCAAAGAATGTCAAGACAAGGAGTGTAGAGGCGACTGGGTATGGGGTAACTTGAATAAAGTCATGAATGAAGCATGTTTCCCAGATGAAGAAGGTCTTCCCCAAAGGAAAGGTACAGATCTTGAAAATGAAGAGTATCTGCAAGGAAATGCGACCCTCGACTTTATAGTGTTGAATGTCAAGCCCATACACAATTTAGGTCCATCCTCAATTACAGTCCTGCCAGTAAAAGGGAACTTGTGTGTCAGAAAAGAAGGCTCAGTACATTTGGGGCACAGCGAGTGCAATACTATAATAGTGTTTAAAGACAAAGGAAAGTCCTATTTCAGAGCATCACGACACACCTACTTTATTTGTGGCCAGACAGCCTATGTGCAACTGCCCTTAGACTGGGGTGGGACGTGCTATATATCATTTCTTTTACCACCCGTTTTCTTGGCCCCATCGAACTATCATCAAAATCTCCAACTAGCACTTATCAGACACAGACGAGGGCTCGATGCCTCTGGCATTGACCAGACTGAAACAGCTTGGGAGCAATATACAGATTTCAACAAAGGATTCTTTTTCTTCATAGGTCCCGTCCAGAATAGTAAACTTATCCACAGGCTAACAAGGATTCTAGAAACAGTTGCTAATGAGACTGCATCAGCCCTGGGGAACTTGACCCAGGAACAGTCTGCTATGAGAATGGTCGTTCTTCAGAATCGTCTTGTTCTTGACGTCATCCTGGCGGATAGGGGCGGAGCCTGTAGGGTCATCGGTTCCAGCTGTTGCGTTTTCATTCCTTATAACGCACCGTCTGTATACGAAGCAATAACAAGGCTCCACAAGATTGCCCAAAGCATACACCAAGACCCAGGCACGTGGACTTGGTCCAGTTGGCTCTGGGGAGTAATATCAGCATGGGGATGGAAAGTGTTGACCGTCTGTGGATTAATACTACTGATGATATTCAGTTGTTGCCTATGTCTACAGTGTGGCCCGGCCATTTGCGGCCTGTGTGCTACTGCATGTGTTCCACATCCCCATTTACAAAGCATTGAAAATGGTAAAATAATGCTGCAAGAACAGATTGACTGTCTCATGAGAATAGATGTGACATGAAGGGTCCACTAGGGGACAAGGAGGGAATGAGGAAATTAAAATATCATAAGGCCTATGTGTCCCCGTGTGTTCCCCGTCACTCATGTGCACATGCATGTAACCTATGTATTTCCCCACCATGGCCTGTCTATCATGATGCTTATGCTATAACGTGGCCTGCCATCATCCAGTCTCCCATGAGAGAAACGACAAATCTGCACTGAGGCCTACACGTTTTGCATCATGTTTTCCCGCATTTTCATGAAAACCCATTATTGTGGCTCAGCCAGAGCCGAAAAGAGGTTTCAGGCCTCAGAACGCTCTGAAAGCTACAGCTGCGTATCCTTGGCCTTGCACACTTGGGCCTCAGCCAAAGGGGCCCAGTCCGGGGTGCCGAGACAGTATTGAGCACGGTTATCTGCTTACTCCTACTGAAACCACATTCCTGCCTGGAGAAGGAGGAATAAACATAACCCATCTGCAAAGGAGAAAGCCTAGCCTTTCTGTCTCTTTTTGTGTGATTGCAAAGCTCACGTCAGTGAAAAGCCCATAGCCCCCATGTAAGGCCTACGCAGTAAATGAAGAAATAGATGCCACATTGGCTCTTGGTGATGGGCAACCTATGTCACAAATCAGTCCCTGCCCCGGACTTCAGATATCCGATAATACAAGATGTGCTGGTCGTCCTGACACTGAAGGCCTCACTTCCAGACTCCCCGGTTGCACAGCAACCCTTCCCCACGTCAGTTACACGTCATGCTCAAGTTGAGCACAAGTAAGGCAAAGTTCCAGTAAAGTTCCTGCTGATCACGCAACCCCTTCCAGGTATCCACCCACCTATGACACTCACCTATGACTCATCAAGTGGACGCCCACATGGACGCCCACCTTCACGCCTACTTACACGCCCACATGCTCTTATCTCATTCTCTCTTGCTCCGCCTGAAGCACTCCTGCTTACGTATATTATTACAATGTATATATACTGTACTCTGTGAATAAAGTTTGAGAATACTTTGAGAATTCTGATCCTGATCCCTTGTGGTGATGGAACTATTCTCCCTATAACTCGAGTTATTGGAATAAAGCCCTTTTGAACCTGATACCACAGACTCAGCCTCTTGCTTTATGCATGATCATATTGATATTATAGAAATTCTGAGCGCGTAATACTTTATTTACGACATTGTCTTAATGTGCCTCACCCTCCTCTGACAAGCGTCACCAGGTGGATACATCTTTGTGTAAGTCAAACACCTGTCCTGTTATAGTTGCTCGTTTCAGAGGTGGCACCCCATCTTAAGAATGCTGCACATCAACACAGCATGTGTTCATGCGTACTTTACCCCTCTGGTTCCCTGCACCTTAAAATCATTCTTTCAGGTCCTTTAAAACATTCCCTCTTCCTTTTTTTGCAACTTATAAATATAAAGTGTGATCTTTTCAATAAGAGCAATGGAGCGGTTCACTTATCTCTAGTTAGATTACACAAACGGAGATTTTTTTTTTTTTTTTCGGGATGGGAGCATTAAGTGATTTGCCCAGAAATGCAGGATGTTAAGTCGATGTCAGGACTCAAACACTGTTCCCAGTTCCAAATTCAGCAGCTTTTGCCGTTCAGTCACATACTTTCCCTGTGCGTGCCCCAGTTAATGGTCTCTGTATCGCTCGCACCAAGAGAAAGCTTCCTTTCTGCTACTGATTTTAAAAACTCAGGAAGTATTTCCCTTCATGTGCGCTGCAGCAGAGGACTGCGTACTCGGAAAGATAAGGGTGTGCACCGGCACGCACCCTACAGGAAACATATCTGCTAGTGTGTGATTCATATTATTGTGTCAAGTCTTTGAACAGTAACATTATTGGCGCTAGAATGGATTTAGAGACTCAAAATGGTACGCTATCAAGCATAAATTGCTTTGGGGAAAGTGGCACATCTTAAAGAATGTTTGCCACTGGCTCATGTAATTCATACATTGGGTTCCCAACGTATTGGAATGCACATTGCAGGGAATTCACTGGCTGAGGAAGCAGCAAATGCAGCAGTTCAGACTACTGTAGTAGCTGTAACTACTCATTCTCACACAAGAGTGGATGGTGATATCATGGTAGCTGTCAATGTTTCATGCACTGGCACATCGTTACCCAAAACAATTCCAGCAAAATACTCCTAGCCCAAAACATACTTTATTCTCATATTCCCTGAGTGGGGGATCGAGTGAAACCAAATTAAGACTGCAGGCTAGAATTAATGATAGCTGCTCATGAGAGGTTAGCTTCTGCCCATGCAGGTGTGGCAGCTACTGTTTCACTGCTACAACAATGCTATTGTTGGCATGGTCTCTACAAACAGACAAAACAGTGTCTTTAGTTGTGACATTTGTCAACCATCAAAAACTTCCACCGAAACTCGTCCACCATAGACACCTCTCTTAGTCTCAAACAAACCATTGGCTTATGTCTATCTTGACCCCTGCGGACCTCTAAATTTAGATGGCTCTTTTAAATTCATTCGGTTGGCAGTCGATTCATGTTCTAGATCTCTATGGGTGTGGCCACAGCGATTGGCTGATGTTCAAATTGTTATAAAAGATATGCAAGACTTTATCAGGACAAATGCAGTAGCTGCATACCACTCAGATCAGGGACCAGCATTTGCCTCCAGGGCTTGCAGGTATCCCTTGGGCACCCTGCGTGTGGCTGTGCATTATTTCTTCCGCTATCATCCTGAGGGAAATTCGATAGTGGAAAGACAAAACCACGACCTAAAGCAGTCTTCAACAGCTAGGGTATTCGGTTCAGGTCATAGTTGGATCCATCACTTGTTTGGAGTCCAGTGAGCTTTAAATAATGTTGCCAGAAGATCCTTGGGTGGCTGGACTGCCTATGGAGTCCTGTTCGGTGTCCAGATGTACATTATAGACCTTGATAATCCTGGCACAGTGGCAGCAAATACGCCTTTTGACATCAATGAACATTTTGCTTCCTTACGGGAACTACAAGACTTTTGAGACGAGCGCTCAAATGAAACTATTCAACGTTCTGCCACTGAAGACATGAAGGTGCAACTAGCAACTCCTGGCTGGGGATCTAGTTTGAGAAAAGATTACGGACAAGGAGTTCGGCCCATCATACAGAGCACCAGTGCCAACCCTTGGCATTGTAGGTACCAGAACTGTGATTCTGCTAACGCTTGCTGGGTGTAGAAAGAAACGGTTTTCATCCACAGACCTAGTCAAACCACACCATGTGACCAGTCCTACACAGTAGGCCTTGAGGACTTCTGGGTAGTTACCAGTCTCCTCTCACTATCATATAGGAAATCCCGCTACAGGCATTAAATGATACAGAAAACGTTGCTCCCCGGCTAGAGACATCAGCAACTGAAGTTCCACTACTTCGTGTTACTCCTGCTAACACTGTAAACACACCATATGTGAATTCACAGTCTTCGACTGCTACTCCTAACAACAAAGTTGTTTATTACAAACCACCTTTGGAGGTGCCTACAAGTTCCACTTTGCCCCTCGAGGTCTCTGTTTTTGCATAGTCTGCCTCTGACTATTTTGCTGACAGTAATCACTTTTCCTTCGGATTCGTCACACACTTCATTGCATGGGATACGTGCATTTACTTTTTGGCTATAACAGACTTGCCCGATTCCACCATGGTTTTATATTTGGATTGCCATTTCATTGCTTTTCCTCTTCATTTCGATTATATTTGAAACTGTTTTTGTTTTGCTCTTCAATTGACATTATCTCCCAGAACTCTCTGGTGTTGAACTGGTAGCTGTGGTATTAAAGGCTCATTTTTCTTCCCAGAAAGTGCGAAGAGACCGGTCCCTTATGAACATTTCTGCATTTCTGGTCCCGGATGGAAATGCTTGGGATAAGCTCCCTCAAATGTGATATTTTGGTCCTACAGAAACATTGCAAATTCCTTATGTATTTAAAGTCGGTGTGGATGATGTTATTACTCCTGGTATGATTTCTGATAATTGGGATGTTACAGCTGTTAAATCAATGCTTTCTAACTAGAATCTTTCACAGTATTCGGAAGTGAAGACTTGCATCTTATTTCTGCTAATTATGGTGAAATGTTTTATCATTATGAACTCCATTATTTACACAGAGCTAAAACTCCATGCCCAGTTTTTAATTACACATAATGGGTACATTGCCAGACACCACCAGTAAGTAGTGCAAAAACATAGCTGCAAAAGTGTGCATATTTTTGAGGCAACAACCAGTTTCTTAATATTATAAACGTACCCCTTCCCCAGAGAAGAAAAATATGCTGACCAAAACAAAATTAATCTATTCCGATTACTTTATGTCCCAACTGTCCATACAGGGTTATGAATTTCAGAAAGACAACACGGAGTTGAAATTGGTTTGGGGAACAAGAAATTGGCAAGTTCAGGGCAATTAATCTTTATCTAGAGCTTGTCTAGCACCACGTAAATGATTTTCCTGAACAAAGCAGTACAGTAAACCACCTGCCTGGGTTTGGCTAAAATTAAAGACAAGAATACATGAAACATTCCCTTCACTGCACATTTTGACAATTGCAACATTCTTTACATTTCACAGGGGACCAGCTCAACAACACGATACAGAATGGTAATTATAATTTTTCACTTTCAGATGGATGGTTAGTGTGGCCATTAGACTGCACATTTTTAAAACACCACAAAGGGTTTAAAGCATGCAACCCAGACCCACGTTATGTGCAGACACAACACTCGGGAGTAGTTACTACCTACAGTGTAGAGAGGTTATGCCAGCAATGGTTACAACATTCGACTTTATCTGCAGTTAAGGAACACTTGTCTCTCCATTCTGATAACTTAGATTTACAAGATTTCTTGTCAGGTCCAAGATCACCACGTTCTAAACGCTTTCTATATGCCATCGACAATAAACTTCATAAATTTTCCCATCAGGAAGCTACTGAACTTTTACAAGAAATTGACAGGGCTAATTTGAAAAAGGTTTTGGCTGTTGTAGATTTTTTTTAAAACCCATTTTATTGGGTTTTCCACATTCCAGGATCAATGCAAATTGTTATCAACCATAGTTACAGGCATATTATTAGAGACATATCAAGGGCACTGAATCATGGTTTACAGGCAGTAGACACAGAAACTGACAATGCAAATGATCAGAGTGATGCCTTAAAGGGGCTAGTCCTTCCCGGGGAGGGGGTCGTCCTCCTACAAATGTATCCTGGAAGAAAAAATAGGGAGAGATAGCTAACTACAAACTTGGGGTACCAACCAGGGAAAGGTGACAGGGGGTGGAGGTGGGCAAGTGGGTTCTTGATGTTGGTGATTATACAGTTGGGGCTGCGGGCCTAGGTGGGGAGTGGCAGGAGATGGTCCCACAGGGGGCTATCGGCATCAAGTGTTCATGCGTGCAGTGTAGGAGACTTTGGGAGGGAGGGGCTGCTTGAGATCCCGTGGGAGGGCGTACAGTGCGGTGTCCCGGGTGAGACCTGAAGTGGCATTCTCAGTTGTTTGTCGAAAGCACTGAAAGAGCATGGCCCATTCAGTGGAGATGTGCCATCGGCGCACTCCGCATACCTTCTCATGATGGATCGCATCCTCCTCAGCTGCATCCCAGGTTTTGACTGTTGTAGATAACGGCATGACCACACTGTCAACTCATATTTATTCTTTGAATAATATCGTGTCATCTGCATTCGATATCAAACAAAGTGACAGGTTCCTCTTCCAACACTGGCAAAGTCAGCTTAGATTGATAATGCAATTGTGTTGGACGATGCAGATTATAAAATCAAATTGCCTGCCATGGAAATACCTGAACGCAACTGATTTATTTTTGCCTTATAATTTAACTCGCACACAGAACATAATGGCAAAAAAAAGATGTGACTTACACAATGTTAAGTATTCAGCATTTGGTAGAATTGCCCTTGACAGATGCAGAGACACCATTGGCTGTATAGTTAATCCAAGGATTTAGCTCACTAGCAATTTCTGCATTTGGCTCTCAATTGCTATTTATAATATTAATTTTGAGAAGTTACTTCAACCTAAAGCTATATTGTTTAACAAGGAAGTCTTCAGTGCTCCTGGAGCTACTCCTGGATGCATCGGCACCTGGAATTTGGATCCTGGCTCCTCCTCTGTCGTTACACTGATGCCTGGCACGCCATCAGCAGCTGCTGATTGGACTTGATATGGCCACGTTTGTTCTTTGGAACTTACAGTTTGGGCTACTGGAAATGTCTGCAGTTGTGGGTTCCTTCCTAGATCCCATTTACTCTCCGAACATGGGAAGCATTTCAGGAGCCTCCTCAATTTTAATTCGGCATCTTTTTATTTCAGATTGAGTTTTATTAATTACATGCTTTTAATTGGCATTTTTAATGCAGTATGGCTTTCATTCACTATTATTAAAGTGTAATTTATATTCATTTTATAATCATTAGACTTACATATATATTAAGTTTGATTTTTTAAGACTAACTTAAGCTTAGTTTGAAACAAGAGTCTCCCTCCGGCCAAGGAGTGGGTGATGTAAGGTTCAACTGGGCCCTCACACAAAGTCTCCATTTTAAAACATGTTTAAACTTGATATCTTTTTAGGCAGTGACTTTTTACATGCCTTGCACTTATAGGATAACATACTTAGAAAGTATTCTGCTAGCAGCATATTTCTTAGTAAGCATTTTATCATGTCGTTTTTGTACACTCTATCCAAGGCTAAGGAACACTAAGCACAATGCCCTTGCTTTTGCTTGTCTGGTTAGAGACAGCTCTGAGTCACAAGACAAACAAGAACATCAGCACTGCACCTCTGACACAGTGCGAAAGGAACAGTGGTTTTACAATATAAACCACCTTTGACCCACATTCGGCAGAGGAGCACTTCCACAGATCATCATGAATGCTGGACTATGACTGAGATACATCATACACAGGTATGGGGGTCGGGTTGTCCCAAGAGAGTTAGCAGAGGGTACTCCCACTATGCTCTCGATAGCGTCAGCAGTATTGGGTAGGAATGGAAGTAATCAAACAATATTGTCATAATGGTTGAACTGTTTATCTTTTTCACCATTCTTATGATGCTGGTTACAATACTTTAGGGGTCCAGATGGCGAACTATGACCTACCTAGGAATTGGGCCAACATACTCTGATGATATGTGTGGACTCAGTCCCCATATTCTAATGTTTGCCGGAAATACAGTCCTACTTAATTCGTAGGAACCGTATGACGACACCTAATGAACACTTAACGGGGGCTACACTCCTTACATTGCACATCTCAGAATATGAACCAGCAAAATGTGTGTTATTTCCATATCTGGTGCAAGGCTGTGAGATACCATAAGCTATAATGCTTGTAGACATGAGATACTACTAGTTATGCAGCTTGCAGAATCTGAGAAACCACTAGCAACATGGAAGAACCTTAGCACCAGCAGGGTGCAGAACCTGGGGTACCACTGGTTGCAAACTGTTTGCAGAACCAGGGATGCCACCAGCTATACTGCTTGCTGAACCAGAGATATTACTAGCTATACTGCAGAACCTGAGATACCCAAAGTTCTATTGCTTTCAGAACAAGAGCTACCACTAGCTATATGGCTTGCAGAACCTGGGCTACTACTAGCTATACCGCTTGCAAAATATGTGATACCTCTATACTGCTTGGAGAAAATGTGATACCACAAGCTACACTACTTGCAGTACCGGACATACCACAAGCTAGATTTCTTACAGAACCGGAGATACCACAAGTGAGAATACTTGCAGAACCGGATATACTACTAGCTAAACTGCTTGAAAAATGTGTGATACCACTAGCTAGGGTGCTTGCAGAACCTGAAATACCACAAGCTATAATGTACAACCCGAGATACCACAAACTATACTGCTTTGATAATCTGTGATACAGTGCTTACAAGGTGGAGTCGCACACTGGCCAGACCTGTCCTTCCCAGTGCATTATGGTACATGCAGTTCAAGGCAGTCCATAACTTACAGTTTTTCTGGTGGTCTCATGAGTGTTGAAGTGCAGCCAGTGCTGTTTAGCACTTTACATCATATTTTGTACTTCTGATGGACAAAGTCTGTTGGCAGAGGGGAAGTGGACTGTCACCTAGTGTCTGTGGATGAGTGCCAGACAGCTCCCAGATGTAGAAACTAGTATGAGACTCCAAATCTTATGATATGCAAGTGTGCACAAATAGTACAAGGAGACCCTATCCACCTACACTCATGTGAGCTACTGCAAAAGTCTTTGGGAAGAGGAGGCCCCGGTCAGCCAATGATCAAATATGGACTCTCTGACATGGAAAAAGCTGCAATGATCTTTGTTAAGAGGGAGGCTAACAAGCCAGGGAACATTGCAAGACTTTTTAACAACAACAATGGCACAGCCTCCTCCCCCAAGTGAAGTGGGACGCTTTTAATGCAGTCCTCCGTGGCCAGAGTCAAAGGGATTAAACATGATCTGTTGTGAGAGGTACTAACTGCAGAACAAGTCCTAAGTGACATAGAAATTCAGAGATCGGGACGCCCAGAATTGCAACCTGACCTCTTAGAGGCTAAAGAGATGGTAGCGACCCAGAGAGAGAGGCTTCGGTGTTTTGATTTTAATCAATACATGGACCCAACGCATGCACAGCAAGACAAGTCGGGGCCCCTCCTGGCGCGGCTGGCTAATCCAACCAAATATGGATCTCCTATTATCAAACTAGAAAGTAGGGGAAATGACAGAATATACTCATAGGAAGGGATTAATGACGTATTCACTTAATACTATTCAACCCTTTATATAAGTGCCACAGTACACAACACCACACCAACACAGTCATAGCTTGAGACGTTATGCCTCCGGAGCCTTGAGTAGGAGGCGGAGAAGCTGGGGGTGTAGGGGTTGATATTAGCCCGCTGGAGATATGGACTGCTATAAAAATATGCCACGTAATAAGACTCCAGAGACGGACAGATTCCCTGCGGAGTTCTATGTTGCCAACTCAGCGGAATTGACACCCAGACTGGCTACCTTATATGCTGTGGCCAAAAAATCAGGGTCCAGACACCAATAGGGAAGTGCTTATAGCCCCCGTCCTGAAACCTGAGCATGATCACACAGCATATAGGTCTCTCTTGATGCTAAACAACATCTATAACATATTAAGTAGAATATTAGTGACTAGGTTGCTCCCCTCATTCCCAAACTGATTCACCCAGGTCAGTCAGGATTTATACCTGGCCGTAACAAAGCCATAAATATCAGGAGGTGACTGGCCATACGGGAAGCTGGAGACTATGATCGGGCAAGCACTGCAGTGGTCGCTATCGACATAGAGAAGGCGTTCGATAGTCTAGAAGGGCACTCCCTCTATGAAGTGCTGTTGCATATGGGTCTGGGCAAGAACTTCTTAGCATGGACAAAACTGCTGTACACAAACCCGGCTGCATGAGTCCGCACAGGGAAGACAATCTCTGCAAGACACTCGGTGAGACGCGGCAGGGTTGTCCCTTGTCCCCCTGCTTTTTGCATTGGCCATGGAGCCCTTGGCAAACAATGCAAGAATAGGCCATGGCTATAGGGGCTTACTATCATCGCATAGCACTATATGCGGATGACCTACTGATCTTTCTCCGTGATACTGTGGAGGATCTAGGACGGAGCCAGAGTAGTGCTGGAGAGATTTGGCCTGCTGTCTGGTTCAAAAGTAAATTGGCAGAAGTCCAGACACTTCCCCACAGCACCGCGCAGATACCCACCCAAGGGATTGGCGCACCTGCAATGGGAGCCGGCTGTTTGGCATGCCTGGGGGGGGTCAAGCTCTACCATGATTACGCTGACCTATTAGATGGCAATGTGGGGCAGGCCATCCAATCCCTCCGCTCTCATGCAGACTTTTGGAAAACATTGCCTCTATCGGCTGGCCTAATAGCCCTCCTGAAGATGGTGGCCCTGCCGAGTCTCCTTTATTTTTTCACAACACTCCTGGTCTGGGTCCCATGAGCACTATTTCGAGACCTGGATTCCTAAATTACCGCTGTCATAAGGGGAGCAGGCCATAGGCAAGTGGCATTAGTCACGATGCAGTGTTCAACAGAAACTGGAAGTCCCCGACTTTGAGACGTACTATATAGCAGTCCAGCTTAACTAGCTACGCCAGTGGCTGGTGAGCGGGAGAGATCCAGACAGGATTCCAAGTCCATTTGAGCAGCTGCTCTCGGACCTCACTAAGATACTGCTAAGACGTTCCCCTGCTAGGGATACCCAGGAGTTTCAGGTGATTGTTTGCTGTTGGAACAGATGCTTGTAAAAACACGTAGCAAAATACCACACTCCCCCGACTTACCTCTCTCCATGCTAAATGAGCTGCCACATGGAGGATAGTGGAGGGGTCTTGATGGTTGAACCGTAGCGGGTGCAACAAAGATGTTGCTGTTTGAGTTTTGTGTAGAATTCAAATTACCGCAGGGCCATTTTCTTTTGCACAGGGCACTTATAACGGCACTTAGAAAGCATTGGGGCACTGGCTTCTCCAAACTGTGCCATCCGCAGACCTTGTGTACACCACAAGTGCCTGATTGCATTTGGCGCGTCGTGGCTGCATGCTGCAGGGTACTGATCGCTCTGTGCACCACATAGTGTTTAGAGAAAAGTTGGACATATCAGTGGCGTGATCCTGATTTGGCCCGCGTGTGATCTGCACGAGCTGCACGGAGCTGCTCGGCTGTGTGTGACGTGAGGTGCTACATCGCAGAAAGGCTGTGCACTGGTGGCACGGAGAGGTGTGGTGTCACACTTGTGTGGTCTGGCTGGTGCAGCCCCAGTCTGAGGCCCCCTGTCACGCGCCCAGCGCCTCTGTAACCATGGGCAAACAAGACGCCAAACAGCCAAAGTTAACATTTGAGAATAAACATGCCACACGGCATACAGAGTCGGAGCATGAGGCTCAGATGGACAGACAGCATGACACACAAGCGGAAGATCAAGGTGAGGACTTACGGACTCTTATGTTACAAATGCGTTCCAGCCTCTGAAACATAGATACAAAATTGGACACCCGGACATCGCAGCTGGACTGAGTTAAATCGCAGGAGGCAACACATGAGACACGTCTTGACGCATTAGGGAATCGCCATACTGAATTCCACAAATTTCAGGTGGAGACAAAGGAGCAGCTGCTTCACATGGATAAACTACTGGGGATCATCAGAGCCAAGAATGATGATTTGGAGGGGAGGTCAAGACGTAACAATCTTCGTATTACTGGAATTCCAGAGACGACAGCAATATCTAAAATGGAGTCCTTCATCACAGACTTGCTTCATAAACTATTTGACCCCCACCTATCCTCGGTTTTTGTGGTGGAGAGAGCACATCGATTGCTGGGGTCAAAGCCCCCTGTTGGTGCGCCACCCAGGCCCATCATAGCAAAGCTCTTGAACTACCAGGATAGGGACCGCATCCTTCGGCTAGCTAGGGAGAAAGGTCAAATACAGCACAAAGGCAACACTATCTCCTTCTATCACGACTTCACCCCGGCGGTGCAGGCGGCACGGCGGGAATTCCTCCCGGCCAAACGTATCCTTTTGCAGGCACAGATTCCATACTCCCTGCTGTACCCAGCCAAGCTGAAACTGTCATTCGATGGAACTGCTCACTTTTTTACAAACTCGAAGACCACATTTAAATTTGGTAAGCATATAGGAGGCAAGAAAAACAGGTAATCGTGAGGCCGAAAAGACTACAGATCATCGCCTCAGTGACAATTACTGATATGGGTATCGTATTGTGTGCCAGCTTGTTAATTTGGTACAGCGGAGGTGTGGGGCTCAGGGGAATGTCGATTCGGTTGCTAATATGGGTCCTGGTGTTTTTAGATATGTTGTTCCTCTTTGAACTGAGATGTTGGGCATATAGCACCGTCCGCAGTACTCCCAGCTACCTTGTGCAAACAAGATAGTTTGCCAGTGTCACTGCGCCCCCTTGGGAGGATTCCCTGTTTTGATATGCATATCTTTGTTTCT
The DNA here is from genome assembly GCF_964204655.1 of Triturus cristatus. Taxonomy (NCBI): domain Eukaryota; kingdom Metazoa; phylum Chordata; class Amphibia; order Caudata; family Salamandridae; genus Triturus; species Triturus cristatus. The sequence goes on along the minus strand of NC_140581.1, from coordinate 422,972,924 downwards.
TTTTTTCTCTGGGGTGGGTATTCTGCAACCTGATTGGGGGGTTGGAGTGGGAGGTGGGGGTGGGGGGGAGTTGGGTTTGTTTTATTGTTCATTGCCAGTATAGATGTAATTTGTTGGCTAGACTGTGCAGTCCATGGCTGGAAGAAATCTCGTCGGCGCTACACACATGGGTTCTGTAAGTGCGCATTACACATATCCTCACTAATACACTAAATTGCATTACTTGGAACATTCGAGGGCTCAATGACGGAAGAAAATCTAGACAGGCCCATGCTTACCTATCCAGAAATAATGTAGATATATGTTTATTGCAGGAGACGCACCTCAATGTTACACCTTCGCAGAGGCTGCGTCATGGCCGGTGGGGAAATGTTTACTCCTCTGTATATTCCAATTATGCGCGGGGTGGCTGTGTTGATTAAACAAGGATTGGACTGGAGGGAGGGGTTGGTACATGTTGATCCCGAGGGACGATACGCCTTTATACAATTGATTTTGTGTGGTGTCTCCATGGTTATTTTGGCCGTCTATGGTCCTAATGTGGACTTCCCAGAGTTTTTTTTAGCAGTGTCTGGACGAAAGTCAGGGCGACAGGCTGCAGCACAATTTTGTGGGGGAGGCGACTTTAATGCTATCCTAGATGATGACTTGGACATGCGGGGAGCTTCCCTTTTCCTACACCCTACAGCTGGTGCTGCTCTGCGGGATATAATCTCTGACGGAGACTTGATAGATATATGGCGCAACAGACATCCCCTGACTAGGGAGGGCACCTGCATCTCTGATCACCACAGCGCATGGTCCCGCTTGGATTTCTGGCTTGTATCTCGTGATATAGCCACCTGGACTTCAGATGTAATACACTTGCCATGTTCACTGTCAGATCACGCTCCATGCCTGTTGAAAATGGTGATTCCGAGCTCCTCAGCATGCCTTCACCTGGCGTCTCCCACCGTATGCCCTACTTGACGAAGCCTTCAAGGAAGAGATACGAACGGATATCACAGAGTACTCTGCGCTGAACACAGGTTCGGTAGATACTGAGGCTTCACTTTGGGAAGCATTTAAGGTTGTGATTAGAGGCCAGTGCATCGCCAGGCAGGCGGGAGTATTGAAGGCGATTAGGGGCACAATCGCATCCCTGGAGGCTCAAATAAGGGAGCTTGAGGAGAGATTTTATTCCACTGGTGACCCAGACACTGTTGGCCTCCTGGAGGCCAAGCTACTAGACTTTTCTGAGGAGGCGCAGCGGGTTGGCTGGTATGGTTAGACCACCTAGATCCACCATGTTTATTCATGAAATACATACTGCACCAGATACTGCTCTTAGGGGTCAGGTAGAAATTCTAAATGCTTTCTCCACTTTTTACTCCCACCTCTATACTGCCACCCAGGATATATGTCCCGAGGGGCTGCAGTCATTTCTGGACTCTATTGCATTAGTTTGGTTCAACAACAACCACAGAGAATATATGGACCTCCCGTTCACTGCTGAAGATGTCGCCCAGGTTATAAAAAGCTTACCGCTTGATAAGGCCCTCGGACCCGACGGTCTGACCACATCTTTTTACAAAACAGATGTTGAGGAATTAGCGCCTAGGCTGCTGGCGGTATATGAAGAGGCTCTGGAAGGGGGAATATTGCCTAAATCCATGATGGAAGCAATAATTATTACTTTGTTAAAGCCTGGGAAACCAGAATTGGAGGTAGACTCATACAGACCACGGTCGATGATAAATGTGGACGTCAAAATCCTGGCTAAGCTGATCGCTAATCGGCTACAACCATTGCTCCCTATGATTGCGCTCCCGGATCAGTCAGGGTTCATCCCGGGAAGGTCGACCTCTCAAAACCTCCAAACTATTTTCTTAGTCTTACATTATCTGCACCCAGAGGTTCATGCTGCAGTGGTGTTTTTAGACGCCACCAAAGCATTCGACACACTCGAATGGCCACATCTGTTTGCCATACTGGGTCGTATGGGGTTCAGCCCGCTCTTCATCAACCGAATACGGCTATTATATACCCTACCCAGCGCCCGGATCAGGGTGAACGGTTTACTGTCCGATCCCTTCCCCATATCGCGCGGCACAAGGCAGGGCTGCCCCCTTTCCCCGCTATTTTTCGTGATAGCAATGGAGCCCCTGGCTGCCCGTATACGGCAACACCATATGGCGCGCGGTATAGGGTTTAGTACCAGGAGCCTGCTCATATCATTGTATGCCGACGACGTGACTCTTTATCTCGTTAACCCGGAGGAGAACCTAGACCCAATTTTGAGGGAGTTTATTCGGTTCGGAGGCCTAGCTGGTATTTTTGTTAATTGGCCCAAATCAGTGATATTTCCCCTGACAGATGGCACGCCATGGGTATCTTCTGAATATCGTTTAAAGTGGGAAGCTGAGGAGGTCAAATACCTGGGCATATGGATCAGTCGGGATACACAGGAGGACTGGAATCTGAACTATGGGCGGGCAGTTGTGTGGTTGGAAGAAAAGGTGGAGATATGATCCAAGTTGCCGTTGTCCCTAGCTGGGAAGATAGCATTGGCTAAAATGGTCATTTTGCCCAAATTCCTATACTTATTTGTAAACATTCCGATCCCGCTCACGCTGCATTTTTTCTCCACTCTCAAGTCGCAACTCATTTCCTTGGCATGGGCGGGTGGAAAAGCCAGGACATCCTGACACTCCCACAGCGAGGGGATTGGGAGCTCTGGACATGCGCCTTTATGCACTTTGCGCTCAGGCCCAATTCTTGCATTTCTGGGTGCACCCAACGCCCTACCAGCCTCATGTGGCAGTAGAGGTCGCTGCAGTTGCACCTGTTCCGCTTTAAGTAGCCATCTATAAACCGTTGCGACGTCCCCGTGGAGATATAGACACCGCCGGAACGCTGCCTTGGGCATGGGATGACCTGCGTAGACGGGCAGGGATCCCAGTGTTGTATGCTCCCTCGATCCCACTGGCACAGAACCCAATGCTGCCCTGTGTCGGAGACGGAATTAGTAAGGCACAAGAACAAAAAATGCAACTTCAAACCTTCGCTGATTTATTCCCCGACAACGAATTTAGGCCACCTCCGACTGCGGACGAGGGCCAGACGGTACCCTTCTCAGAGCTATTCCTGTATCATTAGCCACGAGCGACCTGTCGGGCCCTTTGCAGGAACTTCCCGGAGGACCCTCCAGCTCTGCCCGCGTTGGAAAACCTGCTGCGATCCCCCTCTCCCCGCAAACTTGACACGCGACTCTATACGCACATGCAAAACACCGCCCCTTTGGTAAGGCCTAAATCCCTCCAATATTGGAACGAAGACCTTTCCACCCCACTGACCGAAGCACAGTGGGAATTCTGCTGTAGACAGCTTAAGGAGCTCTCTCCCATCTACAAACTCCGATTGATCCATTTCAAATACCTGCACAGATTTTATAGAACACCCATAGGCCGGCATCGTATGGAGCTTAGAGAGGATGAGAGTTGTTGGCGCTGCAAATATTCCCCTGCTTCATTTCTACACGTGGCATGGGACTATCCAGTGATCGCAGATTATTGCTCCAGAGTTTTTACCTCAGTGAGCCAAATTGTTGGCGGGTCGGAGGCCCCGTTTCCCATCCTAGGTCTATTGGGATATGTTAAAGACACCCCGACCAAGCTGCCCAAGCAACATGCAAAGCTTCTATTATATGCTAAGCGCCAAATTGCGGTACATTGGGGTAGGAGGGGGGCACCATCGATTAAGGGTTGGATTGCTGATGTCACCTACGGGCACACGCAGTTAAATACTTTCTGGGAGCTTGTCCCTCCCCCCCCCCCCACTTCCCGGCCTCGTGACATCTGGGACCCATTCCTGACATGGGTTCAGGGGCAGAGCGAATTTGCTGAGGCAGAGCAAACTGGCGACACGCAGGCTGCGGAATAGATATGCAGGGTTAGCGGATATTCTGAGCTCGGGGGGATCCCCGCTTTTAACGCCTCGAAGACTGTGGGGATAATTGTATATACTTGATTAGGAGCGAATAAATCCTGCAATGTACTATGTTGTTCTGGGCTCTGTAAGCTTACATTCTCACATACTGTCACAGAGCATTTGGATTTATGTGGTTAGTGTTCTCATGAATCAAAAAGGTGCAAGCGCGACGTGACCAAAGATTGTATTATGTGCCAATGTATGTACTGTGATTAAGCCACATTCTGTATTGCTATAACAACAAACTGGCCTGTTCGGTTGTTGAAATGTTTTGTATTTGCACAAAATGTCAATAAAAAAATAAAAAAAGACGTTCTCGTGTCTATACAAAGCAATACGAACAGATTTACAATGACCGCTCGAGCGCCTGTGAACAGAGCGGGGGAGGATTTGAGGATCCATATCACTGTCAGGGACATTACTCTAAAGTGAACACCGAAAATATCCAGGAACGAGCGCTTTCAATTAATTATTATGTGCTTTATAGATCGTATCTTACTCCTGAGAGGATTGACAGATATTTCCACACAGATCAGGCAGCTTTTCCTAGCGGGGAGAGGGGAGCTTCTATCCTGCACATGCCCATCGCTGCATAACTTTTGGGAGGAGGTCAAAACTACAATTGCAGCAGTCATTAAGAGGGAGGTTTGCTGTTCCCCAGGCCACCGTCTCCTAGGGTGGTTCCCACACACATCTAAATAGAAAGACACAAGCAAATTTCAAGACTTGAAGTACATCTTGGCCAAACTCAAATTCATAAGGAACTGAAAGCCGCCGGGAGGGTCCCGAGTCACTGCACGGAGAAGAGAAATGGAGAAGTAGGGGAGATTGCTCCAGAGGGAAACCAGACGCGGGATAGGCACGCTAGAAGCAGCCCGGGCTTGGGATATATTGGTAGACAGTTTTACTGCTCCAGAATCTGACACCCCCATAGCCTCGCCTGCGGAATCACCGAACCTAGCTCCATGTTAAGGTGCATTGGTTCTTCATTGATGCTACGGAAGCCACCTTATACTTGCAAAGTCTGAGATATAAGGCTCAGAATTGAGCACTCACCATCTCACACTTTTCCTTAGCACACACAGACCTGCCATTCTTTGCTAACAAATAAATGATTTTGTACTGACTCATCGGGGGCTGGAGGGAGAAGAGGATAATGTCTTATCTCTGGGGACCGTGTATGCAAATACATCAATGTTAAACTGTCGACATTCCCATATTTATAATGCAATATAGTACTTATGATGTATGATCTGCAAAACCCTGATAAAGTTTCATTAAAAAAGAAACCCAAACGAAATAAATCAAGTGCTCTATCAAATACTTTGTCAAATGTCAGTAATTTGTTCAGCAACAGCTCTTTTCATCTTAAAGTGGTCTATGTAAGATTGCATTAGCACGGGGGAATTGTCTGGTTTCTGTAGGTAAGTACACAATCAGTTTTAAACAGGAGAATAAATGAGCATTGGACTATATCTAATATGTAATTACATTTTATTTTTGAAATATTACATAAAAAAGGCAACATTTAAAAACATATACAATATTTTAAAATTTTTCCAGACTGTCTCACAGAAAAGATGTTTAAATAATAAAACATGCTTAAAATGTTTACAGACTGATCTAAAGTGTTTATTGGTCTTTACACACCTCAACTATTGTTGAGATAGTTTAAATAGTTGTTCCAAGGAGTTCCTGGATGCTCTTGAACGGCGGAATATATAAAAACTAATGACAATGCTTTGTCGATAATCAACTTTCTATTTTGGCTTTTGAAGAAATGACACAGACTTGTGCTATGTCGTCATATTCATATGTCCTCTTCAAAAATGTGTCCGTTAGTCTTAATCCAGACACGCTCTACAGAAAAAAGAGACAGACACTTAATGTACTTTCTCCACACACAAGACAGCTTTTATGCTTGCATCAAAATTAAAACAAATTTGACGCATTACATTTCAAAACAAATCTGCTTAAATAACGTTTTAGGATGTACTTACCACAAGCTTTTTCAACAATATAGGCAATTATATTGAATCATGTACAAACGAATACATAATAAAGAGCAAATGCCTTGCAAGTATTGGCAGTAATAAGTGAGCTTTTAACACATTTTTAAAATCACGACTTGAAAACTGGCAAAGCCAATAGGCCTCACCTTTAAGGGGAGTTTGGGGACGCCCACAGGAGAGAAGGGGGCATCAGAAGAAAGGCTCAGGGTAGTGGATGGTGGTTGAGAAAAGACGCACACATGGAAGGCAGTAACACGCGGGAGAGAGAGACGCACAAGAGGGATAGAGAGACGAAAATGAGAGAGCAACACAACACAGAGAAGAGACATGAATGGACAAAACAGCAACACAGAATACAAAGGGGAGAAGCAGTACATGAGAGAGACAGCTGGAAAATGCATGCACGTCATGGTGTGCTTAACCAAAATTAGTTAAATAAAGTTGAGCAATGCAAGGACACAAGTAAAGCGGTTATTCTCCAGGGGAAGGACACATGTAGAAGATGGACAGGGCAAGCCATCGAAATAAAAAGCAAGCAAATGAGAATGATAACTCTGCAATGGTAAACAATGGGCGGACTTTAAAAAAAACCAGACAGCTTGCACCATCTGGTAGGTCCGACCTACAAAAAAGAGAACTTCTGTCATCTCGCACTTACAATAGAATTTAATACTTGTTTTACTGCTCCACAAGTTTGTTTGTAACAGTTTTTGCATCTCAACTTCGTAATGTTAAACGGAAAGTACTGGTTACTGTTCACACCACTGGAGAAGTCTGGACACACATTTACTCACTGGTGTTCATCACATGACTAATAAGGAAACCAAAGGAAATTTAGCAATTACTTCATTGCAACAAACTTGACAACACTGTGGCAATGTTTTGCTCTAGATGCAAATCTTCACCGGAAATGTAAGCAGCTGAGTAGAAAGGGATGTTCTTATTTTGACAAGTGTACGTCGAAGTCGTCCGCCTTAATGAACTATGACTTTTGGGTCTACAGTTATGTTTTGGCGCACAAATTTGTGACAGTCAGAAATTGCAAGAAACTTGCCTTGGTTCATAGTGTCAAAGTAATATTGTAATTCTTTAAATGAGGAACGTATTCAAACTGAGGAAATGGGATTTAAAAGTTGTGGAAGTATTTAAGATTGAAAATAAAAGATACAAAACTCCATTCCTGTTACTTCCTCCCTCACTATGACCCTGCCCCTTTTTCCAAACAATTCAGACAACTCCATTTATCCTTTCTACAGATTTTAAGTTGGATTGCAACTCATGTAGTCTTCAAATACTTTAAGCATTCAGAACAAAGGAACCCAATAAGAGCAGCAGCTGTTTTAGAGAGACTAATTGAGGTTCTGTCAAGATTTTGTGACAAGAACTCCTTGACCCACATGTTCTGAGTGTCTTAACTAGTTTCTGGATCTTCTACTTCAGAGAAAGAGATTCTACTGAACCGTAAACATGAAGAGAATGAAGACGACACCTTACTGTCACTGCACGGATAGCACTTATCATTTAGGAGGAGCCTTCATTGTGAACTGTTCCACAGCGCAATAACGGATACTGACGCATACGATGGCAAACGTTTAACACAGTCACCTCAGAGTAGTTCAGATTACCTTTATTCGAGTTTCACACACATTTATGACACATTCAACTGGGAGTACACATGAGCAATGTTACAGCGAGGAGACAACAAAACTCTTGAGAAATGTAGCTTAAGATGCACAGAACAATTATGATCTTATGTGATGTGGTTTCTGATGTACCCATCAGACCAAAACAGTGATTATCTAATCGCCCAAATAAAAACATTTCTGGTCTAAAAATGTTTACAGGTGTAGGGTAGCAACATCTAAGATCAGCCAGATCATACCTGAAACTTTGATCTGCAGTGAATGCCCACTATCCAAACAGCACAATGTGTTAAATCTGGTTTACCTAGATTCAATTCAGACATGCCCCAAACCTTTTCCATAAGTGTTTTTTGTGCTGAGGTTTCCTGCCATTACACTTTCTTGGGAATCAATACAACAATGCAGGTATCCTAGTCTGCTCTTCTCAGGCGACTCGACAAAACTCATTGCCTTCTGCATATTACTATTTGTAGGATCCTAATGAGATAACAGGCAGTTTGGATTGTTAGTCCTATGAAAAATATTACTAAAAGGCACCACATGGTTAACAAAAATATGGTTATATGCTTGCATCTTCAACACTACACAAACCAGGCGCGTTGCATTTGCTTTTGAGACGTTATAAATCCTATTTTACCTTCTACTGCCCAATTAGCAGGCTGTATCATTGCATAGTCCACATTGTTCAGGCACCATTGACAAGTATCTGCAGTTTTCAATTCAAACTCTACTATAAATACTTCTACTGTTTTTGGGAACTGAGATGGGAATTAGAACTTCTCCTTATAGTCCCTGGGGTGTGTGGTAGATATTAGAACAGAAAGGAGTGGCACCATCACAGATTTTGTTTAGTTCTTGGGAGATTCTCCTGCTTCAGTTTGGTTTTCCTTATCCAGAATTTTTTGCGTAGAGGAAAAAACGGTTGATTTTCACTTTGGCGTAGTCCATTACAGGACCTTGAGCTTTCCCTGCAAATGATCATGCTTCACTCATAAGTCTTGACAGGCGGAAGGGCAGTTACCAGCCCATACAGATGTCATGAAATGCTTTTGCTATAAATGGTGATTAACACTAAATGGTGACTACCCTGTGTACCATATTAGCCCATAATCTTTGTTACTAGTTCGAACTTCTAGGGGTGGGATGGGCTAAGTTGGTGATGATAGTGTTTATAACAATATTAAAATTTCTGTCATAAAAACTATTTAACTAAACTTTGTCATAAGTTGCAGAGTTCACTATACTTGATTGGTTGTTCCATTTGGGTAAACATTTTTCTTTCTTTGTACTCAGAACTTTTTTTCTCATTTAGATAAAGGATTCGTTGCACCCCTTTAAAACAGGACACATTTTATTAGAAATTACCAACACCTTGGCAGGTCAGACATGCTGCAAGTATTATGACCATTTTCCCCGGGCTAGCATGTTGTCACGGATTACAGCTGCTGTGCCAGGGCCAACGTTCTACCACAAATTGCCACTACTTTGCAAGGGCCAGCATGTTTCCAGGGATTTGCACCATTGTAGAGCTTGGATGCCTGAGTCGCCCTTGCTAGAAATCTAACCCATGACCTGCCATTCACCACATACGAAAACAGAGATTTAACTCACTGAATTTTCTAGATGGTTAATTAGTCCAGTCGTCATCAGCCGAGATACAAGAGTTGCTTCTGACTGCACTAAAAATCCTTAACCAATTTTATGATGGTTTCCATAAAACTATGTCACCAAATGACAAAGCACAGAAACCAATAGGTAACTTGATGCTCATATACAGTCTCTGGTAATGCAACTTTTGCTGGTTTGTATGAAACCTCTGTCAGTTTCATGGTAATAAGATTCCCTGAACTCCTACAGGAACACGCAACGATCACTACCCACTCGATATAAAAATCTAGGGAAGGACATTGAATGGAATGAGAGACGCATCAGTCAAGAGCTGTTCTGGTTAAGAAATTTCACTTTCTATCATTCCATGCTCCATAGTTTCCAGCACTGACTCACTCTATGCCTGATCCCCTGCCGATTTCAAGACAGAATCCCAACCAAACACTCAATCAAATCTAACTGCATTGTTGTTATTGGCTCAACATAAACTACCTTATCCCCTCTGTTCCTCCAAACCCATAGTCTCCTTTCAATATGTTTACAAGTCAATTCAAAAAAATGAACCCATCTGCCTGTCTCAGTCTGGTACTTTTCTTTGGTCTTTAGGAAAAAAAGAACCTGTTTGGTGCACTGGAAATGTTATGATTATTTAGCAATATATATTAATAGGTATGGAACAACCTATTTAATTGTAACAATACATTTGTTTATAAGGCCATTCTATACTGATGTGTTCTGCATTTTTCCACCATCTAGCGTTGGGTTCAAGAACAAAAATGCCTGTCTATATAAGCATAGTATTCTGTGCATCAACCATAAGTAGAGGCTATGTAACCTGATGACATTGACCATAATCCCAGAGTGCCCAACTACATTGCCTTAATATTTTGCTTTTTTTCCTGCTTCGACTGTTAGTGGTAGTAGGGATAGTTTAAAATTATTCTCTAAATGTTTTGTTCTGTTTCTTTGGTGGCGTGGGAGAATTATGTGTGAAACTAGAATAAAAAAGCTGCAAAACTATTGTTACAGGTAATTAACTTGTTTCTTTGCACTATGGAACTATTTTAAATTCAGATCCTGTTTATTAGTATCATTCTTACGCAGAGAGTGAGAAGTGTATACGAGGGCACTTGCAAATAAAAGCTTCAATGCTGCTGCCTCACGTTCACTTCTTTTGTCTGACAAAATCTGTTTGGTGAACATGTGCTTGGATGACGATGTTACTGCTATACAAATTTCTGCTAGTGAACCAGTGCTTAAAGAAGCTAATGATTCACATTTGTTCTTCATAGATATATCAGCTCCTTAACTTTTTTTCCATTCTACACTGAATTGCTTTCACAATCTATTTGGCCAAAGATCCATTGTGACTTCTTTGCCTAGAGGTAGGCGTGTATAAGAGACAAAAAATAATTAAGACTTAGTTTTTAAGTTTGCCCATCTATGTGATACTTTGCTGCTATCCTAACATCTTTACTATGTGAAGCAATTTAAACTGCGATGCTGCTGAATTGTCTAATTGATATGGAAATCCGAGATCACGTTAGGATAAATTCTTGATTTATGGATGGATTAGTATACATGACAACTTTACCAGGATCAATATGAAAGTATGGTTGCTGCAATATAAATGCTTGCAGTTCTCTATCCCGTCTCAGTGACGATTGCTATTAGGACATCATACTTCACAGTAAACTTGCATTATGCATAGGTTCAAAGGGTGTTAACCACAACCTACAAAAAACCATGTTTAAACTCTAAAATGGAAGAAGTGCATGTCTTGAAGATGTGGTGTTTGTATTTAAAACACCACATCTTCCAACAGCAGTGAAGAGTGTTCGTTTTTATAGGTCTTAGTCCGACCATAGCTGGTTTTATCATCAATTTTATGAAGTAACCTTTAGGAACGATTTCTAGAACCCATCCGTTGGAGGTTATTTTGCCCCACTGTGCATCAAAAATACTCAGATTTCCTTTAAAGAGGACTTGTGTGGGTGGGCAGCGAGTAAATAAATTCATTTGGAGGCAGACGTACAGCCTCTACGACTGTCTTCCTTCTCTAACATGAAATGGCTGACGCTTTGCTTGCTGACCTCACAGCCAAGAGTATGAAGATACAATAGAACATATGCAAATTGGTGAAAGTGATACCTCTGCTTGGAGTGTGCATACCCATTAGTCTTCCTTTTTGTGACACTGATATTCCATGCCTACATTGTCCTCTACTTTGCACCCTTTGCCATGACTATTTTTTAATTTGTTCAAGGCGGCCATAAACTGATTTGGCAGGCATGTCTTCTGATGACTAAACCTATGCTTTCCTAATAGCTAGCAGTATCCACGGAGTCCAGTGAAGACTCTAATCACATTTTGGAGATGGTTTTACCTCCCTGAAATAAAGCAACCTTCTTTTTAGTACACTTCAGTGAGGTGTTCAAATATTTCTTCTACCTCATCCAAATGTTGGTGTTCATAATAAAGTAGCAGAAGACAAAACTAGAAATTCTGTAAACACAACTATCTATTGTCTTATCAACTGCCTCTCACCTTTTACTTTATCAGGTAGCTAGCCTGACTTAATTGTGTAAATAAATATCAGATTTCACTCAGGTGCCTTACATTTGCCTTCAAATTTTGGGGTGACTGTCTCAGCGGTTGCCGGCATTTTGAAGAGCTGACATACTTCTCTTTTGCAAACGACTGGGCGCCTCTGACAGAAACCTGGTTTATCCTCAAGGCTCTCTCCAGACAGAAAAATAGGTCAATAAATTACCAGGAGATGATGGTGTAGACAGATATGATTAAGTGGCATCATCTCAGAAGTTTCCTTAATCATCTCTCTCCTCTTTAAGAGGATCCAGGGAGTATACATGTTCAACACACTGGTCCTCTGCAGGCACTGTTGTTGAAACCTCCGTTTTGGATTAGAATTGGACTTTCCTCAATATCATCACTGCCTTTGTCTGTCCTTTGAAATAACTAGCAGCTTGATTGCTACTTTAAAAAGATTTCTATTTGTCATCTTGTTTTACTCTTTTGGACCTGGCAAATCTGTAATCTTTTATTTTACATCAACCAATTTAGACTGACTATTTTGTTGAACTACATTTGTTATTTTCATGTTCACCTCTATCATACATTTTGACATAGGAGATTGTCTCTTTAAAGTACAGTTTTGTAGTTTTTGGCCTAGTATATACTAGCTTCTTTTTTGTTTTGCCTGCTTCATAACCTTTCAATCTTCACAAGGCAGGATATCCTATTGTATTTCCCAGTTGTAATTTGATGTCAGGAGTCTTTCCCTGAGGCACTATGGGCTTAGAGGATTTTAGGGAACGAAAGCATCACTTTCAGCACCAAAGCCAGTGGACTAACAATTTTGTTCTCTTCATCATGGTAGGAGCCAAAGACCCGTTTTCCTTTTGCTGCCGGTGTCTTCAACCTCCAGAGACCTTAACCAGTAACAGCGGTTAGTGAGCTTCGCTAATGTTGGGTCTTATCTCAGCACCATGACATGTCTCCCTTCTCTCAACTCACATTTTCAGAGTTTTTGTCTTATAAACCACACAAGATGAACAACCTGAGTTTGGGCGACAGCTTGGTAAGGTGGGTTAAACTATTATACTCGGCCCCACTGCATGTGTGAAGACGGGAAACATCGTAACCATGCAATACATTGTCTACAGAAGAACTAGAAAGGAGTGCCCATTGTCAACGCAACTGCTCGCCCTGGCCATCGAGCCTCTGGTGGAACTGTCTCGCTGGGAGAGGAAGGGCTTTGGAGTGACGATACAAGGCAGGGAACATATAATTTCCCTATACGCTGATGAACTTTAGTTATATCTCGATGACGGCCTGGAGCAGCACACACAATGACCCTTTTGGACGAATTTGTGACAATCTGTGGCCTCCAAGTTATTAGGTCGAAGATATGTCAATTCCCTATGACATCAGAAGCTCAGAGGCCTGGAAATATATCTCAGGGCCTGACCTGGTTGCATACAGCTTTGTAGTATCTGGAGATTCAAGTGTTTCACTCCATGGAAGACCTACGGGAGGGTAACTGGGGTAATGCACTTGGGTCTCTTAATTCTTGCGTCCCCTTTTGGCACTTCCTGAAGCTACCCATCATGGCCTAAATCTCGCTGTCCAAAATGGACATGTTGCTGAAATTGCTATATTTTTTCACCGGTCTCCTGGTAAAGGTGCCCTGTTCCTGGTTTAAACAATTCGACATCCTTCTTAGGGAATTGACTTGGTACAGCGGCAGCCACAGGGTTGCTTTGGAGGTCGTAAACGCCCGATTGCAGGCCTGGGAGCTGAAATACTAGAATCATCGGAACGCCCTGGGGAGGATATGGGGGAAGACCAGGATACCCTGCTACATATTGACATGGAGCAATGGACCTCAACACCTGAGGGCGATGCAGTCCCTCCTTGGGGGTGGGAATCACAGCTAACTAGAAGTTCATCCCATTTCTCCCTGTCCCAGTACACGTTCCCCTTGCCAGACACTTATCCATGGACAGTGAATGGTGGCGCCCACTGTTGTCCCCCCCACGTCACAGACCACTAAATGCACCCCAGTCTTATTCCTTCTGAGACTCCCTGATAATACTACACAGGCATTGTTACTAGACCCCTGAGACAGTTTAAATTCTTTTGTGTTTTTTCTTGTTGGCAACTTCAGACTCTCTCATCGAAGTTACTAGACAATATCATGAGCAACCCAAAGGTTTGGAAGTACAGTAGACTCTAGCATGACCCAATAGGTGTAATTGGCCGGACGACACCGATGCAGAGATCAGAGATCATAGGACCTCAAGGGTTCTATGGGCGGCATCCCATGATGGGTCAACCAGATGCTAATTTTAAAATGTTGATGTAATATCAGTTATGATCAACAGAATACATGGGAGGAGTTAAATGTGTCAGCTGCTTAAGTTATAAACGTTGGTAATATCAATTTCCAGCCGCCAAGATGCTCAGCTCTCACTAATATGTCCAGTACATTGATATGTCTCTGTATTCTTATTTTGCATCTCATAAATGCCAATAAAAATGTTTTAAAAAAGAAAAAGATTAAACCCTGATGCATCATGGTTGAGAGGAAGAAACTGCATAACATGGGCCAGATATACGACCGTTTGGCGACTCATAAAATGATCGCAAAATGATCTGAGCATGCACAATGGGCTGTAAGCGATGTACGACAAGCATTCATCAAATCAGATTTTGCGATGCGACAAATTACGACTCACAAAAATCTGCGAACGGAATTTGCGCGCCCAAATAGCGAGTTGCAAACCTTCATGTACAGACAAGTCGCAATTGGCACATAAGCGCAAAATGGCCCGTTTGCACATGCTATTTACCACAAACTGAAACCAGGTGGCAACAGGGCCCAATTTACAAAAACAGGCCCAGAAAGCATCAAAGACTTTCCAACAATGGTTGCCCTGTACGTGCTAGCAAGGAGGAGCCAAATTTGGGCCACTCAGCAGAGGAGACGGAGACAGGAGAGGATCTTCAGTCAGGCTGAGCATATTTGACAAGACATAGGAAGAAATATACGACCAATACAGACTGAGTAGCAATGTGATCCTGGAGCTAATAGACAGCTTAAAGAAACTCCTTGAGAGCAGCACGCTTCGCAGCAATGCCATCCCACCCATGTCCAGGTGTTGTGCTCCCTCCACCTATTAGCCAGTGGTAGCTACCAAAATCTCATCACAGTGGCCGGAGGGGTTTCTCAGAGTGCGCTATTTTGATTCTTCTGCAAGTTCCTCAGTGCCATGATCCACCACACACACACAAACACATGTACCTGCCCAGGGATGATGTAGAAATTCAGAATACAATAACCCAATTTTACAGGGTAGCCACATTTCCACAGGTATTGGGCTGCATAGATGGGACAACAACAAAAATACCCATGGGTCTATGAGCCTAAAAGAAAGGCTCCTAAAGCTACTGGCACAAGAAAAGACCTAGTGGTGTTATCAGTGAAAGTCCTCTTTAAGAGGACGGAATCCCATCACTCACGGTGGTGACATGCTTCATCATCTAGGATCTCCTCCTAGTTGCAACCTGGTGCAACTAAGGGCTACAACACCCTCTCTGAGGAGCTCAGGGATGTTTTTATAATGGATATTGTTAGGATTTGCTACACTCCAACAGATGTGAAGAGTAGAGATTTCTGAGAGTGGTGGGCGCAGTGCAAGGAATGTGAATGGTGATGTGCTTGCTAAAATTGGTTGTCAATAGAAAAACAAAAAGTATTCATAGTCTATTGGTCACCAAATTAAAAACAGTGCAAGTGCAGTTTTGATATAACTGCCTAAGTCCAAAGTCAAGGTCTACACGTTTCAGTCATTTTTGATTGAATGTAATCTTGGCCTTCCTCAGGACCTATATATTATACTACTGTGTGAATAGAATGTGAATAAAGACGATCATAAAAAATAGGTTGGACCAATTACAACCTACCGACCAGACGTCTGGGTTCTCAGTGTATTATGGTGCAATGATGACACCTGGAAAGAAAGGAAATAAAAACACAAACAAAGTCAGAACTAGTGCTAAATGCTAAATGACAACGAGGGTCTAGAATGACACCTCGTTCATGTTCCCCGAGTGCTGTACTCTTGATGGTATTGATGATATCATGCTTACCTATAATGCACGAGAAAACTGCCTCGCCTCCCCTGGCAACTGCTCAGGAAATGAGGCCCTGCTCTATGGAACAAAGAGAAAAACAAAACTAGGTAATGACCAAGCATCGGCCAGCCACAAAGTCTATGTAGCCTATGCTGCCTGTTAAAGTTGAACAAAAAGCAAACATTTGCGCAGGGCAAGACATGACAATACCATGATGCGGAAGTTTTAAATATAAAGGGAGACTTGTTTTTGTCCATATTGGTAAGGAAAAACAATGAGTAATCATAATATCTAGCCTATATCGAAGTGTGCAAGGGCTGCATTCCTCGATAACGCGCTACTTAAAAAAGAGAAAAGCAACCACCGTTTTATTATATTAAAAGCGGAAAATGGAAAGCTCACTGTTTGATCATTGCCCACTCCAAATACTTTAAAATGGGTGGGATACTGATCAAAACAAAGTCGTTCCAGGATTCCCTGTAAACAAAAAACGCTGTTACATGCATACTGCTGTGAGTACGTAAATGGGCGTGTCTGTGCCTGAGAACCAGAACTACAATATCTACAGAACAAGTTAAAAAGGCACACAGGGGGGAGGAGCCTAGCGCTTGACCAAGATGGCCGCGTGAGCCCTGAGCTGCCGCTACCCTCGCGCCCTCCTGCACTTATCCTGTCCTAAATCCTGATTTTCATGCACGGAATCCTGCAGATGAGTCACAGCTGGGGCGACTGACGCTGTCCGGGCGAAGATCGCCCACCGGGGACCGAAGTTGTGCATGGCGGAAGACTGCGGCCTACCTCCGAAGGATGCCAGGGGCTTGCGTTGGCAGGATGCCCGGCCACTAATTGAACAACAGCGGCCCTGGGAGGTGTGAACTGACGGACGGATGCCGCTGCACTTTCACTTTCGCTTTCTCACCCTTTGTTTGCTCTGGCTTGGGAGCGCTTCACGCATATCCTCCTCTGTCTGGAGGACTTCCACTCGGTCCTGACTGACTGTTGTAGTCCTATTTGACCCTGTTTCCTCTAGCTGCGTGAGGGACGTCCTTTGGCACTGGATTGTCCTGCTGTTCGGGATGTCGACCAAATCGGAGGCGGACAGGTCGAAGTCTAAGACTACCCGGCGGGGAGGCTATACCCAATCCAACAATATGGATCGTTATGCCCAGCAGAAGGGGTCGCCTGGTGGATCGGGACAGTCGCTGGAAGCGCAGAAGGCCGATTCATCCCTTGCCTCGGAGCTATCGCTGCAGGATATCAAAGGGGCGATAGATGGGATGCAATCTTCGATTGGGCGACAGTTTGAGACCCTGGCGCACAAGGTGGACATGATTCTGATTGATGTCAACTTGATTCGCGCGGACCTGGGCAAAACCAATGAGCGGGTCAAGTCCCTGGACCTCAAGACCACTGGTCTCGCGGACGATGTCTCGGAACTTCAGGCTGAGGTTCGTAAGTTACGAACCGCGAGTGACCTCTCCGCCCGCCGGCTCGAGGACTTCGAAGGTCGGGCCCGGCGCAATAATGTGCGCCTTATTGGGGTCCCGGAAACTTCAGAGGATCTCTCCGTGGATTTACTCGTCGAGGATTTGGTGGTGAATCATCTTGCGCCTAAGGGCCTCAGCAAGTTCTTTGCGGTGGAGCGGGCTCACCGAGTGCCTGGAGGGCGGCCCAAGGTGGGAGCCCCCCCGCGACCGATTGTTGCCCGGATCTTAAATTTTCGGGATCGAGACGCTATCCTGCAAGCATCGAGGGTGACAGGCCCGGTCCCTTTTCAGAACGCCTCTGTGAGTTTTTATCCTGACTTCACCCAGATGGTGCAGAAACAGAGGCAGAGTTTCCTGGGGGTGAAGCGGCGGCTCAGAGATATGGACCTGAAGTATGCCATGCTTTTCCCCGCCAGGTTACGTGTGGTGTATGAGGACCAGACTTTCTTCTTCGAATCACCGGACATGGCAGGGGACTGGTTGGATGCGCTCCCTCGGCGGCAGCCCGGCCGGGACAGCGTGGACGGAGCGGAAGGCGATCGTGATGGACAGAAGTGATACCTCCGGTGTTGGCACGTATTGACTCAGCCCCGGACAGTGACTCGCACCTTCCTGCAGTAATGGGAGGGCGGCGGGGGGAAGATAGGAGCTCTTTCCTCCCTTGGGGTACTTTTTGTAGATTTGTTTTTGATAGGGCGACAGGCACACTGCAAGTTGGGGGGGCTTTGTAAGCTGACGCAGGGGTGCAGGGAGGGGGGGGGATTTGGGATGTTGGGGTTGTTGTTGGGGGGTGTGTTTTTTTTTCTTGCAAGGCGTAGCAATTGTTGTCAGCATTGTCCGATCATGGTTCTCCGGGGGGGGGGTGGAGGTCTCTTTGTGTTCGGGGATGGGGGATAGGGGCTTAAGCATAATCAGCTGGAATGTTAATGGCTTAGGGGATCGTATTAAACGGGGGATAGTCCTGCAATTCTTGAAACGGACCTCGCCAGATGTGGTCCTCTTGCAGGAGACCCATCTTATAGGGAATACGTGTTATGCACTCAACAGAAAGGGCTATAAATTCATTGCTCACTCGGGGTTCTCCTCGGGCTCCAGGGGTGCGGGCATACTTGTTAGAGCTTCCCTACCATTCGAGGTTGATTCCACCATTGCTGATGACAGGGGGCGCTTTGTGGCTGTGGCGGGGAGATGGGAGGGCAGAACGTTGGTATTGGTTTCTGTTTATGTCCCTCCTGCCCTGCAGGCCTCCACGTTTGCTGATCTGGGCAAGGCCTTGTTGGAACTCCCCGAAGGGATGCTGGTGGTGGGAGGAGACTTCAATGCGGTTGGTTCTGGAATGCTTGATAGGTGACCGCCCAGGGACACCGGGGGTGCTCAGAAGTGGCTTCCCGATTTTATAGACACTTTTGGTCTGGTAGACTGTTGGAGGCTACGGCACCCCACCCAGAGACAATATACCTTCCATTCCGGGGCCTACGGGAGTCTCTCCCGGATTGATTACTTGCTCACTCTGGCTGCACACGCCTCTTTGGTATCTGAGGCTAGGCACCTGGCACGGGGCATTTCTGATCATTCACCGGTGTGGGCCCGCTTGAATATTGGCCGGGTGGCGGGGGGCAGGGTGGCTCCCATTAACCCCTGGTATTTTCGTGACCCCAAGCTGCGCAGTGCGTTGCTGAAGTCAGTTGACCGCTATTTTCAAGAGAATCGGGGTTCAGTTGAATCTGCGGTGTCCTTGTGGGAAGCTTTTAAGACTGTATTGAGGGGGGAGGCCTTCTCCCTGGTAGTGGCCGCCAAGCGGCGGAGAGATGCCGAGGTGACGCAAGTAGAGGACGAGATAGCGGCTTTGGAAGTGGCCTTGGAAGAGGATGTTACACCGGCCACACTGCATAATTTGAGTTTGAAGCAACTGGAATATAGGGATCTGGTGACGAACGCTGCTAAGACCCTTCATAGGGAGCAGCAGGGTCGACTGTATGATGTCGGCGATAAGGCCGGGAAATTGCTGGCGTGGCTGGACAAAAAAGAGCGTGTCAATCGAGTGGTGCCGGAGTTGTCTACGGATGGGGGAGAGGTTGTTACTGACCCTGACTGTATAGTTCAGTGTTTCTCGGACCATTTTCGTACGGTATACACCTCGGTCTCGGATAGGCCGACTGAGGATTTGTGTGACCTGTTGCGGGATATCGCTCTGCCCTGCCTTTCTGCCATTGATAGGGATGACCTCGATGGTGATATAACTGTCGACGAAGTGGCGGGTGCCATCCGCACGTTGCGCTCCGGTAAGGCCTCGGGCCCAAATGGTTTGCCGGTTGAGCTGTATAAGCTTCATCCGGACAAGTTGGCTCCTCACCTGCGCGCCATGTTCGTGGAGGCGCGGGTGAATGGGTTTCTTCCGCCCGACCAACGGCTGGCGACGATTGTGGTAATACATAAAGACGGTAGGCCCTGTGACAAGTGTGGCTCCTATCGGCCGATATCACTTCTCAATGCCGAGCCGAAAATCCTTGCTAAGCTCCTTGCTAACCGCCTGGTCCGGGTGCTTGGCGACTTGATCCACCCGGATCAGTCGGGCTTTATCCCGCACCGTAACACTGCACTGAATCTTAGACGCCTTCATGGTGTGATTGCCAGGACGGGCACGATGCGGGAGCCGGCTGTGGTGGCGTCCCTCGATGCCACGATGGCCTTTGATACGGTGGAGTGGGCGTACCTGTGGGCTGTGCTAGCCAAGTTCGGCTTTGGGCCTGGATTTGTGGGCTGGGTGAGGTTGCTCTATGAGGGACCTCTCGCCAGCGTCGTGGTGAACGGGCGGGCGTCGGCACCGTTCGAGCTCGGGAGAGGCACCCGGCAGGGTTGTCCCCTGTCGCTGTTATTGTTCGCTCTTGAGCCGCTGGCGGCGTGGATACGATGGCACCCGGACATACGTGGGATTCGCTGGTCGCCTGACCACGAAGACCGTATTTCACTTTACGCCGACGACATTCTGCTATACCTCGCCTAAGAAATCTCTGATAGTGGTTTGTGACGTCTTAACTTCATTTGGTAGAAACTCTGGTCTTGTCATTAATTGGGGGAAGTCATACTTGTATGTCCTGTGTGGTGATGTCCCGCCTGTCCCGCGCAACTGCCCGCTCCAGATAGCCCAGCAGGGCTTTTTGTATTTGGGGATCTATATTTCCATCGATCCCATTTTGCGATACGAGAAGAACTTGCTCCCTCCCTTGGCGCGTCTGCGGCGGGACGTGGCGGGCTGGCGGCGGTTGCCGCTTTCCCTCCTTGGCCGTGCCGCTCTGTTCAAGATGATGTCTCTTCCCCGTTTCCTCTATGCCCTGCAGAATACTCTTGACTGGGTCCCGGCCAGTTACTTCCGTGAGGTTGAAAGCCACCAGCGAGCGCTATTGTGGGAAGGGCGTCCGCGTATAGCGATTGCTAAGTTGACGCTTCCGTGGTACGACGAGGGTATTGCGCTTCCGGACATCCGACGTTATTACTGGGCCACCCAGTTGAGTGCGATTAACCATGGTGTATATGGTCCGGCGCTGAGCCCTGGTTTCGCCATGGACCGATGGTTGCTACGTGGGGGTAACTACTCCAGAGCGCTGTATTCGAAGTCGTTAGACTTAACCCTAACGGGGCCCACCAGGGTGGCTGTGCATGTATGGAAGGTTGCGACGGATTCACTGGGCTGGAAGGGTAAGCTTACCCTCGCCACCCCTCTGTTTGACTCCGATATTCTGGGTAAGCTTTGGCATACAAAAGGGTTTGAGAAATGGGACCTGATCGGCATATCCAGGGTTGGAGACCTCTTGGTTAAGGGTAGGATAAAATCATTCGAGGAGCTGCAGAAGGAGTATGAGCTGGGGAGCACGGAGTTCTTCCGATACGCTCAAGTGTTCCACGCCTTGCGATCAGTTCTTGTAGAAGGGGAGAAGGTGCCTGAGTCCTCTCCGTTGGAGGACCGGATCCTGGATGGCCATATGCCAGAGAGTACGATCTCGCTCATTTATAAGAAACTTATTAATGTTCGGGCAGATCTTCTTCTAGGGTTACGTGCTCAATGGACCAGGAATGGCCTTGAACTAGATGACGAGGACTGGCAGTACGCAGTTTCCTCTCCCAAAGAGGTCGCGATCCCCGCGCGCCTGCGGTTGGTGCAGCTTAAAATACTCCATAGGGTCTACGTGACGGGGCCCAGGCTGGTCCATATGGGTTTTTCTGAGGAGGGCTTATGTAAGAGAGGCTGTGGTATGGTGGGCACCTTCCTACATATTATTTGGGAATGCGGTGCGATTATGGAGTTTTGGAGGCGCATCCACGAGGTGATGGGGGAGGTGACGGGCATCGTCATGCAGCCTGAGGCGCGGTTTTGTCTTCTGAATGTTTGGGGTCCTACTGACCACGACGCGGCACAGACTCAGTGGGTGACCCTGGGTAACAGGATTGCCAAGCGCGACATTGCTCGTCTGTGGGGCTCTAATAGGCCTCCTACATTGACAGCATGGATGGAAAACATGGATTGGAGCATGTTTAGGGAGAAGACAGTGTATTGTGCTCGAGGGCGCCCTCGGAAATGGCATTCTGTATGGGGGCGCTGGAACCAGTACAGAGGGGGCATATGCCTGCCCCCGGACTCGGATCCGCCCGAGGAGCAGCTTTCCCCTTAGCTTTCTTTCCGGCTTTGAACTTCTTGCTGATCTGTGTACGTTTTCTTGAGTCTCTGACTTCCCCTCCCTTCCCTTACTACAGACCTGTGCCTGTTAGACGAAATGGGGCTCGCCTCCCCTGATGAGAACCCCTTCTGGTGCTTACGGTACTCATCGCCTTGCTTGTGTTTAGGTTTGGATTTGTGTTTATTTAAAACAGAACCTTCGATTCTTCTGTCATTGGAATGTTGACGCTAGCATGTGTTGTGTTTTTAAAGCTGCCGTACCTCCGGGTTGTCGGCTGAATAGCTGTGTCACTGATCTTACAGAATAAAGGTTTAAAAAAAAAAAAAAAAAAGGCACACAGTAGCAACACTCACAAAAGTTGCTTACCTTTCTGTCGGTACCACGGGCCATGACTGAGCCGTTTTTGGAGGTGCTCGACGGACGGTGCAATCGCTTTATTTATACGTAAAAAGAGCACCGGTGTGGCTCGTTTCCTGAGAAACATCTCTTGATGATGACGTCAGTAAACTAAACAGAATGACTACAAAAAAACGCAGGGCATGTAGGGAATGCTAGTTTCATGATATACGTGTCGTGAGTCTAGGATTAATCAATACCGAACTACACGGAGCCTTGAAGCACCTCGGGAATAATAGTTTATGATTAAAATTAGGCGGTATTGAGCACTACAGAGTTCTAAAAAATGTTTAAACGATAAATAAGTAGTGCAAACATCAAACTATGGGAGTATGGTTAATACACAGTGGTGTATTAACATAGATGGAGAATGGCCCATTAGTGCTTTATTGCGTTCTGTTTGTCGTATATGAGAGCAAAGGCGGTGATAAAGCAAAATCGGGTCGCTTATAAATGTCAAGAAGCTGGTCAAGCCAAAATGATAGAATTGTCTAACTGACACCTTGATAATGTAGCAGTGTATACCACATGATACACGTGTAGGGATGTACTAGCAATCTAATGATGCTATATTACATGATGTAAATTTAAAAAGAAATCTATTTTCAAAATATTCTTTTAAAAATTGTTGATGTAAAATAACTGTACCATTATGAGGTTCTCAAACATGGTCATGCTTAGTTTGGATACAGAATTGAATATGCTACTTACCAGTATGCATCTGTTCTTGGCATGTAGGGCTGCTGACATTCATATCTGTGCATAGATCGCCGCCTAGTGTTGGGTCCGGATGTTTGCACGTTGTTGTCCTGGAAGAGTCTTCGAAGTATCCTGAGATAGGTGACTCCTCCCCTGGACCACAGTGCGCATGGGCATCCTCTCCATCCTTAGATTGTTTTTCGCCATTGTGGCAGTGATGGAGTAGATACAGAAAGTGATGACCATGCTATACAGTAATTCTGAGAGCTGCAGCTGCTACAGGCGCCGGGGAGGAGGGTGGGCGATATGAATGTCAGCAGCCCTACATGCCAAGAACAGATGCATACTGGTAAGTAGCATATTCAGTTCGAGGCATGTGGGCTGCTGAATTCATATCTGTGCATAGAATACATAGCAGTACCTCCTATTAGCGGCGGCTACCAGTGCCAGCTGCAGCAGTCTGAAAAAGAGTTTTGAGAACAGCCTGTCCTACAGCTGCCTGCTGTTTTGAGTGTACATCTACACAGTAGTGTTTGGTAAATGTATGTATAGTGGACCATGTGGCTGATCTACATATTTCCTGTAAAGGAATGTTTCCCAGGAAAGCCATGGACGCCCCTAACTTACGTGTTGAGTGGGCACGTGGGGGAATCGTTAATGTGCGTTTAGCCTTTTGATAGCAAATTTGAATACATTTAACGATCCATCTGGCTATACCTGCTTTGGAGATGGCGTTGCCTTTGTGTTGTGGAGAAAAGGCAACGAAAAGTTGTTTTGTCTTCCTAAAGTCTTTAGTTCTGTCTATATAGTACATGAGGGCCCTTTTTACATCTAGTGTATGGAGCATTCTTTTCAGCGACATTTTGTGGATTCTGAAAGAAAACAGGCAGTTCAATAGTTTGATTCATGTGGAACTGCGATATTACTTTAGGCATGAATTTGGGGTTGGTACGCAGTACGACCCTGTTTGCGTGAACCTGTATGAATGGCTCTTGAATGGTTAGTGCCTGGAGTTCACTAACTCTTCTTAACAAAGTGATTGCTACTAGGAAAGCTACTTTCCAGGTGAGGAATTGAATCTCACATGAGTGGAGAGGTTCGAAGGGTGGACCCATTAGTCTGGTGAGGACCAAGTTGAGGTTCCACACTGGTGCTGGTGGGTGTCTTGGGGACATTACTCGTTTAAGTCCCTCCAAGAAAGCTTTGATGGCAGGCACTCTGAATAAAGAGAGGTGCTGCCTGTTCTGGAGATAGGCTGATATTGTGGTCAAATGGATGCGTATTGAGGTGTATGCCAGATTGCATCGGTATAGGTGTAAGAGGTAACAGATTATGTTTTGAATGGATGCGTCTAGCGGGTTGATGTCATTGTGGGTGCAGTAAATGACAAACCTCTTCCATTTAGCTGCATAGCAAGCTCTGGTAGTGGGTCTCCTGGATGATCTCCATACAGTCAGGTGGCAGGTTTAGGTAGCCAAACTCTAAGACTTCAGGAGCCAGATTGCCAGGTTCAGCTGTTGCGGATCTGGGTGCTGAATTTCGCCATGGCTCTGCGTTAGGAGTGCAGGTTTTATCCGCAGCCTTTGATGCGGCACCACGGAAAGTTCCAGAAAGGTGGTGTACCATGGCTGGCGCGCCCACGTTGGAGCAACTAGGATGAGTGTCAGTGAGTGCTGTCGCAGTTTGCGTGCCACCAGCGGTATTAATGGCGCAGGGGGAAAAGCGTACGCAAATCTGCCGGACCAGTTCATCCATATCGCATTGCCCTGCGATTGTGGATGTGGGAACCTGGCGGCAAAGCTTTGGCATTTTGCGTTTGTTTGTGGCGAATAGGTCTATCTCTGGATGACCCCACTGTTGGAAGTACGGTTGGAGTACTGATGGGTGTAGCTCCCACTCGTGCATCTGGTGGCTGTGTCTGCTGAGCAGATCCGCCATCTGGTTGTCCTTGCCGGGGAGGTGTTCCGCCATGAGGAATATGTTCCTCTGAATGGCCCACTTCCACATGCTCTGAGCCAGGTGAGACAACTGTGGAGAGTGTGTTCCTCCCTGCTTTTGTATGTAGTACATGGCAGTCATGTTGTCCGTCCGGATCAACAGAACTTTGTTGCACAAGTATACTTTGAATGCCTTCATGGCGAGGAAGATTGCCATCAGTTCGAGAACGTTGATGTGCATCTTCTTTTGTTGTGTCGTCCATAGTCCCTGCACTGTGTAACTGAGTACATGAGCTCCCCATCCCTGGAGAGAGGCGTCCGCTGTCAGTATTATTTGTGGAATAGGCTCTTGGAATGGTCGGCCCTTGCAAAGGTTTTGTGAATTCCACCAATGCAGAGAGTTGTATGCCCGACCGCTCACCAACACTAGGTCTTTTAATTGCCCGTGAGCCGGATTCCATTGACGTGCTAAGCACTCCTGAAGCGGGCGCATATGTAGTCTCGCGTGCGGGACTATGAAAATGCAGGAGGCCATCATGCCTATCAACTGCATGAACACTCTCGCAGGAAGGGAGTGTTGTGGTTTGAACTTTGAGATCAGCAGTTGCATGCTGTTGATCCTCACTAAATTTGGCTGAGCTGTGGCTGCCAGAGTGTCTATGGTCGCGCCCAGGTACTGTTGTACGTGTGCGGGTTGTAGATGTGATTTTGGGTAATTTAGTGAGAATCCCAGACTGTGAAGAAGGTGAATGGTGAGGGACATGTGGCTGGCACATTGCTGGGCTGACTTTGCCTGAACAAGCCAGTCGTCCAGGTAAAGGTAGACGTGAATGTGTCGTCGCCGTAGATGTGCAGCCACTGTAGCTAGGCACTTGGTAAAAACCCTGGGTGCTGTTGTCACGCCGAAGGGGAGGACTTTGAATTGATAGTGCTGTCCCTGAATAGTGAACCTGAGATATTTCCTGTGTGACGGGTGGATGGGTATGTGGAAGTACGCATCTTTGAGGTCTAGTGTGGCTAGGAAGTCTCCCTGGCTGAGCAGCGGGAGAACCTGCTGTAGGGTGAGCATATGAAAATGCTCCGACAGAATGTAGTGGTTGAGGGGTCTCCGGTCTAGTATAGGTCTGAGCGACCCGTCCTTTTTTGGGATTAGGAAGTACAGGGAGTACACCCCTGTCCCCTGCTGGTTGACGGGCACGACCTCTATTGCACCTTTTTGCAGCATACTTAGCACTTCCTGCTGCAATAATGCTAAGTGCTCTGCGGACATAGGACGGTGCTTTGGCGGTATTGTGGGTGGAGTGGAGGTTAATTCGAGACAGTAGCCGTGCTGGATAATATCCCTGACCCACCTGTCCGTGGTGATGGTTTTCCACGTGGACAGGAACCGCTGGAGTCTCCCCCCAACAGGTGTTATGTGGTCGGGGGGAAGGGAGAGGGCGTCACTGTTTGTTCTTGGGTGAGGACCTGGTGTTGCCGTAACCGCGTCCTCTGCCCTTGGTGCTGGAGCCACGATATCCACCTCTGTTTTTATCGTAGGTACTCTGTGTGCCCCCTTTAGTGTATTGCTGCTGTGACCCCTGTCCTCTAGCTGCTCCCCTATTCCCGGGGCGACGAAAGGAGCCACTACGAAATGTCTGCGTTTGCAGAGCCCCCATTGACTTTGCAGTGTCAGTGTCCTTTTTTATTTTTTCTAAGGTGGTGTCAACTTCTGGTCCGAATAAGTAGTCGGGGTTGACTGGCTGATTTAGGATGTTGTTTTGAATCTCTGGTTTGAATCCGGAGATTCTTAACCAAGCGTGTCGTCGTAACATGACGCTGGTGTTTATCGCCCTCGCAGCTGTGTCGGCAGCATCTAGTGCGCACTTAATGGATGCGTTGGTAAGAAGTTGTCCCTCTCTGATGAGGAGCTCCGCTGCCTCTTTGTATTCGTCTGGCAGATGCTGGAGTAGTGACTCTAGCGTGTCGTAGTGTGAACGATCATAGCGAGCCAGGAGGGCCTGTGTATTGGCAATGCGCCAGATGTTTGCTGCTTGAGCTGCAATTCTCTTGCCTGAGGTCTCCAGCACTTTGGACTCCTTGTCTGGGGGGGAGCATCGCCTGTTTGCGAGTGGGCTCGTTTGCGAGCGTTAGCAACCACCATGGAGTCCAGAGGTAACTGACCTCTAATGTACATAGGGTCCCCGGGCGCAGGTTTGTATTTTTTTTTCAATCCTGGGGTTTAGCACCCGTGCCCTGGTTGTTTCCTTGAAAATGTCCTTTGCTGGCTTGAGAACACCTTTCAACATGGGCAAAGTCTTGACAGTTCTCTCGGAGGAGGCGAAGGTGTCCACCAAGAAGTCGTCCTCAACAGTGTCAGAGTGGAGTTGCACTCCATGATTGGCTGCAGCACGTTCTATGAGGGCATTGAAGGCAGCAGTGTCCTCTGTGGGAGATGTTTTTGCGCCGTAAAGCTGCGTGTCCTGGGTATCTGTTGCGGCACCCAGGTCTGCAGGGTCATCCCAAGCTTGATCTGGGTCCTGCTGCTCCTCAGGGTCTATATCCCTAGGGTAGGTGGTATCATCACCTATGTAATCCTCCATTGCGTCCGTGTCGGAGGGCGTCGGAGAAAAGGACTGGGGATCCGGATAGGACGTGTGCAGGCGTTCGTATAGAACCGGTTCCGACTCTGCTGGCAGTTTCTGCTTCAGAGGGATTCTGTAAGAGTCCAAGGACTGCTCTGGCGTGACTTTCCGTTTTCGGAGCATGAGTCTGCCAGTGTCGGCGTCGATGAATTGAGACTGTGAAGGCTCAGTAGGAGAGTGTCCAGTAGATGGGGACCTTGTCTGGCGGACACGTGTTCGGATCTCGAACATCTTCGGCGCCGTGGATGGCGGCAAACCAAAAGTGATGTTGGTTGGTGCCGAGGGTGCCTTTGGAGCCTTTTTCGGGTCGGGGCCCGACGTGGACCGGAGGGATGCCCGTTCCCTGATGCGTTGCAATGACGCCGCAACTTGCCGCACCGAGAACGCCGAAGGTTCTTTGGTGCCGAGTGGTTCCGTAGAGGTAGGCGTCGACTGCTTCGGAGCCACAGGGTCATCGATTCGAGGAGAGGTATTAGCGGTCGACGGAGTCGATGACTTGACGATTGTCGCTGCTTTCGAAGTGGACTGCGATGGAGCGGCCATCTTGACTTTGGTGGTCGGGGCCGACTGCTTCGGTGCCGGGGGGCGAGGCGCTTTTGTGGGACCGATGGCCTTCCTTTTCGGGTCGGTACCGACATCCGCTGCAGCGAGTTCGGCGCCGAAATCCCTTTTAGTGCGTTCGGAGCCGATGGTCTGTGCTGGCGCCGAAGGAGTGGAGGTCTTCGAGGGCTTCGAGCCTACCACCGCTAGTTTCACTTTCGGTTTCTGTGGAACTGGTGCGACGATTGGTTTCGGTTTCGTTGAAGGGAAACCAGTCTTTTTCGGTAATAATGGCTCGCGCTGGATGTTCGAGGCCGGGCCTGAAGGCGGGGCCGAAGAACTGTGGGATTGATCTCGGGTAAGGCCCGGAGGCGATCCCTTGACCGGAGCCGTAGAATGACGCACTTTGATAGCCTCCGTTTCGACGGGTAGGCCCGGCTCTTCACCAGAGCTATCTTCTTCGGCCCCAAAGGCCTCATCGTAGTCTCCTACCTCATCGGCGGCTTCTTCCCTGTGAAAAAGCGCTTCATCGGCGTCTTCCGATCGGGAATCGTGTTCGGAAGCGGGGCTGGAGTTCACTTCTTCCACGCTTTCAACATCTTCGTCCTCGGTGCTGAAGATGTTGGCCGGGGCCGGTGCCGATTGCTGCGCTTCTAATCTCGCTGCCCGTCGATTCCGGAGAGTCTTCTTGGATCGGAATCGGGCACAGGCCATACATTTCGATTCGTCGTGATCCGGCGAGAGGCATTTGTTGCACACCGGGTGGACGTCGATGTGTGGATATTTGGCGTGGCATACAGGACACCGTTTGAATGGGGTCCTCGATTCCATCGTCGATGTAAGGTCGATGGTTGGATTAAACGGATCCGAAAAACTGGAAGAAGTTTCTAAACTAAGCAAGAAAGCAGTCGATACCGAGCAGGAACAGTACCGACGAAAACTAAAGGCCTTTTGGCCGTAAACTAAATTTTCCTAACTTGTGCTAAGATAAGCACATCCGAACCCAATGGCGGAAAAAAACAATCTAAGGATGGAGAGGATGCCCATGTGCACTGTGGTCCAGGGGAGGAGTCACCTATCTCAGGATACTTCGAAGACTCTTCCAGGACAACAACGTGTAAACATCCGGACCCAACACTAGGCGGCGATCTATGCACAGATATGAATTCAGCAGCCCACATGCCTCGAACATATATATACTGGGGTACCCATGTATGCAAAGTGTTTTTTCTTCCTTTCTTTCCAGGTGGCATCATTGCACCATAATACACTGAGAACCTAGACGTCAGGTCGGTAGGTTGTAATTGGTCCAACCTATTTTTTATGATCGTCTATATTCACATTCTATACACGCAGTAGCATAATTGTATAGGTCCTGAGGAAGGCCAAGATTACATTCAATCAAAAATGGCTGAAACATGTAGACCTTTATTTTGGACTTGTGCAGTTATTATTTCAAAACTGCATTTGCACTGTTTTTAATTTGGTGACCAATAGACTATGAATAAAGATTTTTTCTCCATTGACAATCAATTTTAGCAAGCACATCACCATTCACATTTCTTGCACTGCGCCCATCACTCTCAGAAATCTCTACTCTTCACATGTGTTGGATTGTAGCAAATCCTAGCTATATCCATTATAAAAACATCCATGAGCTCCTCCCTCTCAGAGAGGGGTTGTAGCCCTTAGTTGCACCAGGCTGCAACTAAGAGGAGATCCCATATAATGAAGCATGTCACCACGGTGAGTGATGGGATTCCGTCCTCTTAAAGAGGACTTTCACTGATTACACCACTAGATCTTTTCTTGTGCCAGTAGCTTTAGGAGCCTTTCTTTTAGGCTCATAGACCCATGGATATTTTTGTTGTTGTTTAAGTTTTGCTTTGGGAATATATCCATGCACCGGTCTTTAAACTTTCCCTTAGACCCTCAATCCCTTGCTTTTTTGTTGCTGCATAGATGGGACCCATGTGCCCATATGTCTCCCATCTCTCCTGGAATACATATTCCGGAACTGCAAATACACACATTCACTAAACATTCAGGTTGTCTGTATTGCACAACACATCATAATGGACACTGTAGCAAAATTTCAAGGGAGCACCCATGACTCCTACATCTTTTGCCACAGCGGCATTCACTAGAGACTAGAAAGGGGGAACTTTGATGAAGGATACCTACTAGGTAATGCAATGTGGTGTACCAAAGTGAAATGTATCAGTGCAAACATTACTCTCTGTATGTTGTCTCACCAGCTTGACAGTGCGTATGCCTTGTGGCAATGGATCGTCACGCCCTATCAATCTCGACAACCCACATGAGCGACGGTACAACACTGCACACAGATGCACCAGGAAAGTGACAGAACGCACCTTCGGCATCCTGAAATCGCGCTTCCGTGCCTTCATAAAAGAAGTGGTCTTGCAGTATGAGCCTATAACCACGTCAAAATTGATGCAACGTGTGCAATTCTTCACAACATTGCTTGCAGGAGGGGCCTACCCATGGAGGTGTCTGATTCAGACCCAAAGACGATGACCCAGGCCCACCTGTCTGAAACCCACCCTAGCTAAGTAGAGCAGCAGAGGGGACAAGACGCAGGGACCACATAGCCAGACAATTCTTTTCACGGTAAGATGCATCCATTTACATAACATCCTCAACAAATGACAAAACGAGTAGTAGAATTTAAAAAAATTGGGAAACCCTTTAATATCAGGGTATTCAGAAATTAACTGCAGGACAATATGTCCTTCATGGACAACATAATCAAAATGTTTTTGACAAAGAGTGGCTACTCCACAACCAACAATGGTCCATGGGGACAATAGCATAGTAGACATGCAATGCGCGGTCACTTCATGCCTCTTCAGGGTGCTTGGTGGGCTTTACCCTTTGGGGATGTGGGCTGCCTGCTGCTGCTCCTACGCACTCCTGCGGCT
This sequence comes from Triturus cristatus, assembly GCF_964204655.1. Taxonomy (NCBI): domain Eukaryota; kingdom Metazoa; phylum Chordata; class Amphibia; order Caudata; family Salamandridae; genus Triturus; species Triturus cristatus. Next base: position 422,941,731 of record NC_140581.1, on the reverse strand, counting down.
GAACCCCTCTCATTACCCCAGTAACAAGACTGGAGGTTTGTATGGCCTCAAAAGCAGCAGTCATTTGCTGCAAATCTCTGGCCACATCTCCACTGTAGTGGCCCATTTCCACCTGCAGGGCCAGTGTGCGTCTTGAGTGGAGGGTGGTTGCCTGGGCCAGGCCGCCTGCTGGCCTGCCAGGTGCAGCAGCATCCTCCCAGTCTAGTAGATCCAGTGACGTTTATTGTCTGTTCATGTCATCTTCAAGTGTTTGCCTTTTGACAACCCCCATTTCTGAAGAAACCCGACCTGAGCCAAAGCTTCATTATAGACCTTTGTGGCTAGAGCCAAGCAATTACTATCTTTCTAACCAAGAACAAACTCGACATCAGCTTAAGTTTCAATTTCCTCCTTCTTGCCGATCGGCAAGAACGCAAGAGGCACGGTTTAGTTCTACTGTAGCAACTGGACCATTACTGTCTGCAGACTGGTTACTATAATATCCCTCAAACAACGTACTTCCAGGCACATCTACGTCTTGGGAATAAAATCCCCCACCCCTCTTCACTACATCTGGGTGACACTGACAAAGGTAGACATTATACTTACAGTGGTGACTCTTGAACTCATCATAGATTTGATCGCTTCAGTTTGAATGTTTATGTTCTACATCATCCTATACAGCAGATGAAAGCATGGTCTTACCTGCAGCCCCTGAACTGATGACAGTAGCGTGAGCATAAGATGAAGGGATGAACTTGGGCTTAGTTTTCCGAGCTGTCTTCCTGATACTCCACACCAGTGAATGGCATTGGTATTACACATCTCCAGGATGAGATCCATGGTTCTTTCACTGCTAAATTAGAAGGATAATATTGTAGACAGTTAGTACATTAAACACTTGGTTGTCAAAGGATTTAAATACACCTGGACATTACACAGGTAGCATCCATGAAAGGAAGAACTTTCCATTTTGATTATGCCTGAGGTAGGACCGAAATTGCAGTGCAAATCTCCAATGAAAAGATCATAAGGCTGTAACCCCTTTTAAAATATCAATTAAAAGTGCTTTGTAAATTGGTTTGTGAACTTTTATCTGCAGCGCCTCTAAAACCTCCTACTGTGTTATTAACTTTTATCATAACAATTGTAATCCTTATTACACAGACATAGAAGATTCTTTTGATCGGACCCTCAGCATGGCACGGAATGAATTCAAGGGGTACTTTGGTGGTAATTTGGAGGGAGATTTTTAACAGCAGGCTTTGCCCAAGTTCTAGAAATATTGTTTGTGGTACGCTGGGCTGTAACAATGAGGATTATTCCCTTTTTTTTTCCTTACAATGTTTATATTTACACAAATAATGTAAATACCTTGGATACACGAGTTGTGCTAGAAAATACAGGATGTTACCAAATTACATGTGGTGATGCTTTAAATTCAATCATAAGTAAGCACTCTCTTCTGCTATCACTAGATTTTTCAGCAACCCCAGCCTGTAACCAAATACCTTTACTGGAAAGGGTTCGGGCAGTTTGATTGATTTTATTGCCTTCTCTGAAAAGTATAGAAATAAGGTTGCTGATTTCTCCATTTTACAGAACTGTGTGAGTGACCATAATCCACAGCATCAGGTTCTGCATTCTATACTACCAAAAGAGGTGAATCCGAACAAGGGTATGCTCCGCTAATGGATAACCATGGTTTCCAGACACCTACTAACTGAACTTTCAGCTAGAAATGGGGAGCAGATCCCTCTCTCCCCCTGGCTGGCCCGCTTCTGGCTATGGACCCCATGTTGTCCTCACTCAACACTGATGGCTGACACTGCAATAGTCACATGGAACATTAGGGGCATGCACACGCCGGCCCGCCGATACTCTGTTTTTACCTACTTACAACGGCATAGGGTGGCCGTAGCCCTTCTCCAGGACACACACATGACACGGCCAGAATTGGATAAACTGTGCGCTCGGTGGAGGGGGCAACTTTTTGGGACCACGTACTCTGCACATGCCCGGGCTACATTGATTTGGGTACGGGCAGGTACACCCTTTACATGCTCCGAAGTAGTGATCGATCCTGCTGGGCGATACACACTGGTTCGGGGGAGGCTCAACGGACACTCTATGCTTCTAGGATCCATCTATGCCCCGAACGTCGACCAGCCGTCGTTCCTGGATCAACTTTCGGTGGCCTTAACCCTGTATGTGGGTCTTCCCTGGTTACTGGGTGGGGACTTTAACGCAGTGCTAGACACGCGCCTTGACAGGTCCTACCCACCGCTCCGTAGCACACAGGCAGTCTCGAACGCGAGGAGCCTCACTGACTGGTTGTCGCAATGGGCCTTGCATGATGTGTGGTGTACCTTACACCCCACTGATCGACTTTATTCATACTATTCGGCGGTACATGACCTTCACGTCCGCCTTGACAGGGTGGTGGGCTCTTCCTCGCTGGCTCCGCTGATAGCTCAAGCGGAATACCTGGGCCGGACCCACTCGGACCAGAACCCTCTTCGGCTGGACCTCTGCTGGGACCCAGGGAGGCCCCTCATTCCCACGTGGCGACTGCAGCCGGCCGCTCTTGAAGACGCGGAGTTTCGTGCCTCACTCGGCACAGCGGTCGAGCAGTTCTTTGATCTCAACGAGGGTACGGCCGGGAGTGTGCTGACGGAATGGGACGCACACAAATCCACCATGCGGGGACATTGCCTGGGGGCGACAGGGAATATTCGTAAGCAACTCACATTGCTGCTTACTGCTTTGGAATCGCGGCTATTGTCGTGTGAACGCCATGGTGAGGGAGGAGGTCGGGACTCGGCCCGGCTGGCGCGGCTCCAGGCGCGGCACGCCGAGCTGCTGGAGTGACTGCGGTGCCACAACTACGCCGCACATTCGGCTCGGGTCCATGCTACATCCGATAGAGCGGGGCGGTTGCTGGCCTGGTTGATTAGACAGGAGACGGTTTGCGCACCAATAGCCTCTATTCGTGGATCGGATGGGATGCTGGTGCATATGCAGCGGGAGATCCATCAGCTACTGACAGCGCATTACACGGCCCTGTACACTTCAACGGGGCGCAGACAGGCACAGGATCTGGATCAGTTTCTAGAAGCCGCCTGCCTGCCCACGATCCCGGGTGCCCACCAGGAAACATTAGAAGGCCCCCTCACACTGGAGGAGATAGGGGAAGCGGTGGCCTCACTGGCTTCTGGCAAGGCGCCTGGACCGGATGGTCTCCCGGCGGAGTATTATAAAGCACATCAAGAGTCCCTGGTGCCTAGACTGCACACGTATCTCACAGCCCTTGAGGAGGCTACCCTGCCTGCCTCCATGAGGGAGGTATACCTGATTTCTTTACCCAAGCCAGGACGTGACCCTACCAGCCTGTGGTCCTACCGCCCCCTCACCCTCCTCAACACCGATTATAAAATTCTGGCCAAGGTCCTGGCGGAGCGGCTGGCCCCAACTGTGCCTGTGCTGGTGCACAAGGACCAAAATGGATTTGTACCGAAGCGTAGCACCTCCCTTAACCTCTGTTGGTTCTTCCGCGTTGCTGCACATGGCGCACAGCATTGGCCACGGGCAGGCTGTTTAGTACTGGACCTCGAAAAGGCCTTCGACTGCCTTGAATGGGGGTATCTGGTGGCGGCGTTGTCGTCCTATGGACTAGGCCTCGGGTTCCTCCAAATGGCGGCGCTTCTCTATAAGAACCCTGTGGTTCGGGTGAGAACCGGCCCATACATTTCTGATGCCATTCCAGTTGGCCGTGGTACCAGGCAAGGGTGCCCTCTTTCGCCTCTCCTTTTTGCGCTTGCCATAGAGCCTTTAGCGGCCACCCTAAGGAGGGTTTTGACAGACGGCATCCCCATGGGCGATGCAACGCACCAGGTCTCCTTATACGCGGATGACCTCCTGGTCTTCATTAAAGATGTAGTGCACATCTCCGGGGACCTGGAGCGAGTCCTAACGGAATTTGCTGCGCTCTCCGGACTACGGGTGAACGCGGCCAAATCGTGCCTTTATCCGTTCCACGCTGATGCTCTGGATCCCCAGTATCGCCTGGGGGGTGTGCCTGTCAAGTGGCAACCGGACACCTTCTGTTACCTGGGCATCCAAGTGTATAGGCAACCAGCTGACCTGGTGGAGGGCAACCTGGGCAGGGCGGTAACGGCGGTCAGAGCCCAGATGCGTTTTTGGGGTACCCTCCCTCTCGCGGTCACAGGGCGCATTGCCTTAGTCAAAATGGTGGCTCTACCCAGGCTCCTCTACTATTTTGCTAACCTGCCAGCCTACATCCCGGCATCCTTCTTTGCCACCCTGGAGCGCTCACTCCGGGACTTTGTGTGGGGTACTGCGCGCCACAGAGTGGCACTATCCAAGTTATACCTTCCTACAGGGCGGACTCGCGATGCCGTGCTTTGCGCATTATTACCCAGCAGCACAGCTACAATGGGTGGCCAGGTGGTTGGCCGATAGAGAGAGAGACGATACGGCGTCTGCGGAGCCACCTCTCCCTCTGGCGGATATCATTGCGTCGTTTCACCCGACTGCCAGAGTGGTCAAGCCGGGGCCCCTCCTTGTGGCAGTGGCCTACAAATGTTATCGGCGTGCCTTTTACTTGACTCGGTTGAGTGTCCCTTACGCCCCGCCGTGCCGATTGAGGGTTCCCCTAGTGGGCGGAGGATACTACGCTCGGTGGAGCTTGCAGAATGGCACGCGGTGGATATCTGCACATTGGGGGACCTCTACCGCGATGGTGCACTTATCCCATTTGCCCAATTGGCGGAGAAGACGGGGTTGCCAGTCGGCCAATTTCTCTGTCACCGCTCTCTAATAACGACATTGGCGAGCCGGTGGGGAGCTCTTCAGGAGGAACCGGTGCAACACCTCATGATGCAATACCTACATGTCATGGGACGGGGCAGCCATATGATACGTTGGTTCGCAGCCTCCCTGCGTACACAGGTGGCGACAGACTTGTCTCCATTGCAACGTAAATGGGAAGCGGACTTGGACCGCCCCATGGCTGACAAAGAATGGAGTAATGCGCTAAGGGGGCCGACGCGGGTTCCCAGAAACATGCGGTTTCGCCAAATTCAATATTTCATACTACACAGAGCATATCTCACTCCCGACTCTATAAATCGGTATTTCAATTGCGCGGATGCAAGCTGCCCATGCTGCAAGGCTCTGGATGCTGGGCTGGTGCACATGTTGTGGAGCTGTCCGGAACTGGACTCGTATTGGCGGACGGTGCATGGAGCATTAAGTAAATGCACCGGCCAACTGGTACCGCGGGAATAGCCGGCATGCTTGCTGCACCTATTTCGCAGAACCCCCCCCCACGAAGGTTGCCTCTCGTTTTTTCGATCTGGGCTTAGTGGTGGCTAAGCGGTTGCTCACCAAGCGCTGGAAGGCAGCTGAGCCCCCCCCCCCCCCCCCGAGCGCAAGCCTGGCGAAGGTCCCTGCTGGTATGGGCGGGGGCGGAGGGTACGGCCCTTTTGCGAGAGGAAACGCTGGGCCTCAGGCGCACACCTATAGCGAACCAGTGGGGCACACATTTGCAGATCCTGATACAGCTAGATGGGGACGTAAGGTAATTCATGTGTACTATGTGCTATGTCTATATTAGCAAAATGCCAATAAACAGATTTCATAATAATAGAAATGGGGAGCAGATGGTAATGTGTTTGGAGACCACGGAGGACCCTTCGTGCATGCTAAGGGCGCATTCTGAAATCTGTAATACTGTGTCTCGGTTGTTAACACTCAAAGGTTTATGGGGAGCCCAAAAACCAGAAGTGGTTCGACAGAGCCTGTTCACAGGCACATAGAGATCTAATACATGCCCTTAAGTGGATACCTAGGGATGTGGAGGAAGTGAAGTTATGCAGATGGAATTATAAACAGGCCATCACTAATAGAAAGTCACCTATAAGACAAGAAGCCTGAGGACACCTATGTGAGTCTAGTATAAAGACCGCCTATTCTGGTTAGCAGCAAATTCCCACCGGTTGTCTTGGCGCCGGCACTCATTACCTTAGAGCCATTATAAGCCCGGAGCTACTCGATTGTTTTCAATGTAGTCCTCAACATTATAATCTTCTAATAGCTATTATTTAGCTGTCAAGATTTACCTAAATGTGCAAATCCATATCAATGCACAAGCTTGAAGGGCCAATCAACAAAGACTGCCATGAGGTATCTCTGCATCTTGGAATCCAACATCAAAACATTGTTGCAAAGCCTGGTTCTCTCTATATTAGATAATGGGGTGTTCCTACTATCTGGCATTCCTGAAAAATCAAACACCTCGCTCGTTTGAAGGCTACCCTTTATACTGCAGCGAACAGCAAACACTTTGAGCACATCACACCTGTACTGATCACTCTTCAATGGCTAGTGAAGCTCTGTATCTTCAAGCTGGGCTGTATCGTTCACAAATACCTATACAATAAACCAGATGACTTCTGAGAACTATACATTTCCGGCACTTGGAAACTTCTCTCTTCAAGAAACAGCTGACACTTGCTCACTCCATCATTGGAAGCACTGTGAGAATCTGGAACTACCTTCCACCCAAGATACAAACGAATCCAGTCTATGACTCCTTCGAGAGAGTTGAAAACCCTACTATTCCAAAGACACTGCCCGTCATGAACTCTACCAACTATTCTTTGTTAATATCCCTAGCTCTCTGCTGAGCGAAAATTTGGTAGTTAGCATCTATGCCGTTTACCAAACTTCGACCTGATTTCCCACTGCTTCTTACTCTTACTTATCCCCATTTAAACATGCCAGTAACTCCCTAAGATGTTGGGGAACTGACAATGTGCATAGTCACTTCTCATCCCCTTCTGGTGCTATTTAGTTACATATATGCTGACATTTCTTATCTATAACTATCAAACTTACAATAAAATAGATGAATGGGAGGAGGAGCCTAGCGCGCATCCAAGATGGTCGCGTGAGCACAGGGCTCCCCGGACCCTCGCTGCTCCTCGGAATTTATCCTGACTTTATCCTGACTTGGTTGATGGAATCTGGAAGACGAATGTTGGCTGAACACTAAACTCCTTTCGGAAACCAAATCGGACCTGGCAATCCTGAATGATGGTGGTTTGAACTTTTGAGGCCCAACCGATGGCTGTGCCCGATGCGAGGGTGATCTGTGGAGCCGGGGCGTAGTTGAACAACAACGGCAGCGGGGCTGTGCCAGTGGCGGTCCCATCACTTTCGGTTTCACTTTTGGATCTCTGAGGGGCTGGACAGTGGAATTGCTTGGTGCGACTGGGCTTTCACTTTGCCTTCGCTTGATGCCTGTGTCTCCGCCTGCTACCAGTGTGCCATCGACGGTGGTCCCTCCGCTCCGCCACATTGCGGCCTCTGGTGCGGCCCGCGTCTGCTTGGCCTGTGCCCCCTCGACGCTTCCTCGGTGGTCCCCTTCGGCGAGCGTGGTTCTCATGGGAGGCAAGGGAGACCCCGAGAGGCGTAAGACCAACACATCCCTACGTGGGGGACCGGTCCAGACGAACAACATGGACCGCTACACTCAAGGTAAAGGGTCCCCCGGGACGGCCAGTGTCCCCCCGGATGATGCCAGTGGTGGCCCATCCGTCTCTCCGGATCTGTCCCTGCAGGACATCATGGGCGCCATTAATGGCATCAGGGAGACCATCGCTACGCAGTACGAGGCCTTGGCCCGTAAAATCGACACAGTGTCCATTGATATTACGCTAATTCGGGCGGATCTCTCTAAGACCAACGAGAGGGTTCAATCGCTGGATGTGCGGACGTCCTCCCTTGGTACGGACGTGTCGGACCTGCAGACTACTCTTGGCGATCTCAAGTCGGCCAACGATCTGATGGCCCGGCGGCTGGAGGACTTCGAGGGACGGGCTCGACGCAATAACATCCGCGTCATAGGCGTTCCGGAGACCTCCGACAACCGCCCGGTTGATCTCATGGTTGAGGAGCTCATCCTCGAACAGCTTGCCCCTGCTGGCCTGAGTAAGTTCTTCGCCGTGGAGCGGGCCCATCGAGTTCCAGGTGGTCGGCCGCGACCGGGGGCCCCCCCGAGGCCTATTGTTGCGAAACTTTTTCATTACAGAGACCGAGATGCGATTCTGCAGGCCTCACGGGTCCATGGCCCGGTCCGATATGAGAACTCGTCCATTAACTTTTTCCCGGACTTCACCCAACTTGTCCAGAAACAGCGGATGGGCTTCCAGGGGGTGAAGCGTCGTCTTCGGGACCTGGGTTTCAAGTACTCTATGCTTTTTCCTGCTAGGCTCCGAGTGGAATATGAAGATCGGACTACCTTTTTTGACTCTCCTGCGACTGTGAGTGACTGGCTGGATTCGCTGCCGGACCGGGGTGACCGGACTGGGCCCTCTGCCAGTACCGAGGGTGGCGGGTCTCCTTCGGAGTGACTTTTGGTCCTTGACTTTGCCATTTTGTATTGTTCGGCTGGGTTCTACTTCTTTTGTGCATTTTGTTTCATTCTGATCTGTGTGGGGGGCGGGCGGGGACGGGTCCCTTTCCTCCTCCGGGGTCTTTTCGTAGAATGGGGTTTGTAGGGCGACAGGCACACTGCAAGTTGGGGTGGTTTTTTGGACCGCAGGGGTGCAGGGTGGGGGGTGTTGGATTCGGGGGGGGGGGGGGTTGGCGGGTGGGTGGGGTTGTTTGGATTTGTGTTTTTTGTTTTCAAGGCGAGGTATTGGCTATGGTTCAGTTTCGGGTGTTGCGCTATTTGCTAGGGGACCTTTGATCTACTGGAGGGGATGGGGGGGGACGGGTTGAGATTGAGGTCTTGGAACGTCAACGGATTGGGGGACCGTATCAAACGGGGTGTTGTGCTGCAATATTTGCGTCGTCTGACTCCTGATGTGGTGTTCTTACAGGAGACGCATCTGGTTGGTAATGTTGGTCATGCCATGAACAGGGGGGGATACCGACTCGTGGCCCATTCTGGTTTCACCACTGGTTCTAGAGGGGTAGGCATTCTCCTACGATCTTCACTTCCGTTAGAGATCACCAGGGTAGTCCTAGACGATAGAGGGCGCTATGTGGCTCTGACTGGGAGGTGGGAGGGGCAGTCCCTTTCCTTGATCTCGGTCTATGTTCCCCCGGGCCTCCAGAACTCCACCTTCTCAGACTTGGGTCGTATGCTGCTTGGGCTTCCTGACAGTCTTTTGCTTATGGGTGGGGATTTTAACTCGGTTGTCTCGGGTGACCTGGATCGCCACCCGCCCAGGGCCCTCCCTGCTGCCCAGGCGTGGCTCGGCGGACTCCTGGAGACCTTCGGTCTGGTGGATTGTTGGAGGTTAATGCATCCGACACAGTGTCAGTACACATTTCACTCTGGGGCCCATGGGAGTCTCTCCAGATTGGATTATTTTCTTATGCCCGCGGCCCAGACTGCCCGGATTCGAGAGGTTAAACACCTGGCCCGGGGTATCTCTGATCATTCCCCACTGTGGTTGCTTTTTGACACTGGGACGCGGTCCGCTGGGCGGATCGCTCCTATTAACCCTTGATACCTGCGAGACCCCAAGATCCGTGATAGCCTGATTAAGTCGATTGATCAATATTTTCTTGAGAATGAGGGGTCGGTGTTGTCCTCAGTGTCCCTGTGGGAAGCTTTTAAAGCAGTGCTCCGCGGGCATGCCCTGTCCCAGATAGTGGAGGCTAAGAGGGTTAAGAGTGAGGCGGTGGTGACGCTGGAGACTGAAATATCGGGGCTGGAGGCAGCCTTGGAGGCGGGTGTCACTCCGGATGGGCTGCATGCCCTCAGCCTGAAGCAGTTTGAATATAAGTCTCTTGTTACTGACGCTGCCAAGACCATGTATAGGGAGCAGCAGGGTAGGTTGTATGATGCCGGAGACAAGGCGGGTAAGCTGATTGCCTGGTTGGACAAGGAGAGAGTGAATCGTGTGGTCCCGGAGCTTCGGGCTTCGGATGGAGTGTGTGTGACTGAGCCTGGTGAGATTGTGGAGTGTTTTGCTGACCACCTCCGGGCTGTGTATTCCCCGGTGTCTGATAGAGATGAGGACGACTCTCGTCTTCTGCTGCGGGATATTGCCCTGCCCGGCTTATCCGTCGAGGACCGCGAGCTGATGGATGCCCCTTTGTCTGTCGACGAGATTGCTACTGCGATTCGCTCCCTTCGCTCGGGCAAGGCTATGGGCCCCAACGGCCTGCCGATTGAACTATATAAATTACGCCCGGATAAAATCGCGCCTTTCCTCCGTCGTATGTTTCAGGAGTCACTCGAGAGGGGTTCCCTTCCCGACGACCAGCGTTTGGCTACTATAGTGGTGATTCCCAAGGATGGTAAGCCACGGGACCGCTGTGCCTCATATAGGCCTATTTCCTTACTAAATGCAGAACCCAAAATCCTTGCTAAGGTCCTCGCTAATCGCTTGCTGAGCGTTATATGTGACTTGATACATCCGGATCAATGCGGCTTCATCCCTCATCGTAATACCGCTCTCAACTTACGGTGTCTGCACGGCGTCCTCGCTAGGGGGGAGTACTTCTCTGAACCGGCCATATTGGTTTCCTTAGACGCCACGATGGCCTTTGACACCATTGAGTGGCCATTCCTTTGGGCCGTCTTGGCGAAGTTTGGCTTTGGGGAGGGATTTCTTAGCTGGGTGAAGCTTCTTTATGCGGGACCAATGGCTCAGGTTGTCGTCAATGGGCGGGTTTCTCGGCCTTTCGCTCTCGGGAGGGGAACTAGGCAGGGGTGCCCGTTGTCCCCTCTGCTCTTTGCTCTCGCCTTGGAACCGCTCGCTGCCTGGCTCCGTGGGGAGCCCTCGCTCAGGGGGCTCCGGTGGGCCCCGGGCTTCGAGGATCGGGTCTCGTTGTACGCGGATGATATTCTCTTGTACCTCACCTCGCCGCGGAAGTCGCTCAATGTTCTCTTTGAGGTCCTTACTTCCTTCGGGAGAAATTCGGGTCTGATAATTAATTGGTCCAAATCTTGCGTGTATCCCATCTCTGGTGGCCTTCCTCTCTTACCGCCTCGGCTTCCGCTCCAAATATCTCAGTCCGGCTTTAAATACCTGGGGATGTACGTTTTGTTGGATCCGGCGGTCCGCTATGAGCAGAATCTCCTGTCTCCACTCCGGCGTTTGAGGGCGGATACGGCTCGGTGGTGTAAGTTGCCCTTGTCTCCACTTGGTCGCGCGGCGCTGTTTAAAATGATGTCCCTTCCCAGATTTCTTTATGCACTCCAGAACTCCTTCGATGTCATTCCGGCGGCCTACTTTAGGGAGGTGGAGAGTTTGCAGAGGAGACTGGTTTGGGACGGGCGAGCACGTATCGCTTTGGCAAAGCTGACTCTCCCCTGGTATGATGGGGGCATCGCGCTTCCTGATATTAGACGGTACTATTGGGCCTCCCAGCTGTCTGCCATTAACCATGCTACGTACGCTCCTGGTTTGAACCCGGCATATGAGATGGATAAATTCTTGCTTCTCGGCGGTAACTATAACAGAGCGCTTTACTCTCGATCCGCTGGTAGGACCCTCACGGGCCCTACTAGGATTGCGGTACGTGTGTGGAAGGCGGCGAACGTAGCGATGGGCTGGAGTGAGCGTTTAACGTGTGCCACTCCTTTATTCGCCTCAGAACGCTTGGGAAGCCTCTGGACAACGAAAGGCTTCGAGCACTGGGACACGATCGGCATCAGCAGAGTGGGGGACCTATGGGTTAAAGGTGCGGTTAAATCCTTCGCGGCGCTCCAGAGCGAGCACGAGCTTAGTGAAAGAGAGTTCTTCCGTTATGCACAGGTTCGGCATGCCCTGCTCTCGGTCTTTGGGGAGGGGACCACGGTCCCTGCTTCTTCGCCTCTCGAGGACCGCATACTCGACGGTCACGTCCCCGACAGTACTATCTCCTTGATTTACAAAAAACTGATAAATAATCGGGCTGACCTCTTGGTGCGTCTTCGGGAGGCATGGACGGGAGATGGGGTGGAGTTGGACGACGAGGACTGGCAGACTGCACTGTCATCCCCTAAGGAGGTGGCCATCCCGGCCCGTCTCCGTCTGGTCCAGCTTAAGATTCTCCATCGTGTTTATGTGACGGGTCCCCGCTTGGTCTCGATGGGGTTCTCTGACGACGGGCTCTGTAAGCGTGGTTGCGGGCTCAGTGCCACCTTTCTCCACATCCTATGGGAATGCCGCGAGGTGGCGGAATATTGGCGCCAGGTGCATGATGTTATGAGACGAGTCACCGGGGTCGCTCTGCTGCCGGAGGTGCGTCGCTGTGTTCTGAATGTATGGGAGCCCAATGACTATAATGCGGCTCAGGCTCGGTGGGCGGCCTTGGGGAACATGATCGCAAAGAGAGATATAGCGCAGCTTTGGGGTTCCCAACGGCCTCCCACCGTGTCTGTATGGAAGGAGAACATGGACTGGTGCATGTTCAGGGAGAAAACTGTGTATGTGGCTCGTGGTAAACCGGGGGCATGGGGTAGAATTTAGGGGCAGTGGAACGTGTATCGCGGGTCTATCTGTGCTCCCCCCCTGGTGGATACGTCTGGGGTTGCCTCGTCCCCCTGATCCTTGAGGGTTCCTTGCTTATCTCGTACTTCGGAGTACAGATTTGGTTCTCCCGTGGCCCCCCCTCCCACTCAGGCCTCCTTTTATTGACCGCCCTCGGGTGGTCGGGTGTGGAGTCCCCCGGCTGTGGTTCGACGCCCATTTCAAGTCGTTTCGCCTTGCTTTTTGTTTTTCTTTATTTTTGTTGTTATTTATATTAAAAGTGTATATCCTGACTTCCCTTACGTGCAGTCTGAGCTACTGTAATATAGCGGAGCCCCTGTGGGCCAGTCATTGTTTTTGAACTGCTTGACCACTTTAACTACTAGCGGCCGGCCCTGGCGGTTGTAGGCCCGTGCTTGTAACCTTTTCTCTGCACAATAAAATTTTTTCAAAAAAAAAAAAAAATAGATGAATGTCCTTTAGACTGCTTCAAGGTATGGTGTCCTGTGGTCAATTTGTTTAGCTCATATGCCTTTATATCTTTTAATTTTCTTTTTCTTCATTAAGAGAATTTAACATTTTTATATGGTCACAATCCACAGTCTCATCATTAGTCAAAGCACACCATACAATCCACACTTCCAGGATGGACGCCTGTCTGCTCTATGCAGCAGTTCCCAGATCTTGCTCATGGTAAGGCAAATGGAGGGCAGAAAGGGGAAATAAAGGCGCGCAGAAAAAAGAATGGTAGAATACAGGGAAAAGTCATCACTATGTAGGAATATCTTAACTCTACAGAAGCAAGCGCCAGCACAAAACAAGGTATGGATCATCTAAGCACGCTAACACTATTCATAATTCCAAACAGATCCAATGAGGCAGAACTCTCAATGGGACCCCTCACCAGGTATAGTATGGAAAGAAGGATAGAAATCTTAGAGGGCCTAAGATGAGAACCAAGAGTTGATACAGCATTTGGCGAATCCACTATTCAGACAATGTGTGCTGTATAAGCAGTGAATCACCAACACCCCACTAGGTCAGAGTGACAAGTGGGCATGGGTAATGACATATGGGTTCTCTGAACAGGAGCCCTACAATATTTGTTTAGAAATGGGATGTAGTGTTGCTGATGGAACGATAAATATAGATGGTGTGACGTTCTGAAGGTATAAGTGGTATGACCCAAACATTCTTCACATCGGCCCTTCAGGACACAAGGGATATCCTTTTCGGTATGCACAGACCTTCACCCACTGAGGTGTCATGCTACTTATCAGAACACAGAGTTGGTTATATAGTTATTTATGTTAAGGGTGAAGTGTTGGTGAACATTTATTATCTTGGATGCTTTAGTTTCAGGAGTAAAAAGTTGCATATCAGAACACAGCAAATGGGTTATACAGTAATACAGCTAAGAAGGTATATCCTTTCACTATTATGGTTCGATGTAGGGCTTCTATAGCTGTTTACTAATAGCTCTGTCATCTGGCCACACAATAGGTGCTCTGCATTAGATGGGCAGTACAATACCAAACGGGTCCCACCACTGGGGACTTGGAGATCTTTTTCTAGCGTCTTACAGTCCAACTGGGCCACAGACCCATGCCCTTGTTTTTCAGGAGCATGTACATTAGTGGTATATTGAGAAAGATTTACAATTGACTATGGATTCCCTAAATATACCTTATTCTTGGATGTAATCAATGGCAAGGTTAAAAATGAAGAGTTGAACACAGGACTTATGTGGTCCGTTATTTCAAGAAATGGTCAGCATGATTCTTGCCATTTTGCCCAAGTAGCGTCAGTGGCAGTTCATTAGGACCTATGTATGCGGGCACTCAGTGAGAGAAATGTGAGTGATGTGCCCTCGTAAAAATAGTGAAAGTACACTTCTAAAATGAACAGTCTCAAAGTAGGAACTTGCGCTTCCTTGTATATGGAGGCCCAAAATATAGTTGGTAATAACCCTTAAGATACTAGGACACCTCTTACAGCTCATTGCTAGTTGTAGTATTCTAGCAATTCGCCTACCTGTGTCTGTTTTCTGGGAAAAGACAGGATACTCCAACCAACCAAAGAGCTGTAAGGGGTGTCCTTTGTCCTTGTACCCAAGAGGTCCTGACGAACTCTATGCAGATGGTTATTAAATATGCAACCTCTCTCTTGGTGTCAGCCTCTAGTCTGTGCAGTTATCACAACCTTAACTTCTGGATATTGAAACCAATTTACTCAGACGGGTTAAGCATAGCACCAGCCCAGAAATTGGAGATTCTCGACTGTGCCCGTTCCCGGACAAGAGAAGGGGCCACCATTTTCCTTGAGGTGGACTCAGTACTCAAGAAGCTTGATGGGTCGTTTGTGACTTCAAGTGGGAGAGCAAACCTCAGTCCCCATCGGAGTTGTGACTGTCTAAGGCAAAGGCTCTCAGTGCCTAGGCTTAAAGCAATAAGGATCCAATATATATTTTCAGCGTTCTGATAGGCCAATGCAAAGGGTGAATCCAAGTGACTTGGCATTAGGTGAAAGTTGGGATTTGAAGCCATCCAGGTTCATATAGTTGAGCCATGTTTGGACTAGTTCTTGGCGAATAGCAGGAATTCTTCTTGGTCGCAGCTCAGCTTCAGATAGATGCTAGTTACGGATGAGGTAAATGTATTGTTTGAGGCTCTGCACGACTGGATTGGATGAGATTTTCAAGCAGTAGTTCGTGTCACCAGCATACTAGTGAATTCTGATGCAGTTCTTGGTGAGTACCAAGATGCTCCTTGTAGAGGTTGATGATGACGTGGGACAAGATAAACATCTGGGGGACTGCAGTGGATACGGATCTTCTGAGACATGGAGAAGTCATGAATTGGTAAGTAGGAGCAGACAAGGAGCCGTTAGGAACACTGCTTTGAAACTTTGGAATGTGGATGAGGGTGGCATTATTGATGGTGTATAAGGCGACTAAGGAGTCCAGCAATATCAGGAGGCAACCATCATCTTTACCTTTGGTAAGCAAGGCATTTTCCGTGATTTGCAATTCAACTGTCTCTGTGCTGCAGAATGGTCTCCAAAGTAGTAGGTATGCAGGAGACGGTTTGATATTGTTGTCATCTTGGAGTTATGTGTCTGACCTTGCCGGTGAAGGGTATTTGAGTGATGGCCAGTAGTTGCAAGGTCATCAGCGTCTAGTTCTACAGGAGTGGGAGGAGCTGGCATATCTGGAGAGTTTCTGGGAGGATGATCAAAGTGACAGATGTGTTGACAATAGCAATTGAGGGTTTGCTGGACCTGGCCCTTTTTTCAGGGCTTTCCCCAACTTTTTACCTTCCACTGCTCATTATTCGGACCTTTGTGTAGGTTTTAGGACCCTGGGCACTCTAAGACAGCTAATCAGTGCTAATGTGCATGTGCCCTCTTCTCTAAAACAAGGTATGTTTGGTTTGCACCCGTTTGGCATATCTGATGTACTTGTAAGTCCCTTGTAAAGTGGTATCCCATATACCAAGGGTTTGTAAATTAAATGCTACCAGTGGACCTGCAGCACAGCTTGTGTCACACACCGACATAGCCTTTCAAACCTGTCTGAGGCTTGCCACTGCAGCGTCTGCATGTGAAGTTTACTGCTACTTTGACTTGGCATTTAAAACTCCTTGCCAAGCCTTAAACTTACGTTTTATTACACACAGGTCCCCCTAAGGTAGGCCCTAAGTAGCTCTATGAGCAGGGTACTCTGTAAGTAAAAGGTAAGACATGTGTTTTCATTGCGTGGCATGTCCTCGTAGTGACAAACACCTTATTTTAGTTCTCACTACTGTGAGACCTACTCCTCTCATAAGCTAACATTGGGAATTGCCTTATAAACCTTTACGTGGTAATTCCTGATCTGAAAGGAGTGGCGTTGCCATTTTTGGTATGTTGAGAATGGTAGGGATACATTCTGCTTACTGTTGTAGTTGGATTTTACATTAAAATTTTAGAAATGGCACTTTTAGAAAATGGGCATTTCTCTGTGTTTATGACTCTTTGTGCTTTGCAGCCTGACTCCAATCCATGTCTAAGCTTGGTTGACAGCTATAAGTGATGCATACTTTCCAGACAGCCACAACACAGGAAGGGATGGGTGTGACAGGAATTACACCTGCATTCATCTGCATACTGATGGTCTTTCTGGGTTGGGAGAGGGCGGTAATACTGTTAGGTTGTGTCCTGCCTTCACACAAAGGGCTGGTTTACCCCTAACCGACGTCTGGAGACAGGGTTGGGTTGAAAGGGATCGTTGTGCCCTTCTAAGATTTCTTGTGAAGTCACCCCCTACATCAAAGAAATTTATGAGTACAAGTTCAAATAACAGGGGCTTTGACCCCATGATTTTAGGCACTGCATGATACTTGTAACCAGATGCTGCTGGCTCTACATGGTGGACCAGAGGACTGATGTGCTGCCAGGAGGAACATCCATTAGGACTACCTACTTTGTTGTGTTGGTCTGCTGCCTCTTGGGCTGCTGCAGGGACTGCCACTCTGCTAAGGATCTGTATGTGCTGTCCTGTATGCTTGCTGATACCCGTGTGCCCCTCCAAAGTATTCTCCCAGGAACCAAGTGTTTGGGAAGCGCTGTGTACTGCTCCTTGCTTCTCCAAACTTAGCTTGTGGGGAGCGCTGTTAACCGCTCCTGGTGTTTTACACTCAGCGCGTGGTGAGAGCTTCATCATTTCGCCAGGGACTCCCAGTAATGCCTACTGGTTTAGTTATCAGTGTGTGCTGAGTGCCTTTCCTTCTCCCCGAGACCAGTGCACTGTATGTATGAACCAGGGTCGCGCTTTTCCCCTTATGAAGAGTACCCTGGAAGCAGCATGTCTGGACTGGTAAGTGGAAATGGATTCATGGTCTTAGCACGAGCACCGCTGGAGATTGGGAACAGCGTTTGTGCCCCAATCCCACCTGCATCTTTTAAAGCTGGGTCACAGTACAACTCATTCCCTAGCAGCGGTCAGATGTGCGAGGCCTGCAGACATCGCCCAGTAAGCCTCGCTGCTTTGTCTTACAGGCACAGGGATGCAGGCAGACAGTAGAGACCAAGGGAGGTCTCACCTGCCCGTATTCCGCCTTGATCTCTGTAACTACAGCAGCTGCCCTGTGCACTTGCTGGCAGCTGCACTTGGCAAACTTGCACACGGGGATCCAGCAAGGCCTCCCCATGGGAATTTACATTGTGTGTGTCCCCCACCAAATTCGGGGCATACCTTGAGGCACTTGATTCATGCTCATACATTAGGGGGTGATCCACGACGGAGGCCCTGATCGCTATTCAGAGGTGTTACATTTGAACACCTGTAAATTAGCGTATTATAGCTACTAGGTGCCCAGGTGCTCCTGAATCCTACAGTTGCTACCTAAACACACTCATTCTCCATGAGCTTCACAAATCTACCGTTACTTTACTAATAAGAGTGCAGGTGATCAGGGCCTATGTGGACTTATTGTTACTGGTGTGCTTATGGTGACATTGCACGATTTATGTACTACTCGTAATATTTGGTGATTTATGCATTTTTCCTCTAACCAAACTGCTGCATTTCATGCCCTGATGTTGTAATGTATGTTGTTCTGATTCTTGCATAGACAGGATAATAAGTACTATCTTAGAATTTGCATAGTATGCACAGTACTTATGATTCATATAATTTTGGTCTATGTTTTAATTATAATATAATCTATATATGTTTATATAATCCATGTGGAGTCTCTTTTGTGGTGTATTCATTGTGTTTCTGTGTGATTGTGTTGCGCAAACGCTTTACACATTGCCTCTGATAAGCCTGCTCGCTCTGTGCTAAGCTACCAGAGGGTGAGCACAGGTTATCTTTGGTGTGTAACTTACTTGCCCTGACTAGAGTGGTGGTTTCTGCCTGACTTAGGTGCATACCCTAGCCAACCAGAAACCCCATTTCAGAGAGCTTCTCTGGAGAGGACTTATATGAATGGCGAGAGTAGGAAATCATTATAAGAGGTGCATAGGACAGATTTCAGGATGTTGGCAAAGTCTGCACAACACAGTGGTTTTGATGGCTTATTTCTCGCTTTTTTCCCCAGAAGAAGAGGCTAAACGTATTGTACCAGTTGTACTCTGGATTCAACAGGAATGATGCACACACAAAAAACACGCATGGGGCACCATCATTTTGACTCATCACTTCTGCTGGTCACTGATGCCTACAGGTCAAAGTGGGTATCTAACAATGACAGGAGAGCTATTAGTAACCAGCTATGGGAGCCCAACATCTAACCATAATAGTGAAAGGATATACCTTCTTAGCTGTATCTCTGTATACCCAAATCTCTGTGTTCTGATAAGCAGCTTTTTGCTTCTAAAACTAAAGCATGCAAGAGATAATATACATGTTCATCTCCACTCCTCCCTTAAAGTAAATGACATCAAGCTTCGTAACTTTGTGCTCTTCTCCTGAAGATAAGCTCTGTCACTAATCAATGCTTTGTGGCATGAAAAGTTAATTAACAGTCACTAATACACTGTGGTGTCTATTTTGGCAAGTTATATTACACTGACAGGAATTCTGACTCCCATGAGCATTACTACATTATTTACAATATGCATCATAGCTTGACATTAGGATCCTTCCTGTTTCGTGAGACAATCCTTAAGTTTTTAGCTCAAGGTCAAATGCTCAAAATGTAAATAAAAAATAAAACATAAATAAAAAAAGTTTGTTTATCCAGCACAACTCTATTTTTAGAATGCTTCTCTATATTCTCAGTGCCCTCCAAAAACCTCCAAGGAAAACAGCTTTTCATTTTGACAGAGATCTTGTAACCATTTAGCAAGACCATAGCTGCAGCAACATTGTATCACAACTGCCTATCAAGAATGCTATGAGACAAGAGGAACAATATACATAATATACTCAAGATGGCTGTTGCCGTTTCCAAACGTGAGAGTTCAGGGAGTGTTGGGAAATGCAGTTAATCAGCGAGACACTAAAAACCAAGGAAACGAAAAGATTCTATTGGTCTGTCAAAGTTTCTTCCAAATCATACAATAATCAAAAAACAATGTGGCATGCACCTCAGCAGTCTGTCAAGCGCGTATGTAGTGATAGGGTCGCGGACTACTTCGACTTCTTTAAAAAAGCTGGAACAATGTCCCTCAGTCACATCAGGGGATGAGTGGACTTGCAATTTTAGGCGCAGAACTGGTGCTACCTCAAGATGCAGTTGGCATACTTATGCACTATGAACACTGGCAACAAGCAGGTACTTAAAACACATTACTTTTAAAAGGCTGTGGCATATGTAATTATAATTTACACATTGTGACCAACAGGACACCGAAGTTGTTGTATGCTCATGGGGCCCTTACCTAGTTTGGATGGAGTAAGCTGTTCCTCCACGATCACAGTGTTATTATACATATGCGCTGTATATATCTATATGACTGGAGACGTGATAATGGAGAAAGTGCAGGTTTACTCGCAATACATTTAAAAAAGAAAAAAAAGAAAATCGGTTTGAATCTTTCTGTCACGTATATATCCACATGCATGAGAATGCAGTGTCCGCTGGCACTATCAAAATAAGTTTGCTATGTCCACTTGAACTACAGACAGATTACTAAGTGCTCTGGGGCCACTGGTACTAAATGATAAATAATGATTAACATACATTCAACCTAACAGCTGACTTTCTTAACTGGATTTTTTGATCTATTCCCATATGCTTCCAGGGCCAAGGAAACTAACAAGTTAAGGTCCAATGTAATCATGATTCATAAAATTTTGATATTCGCATGTACACAGTTGAATATGTGAGTGGGTCATACCATAGATTTCTTAAGAGACTATAGGGCCAAATTATTTAGATTAGGGTACATTGCATAGTTCCTGATGAATGACATGGATCCATAGGGATAACCACCACTGTAAAGCATTGCTGGACTTATGGGATAACTATTTCCCACCAGTCCGTTTCTTCTTTTACATCTTACCTGGGGTAGTGCATATAACGAATAACAATTATTAGGCTTATCCACAGGAAATATTTTTATTTCACGTAATCCCCACCCAATATGGAAAATACTCCATACACAATCAAAATGTGGCAGTCTTTCGACCAGTGCATATAAAAAGACCTCTTTTTCGAGCTGTTTAGTATTGCTAGGTTATCCGGTTTTAGGTTTAAGCCTATAACTGATAAAACCCCACCGAAAAAGAAACGGACCTCTTCAGTATAAACATAAAAACACTGATAAATACCTGCACAAACACAAACCAAAATGGCATTCAAAGAAAGGAAAGTGAGAGAGAAGGAGTAATTTGTATTTCTTTCTGAAGGGGCCTACTCAATGCAACTTTGTTATGCAAGGTAGCAGCAAGAAAGATTGGTTTAAGATTATTCTGCTTGAGTTTTGCTGTTTAGCAATGTCACTAAAATAGTGTATGCTTGGATTAAAGGCTCATGGTTTAGAAGCATGTTTTCAGGTCTGATCTAATTATTTTGTATTTATGTACTGAATCTGGAAATAGTGAAATTCCATTTGATCTTTTGGCAGTATTTATTTATTTCACTAATTGTTGTAATATTTATTTAGGAGTTTTATATAGCGCTAGCCTGACCCGAAGGTATTGGAGTGCTTCACAATAGTTTTTGAGCAAGATTCATAAAATAAAGCAGTATTCTACATATAGGTTTGGAAATCCAAGTGTGCTGAGCAGCATTGAGGTACTACGTGAGTCCTGAGATAACCTCAGAGTGCACGTTGTCTTGGGGTTGAACTACTTAGGGGGGGAGGGGGGGAGGAGCAGATAGGGGTCAAATAGCAGGGAGGAGATAAGTCTTAGAGCTACAATGTCTGGGAGAGACGACGAGCAGGGATTTGCGTTTAGATGGCGGCTATCCATTCGGGAGGGAGCGGTTGAGGAAAAGGACTTTTAGGTGTTTTTTTAATTTTGTGAAGGACGAGTTAGTCCCGATACCGACTGGGATGACGTTCCAGATTTTGGGTACGTTTCCGGCGAAGGACCGTGCAGCAATTTGTTTGCGTGTTTTCATAGGGATGAGTAGTAGGGTGCTGGAGCTCCTGAGATTCCTCGTCTGACCAGCCCTTTTGAGTTTAGCAGCCAAATACTCAGGTTTTCCTGTGTGCAGGTCTTTGTGTGTGAGGCGGGCAGTTCTGAAACTGGCACGCAGTTCGATTGGGAGCCATTTGAGTTCTCTGAGTGCTGGTTAGATGTGGTCGTATTTCCTGATTCCAGTGACCATTCTAGCTGCTGCGTTGAGAGTAGTTTTGAGGGGAGATAGGTGGAATTTTGTTGTACCAGTGAGGGTGGCATTCCCATAGTAGAGTCTGGATAGCGCCAGTGATTGGGTGGCTTGTTTGAGGTCTTTGGTTGGGATGAATAGTTTTATTTTGTTAAGTAGCTTCAGGTTGACGAAGGCACTCTTTGCGTTGTTGTTGATGTGTTTGGCCATGTCGAGTTTTGAGTCTAGGGTGATTCCTAATGATTTAACGGAGTGGGTCAGAGTGTGGTTGCCGTTAAGAGCACCCAAAGCTTTTAGCCATTTTGAAATATGAGGGTGCTCTTCTTTGTTGGAGATGAGGAGTATTTCGGTTTTGTCTTGGTTGAGTTTTAAGTGGTTAAGCGATGGTCAATGTTGGATTTCTTTTAGAGTGACATTCAGTCTGTGAATGTCATCAATGGAGGAGGTTTCTAGATAGATCCGGGTGTTATCTGCATAGAGGTGGAAAGGGATGTTGGCATTTTTGAGTAGGGTGGTGAGGGGTTCCATGTATATGTTGAACAGTTGAGGTGAGAGCACTGGACCGTGGGGGACGCCCCTGTTGACGGGGTGTAGGTCGGAGGTAAAGTTTTTTTTTTAATCCTTTGTGAGCGGCTGTGTAAGAAGGAGGAGAACCGGCGTAAGACCACCTCATCAGCTCCTACCCTTTCTTGTAAAGCCTTGATGAGAAGTTGGTAATAAACTGTGTCAAAGGTTGCCGATAGGTCTAGGAGAATGAGGAGTCAACATTGGTCGGTATCGAGGGATTTGTGGATGTCGTCTGTGATGTTAAGGATTGCGGTCTTGGTGCCATAGCCTTTTCTGAAACCCGATTGGTGGGGGTCAAGAAGGTTGATACTATCCATGTGCTGAGTCAGTTGTTGGAGGACGCATTTTCAAGGATTTTGGATGGGAGGGGGAGATTGGAGACGGGTCTGAAGTTATTCAGTTCCTTGGAGTCAAGGTCTGTTTTTTTCAGAAGTGGCGTGACTTGGCCAACTTTGAGGTGTTCAGGTATGATGCCGGTTCTCAGGGAGCTGTTTAGATCTTGCACCAGAACGGGGCTATGGAGAATTTCAGTTTTTTGGTCAGTTTGGTGGGTATTGGGTCAAGGACGTGAGAGGCTGGTTGGAGGTGGAGATCAGTTTTAGGATCTCAGTTTCCAGGATGGAGTTGAAGAACTTTCAGGTTTTTGTGGGGTGCTTGGGCATGCTATCTACTGTCACTGGGGGAAGGCTTTTGCAGACGGGGTTGACGTTGATGTCCAGTGAAAGCTCAATCTTGGTTATTTTTTCTTCGAAGGAGTTGGCAAAGTTTTCACACAAGTCCTTGGAGGCCGGAGGGAGGATTCCGGGGGATTGTTGCCGAATGATTTTGAACAGTTTGTTGGGCCTGTTTTTTGCGTTGTCCAGGGCGGCGCAGAAGGTGGATTTTTTGTTGCTGATGTGTTTTTTGTATTTCCTTGGGCTGCTTTGAGGTATTCGAGTAGGCTTGAGGAGGGGTTGCTCCTCCATAGTCTTTCTGTAACTCTTAGTTGTCTCCTTCGTTGTTAATGTCTGTGTTGAACCAAGATCTGGATGGAATGTTTCTGGGTTTTTTTTAGTTTCAAGGGGGCTACTTGATCTAGAATGGATGTCATGTTTGTGTTGTAGTGGAAGGTGAGTTCTGTTGTGGATAGATCATCCGTGGAGGCAATGAGGAGAGAGTTAACCCTTCCCTCTAGGTCAGTCATGTTAATCTGAGTGAAGTTTCTGGTCCATTTCGGAGGGTCTTGGGTGGGGGGTTTAAGTGTGATTGGCTGAGTGAGGTGGAAAAGGATTAAGTGGTGGTCGGATCAGTCCAAGGGCAGGGTGCGGTCTATCGTGACAGTGTCGTGCTGGGGCGATAATGGCGTCTAGGATTGCTCCTTTGAAATGGCTGGCTTGTAAGAATTTTAGACAATATGTACTATCATATTTAACCAGACACAGAATGGGTAAAACCCTTTGATTCATCAGCCCCCTCTTCTAAGAAGCCCATTTTGATAGGCTTTGAAAAGAGTGCTTCGTCATGCAAATAGGATAGTGGTGAAGACATGATGTAAGACTGTCCACATACCAGCAAAATTATTTTGGGGATATGCTCGTGTAGATCCATTAATGGAGACCAGAATTAGAGGCAAATCAAAAAATTCCCTTTCAATGGAAAACACAATTCAACCATAACTATAAGCTGACGGCTAAAAATTAAGGTAAAAGTGAAGTTATGGTTACCTTGGGTTATAATTCCTCAATGTATGTTAAAAACAAACCTCAGATATTCACAAAAGAATTTAACATAGTTCAAGTTCAGTTAAGTTAACAAATCAAAATCTAAAAACCACTTAAATTTGTCAGGGGTGGCAGGTACACCAACGAGAACTAACCCCTATCATGCTCTGCTTATGACATTACATGTGACATCACTCATGACATGTTAAATGACATCACCTAGGACATCAGTGATCATCTCCAATGACATTATTGATGACCTCACTATTGACACCATCCAGAGATACCAATATTCTGCATCTGAACATGCACAGTCGTTAGTTGCAGGGCTATACCCTGTGCCCAACCCACTAAGAAAAAGCAACAAACACTGTGCTCCACATTGGTCTCTCTACAGCCAACTCTTCACATGCAGCAAACCCCGTTGCACATGGATTACCTACAGGGCCTAACTTAAGGCAAAGCCCGAACCCCCTGCAAACCCCCACCTCCCATGAGTGGCCAGCACACATTTTTCAGCCAAGAGCAGCAAGAGTTAGCAACAAGGGCATTGGCATGTGCCTAACTCTCCACAGGTGGCCTATCCCAGCTGTGCACAACTTTGGTATTTGCCACAGGATGTGGCCTTCAGTCAGAACCTGCACTGAATAATTTGTGAGTCGACATCCCCAGATGCACACAGCCTTGAGTCATGCACAGCGGCGGATAATTGCAGGCCCTACACCCAACTATTTGCAAGCATCCCACTTCCACTGCATACAGCCTCCTCCTCAGCTATTCAACCCGATACATATGGGCATCGGCCCCTTTATTTCTTATATTTCCTTTTTTATTTATTGTTTACAGTTCACAGTCCTAAGTCAACAGTATTAACCCCTTCTGTGCCACGCCCTTTCCCCCTCCTGTGCCGGACGTTTTATTAGTGGGTGGGGTTCATGACGAGATAGTCTCGTCATGGGCACATCGCGACTGTGCTCCATGACGAGACTATCTCGTCATGGGCACTGAAGAGGTTAACAAAAATGATGTCATCAGTGAGGTCATCAATGATGTCATTTAATATAGCATGAGTGATGTCACATGAAAGGTCAGTGGCAGCACATGAGGAGGGCCAAGTAATTTCAGTGGTTAGTAGGTTTTGTTTTGCTACCATAACTGAACATGAACAGTGTTTTATTAAGAGGATTTCTGATTTAGTTTAAAAAAAAAAAAAAACTATTTTAAGGTCTTATAAACAAAGCTAACCATAACTTATCTTTTTCTTTTCTTCAGTGAATTAAAAAAAACAGGGATTGGCCAACCATAGCTGTAGCGCACCAGATTATTTTTACATTCGTTTTTTCAGGATCTGCATTTCTTGAGGCAGATTTGTGAATCCTGAGACCCAGAGATTGTCTAGGATTCGCAGTATGAGATTTGTTAAACCTACAATAAAATACCATTTCTAATATTAATTTTAATGACTGGAGTATCCCTTCGGCCATTGCCACACGAACCTGGGGACCGGGTAGGCTCACATGACCCTTTACATCTTTTTGTTTTTATCCCCAACACAGTGCGCATGGAAAACAGGATCGGTCAGTTCCCAAGTGACAATGTTTTTGTCAGTGTTTTGTTTTCGGATAGTGAACATGTGAAAGATAATGTTCAATACATGGTTTTCAAACCAAAGAATGTCTGCCTAGGTTGTAGATAAAAAAAAAGGAGATGCTGCTTTTTCTCTCAATAGCCCAGACTTTGGTGGATCTCAGACGACATCAGACCAGAAGAAAACGATCATTCAGCAATAAACCGGTCTCTTGCTTCTGTGAAAAAACCTCTTCACCTTGGAAACACCAACAAATGAGCCAGTTTGCTATATTTTGCTCTAGGAGTCTCCTTACTGAATGTACTAGCGTTTTTTAAGTGTAACAGCACAGTTAGATTTATTGGGACTTTGGGCCATTGGGCAGTACAGCCCCAATGAGGGAATGTTTTAGTGAACAACGGCGAGAGTGACCACCGATGTAAGCATGCTTGGGTGTCCGAATAGTGATAATAGATGTATTCATTTACAGACACTCACGAGTGTTTCTATATTACACGCACCAGTAAACCAACATCACATTTTATGCAGTAAACGCAGAGGAGGATATTCCTGAATCCGACACACAGTTCCTGGCTGAGTAGTATAATAAACACTACACTATCAACTGCTGCATGAGTATCGATGTGTAAGACTGTCACAAAAATGATACAATGTTGATGTTCAGATCACAACGCTGATGTAATGACACTTATTGAGGAACTTTTACTCACATAAAAATGCCACGAACAGTACAATGCACATATGTTTGCACTGAAATTCATAAATGAGCCATTAAAGATTGCGTGACTTGTCTGACAGAAGATGACACTCTACCTGCAGTTTGTTATTTTACATGTTATCTCAAAAGGCTCCTCCAGGTTTACAGTGTCTGGTATCGTTTCCAAAGACAGTCTTACATCGCCGTATCCAGGAGCCTACAGGGAACAAAGTCAGCAAGTAAAGGTGGAAAACACAAGTAGGAGTGAAGTAAACTACATATGGATAAGGGGTATAAGGCGGATCCCATTCGCCACAAACATCAGGTTCCCCTTTATTTCTCTATCGCACCACAAACAAGCCGGATGCAAAAGATTTGCACTGCAGTGAATGTGTAGCCATATCCAAACATTTAAGACTAATCAACAGAAATTTTATCGGTAGCGGAATTCATAAGTTCTGTGTGTTAACAGAGACTCTGACAGCTGCTATTTAAACAATATAAAAACATTTCAAAATACATTCAAGAATAACAATATCAATAAGACAAAATGCAATAGACTTTAAAAAGAAACATTGGATGTAAACGTTTAAGACCATCAGCTCTGCAGGACTCACCATGCGTTCTGGGTTAGACAGGCAGAACACAACTAAGCCCGAATGATCTGGACTCTGTTCCAAACCATTGAAAGCCTAAGTGAGTATGAATGGGCTAGACTACTTAGCCTCAAGTATGCCACCATCACACACCTTCTGCCTACAGATGGAGACAAGGTGGTCATCTGCATCCACATTCTGTTAATTGAACCTGAGACTCTGATCTATTGTGTTGGCTTGTTAACAGTGGCTTAGATGGCAGAAACCACGCTTGATAATCGATCTAGAGTAACCTAAGAAAGTTTCAAATGACTGAATTCAGACTAAGGCACATCTTAAACGTATAACTGTACTCAATGTAAAAAAATCTTTAAAGGACGCTGAACTCACCCATCCATGGGTGGCATAGTTCATCATAGGGCCTATTCCCTGCTTGTGTCTGATGGGGATGACACAAGCGGACTCAAACCTATGAATAAGGAAATACTTCTGGTAGAGATGACATGCTCAAGGGTGATAACACTATCACTATGTGTTTCTGAAACACTAACGAACCTACAAGAAGTGGAAGAAAAGTACTCAACTGCACACCAATATTTTTTCATTTAACCCGTAGACAGGGTCGACTGGTTTCACGTTATCCAAGACACTCAGAAGTGTGGAGCTTTCTTCAGCTTTTCTATAGTTACTGCTTTTTTCCACACTATCTCAGGATGACTGCCTTTGAGCGGAGTCGGATTTAGAAACTACTCACAACAGTGTATAAGTAGGTGATGCATGAAACCCACATACTGACCATGGTATATATATATATATGTATATATATATACATACACACACACACACACACACACACACACACACACACATATATATATATATACATATATATACACACATATAGTGAACAAGGCGGCAAGACCGCCGAAACGCGTCTAGCCTGTATAACGGAATAAACATTTTTTTTTAAATATATATCCCATGGATTCAGCGCCTGTTTTTCTTACCTTCGAACCAGGACTGGTACGATATACACATTATATATATATATACACATATATAAATATACACACACACACATATATATACACACACACACACACATATATACACACACACACACACACACACACACACACACACACACACACACACACATATATATATATATATATATTTATATATATTTATATATATATAAAATTTCACGAAGATACGTCATCCGGCGCCAGACTTATTGGGAATAGAATGTTGCTGATTTCCTATGGAAAATAGGTCCCAACTATGACTACCTACTGGCGACCGCCAGTAGGTAATGTATATATTCACTGAAAAAAACCATAGGTTTCACACATGTTATAGTTAGCTGGACATTTCACTCGTAAAAAACCATTGAAATTCCCCCGTTATAGTTAGTTCAGCTAAATATAACTCGCGCGACCGCAATCCACTGCTGATGACGTCACATATTACATCACTGTATTCACTAAGATACTGTTAATAAGTCAGTTATACAATTAATTTTACAAAAAAAAACATCCATTTAGACACTTATTTACCCATTTATTCTTCCATTAACCTTTAGATATACATATATAAAAAATATTTATTTTTCAGAAAGACACATATTCACTGGATGATGTCATGAGTGATGTAATCAGTGATGTAATTTGAGATGTCATCAGTGATGTCATGAGTGATGTCACTAACCATGTCATGAGTGATGTAATATGTGACATCATCAGCAGTGGATTGCGGTCGCGCGAGTTATATTTAGCTGAACTAACTATAACGGGGGAATTTCAATGGTTTTTTACGAGTGAAATGTCCAGCTAACTATAACATGTGTGAAACCTATGGTTTTTTCAGTGAATTTGCAAGGTTTTTTAAATGCTAATTCCTAACTATAACGTGTGTGAAACCTATGGTTTTTTAAGTGAATTTGCAAGGTTTTTTAAATGCTAATTTCTAACTATAACGTGTGTGAAACCTATGTTTTTTTTAGTGAATTTGGAAGGTTTTTTAAATGCTAATTTATGTATGTATTATTATATTTTTTATATATTTATTTTACAATAAACTACCTATGTATATAGATTGACTGTATCCTGTAATATGGAATGGCTCGTTTAAAATGTTTTATTTTTTTTAAGGGTTTTTCACCGTGCGCGCACCCCGCGACTTTTTGAAAAAAAAATACATGTTTTTTTCACCCTTCGGGGTCCTTCAGGGACCCCCTGACAAAGGCTAGGGGGTCAGGAACTCTCTACCCTGCCCCCTTTTCACATTCTCCACCTTTCTTTTTCACTACCACACACAAAATGGCTTCCGACACTTCCTGATTTCGACCGATTCGAATGTTGACTGACATCTAACCACCAATCAGAATTACGCTCGCGCACGGTGCGCGCATATAGATATTTATGTACTTTTAACTGCAATTTTCTCAGGAACTACTGAACAGATTGACACCATATATGCAAAAGGCACATCCCTGACCTGAGGACTACCTCTTTGCCAAATTTCAAGTAATTCTGTTCAGCCGTTCGGGCTGTACCTTCGACTAAAGGTCCTATGGGAAAATGCATGGGGAAAACGCGTTTTGGGACCCCCCTTTTTTCTCAGCCCCCGCTTGACGAATCACCCCGAGACTTTCAGGGTAGGAGCTGAGCGGAGCGCCCCATTAGTTTTAAAAATTTCGCGAGGATTCGTCAACCGGCGCCAAAGTTATTCAAAATAGAATTTTCAGATTTCCTATGGGAACTCGGTCCTAACTATAACTATCTACTGGCGACCGCCAGTAGATAATATAAATAAAATATAATATATATAAAGATATATATATATATATTTAAATACTTTTTTTACAGCTGATATTACCCTTCTGGTGCAGTGCTTTTGATGGTTACTCATACTGTGCTCCCTCTCAAACAGGGATTATCCTTATTAACAGATGCTTTCTCATAATTTCTCACCAGGTCATTTAGTTTGGTTACCTAACTTAACAAGATTTTATTTTCCTAATGCTCTTCACAACACTTGCTCTTGCAATGACCTAAGTAGACAACACCACTGTCCAATCATGTAGAGTTATCCCCGGAGCCTGGTCCTGAAGAAAGCCCAAACCCCATCTTGAACCATCAGTGACACAGGGATCAGCCAAAGCTGAAGGCTGTCACTGCATCGTAGCTATAGACTCCTGCGGCTTTGAGGCACTCAAATCTACCCAATCAACCAACAACTATCTACAGATCAGGGGAAATTTGTTGGGGGCTGATAAGGCCCCTTGTAAAGAGCATAATAGGTAGGATTTCTTCACCTTGCTTTTGAGTCTACATAGCTAGATGCCACACCACCACAGCTGCTGACCTTTCCCAATACACCTCTGCTACAAATGAAGTTCGGGTCGAGGCCTGTGGTGCTCAACCGATTTGTTGCATTTGAACTGGATTTACTACACAGGCACTGGAAGCACTACATCTTCAGCAGTGATTTTTCTGCACCGCCACAACTGCTAGGGGCATTCCTCTGACTAAGCTCCACCACAGGTGAGACTGAACCTTTTCATCTGCTATTCCGAAATTTGAGAAGCTTCCCTGCATCTGTTGTGGGGTGCCCACCTGCCCAGATATCGTGCATATGACCGCATTCTGTTAATCATCACCTTTTCACTAGGAGAGAGTAAATTTCCATTTTTGCTAAAAACTTAATTTAAAGCACTCCCTCACAAAACCTACTCTTATTTCTGTAAAATACTAAAACTTCAAACAAGTGGCGTGTCCAAGATGGCGGACGGATGAGACGTGACTCAGTTTTTGGGTGCTGCTGCCGCACCACATTGCTGTCCTCCAACCCTTCTTTGATGGTCCACTTCGGGCTCCGCGCCTGGCAGATAGAGGTGGGTGTGCACCGACACCGTAACAACAGTCTATAGTTCACAAGACCACCATAGACGGCGTGAGAGGCGTGTGTGCCAGCGGCTGCCGGCCTGTGGGGAAGTCAGCAGCGAAGACGCGGGCCAGCGACGAGGCCCCATCCCGGCCAAAAACTGATCGCGGAGGTGGTGGGCCGGGGCGCAGGAAGAACCCATGCCAGAGGCCGTTGCCTCCTGAGATCCGGAGAGTGCGTGAAGCGGAAGACGACGGAGGGCTGGCTGTTCCCGGATGGCAGCAAAGCGGACAAGAGCTGTCGCTGCCCCCGGGACACAAATGCTCCTACGTGAAAAGTGGACACATGGCGGTAGGCCCCGGTGGAGATCGCTGACCACGGGACCTACTGTGCACCTGAAGGCGAGGAGCGAGAGCCCTGAGCAGGGGGAGAGGGCGACTGAGGGTCTCCCTCCCCCCGCGACAAGTAGAGCAGCGCGAGGGCATAGATTAAGGCTCCTCACCGCCAGTGCACAGGAGAGGAGAGAGTGCGGCAGCAAGGCCGTGACAAACTGCACCAGCGGGGAGAGCTCTGATCTGAGCTGCTCCCCTGAACTACACACGTGGCTGACACCTGGGAGCCTGGTGATATGGTGGGTCCAGACGAGTGTGCTGTCCCGCTGGACCCTGCAATTAGGCTACCACCTGTGGGCCACAAACCAGAGAACCTGAGGGCCTAGAGAGGGGAGGGAGTGATCTATGGCTCCCCTCCCCCCCAACGCTCAACACTGCGGCCATCTCCGAGAGGAGAGAGGAGGCTCGCCACGCCTCAGAGGCCTTGAGACAACAAGGTGGACAAACTCGTCTGTCCTGATAGGTGATGGCAGATTGACCTACAGTGGCAGACGGCCATGACAGGCCCCGAGCGCCGGAGAAACTCCGCTCTTCCCCCAGTACAGCGACGTTACAGGCCCGGTACCTGGCCGGAAGAAGTGCAAAGCAGGAGTCGCGTGGACTGCGGAGAGAGGAGAAAAACAGGCGACCTATTGGCAGAGATCAGGGGCGAGGCAATGCAGTAGGCCCGACAGAAGGCAACAATCCCTGGCCTCCCCCCCCCCCCCACCCAGTCGAGACCTCCCAATATACGGTTACCCCAAGGAGAGAACTAGAGACACGGATCCATGACTGACAGGCGGGAACCCTTGCAGCGGCTACCGACACCCAGAGCGCTAGCTTTTATCTCAGTGGAATCGGAGCACCCTGGTGTGCCTGGATAGGTGGGCCCGGCATTTTGGAGCCTTCTTCCAGACCGTGCCTGAGCTCCTGTGTTGAAGGTGATTCACGCTGTCCCATTGGGGCTGAAAGTCCTTAACTCTCTGTTAAGCTAACCCTCTTTACCAGTCGCTCCAGCAGCCGCGGCCATGTCTGTGAACCGGGCTGAAAAGGACCACTTTCTTAAGGACATGTTTGGGAAGCAAGGGGGAACAACTCCAGATGATAAGCCGCCTGGGAACGCTGGAGAGCACAGGGCAGACCCCGATGACAGAGAGGGCCCTGTCACCAAGTCCTTCCTGGAATCTGTTTTTGCATCTCTCAGCGGGGACCTTCAAACCATGAATGCAGAGCTTGCTGCGGACCTTCACGAGATTCGCCATGACCTGAACGAGGCCACCATAGAGGACCGAGAAACGGGCCGAGAGGAGGAGATAGAGTGGCTACAGCAAGAGTTCCTGCGCCTCAAAGAACAACATGTGGACTTGCAGGCACACACTTAAGATATGGAAAATCATTCCCGTAGGCACAAAATACGCATTCGAGGACTGCAGACACATGCTGAAGGAACAAACCTCCGGGACTATGGGCCCCCCAGAACCGAAAAGAACCCGCCAGCGGTCATCTTGGTGTGTGTACATGATTTTCAATTAAAGAGGACAGTCTACAGAAAGCCAGAGACTCGGTGCCACTCCCTAGCACTATACCAGGATCTCTCCCGGAGAGGAGAGGAGAGGAGAGGAGAGGAGAGGGAATTCCGTTCGGTCACAGAACACTTGCAGAAAGCAGGCAGACATACTGTACTCGTGGGAACATCCCTTCAGCATTATATATTTTGCCGCGATGAAACGCAACATCAATTGAGATCCCTCAAAAAGCCTGCTCCATGCTTAATATCGAGGATCATCCCGGAAACGCAGGGGCATGCCCTTTCCCCTGAGCGCAGAAGAAATCAAGCTGGCGACATGTCAAGGGAGCCCCCGTCAGAGCAAAGCCAGACACCAGGAGCAAAGAACGGAAATCGGTACTCCAGGCTCTTTCACGAGAATCCACCCTCTCGGAAGTGACCTGAAGTGGAAGGGGACCACCTGTAACTGATCACAGGTACAGGGTTGCAGGAGGTCACAGCGGCATCTTCGAGGAAACCGGGGCGCTACAGGGCTGCCTTCCTTGATGCACAACTCCACCTGGGACTGCACATCTTCAGGGGATATGTCCTGGAGTTTATGTAAACTGCGTCTGGAAGATGCTCCACAACAGTTACACTACATTGACGAACTTTGGTCATCTCATGTTTTACTCATCGTTCTTAATTTGGATTTTCCTGGGGTCTTTTCTATCTTCTTTTCTACTCACTTCTCTGCACCGCCAATGTTACTTAGGCTTCTACACCTACGCACTCATAGGGCTCCCCTCCTTGTGCCTGTCGCCTTGACTTTAGGATCCTAGGGAGGAGGGTGCAATTGCGCTATATAGGTCCCTATCCCATAACCCACAATCTGTGGGTTTTTTAAAAACGTTTTTTATTGAACTTTATGCATATTACAATAAACATGTAGTTCCAGCATACAGTGTTGGCAGTATACACTGCGACAGAAGCATAACTCGCCAACACGAATGAGCAATACATTAAGTGGTTATGTGGACATTAACGAGGCACTACAAGCATATATAGCGTACAGTATCACAGGGTGTGGGCATATGCATAGAGTATCGTGGACGCTACACGCTGCCTCTCAGGATGGTGCACGTTGAGAGTTCTCATTAGGGGAGCTTATATGTTCGTCAGGGTCATCCAGTCGGCGGAGATATGCCACCAGACGGACCCAAATGTCATGCGAGCGGCTCGCAAGGGGCATGAGGTTCCAGTACTCGGTCAAGTGTATTTGGCAGTGTGCTGCATCAGCAAGCCACATCTTAGCCAAAGCTGCTGGATTGCAACCCCAATGTATCGCCACCCTACGCTTTGCCAACAGCAGCAATATCGCCACTGATTGACGACTGGCATCAGGGATTGCTTTAACATAGCCTAATAGGCATGCGAGCGGGTCTGGCGTAATGCGGTCAAGGGTCCTCAGTCAGCCCAGTGGCCAGGCCCAGGCACCACGGGCAAGTTCGGTGTTTGTCAGGGAGGCTGCTAGGGTAAGCGAGTAGAGCCTAGTGATGAGTTTGTGGGGCAATGTGGTTGCGTGAGTATCGATCTGCGCATTGTTAGTCTTAATGTTCGGCACTTAAATAGCCCAGTGAAGCGCACAGTGGTGTTGTCTCTACTAGAGCAGTCTGGCGGGGGTATATGCCTGTTGCAGGAGACCCACCTACTTGCCAAGGATACCTCCCATATGCAATCGCGCTGGTTCCCCCGACAGTACTGGTCCTCCGGCCCTGCGAAGAACGGGATAGCTATTCTTCTCCCCCACAAGTTCCATGGTAAGCTTATACCCACGATAATGGAAGTAAAAGGGAGGATACTAGTGGTTAGACTACAATGGTGGTGCCTTCACTTTCACCCGGGCTACTATATAAGCACCTAAAGAGCGGTAGTAACCCTTTATTCTCAATGCGCTGGCGACTGCCCTCGCTTCCCCTGATAAGGTCATTTTCATTGGGGGAGACCTCAATCTAGTGATGGACCTCGAACTGGACTGCTCTGGTCAACGCTCCTCTCAAACGGGGGCCTTTTCAGCTGCCGTTAGTTGGTTAGCAGATGGTGTTGTCTGCAAAATTTGAAGGCATCTTCACCCCACCTCGATGGATTACACCTTTTAATCTGCGGCCAACAAATCATATGCCCGTATTGACCACTTTCTCAACTCGCTAGCCCTCACAGGCTTTCAGCGAGGCAAGCATAGAACACAGATCGCTGTCGAATCACGCCCTGATCGCGTTAACTTTACGGCTGAACATTCTCCAGCCCCGTTAATCACAATGGAGACTGCGCGACGCCATACTTCAATCCCCTTCCACGGTGGCGGCGATGCGCACTGCACTAGGGGACGTCCTCTGTAATAATGAGCTTGAAAGGGCCCGTCTCTCTTTGGTGTGGAAAGCCCCGAAACTCACCCTTTGAGATGAACTGATCGCTATTACAGCGACTGAGAACCGGCTGCATTGGGAAATGCGGCAATCGCTCGAGCAAGCAGTCTCTGAGTTGGAGGCCATCCACAAACGCACGGGCCCCAAGAGTTTGGCTGGAATTAGAGAAGCAGAGACTTTTGGTAAAGCGACTTGATCGGACGGAATTTATTACCTAAGCAGCGATCGCTGCGGACGCATGCTGGCACAAAGATTGCGTGGCAAAGCTCTCTCCGGCTCCGTTCGAACCCCTGAGGGAGAGAAAGTCCACACAGATCCCAAAATAGCTGACGCTTTTAAGGATTTCTATAGCCTTATACGCTAGTCTAGATGGCCCTTCTGGGAACATTGTGACCTATCTCTAGGGGGCCCTCCAACATGTATCCCAACAGAGCTCGTGTCCCAGCTGGACCAACCTATTCGAGTGGAGGAGGTTGTAGTGGCTATTGCCCGCCTCAAACCTTCCAAGGCCCCAAGTCCGGGCGGCTACTCCCCCTTATTTTATAAAACCTTTTGTAAAGAGCTTGCCCCTCTGCTGACCTGGCTATTTAATTCTTTCAGTGACTCCAGCTTCCTGACTGACTCGATGCTGGAGGTGTCCATCTCAGTGATTCTTAAGCCACAGAAAGACCCTAAGGATTGGGGGCCCTACAGGCATATCCCCCTTCTCGACACTGACAGCTTGTTATATGACGGAGTGACATTCACCATGTACCCGGATTTCATGCTGCACGTGCAGGAGCGTCGTCGGTTCCTGGGGGTGAAACAGAAGCTCAGACAGGCTGGGATTGACTATGCGCGAATGTATCCGGCCCGTCTCCGTATAACGCATCAGGGAACGCAAAAATTCTTCACTAACCCACATCAGGTGGAAGAATATCTGAAACAGATACGGCAACAAAATAAAGCGTTGGCACCGCTGGACCGGTCAGAGAGATCTCCCTCACCAGAAATGGAGTGATAGCTGCTGGGGATGGAGTTGGCAGGATGTGAGGGTACACATTGTGATTAGTGTCAACAACAATGCCTAGGATGTTGCGGGGAGGGATTGGCCAACTGCTGTCGTAGACGGTGGATATGACATTCTCTAGATCATGCACCGTGAGAGGAGCTGAATATACTGTGTTAACCAGCCACCCTCGACGTCCGTCATGGGTCTAGCGGATGGTGCTGCTGGACCTGGGCTGACCAGATGTTTTCGTGCGCCACCCAGACACACAGCCTCACAGGGGAATACCCTATATCTGTTCTCCCATTTGCCCTTCCTTAACTGGGAACGGGGAGAAGTTGTCATGTTATTCGACATGGGAAAGCGGATGGGGGTTGGGATCCTTTGTACTGGCATGTTTGGGATGCTTCAGTAGGTGGGTGAGGAAAGGGGTGGGGGGGCTAATGGGCGTGATGAAGTGCGCGCACAGATTGTTTATTATGTGCAGATGGGCCTCGAGTGTATATACATGTTTGCACAGGTTTGCAGAATATAAGGCATTTAGAGATGAAGAAACCTGATGGCACAGGAGGATAGGCACATGATTAGAGTGATGTCCTGGAATGTTAGAGGCCTTGGGGACCCGAGGAAGAGGAGACAGATCTTGGCATATCTGGATAGGCAGCAAATACAACTGGCACTGCTACAGGAGACTCATTTAGATCCGAGGGCTACTAATCATTTTGCATACAAGTGGGCGGGTTGCCGTCAGTTCTCATCCTACTCCAGCTTCCTGACCGACTCGATGCTGGAGGTGTCCATCTCAGTGATTCTTAAGCCACAGAAAGACCCTAAGGATTGGGGGCCCTACAGGCCCATCCCCCTTCTCGACACTGACGCCAAACTCTTTGCATGTATCTTAGCTGCACGACTAAACCCCATCATGCCGGGCCTGATCGACCCCGATCAATCTGGCTTCATCCCGGCACGACAATGCGGAGACAACACAAAACACCTCCTCCATCTCACCAATCTTATTCAACGATTGCAGAAGGAGGCCCCCTTCCTTTCCATTGACGCGGAGAAGGCGATAGATTTATCGTATGTATACGCTGCATCTATAGTGCCCCCAGGGCCTCTGTTTGGGTCAATGGGACTTGGTTCTCTGTGTTCCCTATAGCGGGGGGGACCCAACAGGGCTGCCCCCGCTACTTTATGTGCTCTACATGGAGCAGAGGGTCAGCGATAATCCGCAGGTCCCAGGGATCCGCCTCTGAGCGGACAAGCACACAATAAGCCTCTATGCTGACTATATCATCCTGTCCTTGTCTGACCCGATGATCTCACTGCCATCCTTACTCGAGGAGACGAGGGTGTTCAGGGAGGTGTCAGGATTCAAAGTTAATCTCCAAAAATCTCAGATCCTGAAACTCTGTCACCCCGCCCCAGGTTGCTGCGCTGCAGGTACGGTTCCCCTTTGAAAGGGCACCGGAGACTATACGGTATCTAGGCCTCTTGCTGGCTCCCACATTGGCAAAGACACTGGCAGGCAACTATGGCCCCCTTCTTGCTCAGACCAATAAGACGCTTTCCACATGGAGCAGACTGGGGTTGTCCTGGACTGTGCACATAGCGGCAGCTAAAATGACAGTTCTCTTGTGCATTCTTTTCATATTCCAGACCATACCATTGACCCCCGTCGCCTTCGGTCCTGCGCAATCTACAAATAGCTATCAAGGGTTTATCTGGAATGATATGAAGCCGCGCCTCCACCAACAACTACTTACACGCACCAGTGGCGCACAAGTGGAATGGCCGCCTTTGAGTGAGGCTCCCACAGGCTGGCTGTAAAATCCGTTAATTATCCTGCTCCACCCGGAGATATTTCACCAAGAAACCACAGATTATGGTGGTGTAAGCCTGCAACATCAACCGGTGCCTGGCGGAGGTGTCTGGTGGTTAGTTTGCACCAACTGATGCTCGCTTTCCCTTTCGGCGGAGGGCAGTGGTGACTCTTCTGGAGCCGGACGGCGGCAGAGAGATTTACGCAAGCGGCACACGCGGCTGCCAGGCCGCGCTGGGACTACGGCTGGGAACTGCACCGCGATGCACACTGGGCCCTCCGTGGACATCGCCGATTGACTGTGGACAAAGTCGAGGCTAACTGTGCGGGTGACACGGGAGAAGAGGTACGTGTCCTGATCGAGGTGCACAGGGAGCGGCCATAGCGGATACAGCCCGGCCGGAGATCAGAAAGGCGGGAGAGATCCCGGTGAGCAGCGGTCAGAGGCGGGACTAGAGCTGCTTCGGCCTGGGGACGGACATCACGCAAGAAGGGCATACCGGCGGTAGTGAGACAAGACGAATTGCTGGGAGCGCTAAGCTAAGCGGGCACTGACACACTCACTCGGACAGGTCATCAACAGCGCTTCTGGGGGAGAGGCGCGGCGGCGTGAGCCCGCTGTATGTGCTGTAGGAAACCTGAGGACTGCATGCAGAGGGGCTGAGTGCATTATTGAGATCCAGAGGGATTGTGGCTCAGTCGCTCCTCGAAAGAGGTGAAACAGTGCATCAACGTTGGCTCCGTGAACGCGTGGCAGTTGGTGGACTGAATTGGGACAGTAAACCCGCGCACCTGGGGAGGACGGTGCGCAGATTACATTCTCTTCACGAATTGCAGGGAACACACTGCC
Organism: Triturus cristatus; assembly: GCF_964204655.1. Taxonomy (NCBI): domain Eukaryota; kingdom Metazoa; phylum Chordata; class Amphibia; order Caudata; family Salamandridae; genus Triturus; species Triturus cristatus. The sequence continues at coordinate 422,903,007 of NC_140581.1, read as the reverse complement.
CTATGTGCACTACTAGAGATAGATGCCAACACAAGCCACCCTCACCATAGGTCGCTGCGCTACCTCCCAGTGCTGGATGGTACATCACGAGGCTGCGTGCAAGTGGCACGAGGACCAGAGGCAGACCTACAGAGTCTGGAATATTTCAGCTATGTGGAACTGGCGGAAAACTCTGTCGAACGTTGTGACTAACAGCGGCATGGGTGGAGCGCTTTGAGCTACTTGAGGAACTAGCATTGTCCTCCCTGGTCACTCAGGCTTGTGAGATCTGAAGGACGGAAAGAGCGCTGGTCCCAGAACTCTCCTTAGTAATACTACGATGGGGAAAACAGATGCTCGCCAACAGCGGCTAACTTTTGATGCCCGGAAGCCGGTAAGGCAGCCACAGATGGAGGTGGGCTCGGAGGTAGAACCCTCACAACCGGAGCGGGCGGCAGCCCCAGAGGAGGATCTGAAAACAATCTTAACAGAAATGCGGCAGGGGTTTGCGGTCATAGCAGGCAAAATGGACACAATGACCACTCGCATGGACGTGATAGCTCGGAAACTGGAGGGCCACGAAACGCGCCTAACGGAAGCGGAACAGCGTATCTCCACTGTAGAGGACACTACTGCGCATGTGCAAAAAACCACAGAACAGCTTGAAAAGTTGCTTAAAGTGATCGCAGCAAAGAATGATGACATCGAAGCGCGCAGCCGAAGAAATAAAATACGCGTTTTAGGTATACCAGAAAGTACCAACACGGGTAAATTGGAAGATTATATCAAAAAACTGCTAACGGCTGTGGTGGGGAAGGAGGTCCTCTCTCCGCAATTTATAGTAGAACAGGGAGAAGAAACAACTGTCATATGACGGAGTGACATTCACCATGTACCCGGATTTCACGCTGCACGTGCAGGAGCGTCGTCGGTTCCTGGGGGTGAAACAGAAGCTCAGACAGGCTGGGATTGACTATGCGCTAATGTATCCGGCCCGTCTCCGTATAACGCATCAGGGAACGCAAAAATTCTTCACTAACCCACATCAGGTGGAAGAATATCTGAAACAGATACGGCAACAAAATAAAGCGTTGGCACCGCTGGACCGGTCAGAGAGATCTCCCTCACCAGAAATGGAGTGATAGCTGCTGGGGATGGAGTTGGCAGGATGTGAAGGCACACATTGTGATTAGTGTCAACAACAATGCCTGGGATGTTGCGGGGAGGGATTGGCCAACTGCTGTCGTAGACGGTGGATATGACATTCGCTAGATCATGCACCGTGAGAGGAGCTGAATATACTGTGTTAACCAGCCACCCTCGACGTCCGTCATGGGTCTAGCGGATGATGCTGCTGGACCTGGGCTGACCAGAGGTTTTCGTGCGCCACCCAGACACACAGCCTCACAGGGGAATACCCTATGTCTGTTCACTGTTGTTTTTCTGTTTTCCCATTTGCCCTTCCTTAACTGGGAACGGGGAGTAGTTGTCATGTTATTCGACATGGGAGAGCGGATGGGGGTTGGGATGGGGGGAGGGAACCTTTGTACTGGCATATTTGGGATGCTTCAGTAGGTGGGTGAGGAAAGGGGTGGGGGGGCTAATGGGTATGATGAAGTGCGCGCACAGATTGTTTATTATGTGCAGATGGGCCTTCGAGTGTATATACATGTTTGCGCAGGTTTGCAGAATATAAGGCATTTAGAGATTAAGAACCCTGATGGCACAGGAGGATAGGCACATGATTAGAGTGATGTCCTGGAATGTTAGAGGCCTTGGGGACCCGAGGAAGAGGAGACAGATCTTGGCATATCTGGATTGGCAGCAAATACAAGTGGCACTACTACAGGAGACTCATTTAGATCCGAGGGCTACTAATCATTTTGCATGCAAGTGGGCGGGTTGCCGTCAGTTCTCATCCTACTCCTCCTATGCCCGAGGGTCAGCAATACTTTTCAAAAAGCAGGTTCGGTTTGAACAGGCAGGGGTGCTCACAGACACGCAAGGTAGATATGTTATTGTATGGGGCAGGTTAGGTATGGACTCCATGACGATAGCAAATTGTTATGGCCCTAATACAGATAGCCCCGACTTTTTCATTGACTTATGGAGTAAAATACAGACCATTAGCTCCACCCACATAATATGGGGGGGGGGGGGGATTTCAATGTGGCACTGCAGCCGCACCAGGACAGGTCGAATGCTACGATGCACCACTATACCAAGTCCAGAGAAGTACTCTAAGGCATTCTGGAGGAGGGAGGTCTCATTGACAGCTGGCGGCATCTGCACCCGCAGGAAAGGGAAGGCACACACTTTACCTCCCATAGGGGAACCTGGGCGAGGATAGACTACTGTTTCATGTCCAGGGGGCTGGGGCCCAGCATTCAACAGGAGTCAAATTTGGCTAAAACTGTTTCGGACCACTGTCCGGTAAAGGTATCGTTCACCCCGCCGGGATATACTAGTCCATGGCCGCGATGGAGGTTGCAACCACGGCGTTGTTAGACACCGATTTTCATGCAGAGCTGAAGGAGGAGATCCATGACTTTTTTTATTAGAAATAAAGGGTCAGTAGATAGTGTTGAGGTAATTTGGGAAGCCTTCAAGGTGACGGTCAGGGGGATTTGTATATCGAAGAGTTTTGGGATGCTACGAGATATACAGCGTACACTCAGACGTCTGGAGGGGGAATTAAAGGAGTTGGAGAGAAAGATGGGGCAGGCTGAGGCAGGACAGGCACACAGTGTTATTTCGGGATACGCTGACGGAATATGAGGCTACAGCACAACGCGAACGGAACTTTCGCGGGAGATACTAGACGACCCGCAGATATGGCGACGGGGAGCGTCCGGGGAGAGCATTGGCGGAGGTGACGCAACATCCTCGCTTCAGCACATACATACTGGAGGTGCAGGGCCCTGGGGGCACCACTCAAAGCGACACAGACATTCTAGAGACTTTTATTGCACATTAAGGCACACTGTACACATCTCAGAGACGGGGGGCGCTCGGGCTGGGGGAGGTCGCACTCGGATGGATAGGAGATGTGCAGCGAGAGTTCTTATGCCATCCATTTGAATTGGATGAAATACGGGAGGCAATCATGCAGCTGAAAAACGGGAAGGCGCCCAGTTCGGACGGTCTGCCGGCTGAATTTTACAAAAGCTATATTGATGTTATGGCGCCGGTCCTAAAAGAAGTATATGAGGAATCCTTGGAGATGGGAGTGTTGCCACCCTCGATGAGGGAGGCGACGGTCACGTCCTTGTTGAAACCGGGAAAACCCCCTGACTCCTGTGATTCATATAGGCCATTGTCGCTCAAACTGCGATGCCAAAATATTAGCCAAAGTACTGGCTAATCGTCTGTCCCTGTTGATGGAAAAACTTGTACTGCCGGACCAGTCAGGGTTTGTACCGGGTAGGTCGACTTCACACAATCTCAGGACACTGTTTTCACTAACACAAACAGTGGACTCTGACTTCCCCCTGGCTGCAGTTTTCCTTGATGCCACAAAGGCATTTGATTCAGTGGAATGGGATTACCTGTTTGGAGTTTTGCGGAGGATGGGATTCCCACGTCTGTACATCTCATGGCTTCAATTATTATACCATCAGCCCAAGGCCCGTATATTGATAAATGGACATCTGTCCCCCCCCAATCTCCATTTCCAGAGCCACCCGTCAGGGGTGCCCGTTGTCGCCCTTATTATTCGCTCTTGCTGTTGAGCTGCTGGCTGCCAGGCTGAGACAGGTCCATAATGATAAGGCATTCCGTTGTTGTATGTGGCAAATTTTGATATCACTATATGCAGACGATGTAACATTATACATCAGAGACCCGCAGAGCAACATAAATCCCATATTGCGGGAGTTCATACAATTTGGGCAGCTCTCTGGCGTGGGGATTAATTGGGGAAAGTCCCAGGTGTTCCCGCTCACGCAGGCGGTAACCCCCTTCCCACTAGACTTTCCACTGGAGTGGTGCCAGGATGAATTGAGGTATCTCGGACAAAACTATACGGGTGAACTATGGCACAGCTATTGAACGCCTGAAGAGTAATATCACGCACTGGGTGGCATTGCCCCTGTCCATGGCGGGCCGAGTGTCGCTTATTAAAATGGTGATACTCCCACAATTTTTGTACCTCTTTCTCAATATTCCCCATCACCCAGGACTTTTTTTTTTTCCCGCCACGCTGCGCTCTGAACTAATACGATTGGTGTGGGGGGGGGGGAAAAAGCCGCGGCTGAAATGGTCCATATTAACAAAGCCATATGAGCAAGGTGGGTTGGATGTTCCTGACTTTGAGATCTATTCCCTAAGCGCCCAAGCGCAATATGCATACTATTGGGTACACCCTCCACGGTATATGCCGCAAGTAGCGGTGGAAGACTGGCTTGCGGATCCGATACCCCTTAGCGGCATCATATATGGTCCGATACATGCGCCGGCACCATCACCCACCACCGTCACAGGCACGGTTGCAGCATGGCACCGGATAAGGACCCTACTTAATGTGTCCTTCCTTTACTCTCCTGGATTGCCACTCACATATCACCCGAATTTGACACTATTGCAGGAGAAGGGGTTCTAGGACCTATGTAGGAAAGCACAGATCAGTATGTGGGGGATCTTTTTCATGAGGGAATCTTCCTCACGTTAGATCAGTTCCTGCCAACAGAGGTACGCACGCCACTAGATGTTTTCTTATATGTGAGATTGCGACAAGGTATGAGGTCACTTCTCCCTGATTTCCCTCGGGAACCTGTGAGATTGGAGCCATTACATCGGATGTTACGATCTGCAGATGGCAAACATCTGGTGTCCGGGTTATATACTACGATACGGGCACTTAGGGTGGGAGCAGATAGTCAGTCCAGACTGCGTTGGGGGGAGGACTTGGGGAGAACTTGGGGAGGGACATCACCGCTGACCAGTGGCAGTATTGCTGCCTACAGACTGCACAGATATCGGCTAGTAGCCGGCTCCATGTGATCCACTACAAATTCCTGCACCAATTGTATTATACACTGGTTAAGAAGCTGCGCTTTAAGTTAGCTGACAATGATCGTTGTGAGAGATGTAGACGACCGGGAGCAGGGTTCCTGCATCTAGCGTGGGAATGTGTGAAAATAGAAGAATACTGGGAACAAGTGTTCGTAGCATTGGAAGACATGATAGACAGTCATCTAGCCAGGGATCCAACATTTGCGCTCCTGGGATACACGGCGCAGATACCCCAAAATTGCAGAACATTTGTTGCTATATCACTATTGCTGGCAAAGCGTAAAGTGGCCTGTCGATGGGGTAGAGGCAGGGCCCCGAAATTTAAGGAATGGCTGGCGGATCTAAGATTTTGTCAAGAACAGAGTAACACTTACGCTGAGCTGCTGCCATGGGCGTCTCAACCCAAAGACATATGGGGACCACTGGTGAGATACCTTCTCTCGCATAGTACCGGGGAGACGGCGGCAGTGGGAAGTGCTGTTGAAGAGGGGGTAGAATAAGATGGTGGTCGGTTTTGATTCAAAAGGGATGATTATATGTGACCGGATAGGTATGGGAGGCAAGCCAGTTTGATGAGCTCTCGATGCACACTGACAGACCTGGGAATGTCATGAATGTCTTCATGACAGATTTTATGTGCAGATTTTGTTATTCGCTCCTCAGCACCTCGGATATTAAATGGACATTACTACCAAACCTGTGATAATAACCACAAGATATGTATTGTATTCTGCCTACACTGGCCTGTAACTGATTTGCTGAATTTGTTAACCACGAGATATTGAACTACTATGTATCAACTTAAAATTATAAATAAAGTTTAAAAAAAAAAAAAGTTTACCTAATCAGGTGCTGCATGTATTGTATTGCATTTTATGAAATTCTTGAATATCGCAGCTGTCACCCAACGGGTATCCTGGCGCTTAAAGACCATGATGAAATTAGGACAGCGAGAACCGACTGAACTCTTAATCAGGAGACTCACTTCCTTGTGTTCATTTATCTGATCTCGGTCCACACATCATCGATGAAGTGCCTATATTTGAGTCATTGCTCAACTTGTGTATATAGTATGAAATCCAGTTACCAGTCACTACTCGGGTTTATGGATGGGTGGATGTGTAGGTGGATGAAGTCCTCCAACCCCTCCCACCTGCACTTGCATCCTTCCTTCTTACCCCACTTTCCACCATTTAGTCCCACTGGAGTTACAAACATGAGGGTTGGAATGCGGGGACAGGAAGTCAAATGTCGGAACGGCACCCATTTATTTTAGTTCCTGACCTTACATCCAAGCCTTCAGATAACGTGCTTGGTTGTGTCAAGAGGGGAGGGGAAGACAAAAGGGGCTCCTCTATTTTTTTTCTAGCGAAAAGGAATATTCTCCTAGGTCCTGCTTCAGGTAGCTGATCTCACCAATGATATCAGCTGCATTTGAGCAAGTCACATGATGCAGAGATTGGATTGCCCATTTGTCGATGGCAATGGTAACTGTTCTTACAGTAGTCCAGTTGTTTAAGGACAATTGATATTTGGTACTGGAATTGTGCGCATATTAGGATGGACCAAGAAGTGAATTCTTTATCCCTATTAAGGATTGGTGCTTATAGTAAGGGTCGTAGTTGAGTATAGTGATTACTGCTCCCGGCTGTTCTCATACACATACCATTGTGTGATTATTGACTTTCGACACATTTTTTCCACCCAAGCCACAAACCACTGAGGAATGGGAGACAGGACCAGGTGTTCCCCACATAACACCCCATGTGGCATCCTCCATCCCCTTGGTTTTTTCTTCCTGATGTTGGAGAGAGGGTAGTGGAACTTAAGGTATATGCGTTGCCATGAAGTGCTAAAGTTATTATGAATATCATTAGGTTCATGAAAAAACCGATCCTGGTCTAGATTAGGATAATAAGAGAGAACTTTCTTTCTTCTTTCAGATTGTAGTTCAACTCTCACAGGACCTTCTCTCTAGAGCTTCAATGACAGTGGTCAATGGTCGTCCAACACTGACAATTAATGTTTCCACTGCACGTGAGCAGTGGTTAGAAGGGATGTTGAGGCATGAAATAGGAACTCATTATTTCCGTGGTATGAATAATAGTCAACAGCCCTGGTCAAATGCGATTGGACGCAAACAATTTGGGCTGAAACCTGTGAACCCAACAGAAGAAGGTTTGGTTGCTTCAGTAAAGATCAGGTGTACTTGAATGGCATACTTCAAATTGAGGCACAGAGAGACCATCGACTTTAATTTGTTGACAGCTCTCGGAAAGGTTTCCTTTGAGGACGTGGATCGCCTGAAACAGTACGGGGTGGTGCAGAATGCGAGGATTCCCCATTTCTTGCAAGACCGGCCCAGTACAATGCAGTATTTGGAGAAGATCATGGAGGTTAATGACTTGGACTGATTCTGAGCTCCAAGAGATTGTCCTCTGAGTTTAGTATTAAATCATCTCAGCTCATCCCATTTATTTTCTCTAGCACAACCCAAATTATTTACATTGTGTTATTACATTCGATTTAACAATGCAAATGGTTGTGAAACAGAAGATGCGTTCCCTGGGCCTCCAGTACCAGCTTCAATTCCCGGCCCGCCTTCGGGTCATCTTCCAGCATAAGACTTTGTTCTTCGATACGCCACGAGCGGCCTGGTCCTGGTTGACGGAGGAGCATCCCCTGCACCGCTCTGGACGCGGATCGCCTACGGGTGTGCGGGGGGGGCGGGGGAGGCCCCGGACATCGAGGACCCGCCGGCGGCATCGCACGTTACCCCGGGAGCGCACGGTGGAGGAGGCGATCACCACGCGCTCCGAGGGACGGCCGCGCCGGGGGTCGGGGGCCTCTTCTGCCTACTCGGCTGCGCACGTCAGTCCCGCGGCTGGCGGGCGGCGGGCCGTGTCGCCCCGGCTGGCGGGCCCTGCAACCCAGCCGGCCGAGTCGGTGGACACCTCGGACCTCTCTCGTAGCCCTAACATTTGACTCTCTATGTTTCTTCGGGGGGGGGGGGGAGGGGGGGGGGGGGGGATGATGCCCGGGCCTGGGTTGGAGTGCTCCGCTGTCAGTGTTGCTCTTGGCCAGGGCAGGTGAATCAGGCTTGATTTCAGTTGTACCAGGGGTCCACTAGTGCTCAAGCCCGAGCGTTTTAGCTTGGTGGTTGTTCCATTTGGTTCGGGCGACAGATGCTTCTGTTTTCGAAGTATAGGGTGGGGGATTGGGGTTGGTTCGGGGTTGTTTCTTCCTCCTTGGGAAGGTTTTGTTGGTGGGGGGTGACTCCCTCTTTGTTGTTGTTCCGAGGCATCTTGTAACCTTTGACCTGCTCTCCTGCCCGATGTCCCGCTGTCCTTCCTTTCTAGGGGCGTGCGCAGCCGCGCCTCCAATGGCCCCCTCTTCTGTCCTGGACCATGGCTGACCCACCTGTTCCTAGGGCCGCCATGCGCGTATTATCCTGGAACGTCAATGGTCTTCTAGACCGCTTTAAACGCATGGCGGTCCTCAAATATGTGCAACGTGCAGAGATTGACGTGCTCCTCTTCCAGGAGACCCACCTTCTGGGCAATAAATGTCCCTTTCTTACCCGCTATGGTTATGACAGGGTGTGGCACTCAGGTTTTGCGCGGGGATCCCGGGGGGTTGCTATCCTGCTCCGCAAGTCCTTTCCCTTTGTCCTGACCCAGGTGCATTTGGACCCCCAGGGCATGGTAGTGGCGGTATGTGGTACTCTTGAGGGGCGACCCCTCACCCTGATGTCCCTCTACGCGGCTCCGTCCCTCCTGTCGTCGGCCCTCTCCTACACCGCGGGCCTCCTCCCGACGCTTCCGGCGGGCTCCCTCATTCTCGGCGGGGATTTTAACGCTGTCTACACGCCCCACCTGGACTCGACGGGTCCGGTATCCCTGGCCCGTGTCGCTCGCGCAAAGCAGCTCTCGACCTGGGCTGAATCTCAGGGCCTGTGCGATGTTTGGAGGATCTGGCACCCGCAGGCTCGCCAGTACACCCACACGTCGGCGGCTCAACACTCCCATGCCCGGATCGACCTCATCTTCGTCCCATCTACCGACGGCGCAGGGGTGCAGGATGCACGCATTCTCCCGAGGGGCCTTTCGGACCACTCGCCAATGCTCCTAGCTCTTGGCCCCCCCCCCCCTCTCTGCCCGTCCGATGTGGCGTCTGAACGCTTGGTCCCTCCATGACAAGGCTTTTCGGAAGGTGGTAGGTGGCGAGATAGCGGATTATTATTCTCACAATGTGGGCTCCGTCCCCTCCCCTGCCGTCCTTTGGGAGGCCGGCAAGGCGACTATTCGGGGGCCGCTAAGGGGCATCTGCAACGGCAGAGACGTGCTCAATCCCAGAAACTCGCGGATTGCGAAGCTCAAGCCTTGGAACTGGAGCGCAACCTGGGGGAGTTGGAAGACAACACACGGTCGCGCCGCTTGGCCTTCCTGCGGGAAGAGATTCGCCTACACTCCCTGGAGGCGGCAAAGACTTTGTGGCGCTCCTCGGTGGCCCGGGTATACGGATGGGGAGACCAAAACGGCACTCTTCTCCACCGGCTGGCCACTTACCCCCGGGCGGGCAGGATTATTCCAGCCATCAAAGATTCTGCGGGCAGACTCCATACGGCCTCGGTGGCAATGGCCCAAGATTTCGCTGACTATTATTCCCGGTTGTATTGAATCCGGGCGTCTGAGCTCTCCCTGGAGGAGTTGCTGGGGACGAATGGGGCGGTGCTAGAGCGGCTGGGACCTGAGGTTTCTGAGACCCTCGATTCGCCTATCGAGCTGCAGGAGATTGAAGAGGCGATCAGCCGCCTGGCACCCGGGAAGACCCCGGGACCTGATGGGTTCCCTCAGGAATACTATGCTCACTATCGTGAGACTCTGGCCCCGAGGCTTCGGGACCTGTTTGCAGAAGTGGTGGAGACGGGCTCGTTCCGGCCGGAAATGGACACAGCTACCATAGTTGTCCTTCCCAAGACGCAGCCCCCATCGCAGTCCTGCTCGGATTACCGGCCGATATCCCTTATTAACACCGAGCTCAAAATCTATGCCACGGTCCTCGCGCAGCGGTTGCGGCCGTCTCTTGCCTCCCTGGTCCACCCGGACCAATGTGGATTTATGCCGGATCGGGGGACCAGACACTGCCTGCGGCGCCTGCACCTCGCACTGGCGCACCACGGCCGCCTTTCCCTCTATCTGGCCCTCCTGCTGGTCGACTTTGAAAAGGCCTTCGACTCAGTGGGGTGGGCGTACTTGGGTGAGGTCCTGGAGCGCATGGGTTTCGGTCCCCGGTTCCGTGCCATGGTCGCGGTCCTGTATGCGAGCCCGTGGGCCCGTGTTTTAGTCAATGGGGCTCTATCCCGCCCATTTCTCATAGGTCGAGGAACGCGCCAGGGTTGTCCGCTCTCGCCCCTCCTTTTCGCTCTGGCCATGGAACCCCTGGCTGTATTGATTCGCTCGGATCCCGCTCTCCGCGGGTGGGACTGGCCAGGTATGACCCCCGATAAGATCGCCCTCTACGCGGACGACGTCCTCCTCTATCTCTCTGATCCAGCGACCTCGGGGCCCCAGGTCCGCCAGATTCTCCGTCGGTTTGGCCAAGCGTCGGGTCTTCATCTGAACCCTAAAAAATCCGTCCTAGTCCCGTTACACCCGTCAAGGGAATGTTTCGACTGGCAATCTGATATTCCCCTCCGGAGACTCATTTAAATACCTGGGGATCTGGGTCACCCTCCTTCCGGAACTCTGCTGGGCCCTCAACGTGGCTCCCGTAGTCAAAAAGGCCAGATCAGATATGCTCAGGTGGCAGTCACTCCCATTGAATCCGCTGGGGAGGGTCGCCCTCTATAAGACGATGATCCTCCCCAAGTTTCTGTACATGTTACAAAACACTCCGTGCCCCTTTCCGCGCCCGTGGTTCCGGGAACTGGATAAGATGGCGATTAAATTTCTCTGGGGCGGCGGCAGGCCCCGGTTGGCTTTAGATCGCTGCAGGGTCCCCTCCTATGACGGAGGCCTGAGCATGACTAACCTATATCTATATTACTTGGCCACCCAGCTACTGGTGATTCATGACTGGTTCTCGAGTGGATGGGACGATCCGGCTTATCGACTCGAGGTGCAATGTCTCGGGTTCTCCTCTATCCAGAACATGCTCTATGGGGCAACGGTCCCCCTGTCGCTCCCCGATGTCGTGCGGGCCCCTTTTCTGGCGTGGCGCACAGCTTTGAGGCACACCCGCTGGTCGGGGACGAAAACACAGCTCACACCGCTTTGGCACGGAACATGGCTGCGGGAGGTGGCGGGACTTGAAGGATTTCGGCAGTGGGATCTTCTAGGGATCTCCAGCCTGGGCGATATATGGCGGGGGAGCCACATGTGTTCCTTCCAGGAGCTTCGGACCCGCTTCTCGCTACAGCCTTCTCAATTTTATAGATACCTTCAGCTGCGCCATGCGGTCCAAGCCCACGTCCCTCTAGACTCCAGATTGCCTTCTCATAGCCCGCCTGAGGCTCAGGTGATGTTAGGGTGTCTGGGGAAGGGGGGGAATATCCCGCATTTATAAATCCCTGATTAACAATACCCCGGTAGACTGGAGCGGATAAAAACAGCGATGGGAGGTCTGGGTGGGACCCCTAGATGACGCGGACTGGAGGGACGCCCTTATGGCACCTCGATCGCTTACCACCTCCGCTAGGCTGCGGCTCATCCAACTCTATTACCTCCACGCCGCTTATCTGACTCCGGACCGCCTATATCGTGCTGGCCTCCGCGTGGACGCCTCCTGTGCTCGCTGTGGGGTGGCTCCGGCGGATTTCTTCCATATGGTGTGGTCTTGTTCCCGCCTGGAGGGCTACTGGGCAGCGATTGAAGCCGATCTAGCGGAGGTCCTGGGATGGGAGGTCCCCCATGATCCTAAAATGGCTCTGCTGGGCATCACGGACGGGCTGGATGGGTCCCGTAACGAAAAGTACTTTCTCACTACTGCCCTAATGGTAGCCAAGAGGGATATAGCGGCCGTGTGGTCACAGCCAGATCCGCCCAGAAGGGCTACCTGGAGTAGAGGGGTGGATTGGTGTGCTGCTCAGGAGCGGTCGTTGTACGCTGCCCGGGGCTGCCCCAAAAAATTCCGCAAAATATGGGGGAAATGGCTGGGGGGCCTGTTTTGAAGGGTGGGGGCGCAGAGGGTGGGGACGGGGGGTGGGGGAGGAGGGGGGGGTTTACATTTGTTTGTCAATGCTTCCCTGATTGAAGTTACTGATGCCAAGTTCAACGCACTGTTGTATATCATTCTTGATATTGTCCTTTATGCGGAAAATAAAAAATTTGTTTATCAAAAAAAACAATGCAAATGGTTAAGTACTGTTCCAGCAGAAGATGCCCCATAAAGGTCTCCATCCTGTTCTCCCTGGATTTTTCCATTTTGTAATCCCATACACACGAGTATTGTATTTTGGAATGTTTTGTGTTTTCTGTATTGTTTATGAACTTTAAATGGAATTCTATCCGGGATTAAAATCAAAAAGTTTATTGTTTCTCCAACAAAAATAAAAACTACTTACACGCACCAAAGCGGAGGGAGGTTTAGAGCTCCTCCTGATCCCGCTGTACTTTCAGGCCACACAAATGCGGTTCATTGTAGAGCGGAACCGCTCACTATTCGAGAAGCACTGGTCCTTCATAGACCAGATGATAGCTGGAGGCAACATCTGGAGAGAGGTCTGGTTGCCTTGTAAACAGAGCATGGGGGTTATGCTTCTCTCTGGTGACTGCCACAACCATGAAAATATAGGATGCGGTCGCTTTCAGGCATGGACTTATGACTTTCCCTTCAACAAGGACGCAGAATGTTCACAATCCAGATTGTCCCCTGGCGATCAGCTCTGATGTCTTTCAACAGCTGGCGTGAAAAGGGTTGCAAACGCGTGGGCTCATCTTTCATCCCCCTGGGGGTTATCCCTTTTCTTCGGATGAAATAAGATTACTCATTGCAGGCGGCAGACTTGTTCAACTACACGCAGCTGCACACTGGGTGGCCTCCACAGGCTATGCGCCCGGATCCTCCCACCCTCTCACCCGCTTTGAGAAATGGCTGGTGTGTAAGGATTGAGATAATCATCTTATTTCTGAACTGTATGCTCTCTGACCGGGGCTCCGCTCCCAAGACCAAGGGCCAGCTGCGCTGGGAAGATGAACTAGGGTATCCTCTCTCCAGCAAAGAATGGCAGGATATTTACTACAGGGTGCACCACACAGAGCACGACATGTACGGTACAGAGGCAGCTTACAACATTGCTTTCTATAGGTACTTAACACCTGAACACATACATAGCTGAAATAAGGGGCGTTTCAGGAAATGCTGGCGGGGCTGTGGTTAAACAGGCTATCTCCTTCACCTCCTGTGGCATTGTCCCGAACTGGCCAGGTATTCAGGACCAGGTCCTGAATGATCTAGCATTTGACACAACTATACCCCGCTTCCCTGCATACATGATTTTAGGGCTGCCCAACCCCCTGACCTTTGACTTGCAAAGAGGTAGGCAAATGGCACTAGCACTGAATGCCGCTCGGCAAGTATTTCTCACGCAATGGGGCACATAGGAGATACCAGATCACGTTACATGGCTGCACAGACTATGGGTTACCCTGGCAATGGAGAGTATTTCACAGATGGCGGAAAACAGGGCGGCCGTGTAACCGGAGCTCTGGGCCCCTTTCATTAGATCCTATCGGCTGAATTCTGGGAAGTGACCTGCCCAAAATACTTGCCGATATTGAGGTTGCTCCCACGGTATGACAATGAGGACACTTAGACCTTTGCATGAGAGGGGGGACCCAATCCCGACCCTGACTAAGTATATTTCTGAAGGAGATGTTGTGGTGGGTTCACCGGTGCAGAGGAGCTGGGGGTGGGCTAGGGGGCAGCTTGATGCGTTCTCGTATTGTCCTGGTATTTGTTTGCTCTTTCTTTTTTACTTGACTGTCCTCTTTAAAAGTTTAAAAGTCCATATAGCGCTGCCGACCTCCGGGTTGTTGGCTGAGAGCTGTGTATTCATTCTCCAAATGTCACTAACGCTGCCGACTGCTGGTTGTAGGCAGAAAGCTGTGTTATTGATCTACGGGCCTTAATAAAAAAAGAATTGTTCCATAAAACTTCAAGCAAGTATCAACGTTTCCCTTTCAATGGACAATTATTGAGAAAGTGGTCTCATCAAGCTTCTTGCTCCTACGTCCAATAATTTTCAATCTAGATTTAATCCCAAATGTAACAAAGAACCTACAGCACTCCATATTCTTCATGATAACCTAAGAATCCTGGAAAAATGTGCCACCAAACTTCTAGTCCTGCTTAATCTTTAAAGGTGCGCTTGACTGTGTTGATCATAAATCCCTACAAAACGTTCTGCAGGATGTAAAAAGAAAACGTTGGTGAGCAGGTTCCAATCTTTACTCTCATGGAGTTTTCACTTTGTGACAAGCATTGGTACAGACAACAGGTCTGGTCTTGGGAAGGTGGTGTGTTGGTTACATTGTTTTAATTTGCAATTTCAAGCATTGCACATGCATGGGCGCGAGAGGCTATTTTTTATATATATTTTTAATTACATGAGGCTTGCTATACAGTTATAGCTGTCTTTAGGCCTTACACTAAATTGCGGTGTCCCACTAAGCTCAATACCTCCACTTTAACTTTTCAACATAACCTCTAGGCTCGATGATATAAGACAAAAACATAACCATACATCAAAACACCGATGACACTTAGCTATATCTCGGTTGCAGCCCTTTTAGCATAAAGATGCAGAGCCTTTATAGGCGTTCCTCCCATGCGACAACCCTTACAAAGTTTAAAACCTGTTGTTTTGGGAGATGACATTTTCCTAGCATAGTGTAAATTTTACAGGTAAAAAGGGTCTCAAAGAAACTGGAAGTAGCTCCGGATCCACATCTGGTGGCGCGGAAAGAAAGGAACTGACGTGAGTGCATGGGTATGGTGCCTATATAGGCTCTGCATGTCATTTCCGGAGCTACACGGTGTCAGCACAATGCCACCTCCTGGCACAAACAGATAGTGTTGAAAAGGATTCCAGATCCAGTCTGATACCTGGGGAATATTCAAAAGGCGAGGAATCTGCAGTTTGAAGTCTCTATCAGACATTATCATCAAAAATCAGCTCAGTACTCTCCAATAGTCATGCGGCATAAACATCAAAAAAGTCTATTGTGCTTTCTGATCAGAAAATGGAAGGATGTATCCATTTTTGTGTTAGAAGTTGTTTGACTTATTTGGACCATTACACAATGTCAATGAACATCTTGAAGCAATGCTAATAGCTATTCTGCAACCAAACGCAATCCTTCCCACTGACTAAAGTGTAGCTTTGATAAATATTTTCTCTGCCACCAGTTGTACAATGAGTAGGTGGTACATGCGCAGGAGGTGGGATTTTCTTTCCCTTGCTTTTGTCATATGAACATTCTTAAAACATTCAATGTTTCACTGCATCATCGTAAATTGTAATTGCAAAGTAGATAAGTTTGTACATTTTAAAAAAATATATCTTTATTGGTCTTTTCTTAAATTTTCCGGTTACACTTTACATGACAATACAGAATTATCAAGAGCAACATGTAAATCTGCATATAACAACCTCATTAGATCACTATGCAAACCAACACTGTACGTTACAAGAGCATAATCATAATGTGTCATAGTGATCACATGTAGCATCAACAAGCAGTAAACCATGTATCACTAGGATTGCCTGCCCACACTGCTGCACCATTGTTGCTAGTTCACGATTAAAATCACTAACTTTGTACATTAGCATGATGTATCATAAACAATGCGATAATACACAGCGTATACGCCGTCAGTAGACGTCGTGGAAATCAATGCACAGTTGCTTCAGTACCCCAACAGAGGGGTTTCGCAAAAGAAAAGGAAGAGAGTAAATGGAAATGCGCCAATAAGACATATACTATCTAATTAACGTCTACTAACATATTAAAAAGGGGCTACCATTAATGAACAAATTAAATAATTTTTGTTGGACTGTGTGTGGGACGGTGTATCCTAATCTTCGCAGTGGGGTGGTTCGCCAGGGTGGGGCTTGGGCTCAGAGGAATGCTGAGGGGCATTGTGGTGTTGATGGATAGTCGGGAAGGAAGGGGTGAGGGGTCCTCTACGTCGGATTACATCTATGTAGTGGCTCCTAATAGTTGGTAATTCCTGTCTATTGATATCGCATCCCCCGTGACCACCAGCATACGTGCTCTGTGTCAATCGGGTGGGTATAAATGTTTGTACATAATGACAGACACATCTTTACTCGATTGGATAAGAATGAGAATAATGCCTACAGCAAGTTTAAGTCCCGCCTAACGGCCGTTTTTCCATCGATGAGACACAGCAGCTTACAGTGTAATACCAGCAAAACAGATTTTACTATTCAATTACCCACCACCCTCCTGGGATGGAGATTGTCCGCCTGATCTTATTCCTCCCCCTACACCCCAGCTTTGTCTGTGCGTAATTTGAGGATTAAATCGGACAATCTTATTTCATTTGGACCTCAGGTGTCAGCAGTGGTGAGTGCCTACTTCAGACTTACTTTGAACACAAAAACCACAACGTATTTCACATTTGTAATTACTGCCCTTCAGCTTCCAATATCAAAAACGAAGTAGACAGATCTCCTTATTTCCCAATTCAGAGTATCCATTGTTCTCCTTTACAGTTGAACATTTACATGAACTTATAGTCATAGATAAGATATGGTTGAAAAAGCTGCATGTACCATTGCCAACTACTCTCTGTGCTTTAACTTTATATTATCAATATGTATTGATTACTCTTGAGTACTATTATGACCGTTACTGTGGGACTCCCACCATGACGACTGGGAAGATTCAAACATGTGAATCTATAAAGGATACACTGGAGAACTGTGTTTGCCTATCTAAAGTTATCATTAAATCCTCACACTAACCGATGCAGTGTTCATCAAAACTTAAGCATGCCCAATCAAAAGAAAAATTGAAAAGAGAGTGCTAGAACCCAGAAACAATGACGGATATCTTAAAACACACCAATCAACCCACTAGTACCTTTGCAATTGTTTATATCCACTGCAACTTTCTACCAACACACTACAAATCAGAGAGGCAGGAAATGTCTAGAAATGAATTTCCATTGGTTAAAACTATCACAAACATCAGGGAGGACACATATTGACCATTCACAAATAAATCATCATCAGGATAACTGAGTCACTGCACATGGCAGTAATGTATCACAGGCAGTTTGAGGTCGGAAAAAAAATCTCTAAACGTACCATTCTTTGGAGCTGGCTAGTCTGTAGTCTTCCTCGTTCGCCTAGGTTCGTCTTCCATACTATGTCTAATTTTCCAATTACTGTTACACCTTTGATGACACCAGCTTTTTCTGCAAATTCTGGCTTGGGTTTTAGGCAATACAAGTATTGACGAGTATCCAAAGGCTGCAAATATGTCCTTGTACCAAAGGTAGACACACTGTGACAAAGGAAATATGTTAATGCGTAAACTGGTAACAGGAAGCACTCCATTATTTGTCTGTCAGGCATTCAGGTCTAAGGCATTTCGTTTTCCATCATAATACCAATGTGTAAAAAGCAGCACAAAAATATTGTCAAAAATAATGTAGTGACTGGCAGTTGCAAATACTGTAGTGAAACAAAAAGAAGCACAAGTACATGGGGGTCAGTGGCAGGATTGGGACTCACATAGCTTCATAAACGGACACAAAATGAAGGGGTCGCGCTTGCTTGTAAAATCCAGCACTGACACCAGTGGCTCAAATCTTGGGGTCTGGCAATGGGTCTGTCAATATCCATCGCTCCGCACAAGTGTGTGATATATACATGTGTTCATCCTCATCATCTTGACTTCACACCATATTACTCGAGAAAGTCGGACTTTAGGAACCTGTGGGTTACCTTATTTGTTATGGAAACAGAGTTAAATACAGTGAAATAATAAATATATTATGTTGTGGAACTGTAGTACACTAAATAAGACATCCAAGTGTGAGGTTCAGTATTGGAAGGTGGAGGGGGGCTTAGCCAGTCCAAGAATCGAGAACCACCTGCACCACAAAACAGCTAAAGATGGCGCAATGACACAAATGGTCCCTGATGGACCACAACCAAAGTCCCGGCACAAGCAGATTGGTCACGATTGGCCCAGCGGAGCCAAGTACCCATTGTAGATGCGGGAGCGGACAACATATCGGAAGCGTAACGATATGGGACCTAGAATAGGCCGCACAAGCACAGACAGAAGAACGTTGACTGGAGCGATCCCAACGCACAGAGCCTCTATGGTGCCGTCAGATTCAAGCTAGCCTGGCTGATGAGGGGTGATGTCCTGAAACCGGTCCCAGGATGCTTGTTTACGGTCCAGAGAGGACCTGGCTTGGCAGTTCGGTCTTGACTGGTCCCATGAGGCACAGGGTCGAGACTGATTTGCATATGGCTGGGTCTAAACTGGGGTGGCATGGTGAGCAAAAGAATGATGGATTTAACCCAGGTCTATTGAGTGGGGGAGAATGTTTGATTTGCTCTGCATTCTGTCCATCATCTGTGTGTCTTTTGATAACCACATAGGAGGAATGCTCTCCCGGCATCTTTAAGAGGAGAAAGCAGCACAAAGTACAGACGCAGTTTGCTACCCTTGCATTTCTACTGGCCAAGCGTACCATTACATTTCACTGGTGATTACCAGCGGGCCCGTCGACAGAGGCTTGGTAAATGGGGCACAGCAAAGGAGGATGCACTTCGTTACAAGGAAGTCTGGAAGATTCGCCAAGAGGCCCACCTCCCCACAATGGGACGCTCTCCTTGTGTGCTTTCGGTAACTGGGGCGGAGGTGATGAATCATCTCCCGAGACCCACGGACATTCACAGAGTGCTCAACTGGTACCACCACCTGAGTTGGACCCTCTCTGACACAAAGACAGCGATGCAATATTCCCCCCCCCCCCCGTGAACGTAACCCCCCCTAGCTCGCCCGCTCTTGGTCCAATACACATCACCAATACAACCGCCTGTTAGCATATCCCCGCCCCCCTCACCTAATCTCCCTTCTTACCCACTATTTAATATCCCCTGCAAGACTCTGGTCACATTTGTGACAAGAGACAGGCACCATATTCCTGGGCACACACCGACATGACACGTTTACAGAACTCCAAAGCTCACATATGTGGAGACCTCTGCAGGATGTAGTCAGTTGCACACCCTCTATCCTTTCTGCATAAGTTACAAACTATGATGGATCATGTAATGTTTGATGTGGTCACTTTGTTTATGTACTAAAACTAAATTAAAACTATTTATAAAACATTTTGAAAAAGAATTTCCAGTATTGGTTTCGGGAAGGTAAAATCTTGTGCTACATTAAGGTAGTAGCAGGCAAATGCCTTGTAAGCCAAGGTGAAGGGGTGCCATATACTACAGAGAAACATCAAACAGATCCAGTTTTCTCGGCCCGAATCAACAAAATATCCATTTGGCAAGGTCAGCAAAATCCATTCACGGTCCTGCAATCTTGTTTCCCCAAAGCAAGCATTTCTCAGCATTTTACACTAAATACAAACAAACCAGTATTTTGACATCTGGTGTGCAGATGGAGTGGTGGGGTATGAAAACCTGGGTGTTGGGGTGGTGGATAACATTCATGTTGCAACATGGGGGAAGCTACTAATCAGTTATGCCTGCCTTGTGTTGTGTTAGGCTAAACCAAAAAGTAATAAAAACCAACTGAAACCTCAAATAGCTACACTTTGCTTTGGAGAATCTCAAAACAAAAAATAAAGAATGAGAAAACTTATTTCTCATCCTGTGATCCTCACCTTTGTGTGAACGAGTCTCTGGAGGAAAAAACACAAACACTTTAAAATTAAGGAGTCATCTGAATACAACTTTGCTTGACTAGAACAATTATGTTCTTAACATTTCACGTCAATGCTTTCACAGATAGCATACCAGTAAGGATACATGAAGCATCTCTTTTCACGCCTATGCCTCCCTTCACTGGCCCCAAGTGCATCACCATCATGGAACAAATCAACCAGCAAACACAGGGAACAAAATTATCAATTAATATGACAAGATGTGGGAACTTTTTCAGGATTCCCAGAGAAATAGGAGGTTACTGGGCTCATATGGTTGGAATCAGAGCAGTTTATTTCTAGTGTACCGGGGCTAACTACTACTGAACTCAAAACTGATCACCAAGAACATCCTCCTAGCACTTGATTCTCAGGGAAGCAAAGTTGAGCAGTCCAAGACGTACTCAAGGAGGTCATGTAGTGTTAGAAATTCAGCAGCAAACAGCTGTCAATAAATCACTGTCTAGCTGGTACCTTGGTTTATGAAAAGAAAAATGCTTTAGTACTCAAAAACTAGAAATACTGAGTTCAACCAGCAGAGGGCACTTCTTACAGTAATTAATGGGAGCAGTACCTACTGTATACTTGAGAACAATCTATGGCTATTAAATCCATCATTCTTTTGCTCACTATGTCACCCCAGTTTGGACCGAGCCATATGCAAATCAGCTTGGACCCTGTTCCTCATGGGAACAGTCCAGCTCGGTCTGCCAAGCCGGGTCCTCACTGGATCGGAAACAAGCATCCTGGCACCGGTTTCAGGGTAAAAGCCCTGATCAGCCAGGCTACCTGAATAAAGTGGCAGAGCGAGCAAGGGTCCCAAGTCTGGGCATACCCATCCCACTTAGGGTGAAAAGTGCTGTGGCAACAAATGATAGACGGAATGCTGAATGAATCAGGCATTTACCCCCAGTCAAGAGATTGGAGTTCAATCCATCATTCTTTTGACACTACGCCACCCCTGTTTGGACTCAGCCATATGCAAATCAGTCTTTGCCCTGTTCCTCATGGGAACTGTCCAGCCCAAACTGCCAAGCTGGTTACTCCCTGGACTGGAAACAAGCATCCTTGGAACGGTTTGGGGGTAACAACCCTCATCAGCAAGGCTAGCTTGAATCCAGTGGCACAGCGAGCAAGGGACCCACGTCTGCGCATACCCATCTCACTTAGAGCAGGGCACGTATTTCGGTAGTGTTGTCAGCGGGGGCACAGCCCACCGAGCACAGGTGATGCTGACTTTGTCTGTTGCCCAGTCAATGTGTTCATACATCTGCGCTGAGTAATGGCAAATGCCAATCAGGTCAATACCAGAAGCAACAGAGGAAAGGAGAGTGTGTGTGGATCGCAGTGCTTGCACCTTGACTTCTTCCTTTAGCCATTTCACAACCCACCACCCTGGATTGCACAGTGATGTCCTTGAGTTTGTGCACTCTCTTTACAGCACTTGCACGTCTCCTTGTGTACTTCAACACAACGGTTGTTGGCTTACTCTAGTGCCTGAATGTTTTTCATTGCTTCACATTTCTGGTGCAGGTGATGGTTCAGTCACCTGTGCTCGGTACACTTCAGGGAACTCAAGCCTCAACCACAGCACAGAGGTGCAGACCTCCACTGATCACAGCACTGCCACTGAGTTGTCTTGCCTAGGTCCCTTAAAACCCCCTAACCATATAGTCTAGCTGCGGACAGGTTTTGACTGTATTCCAGCAGTTCAGTCCTGTGACTGGTTCTGGGCAGTTATGCACTTGTTGCTACATCTATGCAGACTGGTCCAGCCATGATCTTGGTCCAGAGTATAAGTAAGATGGTGGGCAAGAGCTGGCAGTCTCCTGTCAGGACGTACCCTAAACAGAAGCACAAAAGATATGTGGGCTGTACCACTCAGTCTCTGGGGTTAGCCCTCCCAGAAAACAAAGGACCAAGAAAGGGCAGGGGGAATATCAGTAGTTTCAATGGGACCAAATGGCTACTCAGCTAAACAATCGCCTGTCGGACCAACTTCAAAGATTCCTGGAATCTCAAAACAAATCCTCCAATTCAAGTCAGCTATTTAGGCTCCGACTATCCACTTAGACACCCCATAGAGTCTTTAACACATCAAACGGAAGCCTGTGTGGCCATGTCCACATGCACCACATGCTCCACATGTTTCTTTCACTCACCCAGACAGATTCAGACAACAATATCCAAATTTCACATGGACAGGTGAAACGCCCAATTGTAGGGGAATGGCAGATAAATGTAAAAACATGAAAAAGGCAGGTACGCTGCTCTCCCAAGTAGGTAACATGTAAAGGCTTTACTCCAACTATAATAATTTCTTCTGCCAGCACTGTCAGAACTTCACAGACCGGTGACATAAAAGTAGATACGCTCTTCAAAAAGATGGTACAAATGGTGTGCCCTCCAAACACTGAGCTCTGATCTAGGTCTCTCTCCATATCATGAAAGGGCCTCACTGCACACGTATTATCATTCTGTGTGTTGAGGTGGGGGTCAAAAACACTACAGCTTGCTATGAGGAACTTGAGGCAGAGGTGCATGCTCTCCAGACACATACAGCGAACTTTCTCGGTCTGCTGTCTCTTCCAACAATCCAGTTCACAAACATTTGCTGCGTGGCTGGGAGAAATGTCACACATTATAAAATAGTTTCTTTTAGAAACCTACTGTAGAAAAATTACAACTAGTAATATGACAGAGATGCAAATCTATCCAACTCGTTAGTCAAACGTGACAGATTTGGACCAGTTTTAGTAACTGTGAGGGTGGTATGCTAAAATTGTAAAACACTAATAGTTGAACTCTGCATGCAACTTTGTAAGTATTTTCAAATTACTCTAGCCTGCCAGAGGGCATGCTTACAACCTCTTCACTTTAAAAAAAGTACATGCCATCTTTACATTATGTTATACTGTTGTCATCAGGGTATCTCATTGGTACACCTTTGTAGTGTTGTTGGGCATCTGCGGATGCCTTTAGCATACAATTCTGGGCTTTATATCACAGATCAGAGTTTGAGTTATGCTGCACTATTTTCTTCGTATATCTATGAAAGAAACAGTGTGCAGGCAAGGATCCTCAGCTGGGGTCACAATCCAGGACTGATTATGGAAACCAAAATATGGTAGTGGTTTGAAAAGTGAGTATGGGTCTCCAGAGCCTGTGATTTCCTTAAGGAAAATCAGAAAGAAATCAGAGAAAAAAGAAAGGATGCCAGTTGGAATCTTTTCAAAGGTTCTGGTAAGATTAGGGATTTTGCTAGCCACCAGTGGTTGAGGTAACACTAAACAAGTGAGAAAAGCCATGCAACAGCAAAGGTTTATCTGAAACATTCTCTTACATATAAAAACACTGGGTCCATTTGTTATACTGCACTGCTACTCCAAGTGCACTGGCATTTGCTAAAATCTATATAATTATTAGCAAGATAATGCTGGTACATAAGTTACCCACGTTCGGCCTTACCCATTTCCATCTTTATTGATCATATTAAGTTCTGTCACATTGTACATCATCGATGGCTCTAATGAAACCTTCTCCATAAACATAGGTGAAGTTGTAATGTTCTGAATTTGAGCTTCAAGAAATACTTCATCTGTCTAACAAATGGGAAGAAAAGGTCAGTGCAGATGGCAATCAAGTAAAAATACTTGTTTTATTTGTAAATCAGTCATTATGTGATTAGTTCATGCCTGAAAATCAAAAACTTTAATTATTGTGAGTCAAAAAGAAAAGAAATCTTATTCGTAACATGATTAGGAGGAACAAAACGGTTAGTCAACTGATATCAGAAAAAACAATGGACTTGGGATAGTTTTTTAAACATTTTTGGTGCTGGCTCTAAATGCCCCTTCATCTAGGGTTAAGATTAGTAGCTTCTATTTCCAACACTGTGCCATTAGAACTGTGTAACACAGTGAAGTTCAATACCAACCAAGTCATGGATTTTTTTTAGTTAAACCAACCATCTCTGAAATGTTTTCTGATTACGCTGATGTACAACACTATTGGTATGTATTAAATCAAGCTTGTACAAGTATTTCATATGTTGGGAGTACACAGCGTTCACTTCAGTTCAATCTTCTTCATAGATTAAATTAAACAACTGTATACTATCATAAAATGTTCTTTACCACTCACTGTTGCTTATGGTCTGGTAAGCCACTAATATTTTGTTCTTTTGATTTTATTTCTTGGTATACCCTGAAGCATGGAAATACTCGTTGCTGTCCTTTTACTGACGACAGCACTTAAAATGATAGCATCATGCAGAAAAGCTTACAGATTTAGTCATCTGCTGAAATTCAGAAATATTACAGAAAACACATAATATCCCACGTATCCATTGCTTAAATCACAGTATAACCACATTTCATGGCAAGTGCACATTAATGCAACGATTCTCAGCAAAATGTTAGTATAATTTAAAGTAACTGAAGGAAGTAATACAAGCAGCATAATGAAAAAGCAAGTTAGTCTTAAAACAACTCAAAAAATACTTAGGCTTTTAACGGTTGAGTTATCCAACTGCGTTAGGTTTGCCCTACTATACTATACTATACTATTCCAGAGATACCAGTGAGAAAACTGAACAAGGATACCAGAAAACAAAATATATTAACTGCATACACTTAAGATGTACGAATGAAGGACTCTATGGGAGGATCAGCAACAATCACAGGGAGTACTATATCAAGTAAACTACTGTTACAAATGAGGTTGGAGTACAGTAAAGGTATGTTTTTATATATATATATATTTTGTTTACCTAGAATAGTAAAGACGGTCTGGCTACACACTATTAACCATGTCTTCCATATTAATTAACTAAGAATACTGTGAAAACTAGAAATAAAATATCACCAGGATTTGTTTATTAACCATTCTACTGGTGTCCTGAACTCTGATCACAAAGTCTGTAATAGTGATCCCTACTCTGCTGTTTTAGAAAGAAATTTAAAAATCAAAACTGTTACATGTAAAAAAAATATATATAATAATTGTTACTTGATCATTTAAGACCTGGAGATTGAATGCTTCCAACTTTAGCCTTATTTTGGAAACTGCCTAATCTTTACAGACAGCAAAAGTGCACTGTAATTTGTTTCGGAATATTTAGATTTATACAAAAAATGTCCCATGAATACAGATACTAGGGTTCTTTTAACTAAAGGATGAGTATTACAATGGTACATTTGACTACCTTAATCACAAGAGGTTTCTAATGTGAAAACAATTGTTATTTGCTTCTCCTACATTACTTAAGGCGTAACATCAAATGGTGATGCAAGTGCATTTGCACCTTATTTCAGTACATCCAGACAATCTCCACTTTCTTATGACGCACAAAAATAATGTATTTTCATCAATATTATGTACATTCTATAGCACAAGTGCACAGTGGTTGACATATCACCAAACAATAACCATTTAGAGTTTTACTTCAGACCAGTGATGGGGATTTACATAGTTCTTAAATTTAAGTTTGCGTCATAATTATACAAGATTATTATTTTACTCGTGTCTGGAGAGCTTTGTTTCCAATTTAATTTTTGTTTATTTGAATGCAGTAGTATCATTCTAAATTCCTTTTCCAAATCATGATAAGGTGAAAGTTGAAATTACTTTTTGATAAAGACAGTAATGTTTTAGGACTTCCAACGCATCTTAAAATAAGAGCTTTATTTTGAAGTACGTTCCCTTAGGACTACCCATTTAAAAGACACCTAGTGGTATTTGGTGACATACTGTTGACAAACTATTAAACAAAACAAACTATGCTTTTCCATTATTCTTTTAACATTGTTAATGTCCAGCACAGAGACAGCAGACAGTGAAAGAAAGCATACAGACTTGTAATAAAATAAATAAAATTACCACAGAACTGAGGTCACTCTAATGGGAAAATAAAAACAGAAACATTAGAGAAATAAGGATTAAATGTTAAAGGAAAAAGGAGGACAACTAAACTTTCAAACAAAATGCATGGCTGCATTTTATTGTTATTGCATCATGTAAGACAACATTAGTGAAGAAAAATGCAAAACAAAAAACAAACAGTTTGGTGCTGAAAGGTCAGTAGCATGTTACATGATAACAGGGTGATATATAAAAAATAAATACTGTGCACACTCTGCATACTTCCGTAGCTTTCTCAAACCATAAGAGTTTTCCTGGACTGTGTGTGAGAAACAGCACAAGATAAAAAAGAAAAGTCATGCTACATACCTGTAATAATAGTCTGAAGGATTTAATATGTTCTTGAAATTTAAGTCTGAAAACATTTCCTTACCACCAGGAGCAATCTGGCTAAACTTTGCAATTCAAGCCTTTAGTGAGCACAACAGAAGTTTTTAACTTCTTACTGCAGAAGATGGGAAATGTGGAAGTGAGGTAAACTTACTAAATATTATAAACCTTGGAAGTCACAATCAATTATATTTCTTTTAAATACATTTTCCCCTGACATTCACCCTCAAAACTGCATCTGGAAGGAAGCATAGACCGGTTATGAATCCAAGGAATAGGAAAATGCTGCATGTAGCGAAGTCGAATAGTCAAGCCTTCACACTTAGATGGTGGTGAACAATAGAAAATCAGATACAGCACAGCTCTATTACAAAATTCCTATTCCCTTTAAGTACTACAGCATTGAACAAGTATCGCAATAGCACTGTACGTAAACGTCTCCATCCAATACTTGGGGTTCTTTGGGTAACATTCTACAAAGCACATCTACAAAGAAGATGCACATTGGAAAATCAGCAGCAAGGAATACCAGTATGTTTTGAAGAGTATTTGCAGCCAGCTCAACAAGTGTTATATTTTGAAAAGTCAGAATTTCTTGTGTGAGCTTACTCTGTGTCCTTTTAAGGAAACACGCTATATGCTATCACTAGCAGAATTGCAGCTCTAAGTAGACTCCAGGTATCTCACAGGTAGAAAGCTATGCTCAGGGCTAACCCGAAGAGCAGAGTGACTAAGATGGTGCCCGTCTCCAGAAGCTGTTGTGGTGGTTCTAATCTTGGAATTTGGGATACAGTTTGGCTCAGGGAAGATTGTTGGGGTACATTTGCTTGATGACAGTCTTACTTGGCATGCAGGTTGTGATGCAACTTTTGGAGTCAGGAAGGCAGTGGCAACTCAATCTGCTTGTGAAGGGCAAGGCACAAATGGAGATGCAGTCGTAGGGGTGGAAAAGAACCTTGGGCAATTTGCAAGGATCAGCAGTTTGCCATGGAGGCTTTTGGGCCATTCCCTCTTACCATACAGACAACTCCAAAACAGAAGGATCTGTTAAGGAAACTATGTGAAAGTTTTCAGCAATCACGATATTGTTCTTTTGTGATTAAGCTTAGTAACTTCTCTGTGCTCAGATATCTGGCAAGTTCCTATCAGGAGGCATCAGGCCTCACGGCTGTGCTCATAACAGAGGAGCCCCTGCACTCCAACTGGTGAACGTAGGTAGGTTCTTAAATGACAAGGCAATACTTCTCTTCTTCAGTCAAGGATTGTGACCCATGCTCCTTCCGGAAGCAACAGCCAAATTTCCTGCTCCTAGTCCAGCTTTTCCTCTATACTGGTATGCAGAGCTCCTTCCAGTAGAAAGATGAACGTTAACTTAAATATCTGCCTCACAGGGCCAACTTATTTTCAGAAAGGAAATGTTTCTCAATTCCTACACTCGTTGCACAGATTTCTTCATTTAAGTCATAAGAAGTATAATATTCCATAGTGGACATAGAGCCCTTTTTCCATATGTAAATACTTTTCTAATGGAGAAAAACTGGCATGTTTATCTATAGAAAAATAAACAGTAGCCTGATTCTGAATTTTCTGAAATTATAAATGTTGCTTCATCAAGTTAACAAAACCATACATGTAAAACAACACTGCAGAATTAACTGTAACTTTGCTGCTTTATTAAAGTGAAATAACATGTATGTGTGAAGGAAAATTCTGCCTGGTAGGAAATTGAAGTTAAAAATAGACACTTCTCCTCTAAGGAGCTATCTGCCTCCCTTTAACAGCATATGTTGTACTAGACGTTTTCAACAATCCCAATTTTAACTTGATGAGGAGAATCCCAAACCACTAACAAGGTTTGGTTCCCCTTTTAGGGAGGACTTTTTTTTGGGGGGGGAGCGGAGAAGCAGACTGACCGCCCAAGACACTGCTACGGGTGGGTACAAAAGAGCTGACCGCCCTGGAGGGATTCAAACACTGTGCTATTTACTCTAAAAGGGGAGTGGGACATCAATGGGATCATCCTATTTACATATTTACAGACAAAGCATGGTATGCACAAATAGCAGACCATCAAATGGCTCTACCACAATCATGCATTACCAGTGAGGATGGGGCACACAAAGAAACTTTGGAAGACTTACCTCTAGAGATAATGCTACCGAAACAATGTACCATCAAAAAAGCAATATCTTTAACATACACTATGTTAATGGTCAACACACAGAGGGAACTCAATAACCTCTGAAGTCAATGGAAGTTTGCAACTGAGGTACTAGAACACCATATGTATAACGAGGACCTCAGAATTCCTAGGGAGGTGTCAATAAAAGACAGTTTAGGGATGGCACAATCTAAAATACTCCATGTACTCTTATTATACAAAGGAACAGCTTCACATGTTTGGGAGCACATTCAATGACATGCTTGTGGTGATGTGGGGGAAAAGGCATTCTTACACTCCGATATAAAAGACTATTGGCGAGGGATAGGTAGGATGCCGGAAAGCACAGTGGGACAAGTAAAAGAAATTACGGCACCACTTCCACTATTGGGTACATGGAAGGCATCAGATCTGAAATCCGAAACTACTGGTGAGCCAAGGCTTTACTGTGACCGAAAAGGACAGCCAGGAAATGAGGATGCCTGGTAACACTAACAACATCAGAGTGGGCACGATAGATGGACTGGTGCAGTGCCACAGAAAAAATTATATACGATTAATGAGTTGAAAATTTAGGAATGGTTGGAGAAGCAAGCTAACTCTTGACTACCGAGATGTTGTGTGCTTGCCAACTGATTAAACGACCTTTCTGATACAAGCAATAAGAATGAGGGGGAAAAGAGACATGGCAAACATACCTCATCATTTTCACGGGGTCCATACCATACTGGTAAGCATGGAGAAAAGCGCATAGATGGGAACAACTATGTATCTCTTATTGAGACCAATTTCTACAAAAGACATTTGTTTCATAGGCCTCAATGCCTCGCAGTATTGTTATGGCATTTAGGATGTTTAGTGAAACTCAATAAGAAGATTTTCAAAAAAATCATACTCTCACTGCTTTTCCTCGACATCTTTACTTATTTAACATTGTCTTCATCTGATTTTGCTTTCAGAATAGAAGGATTTTTGCTATTTTTTCCACTTGTCTACACTCTTTAAGGAAGGGAAGCTGCTGCTAATGATCCACACTGTGTGTATAGACAGTCTTAAGTCACTCTTTCAAGAAAAACACATTACTTGCCTTCAGTAACACACATTTTGGTGGATACTCTAATTGCGCATTCCTCACTTTCAGAATAATTCCCCACGCTCCAGACTGGATCTGGAAGTTTTCACATCAGTGAACCCTTGCACTGCCAAGGTGCAGCCCGACAGATGTCAAGAACAGGCATTTCACGTGTTAACACATTTGTAGCAGCGTTGGCCCTGGTGGAGTGAGCCCTCAGTCCTTCCAGAGGCAGCTTCTTTGCCAATGCATACCAGATCTTAATGCAGTGGACCATCCACTTGGACAAAGTCGTTTGGGCACTGCCTTACCTTATTTGCCCTGAAGAACATCACAAAAACATGATTGTTCACTGGATGGTCCGGGGCGCGATTGATGTAAAAATGTAAGGCTCTTTTGAGGTCCAGATAGACTCTCTTCTCTACTTTCAAGGGGTGAAGCAGAGCAAAGAACATTGGGAGGGTGACGAACTGCCCAATGTGAAAAGCATCAAAAAGAGGGCAACCCAATAAACCCTCGAGAGCTTGGGTATCTAACACTAGAAAAGCAAACTACCAACAAGGGGAGCATATAAACCCAAGCAGACAATTTGAACTACATAAGAGATGTCCAATCTAGTCGCATCCAGAATCAAAATCAGTTATTTAAATGCAAATTAATACTAAACATGAGGGAATAAAACCACCAAAACGAGTTTCTTGAACACAAGACAGGCATACCATGATACTACTGATGTCAATTACGCGAGTACATGAGATATTAGGGCAAACAAGTGACAAAATAAGTCAAGAACAGTCTATCAAGCATAGCAATAAAGTATAGGTAATCCTTACAAGTTGACAGAAAGGCATCTTGCATCAGTAACCCTCGTAGTAAAAATATATAAGGTAACTATTATACTATAATTGATGCATCGAACCAACATTCAGAATTTAACCATACAGTTGAAAAATTAGTAACAAATAAATCAAATGCAAATTACAAGGTTTGTTTATTTAATGTGAGCGTGGCTTAAGTTTCATACCCAATATGGCCGCTATACCACTTACTCACATTACGGTCTACTTCCTGGTTCTCAGCGTGACTACAGTCAGCAGTGTGCAGACCACGCTTACGCTGCCTCTATTTAAACCGAAGAGGCGAGCAAGTCAGGGTTCCATTTAATTGCTACCGGACTGACTGTATGCGGCAGTCTTTTTTCAACATCTCCAAGGAAGTCCAACGCATTAGCATGTTCCTGACTCCTAATTAGGAGTGCTTTAGTAGAGTTCTTGGCTGCTCATTTATATTATTTTTCCTGCTTTTGTCAGTATTAAGAAGCACTTTTGGTTGTGCTTTTGAGGCGAAGTCACTTCAAAGTTATTTTTCTTTTTGATATATATCTCAACATTGTAACTGCATTATATCTTCTAATATAGGATACTGTCTTTTTAGCCTCAACTACCAGTAATTTATTGACTTGGCAGTGAATGCCTTAATTGTGAGTTTTTTACTAGCATATCATTCTGAGGTATTTTTTGACTATCTCACCGATGATGACTGGTCACTTTTCACAATTGGACTTCTAATTATAATTTTTTGGGGTGTTTGCTCGGATGACTTGGTTTTTCCTTGTTTTTTTTCACTTTTCCGGTTTTTTAGTATACATTATCATAGTTAAGACAGGCAATCTTTTTCTTTTATAACATTCTTGAGTTTTGAATTTTGATCAGCTTTGATGGGGTAATTCCTGTATCTACGTTTAAATTACACTGGTACTAAGTATGGTCTCGCGGACTGACACTACGAAACCAGAACGTCGATAACAAGCCCAACTCTCTATTTCCATTTGTTGATATCATCATCTACATTGACCTCTTTCTTGATGTCAGATGGACAAATGGGGCCTTCTACATTGACAAATGAAAGCATGAAATGTGAAATACACTCTATACAGTGCATAGTCCATGTGTATTCAGTTATCATTGTATCATGAACGCCTGCTGTTTGATTTATAAACACAGTTTTCTTAGTGATACGATCCATTGTTATGCCGGTCTAGTGTTCAAGAAACTTGTGTTGGTGGGTTTATTCCCTCATGTTTATTATTAACTTGCATTAAAAAAACTAATTTTTATTCTGGATGCGACTAGATTGGGTATCGCTTATGTAATTCAAATTGTCTAATTGGGTTTGAATGCTCCCCTTGTTAGCAGTTTGCTTTTCCAATGCGAAAAGGAGTCACAACTTTTAGCAAAAAAGCAGCACTGGATCTCAAAACCAGTTTTCTGGAAAAAGGAGGTGTAGGGCGGCTGCACAGAGCGAACCTGTCGCTCACTTATGCGATGAGCAGAGGTAATCGCAGTCAGGAAGACAGTTTTTGGAGTCCGAAGATGCAACAAAAGGCTGTGCAGTGGGTCAAAGGGGGTGCACATGAGGAAGTCCAGAACCAAATTAATATCACACTGTGGTATCACAAACGGTTAGGGAGGGAACAACTGAAGCAGTGACTTACTTCAAACCTGCAGCAATTATTTGCTTAAATTCTGAATCTGGTAAAATGTAGTTATGAAAACTATTTAACATATATTTTCGTTTGTAGAAGGTTTTCGTACATTTTACTTATTAGTCTAGGCTACATCCCTCTGTAATCATATTTTTCTTCTCCGTTTCTTGTGGCAGCGGTGCTCCCTTCACTGTAGAAGGCAGAGAGGCCTTGAACTGCAACAGGACATGAATAGGAGCAACCAAATCATTTGTTTGTCATGGTGCACAAGAAGCGCTCGATTAACAAAGCTGTTTCCACACAACTTAGTGACTTTTCTATTTTGCCCCCTGAAGAACTAATGAAATTTGACAGAAGTGGAGAGGACAACCTCCATAACTACTGCTTAGTAGGAGCATTCGAGGCAGATGTAAGAATGGCACATTAAACACTGATCCACACAACATTTCTTTGCACTTGTAAAATGTTTACTCAGAGAATCATGCGGACTAGTATGGTGTCATTCTGAGAGTAAGTAAATGTCCTCACGGTGGCGAGATTTGAGTGCTTCAAGGTGGGGACACTTGGAGAAGTTGGCAAACACCCACAAACTGGTAAGTAAGTCTGTGGATATTAACAAACCTTGGCAGTTAGTTTCGCATCTTGAAAACATTTGCAGAATTATTCCTTTTAGGGGCATTACTGAAATAAGTTTTCACAGTGAGAAAATTGAGACATCACCCGCACCTGCCCCTACCCATACATCAGGGTGTATGTAGGTGTTTCTCCACAGGGAAATGTTTTCCTAATGGAGTCTAAAAAGTTTGAAAATGCACTTCTGCAATACATTTGCCCATTGTGAAATAGACACTGGCTATTTTTCGAATTAACAAGAATTCAAACGTGAGTCTACCTTCAGAAGAGTACTTGAGAAATTCTTCTGAATTCTAAAAATGATGGACTTTTTCTCAAAATGTAGGAGTCGCCATACTGGACCAAATTTACGACTTTCTTTGTAAATTGTGCCTTAAATAAAAAAGTGAAAACTACAATGTCCACCAAACTGAAATGTAAAAGAAGGCTGCCCTACACAGACGGGTGATGGAGCAAGGTTTCGTATAAAAAGAAACTTGCTCGTATGCAATCCTCTTGAATAACCTGTAACATTATAACCAGCCAAGTTAAGGCAAATAGACACGGGCTATGTTCCACCAGTCCTTCTCCTCTCACTCCCGACCCCAAGTACAGTCCCACAGACCTGCCAATAATGTACACAATGGGATTTGGCTTTGATACTATGATCTCCTTTCCCGAAGCAATGCTTATTTCGCTCAAATGTTTGTTTTTCAAATTGATTATCATACTTAGTTAACACTAATAAAAGCAACAAAAATTGTAATATAAAGTAAAAACAATAAAAGAATTACTGAACGGGAACAAAAGAAGCAATGCGCCACCAGGACAGGTTGACACGTTCACTCACCTCAGCGTTATAAAACTTAGTCTTCACGTCCAGCGGTTTAAGCACCTGATTGAACAAAGAGTACAAGTTAAATACAGATTTTTCAGACTTCTCCCCCATCTCAAACACCGTGGA
Source organism: Triturus cristatus (assembly GCF_964204655.1). NCBI lineage: Eukaryota > Metazoa > Chordata > Amphibia > Caudata > Salamandridae > Triturus > Triturus cristatus. Next base: position 422,869,532 of record NC_140581.1, on the reverse strand, counting down.
TTCTAAAGCCTGGCACAGTCCCCCTGCAGTCTTAAAGGTGTGTGTTTTTGTACCCACACCCTCGACTCACCCTCTTGTCAAGGGTTGGTGGGCTCGAGTCATACATAACTCGCAGAGGAGCTTTTCTCAGTAAAGAGGTTGCGCCTACGCACCAGAAGAAAGCAACTAGTGAGATAGAATGAACAGCTTGAGCTCCTTTTCAACCGTGGCTTGTTGCCCCCTCTATGGGAAATACTTCACGGTACGTACTGCTGATAGCTTCAATGACCCAACGACTGGTGTAAAGAGTATCCGAAGCGGGCCGGTTTCCAAACCACACTTCTTTCTAGAATGTCACTCTCCTAGTAAGGCCTGCGCAGAGCTTTAAGTGGGGGGAAACTGCCAGGGCTGGTTGCTGTTCCCAGTCCGGCCCTCTTTGGGTCGAGTTCGCTGTAGCAGGGTAGTAGAAGGTCTTCTGATGTATCCTCAGGGGAAACAGTTGTGGGTTCTACCTTGGAATCAAGTCCCTCTTTTAATCATCTTGGACTTTCGATGTGGTGTTAAATGCGAATGCCCATACTATATTTGCGCTGTATAAAACTGCAAAAAAAAAAAAAAAGTTCTGAAATGAAGAATAACTATAACGAGTCTCTTTGTAGTTACATCAAAAGCAGTGAAATGTGGCACAGCTGCAGAGTTTAAAAAAAAAAAAAAAATCCACCCTCAGGGTGAGGGCAAAAAGAGACCCTGATAGGGACCCGTCTTAACCACTGCATTTTAGAGCCTGACCCATGCATCTGTTGGTCCAAGCCAATTCAGCAACTGTAGACTTGCATGCGTGGAATGTTGAGGGGCGTAGCTGTGGGGGCGGCGGGTTATTTTCTGTAAACTTATTTTCTGGTAAACTGTTGGGTACGAGTAATTTCAGTTGGGAATATTGAGGTGTCTGTCGGATTTTTGCATACACACAATGAAACCTGATAGAAGTGGAGAACCTCCATAACTACTGCCTAGTAGGAGCATTCGAGGCAGAGGTTTATCTGAAGGCAGCCGCGCCAACTACTGTTACTGGACGAATCCATGTCACCAAGGACACAATACTAAAGCACTGGACTGGAACCCTGCCTCCCTGGTGACATGGAGCCGCCTGGTAAACTTTGCACTAACGGAGGACACATATTCTACCCCGTACACTTTTGCAAGTTCAACGTTTCTGCAGGTGAGGCTGTTTCACTGGATGCTCCTACCCTCATTTCTAATGTTGACCACAGACAGCATTCTCAACCAAGTTTCAAACAGATATTGCATTCTAATTCTACTTGTAGTAAGTCTCTGCTGACCGCTGCAGATCAGGGCCACTTTTAACGTAATGCAGGGAGGTCTGTGGCTGATGCAGTGTCTGGCGCAGCTTAGGTATTTCGTGTTCTCTGTGTAGTTTGGTGGGAGCTGAGGGCTTCACTGGGATTAGCTCCTCTACCCAGCTTTTGAGAATAATTACAGGAAAAGAATCCTGAAGCACCCTTGCATAGAACAATAAAGGATACCATGAACGAGTTGCAGAGTGCGGATTCTCTTTATTTACATGTTCATTCCTAATGGTAACACCAGATTGTGGCTGGATGCATAGAAAGCAATGAAAAACACCATCCAGCACGTTTCACTCAGACACAGAGGCCCTACAACTCTATCATACTGTTAAGAAACAAAATGAAAATTAGTAAAGTTTGCATAGTTATGAAAATATATATAGTTCTGCGGGTGGGCATTTGGAAAATAAACATAAGTGAAACAAAGGTTTTGTTAAGCAGCGTAGACTGTGACTGTATATTTTAAGATGGTTGCGCTGGCAGTATATTCCCCAGAACTGTAGTGAGACCAGAAGTACATATAGAGATATCTTATTTGTATGTCAATGCACCCCGTTGTTAACAAAGAGAGGACACTGGGACCCATCTAAAAATTGAATGCATATATCATGTGTATCATAACATAATAAATACTGTGGGAGGACTTTCAGAACTTGTTTGTGCTTCCTGCTGGCTGGGGTGGGCCTATGTCCCCCCAGTATTCATCTGTGCCGTGGTGAGGAGAAGGGGCTGCCTCCACGCTGTAACCAGCGCTTAAAAGAGCTTCGCTACTACCGTTGAGGGGGAGGACTTTCAAACCTTGTTTGTGCTTGCTGGGGTGGGCCTATGTCCCCCAGGATTCATCTGTTCCGTGGTGAGGAGAAGGGGCTGCCCGCACGCTGCAACCAGCGCTTAAAAGAACGTCCCTTCTCCCGCGGTGCGCCTGGGACATGCCTGGGCCAAGACCAGGCCCATCTTCGTCTTTCCTCTCAGATCACAGCAGGTACCCTCCTTATCTTCTCTTTGATTAGTATTTATCTACGTAAATAAAATCATTCTTTATCTCTGTTCAATCGAAGTATGGGGAAAAGAAAGGCTGCTTCAAATAAACCTGGTCCTTACCAGCTGCCCCGAGAATTTCAACTACAGGTGGATTTCTGGCCCGTGCAGTGGGGGGTTGGATCTAGAGAAACTGACCTTGCAGAGTGCCGTCCCTCTCTCACACAGGATAGCCCTGCTCCTCTCAATCACACCTGACCGCTTCTCTTTGGGTGACCCCTCATTGCGCCTCACACCTAAGCCTTCCATCTATAACCACTGAGTCATCTTCTCAGCGAAGTTTATTTATTTTGCCAGAATTAGACCCACTAATTTAACTGGGGCCTCGTCGCCTCAATCTGAATAGCTGGGTCTCGAGAGGCCCACACATTTGTAAATCTAGGATTCTAAAGGCTTCACGTACGTGTGATCATTGATTGATAGAGTTGAGAGGAGCATGGAGATATATATATATATATATATACATATATACACGCATATACACATACATAGATACATTATATCAGAATACACTAGAAGCATATCCTCCCCGTAGGGGAAAAGAATCACGGCCTTCTGCAGAAAGCCATGATAGCGACCAGAGTAGGAATGAAGAATACCTATACAATGGGAGTATCTATGAAAGAGCAAAGAGAACCACATACATTGGCGACAAAGTTGAGACAACTACAGAGTTGAATAAAGCCAAAAACAACGCAACTGACCAACGAGGAGACATCAGGTGGTTGACAGAAAATAACCAGAAAACAGGTGTGAAAGCTAGGAAGTGAAAGAAGAGTACACGAGGACTATAAAAGGGTAGTCGAAATAAAGGCAAACACATGGAAGGCCTCGACACATAACCAGTTTCAACCACTAAACAGAGCTATCAGGCAAGCAAAAAATCTCTCCGCAGGAGGCATACATAGCCAAGGCTTCAGTATACTGCATTGCAAAAAGGGCAAAAGACCCAGAGCTGCCAAGGAGAAGTTTCCTGCTACAGGCAGCCAAGGCCTAGAACCTTCTCCCTATTTCAATCAAAAATAGCCCATCTCTACTCGCATTCAGGAAAGAGGTAAAAACCTGGCTGTTCACCTCCTGTTAGAACATCATTCTCGGTAGAATCCTGCTTTACATCTACTCAGCGCCAAGACGCCCATGGGCAATCGTGCGCTTTATAAATTCACAAATCAAATCAAATGCACCAATAAAAGACCGAAGTGAAAACGTTGTCGCAGGCCACAGCGGAAAATCAACCCAGGGCAAGTAGCTCGCTACTTGGTGCACTGCTTCTGCTAAGAAGGAAAATATGTCCAGTAGAAAAGAAAGGCGCTATGGGGATGAAAGACAACCCCTCTGATGGTTGTACTGGGAGCTGATGCGAGGGGAATGCACAATCATTAAATGTCAGCGGCACACAACCAAAGTCCCTATCAGGGATACTAAGTACTAGAACGGATCTCAAAAAAGGCGTACAAGGGATGAAGAAGTTGGTCCCTGCAGAACACCTAGCAAGGCCGCAGATGCAAGCTAAATATCCACTAGAGAACAAGATCTGGGGTAGAAAACTAGCCTTCAGAAAGAAGCCTGTAATAACAGGAGTACATAGTTCCAGAACCAATATATGTCCCAGATTGTGGGATCCACATCCTGTCACTTACAGTATTATAATAAGAAAAGTACCTGCAGAGGGCAGGAACACCCCATAAAGGTGTGACCCACACGGATAAAGGGGACTCGACAAGAAAGCCAATGGGCACCCGCCCCGGAATGGCCAAGATGTGAATACAAAATGGGACAGCTCCCAATACAACCATAGTATGGAAGAGCATGGAAGCAGCCAGTAGAGCTACCAGTTGAGCTAAGATTCTGCTCCACCCTAACTTATTCAATATTGTCACAAAGCAGAGTCATCCTGTGTGCTGAAAAGATGGGCACCATCAAAAGGCATATCAATCAAAGTGGCTTAAAAACTCTCTGAAAAAACAGTAGCACAAAGCCAGGTGCGGCGACGTAACGCCACAGAGGAGGCCATGGCCCAACCCACTGAATCAATGGTGTCCATGCCACAATGATTAAGCCATTGAGCTGCTTGTGGCCCACCTCGAATGAACTGGACAAGGCCGTCCCAGCTGTTAGCGGGAACGAGGGCAGCAGAGGTGCTAAAGAGTCCCATAATGCAAGGGCAAAGCATTTGGGAATGCAAGATGCATTGATAGAAGACAGAGTGGAGATAAAAAAAATAGCTGCCACAAATGTCACGTCTCCTGGAATATCTGTCCGGGGAGACATGTGGAAGAGATTCAGGATTTTGGGAGCCGGAAACGGCTTGTACCACGAAACTGAGATGAGTAGGGTGCCGGAGGAGACAAACCGGCTCTCCAGGGGCAGGACAGTATCTATGCAAAACAGACCGATCCACAGGGCCCACTTTATCAGGTTTAGCCCAAGCCCCCAACAAGATGTCATATAGAGCGTCACTATAAGGGTGCGCCTGCTCCACCCCTGTTTGGCCCGGAGAGAGGACCTCAATGAGGGATAACAGTAGCAAACTCCACAGATGGAAGAGATAAATCCAACACCACAGAAACACGCTTGAGCAGGTCTGCTAATAATGAGCTTGCCTGCGAGGCAAGGTTGGGGGGAAAGGAGGCCCGAGGACGGGAAAGACTCTAAGCCACTGCCTTCACCCAACGCAGATAGCCAGCTGTCCTGCAGGGGAGGTTGCATAGTGTCAGCCATGGAGTGGGGGGGACCCCAACTGTGCGCCATCACTCCGAAACCCCTTTCCTCCAAAGGAAAAACCAGAGGAGACACCGCAGAGGGTGGAGAAAGAATGCCCAAGTTAGAGGGCATTACCGACGCCATGCCAGACTCTGAGCGGTGCTGAGATGGTGATGAAGCAGCATCGGGAGAAGAAAGTGGTGTGGCATCGTCGGCTGATCAGGCACAGGTGCCGAAGGTGTGAACCCTGAAGGGCTGTGCACCAACGCTGGAACGGATTTGATAATCTAATCAGAAGGCCTAACTGAAGCCGAGGGCAAACCCACCAGCATGGATAAAGTCAAGGCACTCCTCACCTCCTTGGGGGCCCCACAGGAGCTCCATGGGAAGGTGAAGACCCCAAAGATAAGATGAAGAGAATGATATTTTTCTCACATATGGGTCATAGTCGCCCCATCTCCAGGGAAGGTAGGGAAACAACTCTGCAACCAGAGCGGGAGAAGAAGCCTCAGGCTGTGAAGATGGACGAGGCCCAGACTTCGACCGCTGCTACGACTTACCTTGGGACATAGATGGAGAATGACGTCCACAGGAATGGCTCCGGGAACGGTCCTGCAAGCAAAAGGGAGACCGAGAACGATGGTAGGACTTGGAAGGCTTCGACAGTTGTGCCATCAGGAGCTTCATATGACGTTCCCTCCGCATCTTCGTACGAAGTTGATGGCAGGAGTTGCATCCGTCGGTGTGGTGAATTCCAAGGCACCACATACAAATAGAGGGAGGGTCTGCGTAGACATTTGCCGAGCCCAGGACCCACAAGGCTTGAAGCCTGAAGACATATAGATAGGGTATACTTTTCAGTCGACGAGAAGTCGTAGTAGGCTGAAAAACAGCCAGAGGTATCGCTACCGTATCCGCGCTGAAGCATGGAAATGAACAAACTGATATCAGCGCGTTAGGGGAGGGCTTATATAGACTCCGCCCACGTCACATCCGGTGGTCGTCGTTGCTAACGAGTCGCCCGACGCCCTCTACCGACACGAAGAGGTACAGCTGTGAAACATTTCCAGTCTCAGTGTGGCGCCTGGGGAGAATTCTAAGGTAAGGAATCTGCGGCTAGATGTTTCTATCAGATTGGAGGAGTGTGGAGTGGCGTAGAGTGTCGTGGAGTGGCACAGAGTGTCGTGGAGTGGCACAGAGTGTCGTGGAGTGGCACAGAGTGTCGTGGAGTGGCACAGAGTGTCGTGGAGTGGCGCAGAGTGTCGTGGAGTGGCGCAGAGTGTCGTGGAGTGGCGCAGAGTGTCGTGGAGTGGCGCAGAGTGTCGTGGAGTGGCGCAGAGTGTCGTGGAGTGGCGCAGAGTGTCGTGGAGAGGCGCACAGTGTCGTGGTGTGGCGCACAGTGTCGTGGTGTGGCGCACAGTGTCGTGGTGTGGCGCACAGTGTCGTGGTGTGGCGCACAGTGTCGTGGTGTGGCGCACAGTGTCGTGGTGTGGCGCACAGTGTCGTGGAGTGTCGTGGAGTGGCGCACAGTGTCGTGGAGTGGCGCACAGTGTCGTGGAGTGGCGCACAGTGTCGTGGAGTGGCGCACAGTGTCGTGGAGTGGCGCACAGTGTCGTGGAGTGGCGCACAGTGTCGTGGAGTGGCGCACAGTGTCGTGGAGTGGCGCACAGTGTCGTGGAGTGGCGCACAGTGTCGTGGAGTGGCACAGAGTGTCGTGGAGTGGCACAGAGTGTCGTGGAGTGGCACAGAGTGTCGTGGAGAGGCATAAAGTGCAGTGGCCTAGAGTGGCGCAGAGTGGAGTGGCACAGAGTGACGTAGACTGTCATAGGTTAAGTTGATTGGAAGGGTGTAAAGTGGAGAAGAACAGAATGTCGCAGAGGGTAGTGTCGTGGAGTGTCAGAGCAAGCAGAGTATCTTAGAGCTGAGGGGTATAGAGTGGAGGGGCGTAGAGTGGCGTGGAGGGGCGCAGAGTGTCGTGGAGTGAAGTAGACAGACGTGGCGTACAGTGGAGTAAAGTGGCATGGAGTGGCGTGGAGGGAGTGGAGTAGAGTGTTGCAGTGCAAGAGAGGCATAGAGTGGAGAAAAGTGGCAAGGAGTGGTGTAGAGTGAGTTGCGTTCAGTGGAGTTGACTGTCAGAGTGAAGGGGCACCGAGTCGAGTGTAATAGAATGGAGTGGCATAGAGTGGAATGGTGCAGTGTTGTGGAGTCACGTAGAGTATCATGGAGTGACCTAGACTTTCCTGCAGTGGCGTAGAGTGGAGTGTTGTGGAGTGGCGTGAAGTGGAGTGTTGTGGAGTGGCATAGAGTGGCGTGGAGTGTAATGGAGGGAGTAGAGTGGAAGGGCACATAGTGCAGTAGAGTGTCATACACTGGAGTAGAGTGGCATAGATTGCCAGAGTGGGGTGTCGTAGAGTTGCAAAGAGGGAGTAGTGTTTCGTAGAAGGCGTGGCATAGAGTGGTGTAGAATGGCAGAGTGGTGTGGAATGAAGTAAACTGGAGTAGAGTGTCAGAGTGGAGTGGCATTGAGTGGTGTGGAGTGACAGAGTGGCATAGAGGAGTGTGTTGTAGAGTAAAGTGGCATAGAGGGAGTTGCGTAGAGTGTTGTAGAATGGAGTAGTGTGTCGTGGCGTGGAATAGAGTGTCAGAGTGGAGGGGCGTATAGTGGAGTGTCTTAAAGTGGCGTAGAGTGGAGTAAAGTGTTGAAGAGTGGAGTGGCTTAGTGTGTAAAGTAACGTTTTGTTTCTCAATTGCCTTCAAAGAGCACCATGGCTTATTCCCTGAGCAAAACACAAGGCTCAGGTCTTTGTCATTGCTTTGCTAGTATACGCTCACAGTCTGATAAGCACACTGAACCATATCTATATTATTCTTCGTAAGATAACTACAGGCTGTCCCATTCTGTGCCTATTTAAACATGCCTACAAGTACACTGTAAAAACAACAATTGATGGACAGAATGCAGAACAATGTCATACAATCACCCAAGTACAAAGATGTGGGCCTAAATCCATTGTTTTTTTGCTCACTATGCCATTTCTGTTTGCACCCAGCCATATGCAAATCAGTCTTGACCCTGCGCCCAATGGGAACAATCCAGCCGGAACTTCCAGGCCAGGTCCTCCTGAACTGGAAACAAGCATCTTAGGACTGGTTTCAGGCTTTCAGCTCTCATCAGCCAGGATAGCTTGACTCCAGTGGCATGGAGAGCTTGTTTCCGGTCCAGGGAGGACCTGGCTTGGCAGTTTGGGCTGGACTGTTCCCACGAGGCACAGGGTCAAGACTGATTTGCATATGACCAGGTCTAAACTGGGGTGGCATGGTGAGCAAAAGAATGATTAATTTAACCCAGATCTCTAGACCGGGGGTGAATGTTTTGATTAGTTCTGCATTCCGTCCATCAATTGTGTGTCTTTTAAAAGTACACTGTAAGCATATCCTTTATCTCTTGTGAGTGGAGCTCTCACGAGGCCCTTAACCTAGAGTCTCATTTCAAGGTGAATCAGATGGAAAGATGGGCCATACCCTGCCCCGGTCAACGCAGCGCACAGAAGCGACACTCGGCCCTTACCTGAAACTTGAAGAACTTCCTGAAGTACATCTTCTCATTCGTCTGCGTGGTGTAGCTCACTGCACACACTAAGCTGGAACAGAGAGATATTGCGGAAATTCCAGGTTAATTTTCAATCTTTTATATTCCAACAGAACGATCTCTATGTTCACGCACACCTTTTAGCGAGGAATCTGACAACATTAAAATCACCTCAGTGATCAGAAGAAAGGTTCTGCCACCCTTCACCGGCCTCTGAATTACTGTACAATGTTATCTCCATCACCTATTCAGGTTATCATTTTTTTCCAGAACTGGAACTGCTTTGATCAGAACATTAACAATCTATTGCTTATGGACACAAATGTGACACCATGATACTAGTTTTTTCAAAAAATGATGTCCACTGAAAGGTCGTATAGTTCTACATGACCAATATTACAATTCATACCAGTTTCCTACTGGATGCGTTATTTTAATTCTCATGGTTACGTATTTGCAAGAAAATGGGGAAACTCTGTTCTTATGGAGGTCAATCCATAAGATTACTCATGAAGGGGGCATTTTCAGGTAAAGGGGCATTCTTCCATTATGCATGAACCCCGTGGACCCCTCTTTCAATTTGCAAATGAACATTCTGTCTGATAAGGAACGTCAGGCACACCCCTTTTGAGGCAACTGCCGTGGTGATGCTGTCCCAGGCACAAAGGTTAGGTTCACGAAAAGAATACAATGAAGATAGAAGCGTCTTAGTGAGGATTCATAGCAGGTCAAACTACTGGTGCCAGGAGAACCATAAACTGGCAAGACTTTATTTGTACCCTTTTACGGACACGCACATTGTATACCTGAATTGTTTTATTGCACAGGAATACTGCAATTCTGTCTCAATCCAAGCATGTAATCAAATGTTCTCCCATTTAATCCTAGCTGTGCTTTAAGGCAAAAATCGCTGTCTAATATACAAGGCAGGCCCAAAAGACGACACTTCCTCATTTAATTTAATGTTTTTGTATGACATATCTGGCAAGATTTTTTCAAGATGGGTATTATTTTATCTAATAATATTAGATATCTAATAATCCAACCGGGACAAGATTGTAACATACCATTTCTAATCCAGGCGGGGTTTTTTAAAAACAATTTTTATAAGGAGTTGATGCATTTTGCCTTATTCAATCATACTGGCCACTGGCATCCTGGAAGATACTTGCACCTCTTCAAGAACATCAAGACGACAATTCAAAAATTGGAAGACCGGCCTTATAGGCGAACGTGAACACTTTGGGGAGACTTTTGTAGAATATCTCTTTTAAAATGTTTATTTGATCTTGCATACAACGGCCTTACCGGGACTTTGATCCGGTAACTGCAAATAGCGCCTGCCATTTTGGACGCAAGGGGCTGACCCGCCTGAGCAACCTGGAGCGGTGCATCTGCGGGAGTTGACCCAGTGCTGGGAGGGAGTACACGGAGTCCCTCGGGGTCTAGAAGGACCGTTTGGGACCCATCGGCCGGGTGCTGTGAGGCGGCAGAAGCTGTGTGCCTGACTTTAAAATGGCGCCTGGCCGAGACGCTCCATAGATAAAGGAGCAAGCAACAATTACCACAGTGACTCCGGGGCATTAATAGGGGCAACAAAAATACCAATCATCCTTTTGGGCACCTACCCAACGACTCCCACCAGGGAAATAGCGGCGACCCCCGACAGCACAGCAGGTTGACCCCAGGACTAATGGCAGACCCATCGTGAAGTGGTGAAGGGCAACTGAGCACTGTGGCAACAAGGGAGAAGAGCCATACTGCACAGCAGGAGGATGGATGCTGAGACAGGCCCCAGAACAACTCCACCCCACTAAAAGAATCACCCGGTAGGTGGAAAAGAGGTGAGGGTGCTAGGTCCCTACACCACTGAATTCGGGGAGACTCTGGACACCAGAGAGACTGATACTGAGATAGGGCTTGTCTATGCTGCCAAAAAAACAATAAAATAATAGAGTTTCCTCCTACTTCGCCATCACAGCCTCCAAAGACTAACAGGTGCCGATAACAGGGGAACACAACATGGCGAACTGAGCATCATCCTCTGCATCATTCTCTGCACCCAAGAACTTAATATGATAACATCTGGATTGCTGATGTGCAGCGTACTATAAACTTCTGTGAATCGTTAGAGATGGGGCAAACTCATGGCCACAGAGAGAAAGCAGTCTGTCCCCCAAATTGATGCTGTTTGTTCCTATTTAGTACTCTCTCTTTCTTTGTTTACTTCCTTTGCTCCCATCCCCTCTCCCCTGAATCTCTCCCCTTGCATGCTACACCGCCTAGCCCCCTGCCCTTTTGTGCCCTGTGACTAAGCACTCCTTTTCCCCTTGTTGGGGAAAGATCCAATATTTATACTTTGGAGTCTCAGCGAACCCGCTGAGAGAGTCCACAGCGCCAAGGGAGCCACTTACAGTTGAGGTATGGTATGGTATGGCACCCCTTACCAAAGCACTCCCTCTCCCTTTTTTGGGGAAGGGTCCAGTATGTAGGCCTTGGAGTCTCAGAGACCCCATATAGGGAACCTCTCGCAACCGAGATGGGGAAATGATACCACTTCCCCTGGGACAACAGTTTACCGGACTTTGGACGCAGCTTTGACTCGTCTACCGGTTTGTTTCCAGTCACCCTCCCCTCCTCTTTCCATGCTGTGTCTCTCACCCTCCCCTCCCTTTTCCCCCCTCCATTCTCTGTCTACTTCCCCTGCTCCTACCCCCTCCCCTGAATCTCGCCCCTTGCCTGCTTTTTCCCTTACGTATATGTCCTTCTTGTTTGTCTCGACCTTACATGTAACTATGTTACCATGCTCTAATAACTGTGTAACCTTTGTAACGATGTAACCTGCAACTATGGTCTGATACTCATGTAAAGCGCTCTGATACCTCCGGGTCTAGCCAGCGCTATATAAAACCTTTAAAATAAAATAAAATAAATAAATACCTTCAACCCTATCATGTGCCACGCAGCTAGGGTTAGACTAACGCATCTGATATATCTTCCCCCAATACGGCAAGGACCCGAGATTGTCATGCAACCAGCATGTTTGTGTTTGAGCTTTAAGAGTCTCACCTTGTTTTGGACAGCTAATTTCTGGAAGTTGTACTCTAAAATGTATGCATGACTCTGTTTAGCATCTTTTCCCTGGCTATTAGACGTCGTCTCACTCACATGGTTACATTGAGGGCCTCCTTCCCCCGATTGACAGCAGTACATCATTGGAGCGTCCTGCAGCAGTAATTGGATAAACATATCGAAGTAAATACTCAGCAGCATGGTAGCTAGGCCACAGCCAGTCAGTATCCAGGGAGAACTCTAGGATTTCGTGACAAGGAGTAGAGACAGCCAGAGGGAGCACCCCCTCACATACCGACAATGAACGAAAAGCGCTCCCAGAGCTACTGAGCATCACTCTTCATTCCTCCGACTGAGGCCCCATAAGTACCTCCTTAAGTAGGTAGGTGTCAAACCCCGGTGGCGCAGCGAGGCACGAACAAGCCGCATAAGACATGAAAAGACCTAGGTGGACCAAAACGGACAACTCTGGCTGCACTCCACTAGCATGTCACCACTACTGCCAATGTGCTATCTGTGCGCAAGTGTCAGCACCCCCTTGGCAGGTCTGTAGACGGCTCTCGTGATAGCTGGTGCCCGGCTAAAATGCTGGAGAAGTTTCCGTTGATAATTGCAAGAAGGCCATAACTGTTCTGCATAACGTCAGAATGACAGCTCCACTGCCTAAGTACACATAATGCTATTTGAAATTACCCAAAACAAAGGCCAGTACTGGCAGGAAGTCTCACATATTGCGGAGCAGAAGCTACACTTCTGGCAATAGCGGCTCATCTGCGTTGAACTCCTGCCTTGCCATTGTGTAATGCTACTGCAAAGCAATAGCCAGGGTCTTGCAATGCATTTCAAGAAGTAAGTCATACATGTCCCGACTGGCACATACGCCCATTGTAAGGAACTGGGTTATTAGTTATGGGGTGGTAAGTACTCACCTCAAGTAATAATCACAATCCTTGTCGAGGTGAACCACTAAAGTCACTAATTAAACCTATGCTCAACTCCCTGCTAGTTATGGCACAGAGGAGACAGGCTGAAGCGAAGAGACAATGTGTAAAGTATTTATGCAGTACTAAAACAGCAATAAAGTTGAAATGTAAAACAAAGGTCTCAAAAACAAATTCGAAGAAATAGAGTAGATTTTTTGTGTTTGATCATAAAATGTTAATCAGGGGAACAGGATCTACGCAGATTTTCAAAGTTTTCAGTAGAGACATTGTCAATAGACTCATGGTGTCAATGATAGTCAATGGCCGCAGTGGAACAGAACGTAAGCACAATATGATGCTGAGTGTGATGGAGCACTGGCCGCATACACTAACTAGGAGTACATTTCTAAAGCCCCCAGGACCTCAGGGGAGGCACTTCGAGATTCCCTGGGTGGCAGACAGAGTCCAGTCCAGGTCCAGGTCCAGGTTGCCATTGGGCAGCTGAAGGAAAGGCCACTTTAAAAATGAACAGGAGGTCAGCTTTATGACCCCAAGAGTCCACTTTGTCCTGGGTACAAGAGAGAGCAGTTTCAGTCGTGTAGCTTTTCTCAAGTCTCAAACAGCAGGTTCAGTCTTTTGATCACCCACAGGTTCAGCAGTGTTCTGAAGTGGGTGCCTAGATGTGCCACATTTATGTCTGGCACAAGTTAGTGGGTGGAATGACCCCTGGGAATTTGACACCCTAATGTCAACAGGGATGTGGAATTCCTATAGCCCGACGCCCGGGACATATTGTTTGGGGTCAAGGGCAACAAGTTCTCATGTGAATTTAGTCCTTGGGACAAGTAGGCCCAACCCCCTACAGTAAAAACCCTTTGGCTAACATTTTACAGTACCACATTATGGATCAGGGAAAGGCATTGCCTGCAGTCAAGGTATTATTTGTGTCCATGTGTTAATGCTGTTCAAACTTGTTTTTATGGTTCATTAATGCAAAGACTTTATAATTAGGGTGGGCGCTCTAGGCAAATGTTGTAAGCCCAGACTGCACTACTGACAGTGATTACAGTATAAAAATGTGTACACACGATCTCAATGTTTAGCAATATGAGGTTATGCATACTGTTCCCAGAATGCTTTCTGATTAGATGCAAATATTTGCAGAAGCTTGAAAGCAAGATTGATGTTTCTTTGCTTTCAAAATAAAATGTTCATTAAAAAAATGCAAAAACATTTAGCTAAACTACTGAAAAAATGTAGGTACCATTTCTTTGCAGCATCATTTAGTAAAATGTATTGATTTAAACTAGTATTTCCGAAAAATATTCATAATGAAAAATTAGTGTAACCAGTTTTAATAAGAATATGGGAATCAAGCATTGGTAAAGCCAGGTCTGAAATTGTTTGTCAGACTTTTGGTTTTGTCAATGCGTGACTTGTTTTGGCATGGTTTTTGTAAAACCTTATTGATGTGGGAGCTGCCGGGCCCTCACCATTATAACAAACATAGGCAAAAGCAAAATTTGTTTTGGTCTCAAAAAGCACATATTGCACAGTAGTACCTGGCACTGAACAAAACGACTGTCGATATACTCCTTGTGAAAGAATAGAATGTTGTTACTAAAAGTGAAGCTAGCCGTTAGACAGTCCGAGAAAGACCAAACTTTAATACACACAAAAAGGTCATGGTTAACGCCAGGCCTAATTATTAAATAAAGTGCACCCATGTTCTTGGATTAAGTGCAGATATATGACTTTCGTGAATCCACAAGCCTTTACAGAAGTAGGCCAAGAAATAGTACTCCTAGAAAATATTTGTGAACTGCATTTTAGCTTGAACAAATATGCAGGTATAGAGATTTCCTCTTAATCTTAGTGTTTGCAAGACATTCCCTCCAACCACTTTTTCCCCAACCCTGGAAGAAGTTATATGTTTGCCATTGTCAGAGTAAATGGCCAACCTTTCTCAGTATGGGAAAAGATTAAAGAAAAGTTGGTGAAACTCCTTAAAACATGCAAGTTAGCAGGTTTGCACGGACTCAAAAGGGCATTCTAACCCTGAAACTGTTCTTAACATTATCTTCAGCCGCAGTATGTAGATCTGCGGAAACGTGGCAATATAAGGGAATTGCTAGTATTCAAACCCTACTATGGAAGGAGCCTTCGCATATTCAGAGAGGCTATTTCAGTGCTCTTATATAATGAGATTGCTGCCATAATTTGTCGCTGCATTACATGGCACAAAAAGGACAAGTGGATTTATGAAGCAACTTGTCCCATGGACAAGTAGATATTTTATTAAATTCCACACCCCTGCCTGGCCACTCTAAACCAGTCTCGAGGCAGCTCTCCCTCCCACTGCAGTTGGTGTCTGGATGACTAGAAGGATAAAAGCAGAGGTATGCCCAGGTGTGAGCTGCATCTGCTTGTGACAGGGGAGGCCCTTATAAGTGCAGAAAGGGTCTGGGCACAGTCCCAAGCCATCCTTGTCAGCACCCAAGGCCCATTGTCTCTATCCTGGAAGCAGTTCACACATCACCACAGAGGAGCCATCAAGCTGCCAGGTGACAGTTGAATACTTATAGAAAGGTCTCCAGAGCATTTAGGAAAGTAAAAGGTAACTTTTATAAAGTACTTTTTCAGTAACAGAAAAAAATCGACTTTACCATTAAATTTGTTTAACTATTAAAAAAAAGAGTCCTTCGCATATTTCTCTAGCTGAAACAAACCCGAAATTAGCATTACAAGGTGTTATATTGTAATACAGCGTTTCTCTACATAAGCAGCCAGTCTTGCTACAGTGACAATAGCTTTTATACTTTCACTGTAAGGACATGAGGAATATTAAACTTCTACATGTCCTACTTTTAAATACCTATGGGCAGCGGGGCCTACCTCAGGGGTGATGCATTCATATTTAAAATGAAGGTTTAGGCCCATAAAAAGGTTTTTTTTTACAGATGGAATTGGCAGTTTATAACAGCACAGCCAAGAGACAGTAGTAGGCTTGGAGACATTCTTTACTCTTTAAGACACTTTCTGAGCCTCACTTTGCAAAGTGACCTGCTCATGCTTACAAGGGCACTACATTTTTATTGCGCTTTCCCTGCCTACCATAGCATTAGCTCTGTTCTCCTGACAGGTTTAAAACAAGCATTGAAAATGCAATAGGTCATGCCCTCGTTTAAGTTAAAGCAATTGTGTTTGTAATTAGGTGGCTTTTTAGCTTTGCTTTTATTAGTGTCTTTCAAACTTTCATGTACATAACATGCATATGTATGCATACATGTATATGTATGCATGTATTTATATTTGTATTTATATAGATATGCAGATGTATATATGTATGTATATATATACATATATCTAAATGCATATGCATACATATACATATATATGTGTGCGCGTAGAGAGGCAGAGGTAGAGAGGCAGAGAGAAGAGAGTAATAGAGAGAGAGGCAGAGAGAGGTAGCGCGAGAGGTAGAGAGTGAGTAGTAGAGATTAGAGCATGAGTAGTAGAGAGTGAGTAGTAGAGAGTGAGTAGTAGAGAGTAGTAGAGTGAGTAGTAGAGAGTAGTAGAGAGTGAGTAGTAGAGAGTAGAGTGAATAGTAGAGAGTAAAGAGTAGTAGAGAGTGAGTAGTAGAGAGGTTGATTAGTAGAGAGCGAGTAGAGTGAGTAATAGAGAGTGAGTAGAGAGTGAGTAGGAGAGAGTGAGTAGGAGAGAGTGAGTAGGAGAGAGTGAGTAGGAGAGAGTGAGTAGGAGAGAGTGAGTAGGAGAGAGTGAGTAGGAGAGAGTGAGTAGGAGAGAGTGAGTAGGAGAGAGTGAGTAGGAGAGAGTGAGTAGAGTGAGTAGAGAGTTAGCAGAGAGTGAGCAGTAGAGAATGAGCAGGAGAGAGTAGTAGAGAGTGAGTGAGAATAGTAGAAAATGAGTAGAGTAGTAGAGAGTGAGTAGTAGAGAATGAGTAGTGTAGTAGAGAGTAGTAGAGTAGTAGAGTGAGTATTAGATAGTAGTAGAGTGAGTAGTAGAGAGAGTAGTGAGTAGTACAGAGTAGTAGCGAGTGAGTAGTAGAGTAGTAGAGCGAGTAGAGTGTAGTAGAGAGTAGTAGATAGTAGAGAGTGAGTAAAAGAGTGAGTAGTAGAGAGTGAGTAGTAGTGAGTAGAGTGACAGTGTTTCACACAGTGTCACACACAGTGTCACACACACAGTGTCACACACACACACACACACACACACAGTCTCACACACACACACACACACACACACACACACACACACACAGTCTCACACACACACACACACACACACACACACACACACACACACACACACACACACACACACACACACACACACACACACACACACACACACACACACACACACACACACACACACACACACACACACACACACACACACACAGTCTCACACACAGTTTGTTGCAGACCTGTTGTAAAACAGGCTTTTCCCTATAACTGTGGCGGAGTGAAATAATTGCGTTGTCTATGCATCATTAGTTTATCCAGCACAAAATATTTCCGCATTATATTACAGATGTGACTTTAATGTATCTGGCCACAAGATTAATTTATGGATTTAAAAAACCTTATTTCCGCTCGCACATTCTTGTATTGACCCTGGTTTTGAGTTGGCTGCATAAGCAGAGGTCAGAAAAAAGCCAGCGCTCTTTTATTGGCTATCTTCTTGCAACTCGGTCAATCAAATGCATGTCTTGTTGCTTACTTCTGTCACCTATTAGGTTTTTAGGGAAGGAAATGCAATAACCATTGAGCATAAACACTGACATCCTCTGCTCTACCAAGATGTCCGTTTGCTATAGTGAGCAATGTACTCCCTCCCTCGCCTAAGGACGGTACAATCTTTATTTCAGAAATACATCACGCTGCCATGGAGGTGGCCTTGGTGACAGTGCTGGTGGTGGAGTTACAGCTGTTTTAATGCCAATTGTGGGCTGTATTGATTTTTGAATAGGAAAACACATCGTCCCTGCGAAAGAGTAGAACTGCAATCAATTAACTTGAACTGAAGAGCATGGGGAGATACAACTCTTGGGGTAAAAGCGGATTCACATTTGAAAATTGGATAAAACATCGCCTTAAATATGAATAGACTCACATGTTAGACAGGTCTATGTTATTTGATACAGTTACATTCAAGACTGTCTGCACAGAAGAGCAATGTGTGGCAGAAACAACACCAAAATGTTGATTGTGTAAAACAGGGCTCTTTGACAGGTCAATGTTTTCCACAGAGAAAAGTACAGGGCTTTTTACAGCTTTGAATTGTAACATAGTCATGGCTATAGACTGCATCACTTTAACTTTTTAATTTATCAGCACCCTCTACCTGTTCGAAGGTAATAACCTTGGCATAAGCATAGTGTCAGCCAGTGAGACATTTAGGGGTCATTGAGAGTTTGTTGAAATTGATGAAGCACCCCGAGTCCCCCGCCCTCGTACTTCAACTTCCTCATTGAGAGGAGAGGAAAGCTCCCGCCTCAAGGAGCTGGGGTGAAGGTCAGAAGGTCTACTTCCGTAAGGACGGGCCTTCTTATGAATATTTTTCCTGCCCCGGGGCACCATATGAGGCCTAAATAAATCATCAGTTCGCCTTATACGGAATGAGAAAAGTCATTACAGGTCGGGGTCATTGAATTTTTTTTGTATTTTAGACATCAATCAGTGTTTTGGAGAGTTTGTTTCTTAAATATAAAAACAATGCCCACAGTAGCCACCTCATGGACGCCAGCAGACGTTAATGAAGGTGCTCCAATCACGTTGGCGGAAGCAAGTAGCGAACATGTTCCTTGTCAGGCCACGAAGCATCGCTTGATTTGGCGTTTAGTAAGACTGGCCTCCACCGCATGGGTGATCTGGCAGGTTGGCCGCCATGATATCATGGACTCACAGAATGTAGACAAAGCCTGCGGAAATGCAACTCAAAACAATGCGCCTTCCCAACCCTAAAATGTGCTGCCCTATGCAGAGGGCTGAGCTGGGCTGTCAGTGGGGGATGTGTTACTCAAGTAAAATCAGTGGTGCAGTAGCCATTCCAATTACAGCAATAAATCACGAAAGATATAATTTACGTTTTCTTACATTGGCCCGTTTAGGTGAAGGTGCCACTAGCAAAAAAAATGATTCCAAGGCACAAAGTGTTCTGACCCAAAACAGTTTCTGCTGCTACCAAGGAAGTCACCTTCAGGGGACAAACTCTGTGCCTATTTGTCTCTGCTCATGCCACATGCTGGAATTACTTCATCACATATAGGTAATAGAAATCACCCACAAAGTGGGAGTCCAACACCAGCACCCACATGACAATTACCACGATTTAAAGGGAATTTACATTATTTATTGATCAGCGCATTACAGATCGATTTTACCATACACAAGTTAAACACAATTACTTTTGTAGCATGGTACAGGAAAGATTAATAAAGCTGTTTTATTTTATATTGCCAAAGCTCATGTAAAAGGACAGTTTTTGCAGTAAATAAACATGCCCTGGTGCTCACAAGGGTCAAACACCGAAACTATGTATTTTATATGTCTGGGCACTCGCCCGCAAAACGTGTCTCTTTAGAAAACATGATATGTGATGTTAATAACGTGTGGATCGTATTTATGTTGCAGCAGTGAATAATTAAAATTATAAACTGGCTGAAAACTTGATAACAAAGTGAACAAAACCTTTAAGAACAGTTCTGTAAATTATCACAAGATGCGCCAGAGGTATTCGGACATGCAATATTGTCCCCATTGGAGTCATATTGCGTGTTATGAAAACTATGATTAACTGATGTCGATTTACCAAATCCTTATTATGATGAGAAGTCTATTGTACAAAGTCTTCACTAATTTGGCATCAAGTGCTTCAATTCTCAGGAATTGGCACGCACGTGAAGCCGTTGTAGCTAAACCTAAAATCGGTTTAATCATTTAACGTTGGTTTCCTCATTTAACGTCAGGCTTGTGGAAACTTCCTAATATGTAGGTGGGGGGTGGGGAGGGACTGCCAGAGGACAGGCGATAAACGAGGTCTTTTGAAATAGGTAAGTGCCGGGAGGGATGCTCATATGAGGTTTGTCCAGCGCTATAAATATCGATCCGATGGTTTATAGAAGAGAAACGCAAAGGCTGCACCGCTGAGGCAGCAAATGTCGAACCTTATCTTATGTTCAAGTCAAACTACCTTGTTCTAAAGAAATTCATTCTGAAATCACTGGAACCTCCGAGGTGAACCCACCACCACCTAGTCCGAGAAGACACAAATATTGAGAATGTGGAAGCATAAAAGTGTGAATCCTAGCATGTCCGTTGTGTGTGAAGCCGCCCTGCAGTACGCTTGCTGTGCCATGTCAGACGGGTCCCGAGGCAGTGGCTGTGTCCAGGGCTGCTCCACGCACGCTGCACTGCACAGTCCTGCCACAGCCTCTGTGACGTGCGACAGAGTATCAGGTCATGCTGGGGAGCTCTAAAACACAAGACTGGACTTCGGTACAATGGCTCTCCTATGAATTTCAGAAGGATAAAGTGCAGCGTGAACCCCACCACGCTCAGGATACACAAAGACCTCTGTAGCAGATGCCTAACCCACTGAACTATCTCATATGGTCTATTTTACAAGCGCCTGGCGCTGAGCAAAACAAGCGGCCGCGAAAGTGATCGCGATCAAACATCAAAGCGAAAGTAATCGCGTTAAACATCAAAGCGGTCAAGCGCGGCGCGCGCGGACCCGCGCACATGCACTGTAGCTCTAGGCTGGCCTGGTAGCACTTTTTGGAGCCCTCTCAAAAAGTCTCGCCAGACCAGCGCATGTGCTGGGTCAGGCGAGACCTAAAAAAACACATATTTTGATTTCTGATATCCAATCCTGCAGCAGCACACTTGCAAGTCCCATACACGCCAATAGACCCAATGCAGGCGAAGAAAGAGGTGAATGGAAGGAATACATTCTGCAGATAAATTTTTGAAAATCTCCCACTTTCCTCTTCCAAAATGTTGGCATGTATGATCGCATTACATGGACATAACTGCTTTGCTGTACTCGCTATAATGTTATTAAAATTATCACAGGTAAGGCACTGAAATGTCACATATAAGAGAGAAGCACAGAGGATATGAAAGCAACAAACTAGAAGGGTATACCATAGAGAGAAAGACAGACTAGAGAAGAGAGCCAGAAGGAAAGGGTTTCTAAACAGGAAAGAGGATAAATCATTTAAAAGGAGAAAGCAAAGAAAGACCACGACAATCACTATTTAACCGGTTAAATAGCCCATTCACAGAATCAGCCTGAAAAATCACACCTTTAAGGTGTATACTATCACAGCTTTGCTCATAAAATCACATCTTTAATCAGCATTTTTTTCACTTAATCTAGAGGTTCATAACCTAGGGTTAGAAGAACTCCCTAGTAGCTTGCATAAGTAACAGATCAGTCTCTCAGTTTTCAATATGTCAGCTTTGGGGTGACTTACGGTGTATATATCTTAAAGCTCTCAGTCTAAGGACTGTCACAATAAGGGTCAAGGAGTTAGCAACAGAAAAACATGCGTTGATGTGAACCCGTCTCTCGATTACAGTTCCAACAGGTGTCTCAAGGCGCCAGGGGGTTTCTGGGAGATAAAGGGAGCTATTGCCCAGAGTCGCATGGTGCCAAGTTGAGCTGCCACCAGCGCCGGGGATCAAACCGGGAGCCCTGCTCATATCACTTGGCGCCAAGATGACTTGCCCAAAATACGTGAGCTTCTTCTTGTCTCGCAGATTTAGCTTATGAAGTCTGGCTAGGGTCCAATGGATCAAGTTCATTGTATAGAATTTAGATTGCAGGAGCGACAGAGCGATTTTATTACATTACAAAAACTTGCTAATCTTTTGCCAGGTCTCATCGGAAATGTGGTCAAACACATCAGGACCAAAATGCTTGTCCCACTTTGAGTAAAAGATCGAGGTTTGTGTTTGGGACGGATTGGATAAGAATTTATACATTTTTGAGGCAATATGGCCTGCATGAGACATGTAGTTAACCGGTATGGAAGAGTCGGATGGCCAGAGTGGTTAAACTTGGAAAGATTTACTTTTAAGTAAAATGCCAAAACTGTGTTGAAAATTTTGTTTTTCCGATTCAAGTCTGCCTGTTCCTGAAAGCTGGGAATCTTAGCACCGCAAACCCTTTGCTGATGCCACTAGCAGGGGAAAAAACAGACGCTTTGTTCTGCAGCAGGTTTTTCCCAGTTTTCCCCAAAACCCCTAAATTTAGTTGTATTTTGGCTAATTTCTCAGTCCCCTCCAGGGGAATCCACAAACCCTGGGTAACTTTAGTATCCCCAGGATGTTGGAAAAAAGGACGCACATCTGGCATGGATACCTTATGTGGACAAAACGTTATGGGGTCCTAAGCACAAACTACCCCAATTAGCCCAAAAAAGGTCTTAATATGGGGAAGGGAAGGCCTAGCGCCGAAGAGGTTAAAAAATACAGGGAGCCATTTGAAAGAAGACAGACTGACAGTTGATCTCGGTCTTTGAAGCGCAGCAAATGTGATAAGTTAAATGTAGAGTTGAATGGCATCCTTATTTTTTGCTTGGACTTTCATGCATCACCAAAAAACAGCTCGCTACCACAAGTGGGTCGCGACCCATGGTTTGGGAAACACTGATCTAAGGAGGTTTTGGGGATTGTAGAATCTATGACCTAACACACAGTCATAAATAAAGGTTTGACTACTTCTGATAGCAAAAAAACAGCTATGTTACACTTAGAAAGGAAATGGAGCCTCAACCTGTCTACTTGGAAACCCTACTCCAAGGAAAACAGACCGGCCAAAACCAAGTTCTTTGGAGCATAGGACTCGCAAAAACATAATCCAAGGAGATTTTTGGCTTTGTCAAATCTATGACCCAACCTACAGATGTTAACTGAAGTAGGACTCTTAGGCAGCAAAATTTAGACTCCACCCTTACACGTCACAGAAATGCCAATATATATGTGCATTTGATATTATATTCACTGTATGCCTTAACTTCATTAGTGAAGCATTTAATCATATTACTGAAATGTAATCGCTGTAGAGAGTAGAGATTTATAGATGTGTGCACTAATGTTTAGTTTAGAAATGAAATCATGTATTCTTTTACTCACGTTTTACATCTATTTTTCATGTTACATGTGTGCATGTTTAATCAAGTATTCGAAGGGCACATTTAATGCTTCATGTAAGCCTGAATAAAGGCCTCAATTGAAATACATTTTGCTATGCCAGCATGTTTTCCTTTTCTTGCAGGTGTATTTTTCATTAGTTTGAGAAAGGCTTATAGTTTGTATTAAACTGCTGATTAAGAGGCCTGAAGGAACACTTGGCAGTGAACGTGGAGAACCAATGGTCGAAAGAAGTTTCTGTTCTTCATGAACCAGGATGTCAGAATGTCCTAGGTTGAGAACCGCAGTCTCAGTTTGCTGCGTTTGGAATTCAAAGCTATGTTGGAGATGCACTCAAGTAGTGATCTGACTGGTCCCTGGTAGTGTGAATGAAGAGGAGGACTTTGAGTCTCCTGTTAGTTGCAAATTGTGTGAAGTCTGATTATTCTGACACCTTCTTCTATGCTCTGAATTTAGAGATCATTGATAGATGATTCTCTATCTGACTTAGGTTTACATAAGAGAAGGAAAGTTTCTTTCTGGAACACCTGTTTGCTTTAATTTGTTTCTGTATTGTGGAGTCACATGGGCTTCACAAGTTAGAAATGTATTGTTGATGTTTTCTCCCTTTCAATGCTTCACGTCAGTTAACAAAGGTCCATACAACCAATGGGGAAAAATCTTTGATGATTTGACTAAGAGGCTTTTGCATCGTTTTTTACTAATTTCTCCTTTCTATCCTCCTTTTTTCTGAGTGCTTTCTAATGCTTTTAACTCGTTTTTCAATGATTTCTCCATGAAGCAGCTAGCAACTCTAGCGCCTTGATACCCTCACAGGTGATTTGCTGCTCTTTATAAATCCTGATTGATGGAAGGAAAAGATCGTTCCCAAAGGGCCACAACAAAATTAATCACCTTTGCCTAACTGGAACTAGGTTATAATGTTAAGTAATTAAAACATTAACACTTTAGTTGCAAATTAGCACTTTCAGGTAATAACTCTAATCTAAAGGAACATGCATTTTGAACCTACACAGAAATGAATATCCTAAAAGAGCTGTAGGCCCACTAGCCTATAATGTGGATCCTAGATATGGTACGGTTCATATTGCAAAATATACTTTGGGGAAACCATGTCAAAAATAGTCTTATATTCATCCCTTGGCTGGATAACAAAACATTCATTTAATGAAGATATGAATTTAAGTGGGTTCACAACAAACGGGAAGAACAAAGTAATATCTAATAACACTTGCAACTATTGCAGTTATGAAAACAATCCTATTCTGAAAAAGAATCAGTTTACAGTATCAGAAAAATAGACATTGCAAATTTTAAAAGCACACTCAAGATAATCAATGGAGGACTATAGAATATTAGAAGAATACATTCAGTTTCAGAATATGCTTCATTTGTGTTTAGAATTGTGAGAGAAACATTGGAGATCTTAAAAAAACAGAGCAAGAGTAGAAAACTGTATTTGCATTTCAATCTTCTGTACAGGTAATAAAAAAACAACCAAGTACCATGCAACCGTGCCAACACAATAATTTACCTTATAGTATGAATTCTAAATAATGAGGAACATTAACGACATTGTGCATAATCTCAGTACAGTAATTTAAACTATTGCTACTCACACTATTTGCACAGCTAGGCATCACAACTTATTTAAGAAACCATTTCTCTACCCATAGCTACATGTTGAGGGTTGGTCAATGAAAAGAAAAAAATGGGGTGGTATAATACATTAGGGGATGCAAAAAGATATTTCTACTGGCAAATTTCATACTATCTGCATTGTTTATTAGAAAACCACCTGGTTTTTCCCCCACAAGGAGAATACAGCAGTCAACTTGTAGTTCCTTGATATGTAAACAGGTTATGCTACACAATGAATGTAATGCGACAACACTTGAATGGCAAATGCTCACTAGTTGCCTCACTAAAACTAAGCATTTCAGAACTGTTCACACTATTGAAATATGGTTCATATATAATTGAATTTGCCAACCCATGTTTTTTTAAAGAAAAGATTTGGCTATATAGTTACTGTGAATGAATGGGTTGAATGTTGTGGATATGGATTACATCCAACACCAGAAGAAGCAACTGTTACTTTGCTGGCCAAATCCTAACAAGCTCTTGTATGCAAACTGATATTTTAGCCAGTGCAGTTTAACGAAAGCAAGAAGTAACAATGAGGTCAGCAATTGATCATTATGCCCCTCAGGTATCACATGGCGCATTGCGACACCAGGAACACCACTATTACAAGTGGTTAATCCACCTGGATTTATTGAGACACTAGATACTATTCTATACACTTTTAATACACCAAAACTATTTTAACACTTAAATCCAGCGAGTAAAGGATTATTGGGTGCTTTAAAAAATATTTGAAACGGTTTCACAAACTTTAGGATATTTTATGTCTTTTCCTTCCTGCATTAGATCCAAACGTTCAGGTGGTTGTAGTTATGTTAATCAAGATATTGCTAATAAAGAAGAGACCCAGCATATTGGAGTGCTGTTTGACTGTAAATCACAGAAATATAGGAAGAATGAGTCTTGGTACTCTGGCATTCGCAAGAACTATCATTTTGGAGCGCCCTAAAAGTAATCGTATGCATCTGAGAATTAAATGCTGTGAGACATGAGGGAAGTCTAGGAAAGTTTAGGAAGAATTTACCAATATCTGAAGAAGAGTTCCTCTAACAAAATCAAGCACTGCACTGTCAATAGCCACAGAAGCGTGATCTGCAGAGTTATGATTTACTTCTTTGTGGAGCTATAGAAGCCACACATGTTGAATTATAAGTATCATTGTGTTACTCCTGGCAGGGCTATAGATAAGCTGTATCAGAAAAACTCTAAGATCACAGGAGGGAAATTACATATCATACGAAGTGGAACATGAGTTTAAGGCAAATATAAGCCCATGTGTTTTAACTTACTAGAATCGGGAAAAAGACTGACTGTGCATGCTTCAAGTTCCTGACCAGACCAGTTAGGAGAACACTCCGTGATTTTGCTAAGAGCAGGTTACATCTATGTTGGCATCGCTACTTGCAAAGATGCTTTGGATTTGTATATATTTGAGAACAATGCAGTATTGAAATGGAGTATTCAATTTAATGGAGGTCGGTGACAGGAACGCCAGCTCAAGGTCTAAAAGAGATGTTTTCATTTCTCTTCTCCTACTTCAGAAGTCTTTCTTTCCTGATGGCAAGGTGACAAAGGTCCAATTGAAGACTGATCGTTTCATAAACAAACAGTAAGGAATTAAGAGGTAAAGTTAATTTAAACGTAGCTAAGGTTCCCCATTTTTACTGATAAATACAGACAGAAAAACATTTATTTCCTTGTCGGTATTTAATTTTCAAATGTTGATAAAAACTGAAATTGGGTTGCTTTTTGAGTGATTCTAAAAATACTCTCTGCCATGACTGCCAGGCCAATAGCTTTGTGGATTGATAGGTAAGGGGTTGAATAAGAAAGGAATTTTAGTGAAGAGACTTGAACAGCAGTAGATATGCACAAGGTTGATACTGAAATCTGGATATTTTCATGCAAGTGCATGGATTTATCTTTTGCGGGTCTTCATATCACTGAAATCTAGCAGTCATTGAGCATGAGTGCATATTTATTAGTTAAATAAATGTGGAAATATACCAATTAGAGCTTAATTACTTTTTCACACAACCCAAAATAAATATGGATAAGTACAGATAAAATTATCAAAAAATTAATATGGATAAATACAGATGACAATGCTAAAAAAATAAATACCATAAAACCGGGAGCTCTAAATGTAACATCTATATAGAATGTGACTATAATGTAGGAAACCACCTTAAAATCTGCAAAAATATAAAGAAAGGTATTAAAAAAAAAATAAAAAAAATCGGAGGTTACATAAAGCTATTTTCACGTGAAATACATTTTATTTATTATAAAACTGTTTTATTGTAGTGGCGATTGAGATTCGAGGAGAATAAGGCCTTGTTGACATTGCCGCAAAGCAACTTGCTCAGTGAGATCCTACTAACCATTCATCCCTTAGCTAAATAATTGTTATTGTTTGCTACAGGTTATCTCTAACGCTAAGCTACTCTGCTGAAGAAAGCTGTATTAAAACTAGAGCGAGAAGAGGGAATCCAAAATTATCCATGTCAAAAAATCACTACTGGAAATTCAGTGCAGAGAGAGTAAAGACCAGGTCATGCACACTGAACTCTCCATTCACAGCAGTTCTGACCACAATGACAAGCACTTGTTGCCTGTTTAGGCTTTGATTTATGACACATGGAAAACACACTCTTTCACTTAAAAGTTATATTCATTGCCACTATCATGTTTAAAATGTGTAGGTATTTTGTCTTGAGCCGTTTTACACCTCACATGTATGTTACATTCTACTACTAAACACTCGAGCGACGTTAATATAAACTTAAATAATTTATGAACTTCTCCTGGTAAAATGCCTCCCCATTCCAAAACTGGTCACTTGAACGTTGGTGTGTGACCTATGGAGGGGTTTCTTTCTCTGTTACATTGGGGGGGGGGGGGGAGAATACGGGAAGCCGCACCCTTACGTTTTCTACTAATAGTTTGTTTTCAGGGCGACAGGCACTCTGCAAGTTTTCTATGTGCAGTTTTGAACCTAGAATGCAGGGCAGCAGGGTGTGGGGTAGTTGGGCGGGGGGAGGGAGGGTGTTGGTTTGGGGAGTTGTATTTAAGCATCATTACTGTTCGCGCACTGGTAATTCACTTTACTATTAATGCAGAGGCACCAGCCATTGGAAACCTGAGCTATGAGCGACATGGGGGACAAAAATGCTAAGATCTTAAGCTGGAACATCAACGGACTTGGGGATAAAATCAAGCGCAGTGTGGTTCTTCAATACATCAGACGGCTGGCCCCAGATATCGTTCTCCTTCAGGAGACGCACCTGGTGGGGAACCTCGGCAAGGCTATGCACAGGGACGATATAAAATGGTCGCACACGCAGGTTATACATCTGGCTCCAGAGGTGTCGGTATTATGATTAGAAACTCACTCCCACTTGAGGTGGGCTCTGTCTGGACGGATGAGAGGGGCAGATACGCTGGGATTTCGGGCACTTGGGAGGGCAACACGATCACGTTCATATCAGTATATGTACCTCCGGGTCTTCAAGACACCACCTTCACTGATCTGGGTTCACTCCTCACGGTTCCATACAGCCTCCTGGTCCTCAGTGGCGATTTTAACGCGGTGGTCTCGGGCACACTGGACCGCTACCCTCCTAGGGAAATAAGTCCCTCTGCAAGCTGGCTGCCCGAGTTCCTGGACACCATGGGGTTGGTGGACGCTTGCAGAGTTTACCACCCAGACCAGATACAACATACCTTTCACTCGGGCGCCCACCATAGCTTATCCCGCTTTGATTATTGCCTGATGCAAGCAGCCCAAATTACGCACATACACAAAATCAGACATTTAGCTAGGGGTATCTCCGATCACTCTCCGGTATAGACACACATAGTACTCAGTCAAACCACGGTGGGCAGGCTGGCTCCAATTAACCCCTGGTACTTTAAAGATCTGAAACTTCGCACAAACCTTCTCAAGGCCATAGACAATTTTACCGAAAACACAGGGTCTGTCTCCTCGTCCCAGTCCTTATGGGAAGCTTTCAAGACAGTGATCCGAGGTCAGGCTCTGTCCTTCATCAGTGGGGCAAAAAGAGAAAAACAAAAAGTCATCCTCGACATAGAGGCCGAAGTCTATCGACTTGAGAGTGACCTAGAAGCAGGCGTAACACCCGAGAAGCTACACCTCCTGACCCTGAAGCAACAGGACTATAGGGCCCTGGTCACCGACAGAGCCAAATCCCTGAGTAGAGAACATCAAGGTAGGCTATACGATTTGGGCGACAAAGCAGGGAAACTAATAGCCTGGTTGGATAAGAAGGACTGAGCGAGCAGACTAGTCCCTGAGCTAAAACATGACGAGGGCGCCTTTCTGACTGAACCCCAAGCTATAGTACATTTCCAACTGGTATATTCGACTGTGACTCCACACACTGAGGAAGACTCACACAACCTCTTACGTGACATTAGACTCCCTTACCTACCCACAGCTGATCGCAATTTTTTTGGACAGTGACTTGACTACAGATGAAATTGCGCAAGCAATATGGGCACCAAAAATGGGCAAAGCTCTTGGACCAAACGGCATCCCCATTGAGCTATACAAATTTCAGTCCAATAATCTTGCACCGCACCTGAAATCTATGTTCGAGGAATCACTGGAACATGGGGCCTTACAGAGAGATCAGAGAATTGCCACTATAGTCACCATACACAAAGAAGGGAAACCCCGGACTGATTGTGCCTCATATAGACCGATTTCCCTCCTAAACGCCATAACTAAAATCCTGGCTAAACTTCTGGCTACCTGCCTACTTAAGGTTATAGGCACCCTGGGGCACCCGGACCAATCCGGCTTTATGCTTCACAGAAACACGGCCCTGAACTTACGCAGGGTCCACGCAGTGCTGGGCAGAGATTTAACCCTTCAGGAGTAGGCGGTGATAGTGTCCCTAGACGCGAGCATGGCATTCGACACGGTAGAGTGGCCATATCTCTGGGCCGTATTGACAAAACTGGGATTTGGGCCTAAATACATTCAATGGGTGCGTCTCCTATATCAGGAACCCTTGGCGCAGGTCGTGGTCAATAACAAATTGTCAGCCACGTTCCCACTCAGTCGTGGAACCAGTCAGGGCTGCCCACTCTCTCCCCTTTTGTTTGCCCTCGCTCTGGAGCCACTGGCGGCCTGGTTCCGACATGGCCAGATGATAAGAGGGCTGCAATGGTCACCCGGATGGGAAGACCGCATATCGCTCTATGCAGATGACATTTTACTCTATTTGGCCTCCCAGACGAAATCCCTGATAGTTGTACTAGACATTTTGGCAGTGTTTGGTAGATTCTCCGGCTTTACTGTTAACTGGGGCAAATCTTGGGGGTTGGCGCTGAGGGGAGAACCTCCTATACCCACCCCCCCCGAAATTGCCCAATCCAGGTCAACACAGCGGGCTTTAAATACCTTGGCATCTTCATCTCTCATGATTCCTCGGTGCGGTGTACCCAAAATGTTCTCCCGCCCCTGCACAGGCTTAAGAAAGACATCAGAAAATGGAAATCCCTTCCCCTCTCCCTACTGGGAAGATCAGCCCTGTTTAAAATGATGTCCCTGCCCTGCTTACTCTATGCTTTGCAAAATACGCTTGACCCGGTACCCGCACAATACTTTAAAGAAATTGAGGGCCTGCAGAGAGAATTACTCTGGGATGGTAAACCGCGTATTGCCCTTAATAAATTGACCCTGAACTGGTACGACTGTGGCATAAGCCTTCCAGATATTGAAAAATATTATTGGGCCACGCACTTAGCCGCCATAAATCACGGCACTTACGGACGGGGTGACGACCCAGGCTACGCCATGGATAAATGGCTCCTCCCTGGAAGAAACTATAACAGGGCGCTCTAATCATGGTCTAACAAATATAGCTTGACGGGCCCCACCAAACACTCGGTCCAGGTTTGGCACGATGCAACCAACTCCCTTGGGTGAGGACGTAAACGGACACTGGCTACCCCCCTTTGGGACTCTAAATCTTTGGGCAGCCTATGGAGATCAAAAGGCTTCGACAGATGGGATCTCACTGGCATTACGCAAATCAAGGACCTCTGGGGAGAAGGGGGGCGGGTTAAGTTTCTCAACACGTTACAGACTGAACATGACCGAGTTGCAACAGAATACTTCCAATATGCCCAAATCCTACACTCACTCCGAACGCATATACCAGCAGGCACAACACCTACTGCAGCCTCGCCATTAGAGGACAGAATCCTGGACGTCCACCTTCCAGAAAAGACGAATTCTCTAATATATAAAAAAAACCTGATAAATAATATGAATGACCCCCTCTCGGTATTAAGGGAGAAGTGGACGGGAGAAGGGATTGAGATAGATGACTAAGATTGGCAAGAGGCAGTTTCATCTCCTAGAGTGGTCGCCATACCAGCGCGCCTTCGACTGGTACAATTAAAAATCCTCCACCGTGTGTACATCACCGGGCAACGCTTGATCCACATGGGGGTCACGGACAGAGGGGACTGCAGGAGAGGGTGCGGTCAGCTAGGAAAGTTTTTCCACATTATATGGGAATGCAAGTTCGTTAGCGCCTTTTGGTATAAGATACACAAGGTAATGTCCGCAGCACTCCATACCAGTCTTTTGCCGGAGGTGAGACGTTGCTTCCTCAACATATGGGAACCCACAGATCTTAACACTCACCAGACACAGTGGGCGACCCTGGGATTCATGATTGCCAAAAGAAACATTGCACAACTGTGGGGAGCGGCTAAACCACTGACGTTAATATTCCTGAGAGAGAGATCTCGACTGGTGTATGTTTAGGGAGAAGACTACATACGTCGATTGGGGTAGCCCCAAAAAATAGTCACGCATCTGGAGCCCCTGGAATAGCTATCGGGGTGAAATCTGTACACCGCCGGAATGCTCTGAACCGAATACTCCCCTCACCCCGTGATGTTTCCATCTTATGTTGTAATGTAATCCTTATCATCCACATGTCGTTTTTAATTTTTCTTCAGTTTCTGTGACCTCTGTATTGTTGTATGAACCAATGCTTGTTTCAATAAAAAAAAGGATTATAAAAAAAAAAAAGAATTTATGAACACTTCAAGGAAGTACAGTTATTTACCCAATAAGTTAAGTGGACTACCCAGAATCACACAATGTGATCAAGTGGGAACAGTAGGATTAGAACCAACGTCGCTCAAGGCCAGGGTCACAAGGCCTATTGGGAGTACTCTATGTTTCGCGACACACTGGTACCCCTGAACGTCCAGCTGGACTGGTTCACTGCCAGTGACATGTTAGTATGATATGCTACTGAATATATGTTTGACTTACTGGAATTTCCATGTCAATCAATCAATCAATCAGAGAATTGTAAGCGTGCGAGGGGGGAAGGTTGTCCGCAGATCTCTTTAGCCAAAGAGCCAGGTCTTGAGGGTCTTCCTGAAGGTATTCAGGGAGGGGGCGCAATGTGGTTTAGTCACCATCCCCCTTAAAAGGCCCTTAAAGTGCGAGTGCCAGCACATGTATTGTGAAACGTATGTTACATATATATTTCTACGGTTTGATGTAGTTCCAGCAGGCAGTGGTGTGCTAATTAATATGAGCATGAATAACAAAGGTTCTATTCGCATGCTAAATGTGCAACTCACTAGATGACTGTAAGAAGATCTAGTTCTTACACTGTAACTTTGTTTTAGGAGTGCTTGTTCATCAGCTGTTCTGTTTTTGGCTGATAACTACATGTATTTGACTTGTTACAGGAAGGCAAGATAGGATTTAACTTCCTCCAGACGTTCTTGTCTAAAATCTGTGAGGCCTGAAGCAGTTCTATTGGTTTGCATGTATTCATCAATGCTACAAGTATATTGTATTAGCCCATTTCTAAATAGTAAAAATGTTGATAAGTGAGGGACTTAGTGTGAACCGAGATAAAGTACTCAGTCAATCATCATACCCTGTGATAAGTGTGAGAGGCAGGATTACACTTCAGACCAAAGCACAGTCGCCAAGTTAGTCACTAGACCACATTTCCTCCTGGAGGCGCAATGGCCTATAGAGAAAACAGAAGATGACCTATATAGCACTTATTAAATGTCAGGGGGACTGGACAGAGCCCAAATCATATTCCAAGAATGCTTAATCACAACTAAGCAACAATCTAACCCTACTGTCAGAGCCAAGCTTTCCCTCCAATCACCTTTTGAGTGTTATCTTTACCTTTGAGTGCACCAATGCCTTTTGGCTAGGTTTGAGCTATACAAATGACACACACATAGGCTTGCTGTATATGTGACCAAATGTGCTAATTCTATCAGCCGTTCTATATAATGAAGTCGGCCTCTGCCAAACTATGAGTATGTCAGTGGAACAATTTGACACCTCTGGTTCTTGGATGCGACTTTTGCCTATTTTAAATTTATTTTACTTCTTTATTGCTTTTGCAAAAATAAAATGCTGTAGTTAGAACAGTGTTGCCAGTTTTGTTTGGGAAATATTTTCAGAATGGTCTTTAGCAACAAGTGGATGCAAACTCAATACACTACCAGGAATACAGGTTACTGTTTCCTCTACTGCTAAGATCTGCAGAGGAAATACAGGTGCCACGTTTCCTATTGCTGTGAACAGCTGAGTTTTGTTAACCTCAATGTTCATTTGAGAGGATATCCTCCTTTACAGCCTTATGTCACAGAAGCTTTACCCACATCACCAGGTTAATGCAACCTTCTTGACTGCAACTCTATGCTCTTTTGCCAAAGGGACAGTGTTGATTTTTCAGTGTTAATTTTCAAAACGTTTGATTATCTCTTTGTGCTGGAGCAAGTGGCCTATGTGTCAGTCTGGAGTTGTGTGAGAAAGTGCCCTCTTTCTTGCATGGTACACCCCCACTTTTTGCGAAATTGCTGATGTTCTTTGACTGAGTGTGCCCTGGGCTCCTGCTAATCAGGTACCCAGGGCCTATGTTCCTTCCCTAAAATTGCGTTGAAGCCTAAACCCAATTGGCATCTCTGGCCACATGTCAGGCCCTGGTAAATGGTACCACAGGTACCCAGGACACTGTGACCAGAGAAGGCCTCTAAGGGCTGCAGCACTTATTGTGCCACCCTTAGAGGTCCTGTACCCTGACACACACACACACACACACACACTGCCTTTGCAGACTGCGTGTCCTGGTGCAGAACAAAGTGAAGAGTCGACATAGCACACATCGGTGTGCCATGCCCACAAAACCACTGCCCTGGAATATATTAGTCACCCCTCCAGCAGGGTGCACTATGCCAGTGGTGAGGGTACAGGTGCATGAGCCCTGTACCCCTACAGTGCCCAAGTTCATTTTTGGGCATTGTAAGTGCAGTGCTGCCATTAAGAGTATATGGTGCTGGGATTTGTAATTACGAACTCCACAACACCATAATGGCTCTACTGAAAACTGTGAAGTTTGGTATCAAACTTCTCAGCACATTAAACCCACACCGATGTCAGTGGGGTTTAATGTAAAATGCACAACAGAGGGCATCTTAGAGATGCCCCCTGAAATGCGACCAACTTCTAGTGACCTGACTGAGTGGCTGCTTAGGCTGCCACCAACAGACATGTTTCTGGACCCCTGGGTCGAAAGCCTGCTGCTCTCCGGGGACTGAAACATTGCACATCCTGGGACGAGGTGCCAAGCCTCCTCCCCCAGGATGGACAGGGTTCACAAAGGGGAAGCTTCATTGGCATGCCACCTTTGTGAGCCTCTCCAGACCATTTTCTGCTTTCAGCAACTGGTCCCCACTGGTTCTACCCCACACTTTTGGCGAGAGAGCCAGCAGAAAAAACAAGCGAGGGAAAGAGGTGTGCCTACCTCACTCCACCCCTCAGGTGGGGGAGGCGAGGTGAAGCACAACTCTGAGCCCCCGCCATCTTGAGGATGGGGGGACCCACCAAACCAGGGACAGGCTCCTGCCCCCCCTCCCATAGGGGGGGGGTGGCACAATAGGAGGTGTACCTACCCCAGGGAAGGGACCCATTGGTCCCTGCCCTTACCTACCTGTAACACCCCTAAATCTAGTATTTAGGGAGCACCTTGTACCTTGCTTCCTCTGTTCCAGAAGCGACAGGGAGAAAAGAAGAAGGACCGAACAGTTGTGCAGCCAGCTATCAGAGGAAGACGCCCACTGACTTGGTCCCAGCCCTACCGGCCTGTCTCCCCTCGAACATGCTCCAGCGAAATTACGGTGTGTCTTGCAGCCATCAACCTCAAAAACCCCGGAGGACCTGCCTGCCTTCACTTCCAAAGACTGCTTCTCCCGTGAACACCGGATTTGTTCAACTGCAACCTCTGGCAGCAGCGGGAGACCGCGAATCCAGACCACTATGCACCCGACGAATCCAGCCCAAGCTAGAGTGGCAAAACACCACGAGGAGGTCAACCCGGCGATCCTGACCCGAGATCCGGCGATCCCTGACCTGCCTCAAGCCTCCAGCCGACGCCTGCAGCCTAACTCCAGAAGGCCCCTCAAACTGCGACCAGAAGCTGGTAAGAAGATACGACCCCAAAAGCACCCCTGCACCCGACGCCCCAAGGCCTTGTGTGCCCAAACTGACAGTGTCTAACCAACCCTTAACTTCCCAACTTACCTCTCCAAGTGGTGGTCGCACCCAGAATTCCATCATCTCCCTTCCTGCAGTGCTTTTGCAAACTGGAGGTTCTCCAAAGAAAAC
Source organism: Triturus cristatus (assembly GCF_964204655.1). Lineage (NCBI taxonomy): Eukaryota > Metazoa > Chordata > Amphibia > Caudata > Salamandridae > Triturus > Triturus cristatus. The sequence goes on along the minus strand of NC_140581.1, from coordinate 422,834,331 downwards.
AACAAGGCGCCCGACGTCAAAACAGCACTCTGCACCCGGCCGCCCCGGTGCCGCTGAGGGTGCACCTTTTGTGCTACTCTTTTTCCCCATTTGCTGTGACCTTAACACTAGGAGCTTTGCTGCCACAACCCAGTGGCCTGCTTGCCAGCAGCCACCAACCGGAGGCCTCCTATCCCCCATTGGATAAAACTGGGCATCAACACTCTGCACCCGGCCGCCCTAGTGCCGCTGAGGGTACAACAACAGTGCATCACTGACCCTGGGGGACCCCTGAGTTTAACCCCAGAACCTTAACTCCCACAGTCTATTACTTACCTGTGAACCGTTGACCTGTTTTTCCTCCATAGGATAACATTGACAATTTTCTTACAAGACGTTTTTAAGTGTGGAGTTTTGAAATCTAAAAATATTCTTTAAAAATCGCACAAATAACCAAAACTTATTTACTTACCTGTTTGCAGGAAATGTGCCAGTGCTAAATCTAGGTATCCATTACTGAGTTAGAAAAGTAACGTAAAAAGTAACTTACCTGTAATTTACTGAAAAAGCCTATTCATTTCAATGTACTGTATTTGCTAAGTGTTGCAACCTACTGCATCCCCTGTAAATCAAACAAAGTACAATTTCTATTGCATTTTCAAACTGTTCTATATTCAGCAACTTATTACCGAAAAGTATTTAATCCTTACCTGTGCCAGGCTTGCTTGGTTCCAAAACTGAAAAACAGTATATTTTTTTGATACAATAACAATTGGCCTAGAGATCAGTCCTTGAGTGTGTGAATTCATTTGCTGACTGAGTGTGTACATCAAATGCTTAACACTGTCCTCTGATACTGCCTTACTGCTCAACCACTCTACCACAAATAGAGAGTAAGGTTCTATCTAACTTTAACCTCTGCATACCTCTGGGGTCACCTGGACTCAATACCCAATTTACCCCATTTTGGTTTAGTATATATAGAGCCAGTGTCCAACAAGTTGTTTTTGTCTTTTATTAGCAGCAGTCAAAAGACTGCAAAACTGGGAGATCATTAGGTCGAGCATAGACAGTGCTTGCGTTGTCTCTTAGAGACATGTTGTATATACTTTGTGGGCTTCAGCCAGCCCATAGGCTTCCCATTTGCTGGCTCCATTGTCACTCACATATTATTTACCCTCATTTGTGCAATGCATTCATGGGTCATACATCTTCCTGTGTTTCGCTCTCACAGAGGGCAAGGACCAATTACAGTATCTCTCCTCTGCTTTCATTATAGCAAATGCTTTCAGAAGTACCTTTTTTCTTGATTTGGAGTACTTTACACAAGTGCTCATTTTTTCACTCGCTCTGTTCTTCATTTGTTGTTGCCTCTTCAACCAATCTGGACTAATGTTTTAAGAGCTGTCTCGCAAATTACTTGCTGGAAATACCTAATTCGCATAATATGTAAACCGGGGAATGGTGCTATCCGATGTTTTCACTCTCCCGCTAGGCAGAGAAGGATCGACATAAAAGAAGAAATCAGCCGAGCCTGCTGCTTTAAATTTTAGAATAATATGCCAGCCATCTTATAATTGGGTCAGTAATCCTAATACTACAGCGATTTTTGGCACGACTCGATCTTACGAAGGCAATGAAAAATACAGCTATGTGATCCGTTGTTCCTTAAGATGTGTGTTTTTTTTTTCCTGCAAATTCGACATACATCAAAGAACCTTTCAGGTCTACCGAACATAGAAGATAGAATGACAAGGCTCAATGGAAATAGAAAAGGGACAACATGATCACTTCACTAAGTATCGAACATTCACAGGATTAGGACGAGGCTTCACATGCTTGTGCTTTGCATTATTACATTTCTTTGAACATAAGTGCACAGCGAGACAACGTTTCCCGCACGTGCCCTCAGAGGCACAAAAATAACACCGCCATCAAAAACAACAAGTTCATGGATTGGTGTATGGTCACGGAAAAGGGGGTGCCCGAATAAATGGACACAAGTCTGGGGACAATGGAACATTCACAGAGGTGAGATATGTGAACCTCCAAGATGGAGAGAAGAAATTGTAAATGGGACCTGAATGTGTCTAAAGGGGGACTGAAGGTATTGTTTTGTGACCGCTATGAATTAAGCAACATTTGTAGTGTAACGATTTTGCTAATGTACATGTACTGTGATATTTTCATCGATCATGCCTTGCTTTCAATAAAAAAAAAATATTTATAAAAAAAGAACAAAAACAAATATTTATACACATATTAGAAAATACTTACAATACAAGAAGCACATAGGGCAATTGATTGAGCAGTTTACATGTGACGCTTCCGCATCGTTACCGGTGGTTGACAACAAAGTTATTGAGGCAGTGTGCATTTATCTAGTTAAACTCCTTTGTAGAAAAATTAGGGAAATTTGACGGAAATCAGTCACACCAAGGTATGGTGATCTTTTACACCGATAATCTTTTTTTAATTTTAGAAAATGTCTGTAAAGCAACAGTATTTCACCTCGAGAATACTTTCTAATATAGTGCAAACTCAACCAGAAGGTATTGGAGTGCTTTGCCTGAGCACCAATTACATTTCACACTGTTTTGCCTACATTGCTAATTGACACCTCGTCCGTGCTCTCACAACACTTTAAAAAATAAATAAATAAATCTGCTGTCCTTTAGAGAAGCCATCTTCAGGGTGAAGGGTTGCCATCAGTTGCATCAAGGATGCCAAACAAAACTTGATGCTGAACTGTGTTTGATTCTTGGGACCTTAAGAGCTCCCATTCACTTGTTTTCTGGTTAGTCCAACTCTTACTTGCCGACATCTTACAAAAGGGAGATTACCGGAAATCAGCTATGCTAAATTACTGCACAAATCATTAAAAATGCAATTTTCAGGGTTTGAGAAGCGGTCCAGAGGCAGAATAACAATTTGTCTAGTGAGCACCACCATTCCTGCTCCTCTGGGACATGCTCCTCTTAAGTACTTGTAATGAGCCCAACTTCATGGCACAGTAAAAAATATACATCTCTTTTGAGCAAACATATCTTCACGTTGCCAATATCACCACTGTGTAGCCTTTCTGCTCCAACCATGTGACTCTGCCCAACAGAAGCTGTATAACCTGGAATGTGTCACTTGTTGTATACTCGCAAGTTTTTTTGGTTCGTTTATCATGCAGATAAAATAAGAGATAACATGACAGGAGGCGGCATAACGGCCAGAGCTGACTACTTTGGAACTGAGGAATCAGGCTTGAGTCTTGACGTCAGCTTAACATTTTAAGATTCTGGGCGCAATCACTTAATCCCACCACGCCCTTTTGTAATTTAACTTGTGCTCATGAAACTCTCCCCAATACCTTCGGGTTTGCGCTATATAAAAACTGCAAACAAAAAAATATAAAAGCAGTACCAAGCACTATCTAGCTCAGCCTACTTCTGAAGGAATAATAGGTGCACTACCATAAGTTGTGCTGTGCATATTTTAATAATAATGAATTAACATAGCATGGACCTAATTTGACACTTTTTGGCTTTGCTCCTCTCAAAGCCTAGTGGCATTCACATATAAATGAAAACAAGAATCCTTAATTGTATTCGGTATAGTGAGCCAACTAGTTATATGTTTCTTGAGACTATCTATGCTGCCTTTATGGCACCAAACCTACCATGGGTTATTTCTCAACTGAATGATAAGAACCAGACCCCAAACTGCATTGAATGTACAGCAACATTATTGTTTCAATTATTTACAGCATGGCAAAGTCAGTTCTGGACATACAAGGGAACAGGGTAAACTTCTTGGGGGCGTGGCTAGGCACTGATGTAGCTGGGAGTGGACTGTGGGGCTCTGCCCCGGGAATCCCCCATCCGTCAGAAACCTGAGCCCCAACCCCACTGTAAACCCGGTGGAACAATTGTGGAGGAGTCCCAGGGCAGTTCTATGTTTACCCGGGGGCTTCCGGCCCGAAGATAGCGAAACATGCGGGTTTAAACATAGTGAGACCCCGGGATACCAAAGTCAAAATGGTGCCCGCCCTGAACAGAGTGCGCTGAGGCCGGAGGGGAAGCACAGGAGCCAGATGACCCGACGTTATACCGCTGAAGCCAATTACTGCCCTGAGGAGTGCCGGTAGCCATCAGCGGAGCGGCGCTGGCGGCGGTTGGAGGAGGAGGGCGGCGGCCCTGAGAGTGTTGGAGCAGCCGAGTGCAAACTCTGAGTCAGTGCGGCCACAGCAGCGAAGGTAGGCTGCGGGGGGCACATGAGGCAGCCGCACTCAGTGGTGGCTCCAAATAACCCCAAGTCAAGCAAGTGCAAGAAGAACTGAGGAGGTTGCAGGGGAGAAAGTGAGAGGAGCCCAGAATGGGGGGGGGGGGGGGGAGTGTCGCGGGGGAGGCGGGAGTAGCCACAGGCCTTGTGAACTCCGGACTCTACCTGGGAGCGCTCGGCAGACCATAAGAGAGTGCAGGGCCCACAAAGAAGACCTGAGTGATTAGCACAGAAGGTAGAAGAGCCTAGGAACACCAAAATGTTTTGCCACCGGACTGCAGGAGCAAATGAGAACTTGGGAAGTCAGCCTCGAGGGGCCTGTAGTGGTGAAGGCGGGAGGTGACCCAGTGAGTAGGGGCCCAAACCCTCAAAAGAGAGGGGGGCTCTAGAAAGCTGCAAGCGGATGGAGGGCTGGGAGAGGGGTCCACCACAAGCCCGTTGCACAGCCGTGGGGGGCCAGTAGAGAGAGCCCCGGGGCCCATGATAGTAGCCGTCAGCTACTAGGGTATGAAGAACCCTTCCAGAAGAGAAAGTGGAGTGAGAGTGTCCACTGCGAGCTCAAAATACAGCCCCGGGTTATACGAGCTGTCTGAGACTCTGCAGATACCGCACCAGCCAGTGAGTAGACGTAGTGGAGCATGTACTTGGAGAACTACTCTACAGGGGTCCTGGATAGTGCCCACGGCACTATTGGAGGGAGGGCCAGAAAAAGGCCTGAAATCACACCGTCCACAGTGTATAGAGGCAAGCAGCAAGACAAGCGGCCCGTGATTCCGCTCTGAGACTTCAGCACCATGACCATTCCCAGATCAGCGGGGTCTAGAGATCGCAATACATGGTCTGCTGAGCGGGCTGGGCGTGTTTGGAAACCCCAGGAGGTCCGTAGGAAGTAAAGGGGGGAGCACCCAGGCGGAGCTGAGGAGGGCAAGAAGAATCGGGGAGCCGCCGTCCACCTCTCATTTTGACACCCCACCAACAGAGCAGGGAGGTGGCTGGTGACCATGGGGAAAGTGCCAAAGAGAAGAGGGGACAACCCCCTTAATATGGGAGGGGGGAGTATCCAAACGGATGAGGAAGACAACAGCCCAGAAACAGGAAAAGACGCCTCTACTTCGCGTCTCACACTGGCAGTTATTATGGAGGTCATCACAGCCTCGCGAGAAGCACTAGAAACAAAGATTGATGCCATTGGGACTGACCTGAGCTACTGAAAGAGGACCACTGGTGGCCATCGGAGAGGGTAACGAACGCCGAACTGACAATTTCGGACCTTCAAGCAGAAGTGACAGAATTGTGGAAATCCCTTTTAGACACTGAAGCCAATGTACGGATCCTGGAAGTAAGAGCAAAGGACAGAAGGGCAGATCTCTTAGAAACAACTTGCGAATAGTTGAAAGTCCGGAGAGGGAAGAAGGAAATGATATGGTGCAGTTTTTGGAGGATTGGCTCAAGAGAGAAGAGGCCCCGGAGGGGCTATTGCCGTTCTATGTGCTAGAAAGGGTACATAGAGTCCCATCCAGGCGAATAGTGGCCCACTTGCTTTACTTCAAAGACCGAGACTATATTCTCAAACAGGCCCGACAGAAAAATAACTTGCAGATCGACAACAAGAAAGTGATGGTGTTTCTTGATTTCACCACATTCTTAGCAGTGAAAAAGAAATTGCGACAGCTACAGATACCGTATGCAACGCTGTTCCTGGCTCGGCTGAGAGTGGTCGGTGGGCATGTGTGCAGTTCTTTAAGACGCTGTAGGAGGCCTTGAAGTGGGTCGACCGTGGATCGAGAGGAGATTCCCCAGGATCAGCAACAAGCAAGGGAGATAGCTGTCAGAGCAAGACAAGGGCACCGTCCTCAAAAGGAGCTCGAGAAGAACGACACTAGGTCTTTAAAGCGGTGGCGGAGTCAGTCAATCGGGCTCTAGCCTTAGATCGACAGGAGGGTCGTTTAATTGCTCTCAGGCAACCAGTGCAGCAGAAGACTCGGAGACAGACCTCCAGAAAATAACGCCCAACGCCGCCGACAAAATCATTTAAGCGAGAACTGTTGAGAAGGACAGACTGCCAGTTCCAGTAGACTATATCATTTTTAGGGCTGCCAGGGAAATAGGAGGAGGGGGCTCCACACGGAGATACCGAGGGGGGAAATAAGGGGGGATCTTGGGCAGTGAATATGTACAGAGGGATGGGAAGACTCAGGTGTCGGGGTTCCTGTGTCTTGTTGGCAGTCACCACAACCCCAAAGCCAGAAGAGACGTTTCAGAGTTTGGATGGGAGCTGGACTACTTCTACCTGTCCTGGAGAGGGGGAGTTGGGAAGTTTGTTTGTTTCAGGGTTTACACTTAAGGGCCAGGCGAGTCTGGGGTAGGGAAAATGTTAGGGATCTTTTAAAGCCAGCCCAATGGTACCCACCATAGACCTTAAATGCATCTTGTGGAATGTCCGCGGGATGCACACCATGACAAAGCGCCACAAGATATATGCATACTTAATACGCAGGGGGGCACAAATCGCAATGTGACAGGAGACACATTAATGCAAAGAAAGGGGCTGCGCTACAACGTAGATGGAGAGGCAAAGTGTACTATACGAACTACTCATAAGTTCGCTAGGGGAGTGCTAGTTTGGGTAAGAGCAGGCGTCCCCTTTCAGTGTACTAAGCAAATAATCGACCCAGAGGGACGCTATGTGGTCTTAATGGGCAAGCTGGAAGGATGTGACAATTGGTAGTAGCTACAGGCCCAAATACTGATCAAGCCTCCTTCCTGGTGGCCTTATCTAGAGCAATGGCGTCGGCATTGCTGGGCTCGGTGATACTGGAAAACTGCGTTGAGGATGTGAACCTTGACCACCTTCACCTACCATTGCAAGATTCAGCTATTCGTAGAGCGGCCAAGGCACGAGGGAATTGGCAACATCAATGGAGGCTGATAGATTCCTGGAGGGCACAGCACCAGGGGGACAGATTACTCTTTTTTCGCACACCTGCAAATGTCAGACTAGATGCTATATTATGCTCACCAGACGCACATGAATGCATTCAGTCTAGCGAAAATCTAGTGAAGACTATCTCAGATCACAATCCGCTCCTGGTTGGGCTTGGCTGGTCCAGAGGTAGGCCGAACATCCCCACATGGCGCTCAGACCGGAGACATTAGAGGACCAAAAATATCTCTTTTGTGCCTTTGTTGCAGTATTGCTGCTCAGCAGAATGCTGTAACCTCTCTGCTCTCTTCCTTCTCGGCCTTACTGGCAGCCATTTCTCCTTTAGAGGCAGTGCCTTTCTGGGGCGCCATTTTTGTTTGCGCTCTAGTTGCGCAACTGACCTGTGTCTCTCCCCCTATTTATGGACAACGCTTCGCGGCCGCGCGCAGAGGGCGCGCCAAAGGCAAGCTCGTCTTCTCCCGTCTGCATCCAGAACGCAGCCAGCGCCAGCCATGCTGCTTCTAACAGCCCCGGTGTAACTATCACCTGGACTAGCAAGCAGCTAACGGATCTGAATGTGCTGTGCTGTACCAATCCCATTTGTCCTGACTTCCGTTTGGCAAACGAAGATCAGCTCTACCAATGTAAGTCCTGCTCCTATGTGTTTGGAGGTCGGGAGATGTTACAGGGGACAGAGGCATTTGCTGCCTACACACCTATTCTCGGTATGGGTGAGGGGGAAGCCTCCTATTAAAGCCTGCCTGGTAAATTGCAGATCACTCCCAAAACATTTGGAGGACATTTGGCTCTCCCTTGAGTCCAATCACTGGGACCTTATGTTTCTAACAGAAACCTGGTTGACAGAGTCTTCTTACCTGGACATCCTGCTTGCGCTACCCGCAAGCTATAAGATCTCTATGGTTAACCGTGCGTATAATAGGCGGGGAGGAAGCATAGCTATTATTTTGAGAGACGGATGGGTAATCTCATGTAAAAAAAATTGAGAATGCGGGGTCAATTGTGGCCATGTCCTTTTCCATTCAAATTTTACCAGGGTACACTTTTGCGGGCACTTTGGTCCATCGACCTCCAGACTCTGCAGTCGCCCACCTCTCAAAACTGGGTGACATCATAGCCGATCTCTCGTTAAGACATGCCAACCTCACGGTTTTGGGCGATTTTAATGTCCATATGGATGAAGTGGACTGTGCCTTCGCAATCCAAGTGACTGAGATGCTGGGGGGACTAAACTTGACTCAGCTGGTCACGGCCCCTACTCATCGGGCGGGTCACATGTTGGACCTTATTTTTTCCAAACGATCCCACAGACAAGGTGTTGTGATGTTACTTAAGTGATTTACAATACTTACCTTTGTTATAATCGTATGGATGCTCTTACCTTGTTTGAGCGTTCTTGCTCGTGGTGTTCTCTGTCCGAGGCTAGAATGTGAGGCTGACGGCACTCCACAGATGACAGTTGCAGCTGGGTCGTGGAGGTAGCTGGAGGCCAGGTTGTGCTACGAGTAAACTTTACCTTCACAACAGATGTTTCCTGTCCTTCTTTGAAACGACTCTTCACAACAATTTTGGCGACGATCCTGTCTTCGTTGGGCACAACCTGGTGTCGGATTGGTAGTTATGAGACGGCTTCCCGTTCCGACCTCTCCACTCCCCGTCTTCACTGGATCACTCCTTCCTGGATTTTGGTAGCTTTTCGCCCTTCCCACGCTGTACTGGGTTGCCTGCTCCTGACGTGGAGGTATTTTCGTCTTTTACATGGTTTTGTTTGCTGACTGCATTCGTTGAGGCGCACGCTGCTCTCGGACCAGCAGTGACGTCAGTGGAACGTAGCATTTCCCAGCGGACGTGCGTTTCACGCACAACGCAGACTACGCTACGCAACGTGCCACCATCTTGTTCTTTGTAATTGACGTTTAGTTTCTGTTTTCATCGTAGCGCTCGCACACTTCTCTAACTGTTTCCAGTAAGCATTGTGCAGCGCAAGGTGAGCAGTTTATTTTATTCAAGCTTTCAGAGATTGATCCTCGCTCTTCAAACGTTTATGCACGTGTGTAGGCCACTCAGAGTCACTTGAGTGAATCTCAATATACTGCGCATAAATTACCTGATGGTCACGGAAGCTTTTACTGAGCTCTCTGACCTCAAAATGCTTAGTGTATAATTCACGCAGGTCTGAGAGTCATTCAAGATTAAACGGAAGACTCTCGGTACACTGTGTGTACAGTGCTTTGTGAACACAAAGGTATTTAGTGACATTTGAACAGCAGTTCATTTTATTTTATTAAGACTTTGAGCGCTTGGTCAGTACTCTTGTGGAATATTTTGGTATTTCATTACATTTCATTGCAAGTACTGTGTTTATAAGTTTTTACTTTGTTTTGCTTACTCAGTCTTCTCTTCAGTGTATTGTTCGTTATCAACCCAATACGTATTGCTCAAAGTGTTTATTTCCAACATGGCTTCAAGTAATTCAAATTTTTAGTTCCACCAATGTTTCTCTCCAGTCCAGGTCCTCCACCAATTATATGGGAAGACTGGGTTGAAATGTTCCATAATTATATTGTGGCGCTGGATGGTATAAATTATTCGCCTGATAGCAAAAAAGCTTTGTTATTAAGCACACTAGGTACTGAAGGCCAACGTGTGTTTAAGTACTTACCGGTGGCTATGGGACCTAAGGGACAACCTATGGATGATCCATTCCAAGAAGGCATTAAGAGACTTGAGACAAGGTTTTCAAAAGAAATTAATTTAGTATTAATTAGGTACAAATTCTATACTCAGCCGCAACTGGAAGGAGAAAGCATTGATGACTTTGTTTCTAGATTACGTGAACTTTCTGTCAAGTGTCGTTTTGGTATCATGACCGATGAACTGATTCGTGATCAGTTAATTGTTCAATGCTATGACAAAAAAATTCAAGAAAGACTCTGGGCTGCTAAAGATCCTTGCTTGAAAGATGCTATTGATTTGGCTGAAGTTATCGAAGAGTCTCAAAGATGTATTAAAGAAGTAAGCAAAAAAGACAAACCATTGCATGAAATTGGAAATGTTGAAACTAAAGATGACCAGGTAGATGTAAATGCTGTAACGAGAAAAAGTGTTAAACCCAGTAATGCTAGTGGATCTTCGGTTAAACCCAAGACCAAAGAGTGTTTGCGATGTGGTAGTCAATATCACCTAGCTGACTAAAAAATGTTTTGCGATTGACCAGATTTGCAGACGTTGTGGACGGAAGGGGCACTATGCTAGAATGTGCAGGCAATCTGATTCTAAACCTAAGATAAATGTAGTTCATGATGATAATGTGCACAACTCAGTTGTTAACAAAATTCTAGTGGTGGGAGAGAAACACGTTTAAAGTATTGTAGGTGCTACTCAAGATTCACCTAGATTAATTAGACCTACGGCTCTGTTTCATGTTTGTGGCAAAGACATCACTTTGATGGTGGATTCCGGTTCCACATACACTATTATTCCCGAATCTTTGTTTCGTGCCACATGGGATGGAATGTCCCTTTTAGACAAAGATATCAACCCTGTAGGCTACCAAGGCCAGTCCATAGATGTGTTCGGGTACATATTTGGTCAGATCTCTTTCAAATCACGTGTTACTCATGGGAACATTTATGTTGCCAAAGAGGGTCCCCCAATTCTGGGTTGGATGCACCAATATGACTTGCACATTGTGATCAATCCTAGAGCCACAGATCAAGTCATGGTAGTAGAAGATGATGAGGACATCCTTCGTGATGCCCATAAGGTGTTTGAGGATAGGCTTGGTTGTGTCAAGGGGTATCAACATAAGCCAGATGCATGCCCAATACAACACAAGCTCAGGAAAGTTCCTCTTTCGGTCAGGCAAGGTCTCAAAGATTTATTGGATGACTTATTAAAGTCGGGTGTTATTGAGCCTGTGGGGTATCCTCGTGGATTTCTCCAGTAGTTCTCACACTTAAGTCCGATGGTCGACTCCGCTTTTGCATTGACCTTAGGTCCTTGAATCGTGATATAATTACTGACACATTTCCACTTCCCAACATCAATGAGTTGTTACAGTCTGTTGATGGTGGTAGGTATTTCTCTAAGATTGATTTGCGGAGTGCTTACCACCAGATCAGATTGCATCCGGAATCAAAGTCTCTCACTGCCTTTATCACTACGGAAGGTATTTTTCAATTTACTCGCATGCCTTTTGGATTAGCATCCGCTGCGAGTGTGTTTCAGAGAATGATGTCTAGCATGCTTAAAGGGTTACCTGGTGTAGTTTACTTCCAAGATGATATATTAGTCTCAGGTAAATCTGTCCAGGAACATAATGTGGCCCTTAGGCAAGTTTTGTGGAAGCTGGAAGAGGAGGGTCTTACGGTCAACAAAGACAAATGTTGTTTTCTTACTGATCGTGTTGATTATTTGGGTTACTGTATTTCTAGTGGTGGTATTGCTCCCAAAAAGAGTCTATTGGATGCCATTAAGAATGCTCCTTCTCCGAGAGATAAGGACCAACTCAGGTCCTTCCTAGGTCTCTTTGAGTACTATTCCAAATTTGTGCGTGGTTTTTCGGATATTGCTGAACCGCTTAGGAGACTTCTTCATAAAGGATGCAAATACGAGTGGGGCAATGATCAGTCTGAGGCCTTTTCAAGGCTTAAAACTCAAATTTGTAATGCAGGAATTCTTGCGCCTTTTAATGCTTCCTTCAAATCCTTTTTTACGGTCGATGCGAGTCAAACCGGTATTGGTGTGGTTTTGTCTCAGTTTCAGAGAGGAGTCGAAAGAACTATTGCATTTGCCTCGAGAGCTCTCACCTAGTCCGAGAGAAATTATTCAGTAATAGAGCGCGAAGCTCTTGCTGCAGCTTGGGGTGTAGAATATTTCAGTGTATTTCTGTGGGGTTCGAGATTCGTCTTGCGGACTGACCACAAACCTTTAATGAAAAGTTTGTCCGCAGGGGGTGCGGGCAAGGGATCGGCGCGGTTGGCTAGGTTTGCCGCGAGATTACAGGAGTATCTATATGATGTTGAGTTCATTCAAGGTTGGAGAAACTTACAGGCTGATTGCTTATCACGCATGTCACTTGACTGGGAAACTATAGACAAGGAAATTGTCAACCATCTAGAAAGTGAAGAGGCTGTTGCTTTTGTCTTTGAAGTCTGCGAATGCAGTCTAGGATCGGTCTCGAAGGCCCAGTGGTCTAAGGCCATGATTGAAGATTCAGTTCTGCAAGATCTCCTAATTCTTATGAAAAAAGGTTCACCCCGTGAAAGTATGGTTGCAGCTCCACTTAGGCCTTATTGGAAGTTGCTTGATGAACTTTCTTTGAGTGGTAAGGATGCGATTATGAGGGGTGAGAGATTTGTTCCTCCCACTGCTATTAGGTTACACATTTTTAAGCTTGCCCAAGAAGGTCATCTAGGCCAAGGGATGACCATTAGACGCATAAAACAAGAATTTTGGAGGCCTGCCATGGATGATCAGGTTAGGGAATGGGTGACTAATTGTACTCTCTGTAAAGAGAGTGATAAGAGATTAAAAGTTGGTTCTCAAAGTTGCATGGGTCATATTGAGGATCCTGGTGAACCTTGGCATACCATTTGTCTTGATTTTATTGGGCCTCTCTCGAAATTGTCCTTGGATATGCGTTTTGCGGTTGTAGTTGTTGATGTGCATTCGCGTTGGTTACATCTTGAATTTTTGAAGGTTGTCACAACGAAATCCACGATCACAGTGTTGGAGACTTTGTTTTTACGTGAAGGGATTCCTCGTGTTCGACTCACAGATAATGGGACTCAAATCACCTCCGGTGAGATGCGCTGTTTCTTAGAAAGGTCTGGGGTGAAACATTCATGTACTTCTCTTTACAATCCGATGGGCAATGGTATTGTGGAGAGGGCTAATCATCTCAAAGGTACTTTGCAGCTTGCTTTAGCCAACTGGTTGTCTCCTAATCGTCTTGTTCAAGACATGGTGTGGGCTTATTGCACGACTCCCCACAGTGTTACTTTGAAGTCACCATTTTTGATCATGAGGGGGCGAATTCCTGGTTCTCGTCTTGTCCCATCTTGGCTTAAGGGTTGGGTGTCTTTTGGAGGTGAACGCACTGTTGAAGTACTTGCTTCCAGAATTTTAGTTGGTGACTGGGTTAAGTTAAAATCTGGAAGGATTAAAGGAGGGCTTACCAAGTTCAAACGTCCCTCTCGTGTTGTTAGTGTAGGAAGTCATTTTGTTGTCATTGAAGGAGGAGAGCGATGGAATTTGCGCAGAGTGGCCTTGTATCAGAAAGGTGGTTGTGTTGACAAAATTGGTAGTGATGATGATAGCTGTTCTGGTGTGATGTTTTTGCCTGACAGAGATGTTTCATGTCCTAAACGTACTGAAGACTTTTCTCATTCAGATGGGATGTGTTCTTCTTCTCGGAATTCCGGGGAGAAGGATCAGGGTGAGTTGTCTCACGCTCCTGTTGTCGAGATTGGTACTAGAAACCGTAGACCACCTAGTTATCTTCAGGATTATGTTAGATCATGAATGTTTACTCTTGTGCATTTTACCTCGTTCCTCTTTCTCTTTCTTAGTGTTGGTGTTGTTTCTTTTCTTTCTTTCTCTCCTTCCTCTTTTCCATTTTCTATTTCGTTTTTTGTTTCATTATTAAGGGGAAAGGATGTGTTGTGATGTTACTTAAGTGATTTACAATACTTAACTTTGTTATAATCGTATGGATGCTCTTACTTGGTTCGGTTCGAGCGTTCGTGCTCGTGGTGTTCTCTGTCCTCGAGGCTAGAATGTGAGGCTGACGGCACTCCACAGATGACAGTTGAAGCTGGGTCGTGGAGGTAGCTGGAGGCCAGGTTGTGCTACGAGTAAACTTTACCTTCACAACAGATGTTTCCTGTCCTTCTTTGAAACGACTCTTCACAACACAAGGTCAAGGCTCCATTGCCTTTAACATGGTCAGACCATTGGCTGGTTCCATTTAGCCTACTAAGAAGTGGTGGGAAACACAGCTAGAGACCAGAGTTGGTGAAGAAGAGAAATTGGAAGAGGGTTTCCCCGAGTCCTTAGGTCCCTTCCTGCATAACACCCCACTTCTGCGGACAGGTGATCCCAGCATGGATGCAACCTCCTTCAATGAGTGGGTTGCATCCTCCCTAGATGTTATTGCTCCATTGAAAATGGTAAAACTGGCTAGGAAAAAGCCTTCTGCCCCTTGGTTTTCTTCGGAGCTTCGCTTAGAGAAAAGCGCATGTAAAAAACTGGAGCGCAACTGGTGAAAGACTTATAATCTGGAGGCGAAGAGCATATATAGAAGTGCTCTAAAAAAAATTCATGCCACTCATGGCTATTAGTAATTTTCTAGCTAAGCAAATTAAAGAGTCGAATAATTCATCTAGGGAAGTGTTTAAGATTGTGCAAGATTTTATGAAACGTCCAGCCACCATGAGCACGATCACGCCATCAGTTGATTTATGTAGAGATCTGTCTAACTTCTTCCAGGAGAAGGTTCACTCTATATATTCTTCCTTCCCGGTTTCAGAGGATTGTTCAACTTCCTCACTGGCTGCGGATTTCCCGTGTCATTGGTCTGTATTCTGACCTTTCTGTCCGACCCTGTCCCTGCTAGACCTAGCTAGAACTAATTTATTTATTTATTTAAAGAGTTTTATATAGCACTGGCTAGACCCGGAGGTATCAGAGTGCTTTACAGGAGGATCGTTGCGTTACAAGTTACAAACTACATCCGTTACAATAGCATAGTAAGAACACAGGAAAACGAACAAAGTTAACAGTAGTTCGTTGGAGGGAGGGGGAGGAGGGAGACAAAAAGGGGAGACGAAGAGAACTACGCCTAATGTCCGGCTGGGTAGGTGATGGTCGAGGGGTGAACCAGGACCAATCTCTTCTATAGATGTCTAGCAGCTCCACCGGGCATCAGCCATGTTGCTCAGGTTTAAGCAGTAGGGAATAACAAAGATAGCAGATTTGCATGGTTACATTAGTTACAGTTGCATAATCAAACATAGGGGATCAGGACCCCAATAGAGGAAGGAGAGAAGTGAGAGGAGAAAAAAAAAGAACAGGGGGCAGGGAAGCAGATCATTTCTGGTAGACCGGCAGTGTAAGAAAAGTGTCTTATGGGGGCCCAAAAGTTAGAGCAAGCGGGACCAGAACCCAGGTGGGGCCACATAGATACTCGGGCCAATGCCAATAAACAAACACCACGCAGAGTCACCTCGGCATCTAATATGAGATTGTTTGAAAAATGGGTCCCAGGGGGGAAATCTATAAAACGTAGAGTCCAGGCCACATAGTTGAGGGAGATTGGGGGTAGAGGCAGCGACTAATGAGTCTTTCAGCAGCTCCGTTGCAGATCACCGATGATCGCATCACTCATCAAATACTCAGAGTATACTCAGATTGCTACATGTAAGTAGCAATCTGGATTGTGCATGACAAGAGGCAGATGAGGCAGTAGAGACCTATGGAAGATGGCTAGCTGTTGCCTGGTGATGGATCCAGTCTGACGTTCAGAAGCACAAGATGAACGGTAGTGTTCGACTCATGCCAGCTCTTCATTCTCTTCACTTCAATGGCCAATAAGCCAAAAAGGATTAAACAGCAGGACTGCATTATGCAGTGTTTGGCTCCCCCATCTCTAGACAGACAAGAAAGAAGAAGATGGAAGCAACTCTATGGGAAGGACCCATTTCAGAGGATCTCAGGTGTAGCTGGACTAGCCATAAGGTTTGGGATGGCTCTGTAAAGGACAACTGTGGTCTTCATCCAGTGATGTGCCCAGAGTTTGCCAGCTTGGTTCCTTCAAGATCTCTTCATGTTTCCCTCAGAAGGCAGATTTGTGGACTTTCTCGTGGGATGCGATAACCTTCCCATCCATGGTCTCTTAAACGATTGTGCAGACTTGTCGGGTGGTTTGGAGCACATCTTTGGTAGCCCTGGACAAGAGCTGGGCATCCTCTCCCTCCAGCAGGCGGCAGTAGGTGGCGATCTCCATTTCCAGGCGCGTCTTCACATCCATGAGGATCTTGTACTCTTGGCTTTGCCTTTCCATGTCGTTTGAGCTCGGCTAGCTTCGCTTCAGCGTTGGAAACCATGACCTGGATCTGGTTGAGTTGCATGCAGTACCTGCCCTCTGTCTGCGCAAGGGTGCCTTCCAGGGCTGATTTCATGCTCAGCTGGGTCTGTAGCTCTATCTCCAACCCCTGGAGGGTGCGCTTTAAGTCGGTGCTCTCGCTCTTGCTGGACTGTATCTGTTGACTTTGGGTGGCAACTTTACGATTAAGTTCCTCTGTCTTGCTGAAGAACCAGGCCTCGGCATCTCGGAGGTTCTTTTCTGCCAGATCTTCGTATTGGGCTCTCATGTCAGACATGTAAGTCAGACTTGCCTCTTGATCCTTGCCCTGCCAGTTTCTTTTTAACCAGCTGGGCCCCTTTTTTAATTCACATCTTAACGCTATTTGGAATGCTTCTCTGACGTCGGGTATTTATCCCTCTGCTTGGAAAAATGCCTTTGTTCTGCCTATTCCGAAAAAGGAAGACGCAGATACTGGCATACTCAAGAACTATAGGCCCATCTCACTTCTGCTTGCTCCTGCAAAAATACTGGAGAAGTTAGTTCAGAGACAGCTCTCCAATTATCTGGAATCTAATAACCTCCTTCATGATTCCCAGTCGGGTTTTAGGGCGGGCTATAGTACCGAGACTGCGCTGCTGGAGGTGGCGGAAACCATCCGAGAATCCCTAGATCAGGGATGCTGTGCCATGCTTGTGCTGCTGGACTTGTCCGCAGCATTCGATACGGTCTCGGACGCTATTCTTATAGACCGACTGGCACAGCTGGGTATCTCGGGGACCATCTTAAACTGGTTCTGCTCTTTTCTGGAGGGGCGGTCTCAGCAGGTTTTTCTGTACCTTCATGTCTCCTCCTCTTGCTCCATGGTATGCGGAGTCCCGCAGAGTTCGGCACTTAGCCCCACCCGGTTTAATGTCTATCTGGCTCCTTTGGCATCGTTTGTTGAACAGTGTGGAGTGAGAATAATTTCTTACGTTGATGATACACAGCTTGTGTTTTCCTTTAAAGACACTGCTAAGGCGGTGTTTGACAGCTTCAGGCATTGTCTAACCAAGATCACCTCCTGGATGACGGACAATTACTTGAAATTGAATACTGACAAATCAGAGGTGTTGTTTTTTAATCAACCCACACCCCCACCGGTGATTTCTGGTGGCCGACGCAGCTGAATCCCCCTCCTACCCCTGTCTCCTCAGTCAGAAATTTAGGTTTCAAATTTGGTTCAAAATTGTCGGCCAAGGCTCAGATAGGTCAAGTTTCCAGAGCATGTTTCTGGAAACTCAAAACCTTGCGAAGATTTCTTCATCTGTTGCCGATGGACTGTCGGGCCACTATAGTCCATGCTCTTATTACATCTCAGCTGGACTATGCTAACAGCTTATACGTGGGTTTGCCAGCTTATCTTATCCATAGGCTGCAGACAGTCCAGAACGCCAAAGCAAGGTTCATCAGAAATGTGCCCCTTCGACATCACATCTCCTCATCTGCGGAGCCTCCACTGGCTCCCAGTGAAAAGGAGAATTGAATTTAAGGCACTGTCTCTTGCTTTTAGAGCCACAAGAGATAGAGGTCCAGGATACCTGAAACAGAGACTTCAGAAATACCATCAGTCCAGGACCTTGCGTTCCAACTCTCAGATGCTTCTCCATATCCCTCGCTTCTCTAAATCCAGGGTGGGCAGGCGAGCCTTTGCAGTGAGAACGGCCGCTCTCTGGAATGCTAAGCCTTACCATCTGCGTAAAGCAGATTCAGAACCTACTTTTAGGAAGGCGCTGAAAACATGGCTGTTTAATTGCCCTAGCGTGTCCCTTCCCTTCCTTTCTGACCACTCAGCGCCGGGACACTGCCGTTGGTGGTAGCAGAGCGCTTTATAAATTGCATGGTATGGTATATCAGGAAACAATACGCACAGCTATCGGGAAATACTTTGATGAAAATCAAGGTACTGCTTCGAGCCGAATAGCACAATCTGAGGCCTTTAAGGTAGTGCTCAGGGGCAGGTGCATTTCTGAGATGGTGGGCGGGAGGAGGACCCTGTTGAGGGACACATTATCAGCGGAGCAGCACCTTCGAGAAGTTTAAAGGGAGAGAGTGGAGAATGCAGACAAGCAGGAGGAACTGCTATCAGCTAAAGAAACTGTAGTGGAACAGGTAGAGAGGTTGCGGCGTTTCGATTACAAGAATTATATGATACGGAATCATGTAGAAAGAGATAGAACTGGGGTGCTATTAGCACGGCTAGCCAACCCAACCAAGAGGAGATTGGTTATCTTAGAGATGAGATGAACAAGGGCCTACCCCAATATATCGTCATCAAGATGTTAACAGAATATTCCTTGACTACTATACTGACTTATATAAAAGTAGGGTGTCCCCAACGGCCGCAGAGATAAACGACTTCGTGAGAGATATTGAGCTGCCAACAATTCAGGGGGAAGAAGCAGAGGGCCCAAAAGATCAACATATGTGGAGTAAAACCCTACCCTAGGGAGGGAGATAGAGTTGTGCGAGGTGAGAAGAGTCATTAAGGCTATGGCTAGAAACAAAGCTCCTGGGACGGATGGGTTCCCAGTCGAGTTTTACTCCACATACGTCGATCTTTTGGGCCCTCGCTTAGAGGAGATGTACAATAAATCAAAGCAAGTGGAGAAACTGACTGGTTCCACAAGGGAGGCTATGATTGTCCCGTTGTTAAAACCAGGAAAGCAGGCATCTGACAAAACAGCGTACAGACCGCTCTCTATGCTCAATCTGGATTATAAAATTCTGAGAAAGGTGTTGGCCACGCCTGCTACCACACGTCGGACCATATACACCAAGATCAGGCAGGGTTCATACAGTCCGGGAATACGGCCATGAACGTTCGGAGGCTATTGCGTATATTAGAAGCGGATACCTATTGCAACGCAGAAGCTGCCATCTTTGCAGTCGATATGGAGAAGGCATTTAACAGCCTTGAATGGCCATATTTGTTCCGGGTGATGCGAGGATTCGGGTTGGGACCCGGCTTTGGGTCATGGACGGCCTTGCTATACAAGGATTCTAATGCCTGGGTTAAGACCAGCAGGATCATATCAGACAGCTACAGGGTGGAAAGGGCAACAAGACAGGGGTGTCCTTTATCGCCCTGTTTGCCCAGGCTTGGAACCACTATCTGCTAGAGCCATGACAGGAGACTCGTACTAGGGTTGGAGGGACTTGTACCAAAGGATGGAGGTGTCAGGCTGAATCCACCACACAGTGCTGTATGCATATGATCTATTACTGTTCCTCAGCAACACGGGGAAATATCTTGGCGGGGCTAGGGAATTGCTGAGTGCCCTGGAGAATGAGGCAGGCCTGAAGGTAAACTGGAGGAAGTCTTGCCTGTTCCCCCACCGCGGTGGGACGGGAACAGCCGCAGACTGTAGCCGGGGTGGCATGGGAAAGTAGCTGTCTCCCGTACCTGGGCTTCCAATTATACCATGACCAGGCAGACCAACTAGAAGGCAACGTGGGGAAAGCTCTCGGGGGCGGGGGGGGGGGGGGTGAAGGCATGCTTTGATTTTGGGGGGACCCTCCCCTTATCAGTGGCAGGCAGAGTGGCGTTGCTGAGGATGGGGACGCTCCCGAGGCTACTGTACATCTTTGGAGTAATGCCGCTCTGGATCCCGGCAGGGATGTTTCGGCACCTCCGATCACTGGTGACGGCATTCTTTTGGGAAGTGGAAAGACGCAGGGTGGCACCGTCAATGCTTATGAGACCGAAAACAGCGGGGTTTGGCAATGCCAGATTTTGAGTATTACTACATAGGGGCGCAGTTGCAGTGGCTCACGAGATGGATTGTAGGCTGAATGCGTGGGACTGCGCAACAAGATGCTGGTGTTCCGAGCCTGAACCTTCTCTCCCGAGTGGTGTTGCTCCTCCCTGTTAGGGAGAGCGATACCACTACTGAGTTAAATGTGATTCGCAATTGCTGGGCTAGGGGCCTACAGAGGTCAAAAACCAAACACCCATATGCCCCGGATATTCCATTGTCAGTTTGTATGGCGCTGCCACATGGAGCGGACTGGCGAGGCCTAGAGACTTGGATTGCGGCCGGGGTGCCACTGTCGGAATGCTGTATGAGGAAGGGGTCCTTCTGCCCCTTAATAGTTTTAGGGAAAGATATGATATACCAAGAGTAGACTTTCTGCTACACACAGCCATTACAGCAGCGGTACGCAATCAATGGAGATGAGGGGGGGGGGACTCTTGGAACCGTCCCTAACAGAGGGGTGCCAATAAGTAGTATCTGCAGCTGGGATATATAAAGAGGTCACTTGCTTATACAGACGCCTTAGTCAGCGACACTCCCGGCCCTTAATGATTTACAACAGAGATGGGAAGAAGACCTGGGAGAGCCCATAGACTAGAAAACATGGGGGGACTTAGTAGAGTGGGCAAGATCACCAGAAACGCCAGATTTCAACAAGTTAATTTTTATGTCCTTCATAGAGCATGCCTCATGCCAGGACGCATCAATAGATACTTCAACTCAAGAACAGCGGCCCGCTCCGGTTGTGATAAAGGAGGGGCGGAGTTTATCCATATGTTTTAGAGCTTCCCAGAAATAGGGAACTTCAGGAGTGCGGTGACCACAATACTGTCAGCGGTGACAGAGAAAGACGTAGTTGCAGCACCGGGCTACTGCCCCTTACACCTCCAAAAATAAAAGAACAAGTAAATTCCAAGATCTGGGTCTCCTACTGGCAAAAAGGGACATTGCCAGCCACTGGAAGGCGCGGTGAGGCCCCAACGCAGATAGATGGAAGAGAAAGTTCATACGATGGGCAGACTATGATGGGGCAGTAAGGCTACGAGTGGCCAGAAAAAATAGCAGTGAGAAATCACTAGAATCAGCCAGAAGGTGGGAAGCTTTCGTGACAATACTTAAACAACCAGTAGCCCTAGACGAGGATCATCAGGGTTCCTCGCAGGAGACCGAAACTGGTAACAGCCGGCTGTAGTCACTTATGGGTTCAGGAATAGGGACATTGGGTTTGTGAAGGTTACCCACATACCATGACTTAGGAGCAAGAACAGGGAATAATGGCACTTGAATCAATCTACATGCAACGATCCCCGATTGGTAACTGGAGCTCACAGCATAAGACATGCCTGGTGGTGGGGGGTGGGGAGGAGTTGCCCGTTGGCATGCAGCTGGCAATTGAATACTATAAAATACAGTTAGTTTCCCTTTGAAAGTAAATAACAGCGGATCCAGGCAAAGCAGTTGGTAATTCCAAAAATGACAGACTGACACACACCCCCCCCCCCACCCCTTGTTTGCCTATGGTCTGTGGACTTCATTTACATCGGAAAGCAGGTAGGCACCACCCCTCGATGCAGCTGTGCCACCACAAACCTATACATTCCTGCCCCTAGAAAGAATCTTGACTAAGTGAGTGAGAGTGGCTACCACATGTGACTACAGGATGGAGAAAGCAACTGAGAATCTACCCAAACTTAAGGCACACAGAGAGAACCATTGGAACTCCTGTATCAGTGCCAAAATGGGAAAACTGTAGGGGAACCACCAACACAAGCAGAAAATGTAACTGACCAGCTGCACAGGAGATTTTCCTCCTTCCAGCTGGTAAAAAGTACTGGATGGTGGGATCACTCTTTCGTATTACTTTCAATTACTGCACTGACTCGCGGCATTGTCTTCTAGTTCTGTTTAAAATCTTACATCCCAAGCATACATACCTGGACATGCTGTTTATAAGAAAAGGTAAATATTATTCTAACTTTCATTATTGCTTTTGGGTGAATTTATTACTTAGGTGCAATGGCTCCATCAAAACTTCAAGACAGTTTCTCAGCCAATGAGAAGAGACTTACTGTGTAGCCGTCTCTTCCAACAGCTATGTTCACCCATTTCTCACCTATTAAAAACTACCCATTTGGTTAGCACTTGTTCAGCGTTGCTTTTATTCACTCTCACAATGAGCGTTCACTTCTCCTCTTAATGCACAATAATTGCAAAAAGGTATCATACGCAACCTATGCCATATAAGCATTTCCCCCCACACTCTATAGTTACTGGTAGGGCCTACTGTCTTCTCATTATAAGCGTAGTCCTTAAAAGTAATATATTTAATTTTAGAAACATCACCTTAAATAAAGAGATCTCAATTATCTGAAAGTAGTGCATAGCAAGGGCTACAGTATTCCATTACAGAACATAGTAAATCTAGTTTATTATTACAGCACATACACTGAAAATAGAAGTAAATTTCCTCAGCCAGGCTCAGCAAATGTTTAGGCATGCACTGACAAGCTCCAATAGCACTAAAACATTCAGATTTTTTTTTAAAGCTAAATAAGCAGACTAAGTGGCCTCACAAACGACTCATGGAGAAAATAAAATAAAAAAGTAATGTCTCACACATAGAAATTACTATTGAGGAAATAAAACGCTTGTACGCTTGAAATAATGATTTTGATTCACCAAATTAAGACTGGTGATAAAACAAAATAGGACATTTTCTGTGGAAAAGACACAGACGGGACCAGCAGGAAGTTAGCTACTAATTTACAGTAGTTTTCATCGTCATGTTGCATTACTTTCAGGACAAACGCCGATCCCACCCACCTTCCCTGCACAGCTTTGCTTACCAATGCTATCCTGCTGGGTGCCAGCACACTCCAGTCCCATGCCCCCTTCCTTGCTACACACAAATTTGCACTGCACCTCCACGCCTTTACTCTTAAAAAGCCATGCTGCTCTCCAACCTACACAAATATGCATGCAAACATGTCACTCAGTTAACTTATTTTATACTGATTTAGACAATTATCTATACAGTACATAAAAGTGGTTGGTGAGCGCATGGGTGGAAGCAGAGTTCTCACCTTTCTGCTGTTAGTGCATGTTGGACAATATATCATTTTACATTTGCAGTTTTAATGCCCCAAATAAGAGGGTAGAATTGTACATTTTCTTAAGGTTGTTAGGGGAGATATTTGTTGACTTCAGGAGATTAAGCGTGTGGTCATACTATTCGCACCTCTTGCAGGCTTCTCACTTGCAGACCCTGTGGCCGTTAAGGATGGGCAATGGTTGATACTGTGCAGCCATCAAAGCTGTGGCCATGGGGGAGGGGGAGGGGGGGGGTGGCAGAGCGGTCCAACATGGCAGACATGCTCTAGACGAGCTCCGGAGACCCGCCAACTTAACCTATCCTGCCCCATCCACGTCTAATTAACCCCACATTGTGTCTGCCCGTGCCTGGCGCGCTGCAGTGGCATCCAGTTGCCGAATTACCGACAGTGAAGCCGGCTGGGGGAGTTGCTCCTGATCCGGGGCCTTCTGCCCAGGTTCTCGTCGTACTGCACCCCGCCTCCCCTGGCTTTTACCAGTCGGATTGTGCCTGCGACCTGCCGTCGGGCGGGTGGAGACTCAGGAGGGCGATTGGTGCGGAGCCGGCGGCACATCACAATATCACCATTTCGGAGTAAGTTATCGGCAGTTTCTGCGTCGGCCAGTGGGCCCGTGTGGACGGGGACCAAGGGCCCGCGTTCGGGTGCCCCCCACCACTGAACTGTTTTACCTCGCTTGTTTGATGGCTTGAGGGACGGCGGAGGCTCATACCTGTAGCGTGGCGGGGCCTGTGTCGTAGTTGCCGGGGATGATCGCAGCAAAGTACACACGGACACCACTTAATGCTCTGGGCCGGAAGACCACGTGCGGTCCCGCCCACGTTTATTTATCCCCTCGGGGCGAGCCCGCCCTGAGGGGTGTAGGGATGCATGTAACATTGTAACATTGTTGGAGAGAGTCCGGGTGGCTCTCTACATCCCTCCTTTCTTTTAGTTCAGAGTCATCGAGTTCGTCCCACTATGGGGAAGTATATACAAAGTCATTCAGTCTCTTACTTGGGACTGGGTTCGGTCAGAGGCCATACCTCTGGCTTCGGACGCGAGATTCCGGGGAGCTGCCCAGCGGGGTACTCCGTGATGTATCAGCAACAGGGTCCTGGCTGGTTGGCCTTGCGGGGTCATCGACATCTTGATCGGTCTGCGGACCAGACGCCGGGGAGGAGACCCTTTCACTGAGAGGCACCAGGGAACCACGACCTGGAGGTGAGCCTTGGGGCCTGGACTCTTCCCAATCCGTGCCCACTTCGGAGACTGACTTGAAACTCGATACATTCCTTGTGATGGCCTGTTGGCCTCGTGTTGCCGTGACCATGGTCCCTCGAACCTCTACCACAGTCCATACCTCGGGCTCATAGGGGGTTCGGAACTTCAACCCAGGGTGCCGATCTCTGACTCGTATCTGTGGATCTCGGGCCCTTCGGGACTCACTGGCCTTCCGATTCGTTGCTTCTCTTCTCGCTTGAACAGCCGCCCCGTCTCTCTCGGCAGGTACCCACCCTGGACCTGACAGGATGCTGTCCCGTGGGGCTCTCTTGAACATGAGGTGTGCCGGAGCACATTTGGTGGTGCTGTGTGGAGTTTGGCGATACGCACCGAGAAACCGATCCAGAGCTGCTTCCGGATTCTCTCTATTCTCCACAGCAATGCGCAGCGCTCGATTGAGTGTTCTCATTAGTTGTTCCACCTCCCCATTTGCTTGAGGCCATAGCGGGGTGATTTTCCGGTGTCGGACCGCTAGATTGGCAAGGTATTCCTGAAACTGCCGCCCTTGGAAGGGGGGACCATTGTCCGACTTGACCTCTTCCGCCAGCCCCATGGTTGCAAACACTCGGTCGAGAACCCTCTTGACGTGATGAAACGCCGTTGACGCTACCACTTCAATGACAGGGAACTTCGAGAAGGAGTCGACCACAACTAGCATGTGCCGACCATCCGGAAAACTCCCAAAGTCCATGCTGAGATGTGTCCACGGCGTCTCACTTGCCTCTTCGGTAATTACTGGGGCTGGTGCAGGGTCCCCTCCGGTAATGGTGCAGGCGTGGCATTGTCGAACCATTTCCTCTACTTTGGAGTCCATCGCTGGGAACCAGACCTTGTCGCGAAGCCTGGCTTTTGTTTTGGCCATCCCCTGGTGGCCTACGTGCACCAGCGCAAGGATTCTTTTCTGTAGGTTGTCAGGGACCACGATGAGGCGTCCCCTCAGGATCACTCCTTCTCCCACACTAAGTTCGCTCCGGATGTGCCACAGTTGTTGGCGAGCGTGACTGACTTCTTGACGCAGGGCGCGGGCACCATCCATGAAATGGGCCCATCCCTCGTTGTCCAATGCCCTGTGAACACGAGAGTGTGTGGGGTCATCTCGCAAGGCCTGATCTATTTCCTCCAACGTCATGGCCTTGGGACAAGCCCCTTGCGACACCATCCTGACAAATGCTTCCGTGCTGCAGGTGTCCTCAGAGGATGTGGATGGCCGTGCTGACTCCGGGTGACGGGACAGATAGTCGGTAGGATTGTGGGCCCCAGGGCGATAGATTACCTTAAAATTGTAGGCCTGTAGCTGCACCGCCCACCGTCGATCCTCGGCGGCACCAGCCTCGTTAGCCCGGCAAACAGCGGGAGCAGCGGCTTGTGGTCCGTTATGACGGTGAAGTCCTGTCCGCACAGGTACAGATGGAAGTGCTGGCAGGCCCAGTTGATAGCCAGCGCTTCTCTTTCAATCTGGGCATACCTCGCCTCGGTGTCAGTGAGAGCCTTGCTGGCATACGCGACCGGTTTCCATACTTCGAGACTCTGCTCCTGCAGGAGGACAGCGGCGAGGCCCACCGGGCTGGTGTCCACGACCAGTTCCGTCTTCCTCCGGGGGTGGAAATACACCATGATCGTTTTGTCTAGGAGTCCCGCTTTGATATCTTGGAACGCCTTGTTGGCTGCGGGTGTCCACTCCCACTTGTTATCGTGGCGCGTAGCGGCTCGGACATGGCTGCGAGATTGGGGATAAATCGTCCGCAGTAAGTGGCCATCCCAAGAAAACTCCTCACTTCGGTGGGGTTCTGAGGCGTGTTTGCGGCTCCGATGGCCTCGGCCTTCTTCGGGTCTACCAGGAGACCTTCACGAGTGAACGTGTACCCAAAGAAGTCCACGCTGTCTTGATAGAAGGAGCACTTGGCTTTGTGTAGCGTCAGTCCACATTCCGTCAGCCTCTTGAGCGTGGCCCGGAGGTGGGAGTGATGTTCCTCAAGCGTGTGGGAGAATACCAGAATGTCGTCGCTGAGGTTAATCACGCCTTGCAACCCGGACAGGGTTTCGCGGATCGCGTTTTGGAAGACCTCCGCGGCTGAAGAGACGCGGAAACTGAGACTTTTATACCTCCGGAGGCCAACATGAGTCGAAATGGTGGTGATGTATCGGCTCCCAGGGTCTAGCTCCAACTAGTGGTATCCGGCATTTAGGTCCAGCTTCGAGAACCATTTCGCCCCGTTGAGGTCCGCCACGATGTCATCCATCGTGGGGGTGATGTGCCGCTCCCTCTTCACTGCTGTGTTGGGCAGCCGCATGTCCACACAGAGTCGGATGGCCCCTGGTTGCTTGGGCTTGGGTGCCACGACCAGCGGGGACACCCAGGGGGTGGGGCCAGATACTTTTTCAATGACATCAAGCTCTTCGAGCTTTCGCAGCTCCTCTTCCACTTGAGGGCGTAGGTTGAACGGCACTCTCCGATGCCTGAGGTCTACTGGTCGTACTGACTGGTCGATATGCAACTTGAATTTCTTGCCCTTGAGTTTCCCCAGACCGGTGAAGAGCGTTGGGAACCCCTTCAATATGTCATCGGCATGTGATTCGTGGACCTGGTTTGCAAACAACACAAGGCCCAAGTCCTCTGCCGTGTGACAGCTGAGCAGGGTCCCTTTCTTGCCTTCCGTGACGTGGAACTGCGTCTCCGTCGAGTAACCCCGCTCGCGATGGTAGCGCTGATGACGCCACGGAGTGGAAGAGGGTCCGTTCCTCCATACGTGTATATCCACGCCTTGGATGGCGTCAAGGGTGGTCGTGGCGACAGGCGGTCATACTGATCAGAGTCCATCACATTGACCGATGCCCCTGTGTTGATGAGGGCTTGTACCTCTGTGCCTCCGACTGAGACTGAGCACATGGGTGGCGGCCGTCGCCTGGAGCCTGTCCGGCTGACGTAGGATACCACGAACACATCGTCGTCTTCGTCCTTGTACACCGGGGTTCGCACTTGGGGCTGGTGCTCTAGGCTTGACGGCGGGTCAGCTTGCGAGACCTGGCGAACTTGCTGTGGCCCGAACCTGGGTCTTGACAACGGCTGTCTGATTCGCCCGCCACGGCATACCCTCGCATAGTGATTCATCCTTCCGCAGCGGGAGCACACTTTCCCTTTCGCCCCACAGACTGCCGTTGCCGGGTTATCTTCGCTGCAGTACCCGCACGACCCTCCCGGTGCGGGTTTGGACGCCTGGCGAGGTGTAGCGGGACGCCTTTGAATTGCTTCCACCTTTTCTTCCTTGATGGGCAGGGTCTTGAACCCTGACCCCGTGGCCACGGGGGTGTGTAGGGCCGCTTCCATCTCTTCCGCCCGGGCGTCCGACAACTCATGAGAGCGTGCGAGTACCAGGTCCCTGGCTGTCGGAGGATCAATTTCCGTAGGAGCTTGGAACGACAGCCTAAGATGATTTGATCTCTTATTTCTTCTCTTTGGTCAGTGAAGGGGCAAGTGCTGGCCAGCCGGCGCAGCCGCGCGTAAAACATGTCAACCGATTCTGTGTCGGTCTGCCACGCCCTCCGGAACTTGAATTTCTCGAAGTCGGGGTTGAGCTGTGGGTCGAAGTTCTGTTTTGTGCAGCGACTGCCGCATCATAGTCGTCATCGTTTCCGGTGTTGGGAAGCGTGTCCAACAGGTAATAAATCTCAGCCCCTCCATAATAGATAAGTAAGGATCGCTTGACTGTCCCATCCGTTTCACGAGTCCCTTTGAAATAATGATTCAATCTCCCTACCCATGCTTTCCACCTTGGCGCAGCAGTGGCGGGATCCGAGGTCTCACTGAAAGGTGGCAGCGGTGCGACCGCGGTGTGGGTGACCATAGGTGGTGTTGAGTTGTTGCCGGCGCCTGGATTGTGCACACCAGCTTGCGAGGCGCTTGTGCCTGCGGCGGGTACGGTGCTCATTATGCGGGTTCTCTGTGTAATATGTATTTAATCTTTTTTTTTTTTCTGGGTTTTGCCAATGCTTGTTTGTGCAGGGTAAACCTCCTCCCTTTTCCTTTTAAACGTCCTTCTTGAAATGTTTATTCATGCCAAAGGTTCTGCTTTTCCCCACTCACTCTTGCTTTGCAGGCAGGCAGGCAGGCAGGCAGGACAGCCCTGCTAAGGCCCCCTCCTGGAGGTTCGCCGAGTCAGACGGGAGCCAGCTGAGGCAGAGCAACCACGTGGACTCCAGATCAGGGGAAGACCTCCACCACACGGAACACGGATGCAGCGCTCCCGGCCAGCCACTCACCCGATGTGTGGCGCACTGAAACGCCGCCGGCCCGAACACGCTCCCGATGTCAAGTGACGCGCGTGGGCGGGCGTCACGCTGGCAGGCAGAGCAGTCGGCAGAAGGCAGCACGCGGGTGGGCTCCGCGATCCTCCGTCACTTCAGGTACGCGGCTGGAGCATCAGCATCGCGGGTGGGCTCCGCACGCTCCGATGACTCGCAGGGCAGGCAGATATGCACGCGAGGGTGTGACCGGCCTCGTCGCCAGTGTAGCGCGGCAGGGCCTGTGTCGCAGTTGCCGGGGATGATCGCAGCAAAGTACACACGGACACCACTTAATGCTCTGGGCCGGAAGACCACGTGCGGTCCCGCCCATGTTTATTTATCCCCTCGGGGCGAGCCCGCCCCGAGGGGTGTAGGGATGCATGTAACATTGTTGGAGAGAGTCCGGGTGGCTCTCTACAATACCTGTTCCCCCCTTGGCTACGGACGGTGCTCGCATAGATCCGGGCAGCACCGCGGCCATGCTGAATTGTTGCCGGAGGATGCCATTGCAGGCAGGCGTGGAGATTATTGATATCGAGCCTGGCTGCCGGAGATTGCTGCGACTCGGGCCTGTGCGGCGCGACGACCTGCTGGTGCTGAAGGAATCTCCTCGGGTTAGTGCGTGGCTAACACCCCCCACCCCGTCCTGGTTTCATCTCAGGGTTTCTGGCTGGCCCATTACAAGTACTATGATCCTACCTGGGCCTCCCAATTCCACCATCTGCGGGCTTCATTGAGTCCTTCGGGGATCCTCCCCTGTTTTCCAGACGGCTGGCGTGGAGGTGGTGTATCCCGGTTCTGGTGCACTGGATCAGATGGGGTGTGTGTGCGGACTGCTGCCAGAGCACGCCAAAGCTCATCTCACCTTCACTGCGATCATTGTGGAACGTCCCCACCACCGCGTTACGCTGCGCAAAGAACACATAGCCTGGCAGAGGCACCCATTAAGGGGGTGCGGAGTCGCCTGCGTGCGGAAGTGGCCGGGCTAGGTCTTGGTGTGGCTTGTGTGCAGGTTGACTCCACGCCTTCCTCTCTGCCTGGCTCGGCCTGACGACCGGCAGTGGGGAAGCCATCTACATCTTTTACCCCCCCCCCCGGGATGCTTTCGCCAGTACGACTGTTGCTGAGGTGCGGGCGTGCCTCTAATTGACTCCTGCAAAAGTCTACTGGCTTTCGAAGGTATATCTGTTGCCGCTCAACATGACTCGCGACAAGCTGCCAAGCACCAAACAAAGCATGCTCAATCGCTATGCTGTCACTGGGGTGCACTCGGCGGATCCAATCAGTCAGGGCCCTGCTGGTCCGGATAACGCTGCACTGATGGTGGCAATAACACAATCCCAAGACGCGCTTGAGGCTAAGATTGGGGCAGTGGGGTCGGACATGATGCTGATCAGTCAGGACCTCCGCAGGGCGGTTGACAGGATAACAGAGGCCGAAACCCGGATCTCAACTACGGAAGATACAGTTGCCTCTCTTCACAAGAAGGTGTCCTCTCTGGAATTCAACACTAAGGGGGTGGGGGGCGGGGGGTTTGATGCTGAAGGCAGGGTCCGGAGGAACACTCTTCCTTTTGTAAGTTTTCCTGAGGGGTGCGGAGATAATAATATGGAACGATTCCTTACCACGTGGATACGGAGCTGGATCCCCCAGTCGTCTCTATCTCAACGCTTCACCATTGAACGTGCGCACCATGCTTTGATGCAAAAGCCCCCACCGGGGCCAGGCCTCGGCCTATTATAGCTAGATTCCTCAACTTCCACAACCATGATGCGGTCCTCGCACAGGCCAGATTGGCGGGCAGACTCCAGCATCATTGCCACCACATTTCCATCTTTCCAGACTATAAACGAATGGTGCAGCAACGCCGGCAGTCATTCACGACTGCTAAAGCCCGCCTGCGAGGTTTTAAACTCCAGTATACATTGCTCTTTCCGTCCCGGCTGAGAGTAATATATGATTCACGTACTATTTTCTTTGACACTCCTGAGGAGGTTTTTGCCTGGACGGATGAACGACAGAAGCTCAAGCCGCATACTCCGCCACGCATCGATTCGGAGTCGTCTTCTGGTGAGGCCACGCAGCAGCTTCCTAAGACTAAAGGGAAAATAAACCGAAGATCACACAAGGCGTCGCTCGAAGTCCCAAGGTGCCTCCGGCTCCCGGGGTGATGGGGGTCTACGTGACTCTTGGCCGGCGCACTGTGGAGATTGAAGTCTGTGGGACACGTCCTTATACGGACAGGACTGGCCGGTGAAATCTAACTCTCTTCCCTATTTTATATCGCTCTTTTGTTTATGCAATACCAGTATTGGGGTCTAAGAACTTTGATTTGTTTATTATGCTGATGGAACTAAACATGGGCCTACGTGAGGTCTTCTCCCCTCCCCTCTCCTCTCAGCATCTGAGAACTTAACATTTCCATGGGGATAGTTTTATAGGGAACCGTTGGTATGGGACCGTGCCTTGCCCCCGTTGGGGTGGTGGTACGATGCTCACTACGACAAATATTTCTATTGTTCTAGAAGTATTGGGTGTGGGTGGGTGGGGGAGGGGAAGGGTTTTCTTTTTTGTTTGATGTTCTTTGTTATTGCCACCAAGTCTTTCGTTCTGTGTACTTTGAACTTGTCAATGTCATCCACCTTATCAGCTGCTTTAATATATGTCACTACTGTCTATGTCACAAGATGTAGCCGGGGTCGGGAGTAGAGCGTTCCGAATCCTTAGCTGGAATTTTAATGTTCTACTGGATAAAATTAAACGGGGTGCCATGCTGCGCCATGCCAAGCGGCACAGGGCGGGTGTTCTCTTTCTGCAGGAGACCCACTTGGCGGGCACTAAGGCACCTTGTTTGGGAAGGTTTGGTTTTGCACACACGTACTATGCTGGTTTCACTAGAGGTTCCCTGGGTGTCGCAATACTCATAAATCGCAGTGTCCCATTCATTCATAGCCGCACATAGCCGGATCCACAGAATAGATTCATTGTGATATATGGGACGCTCTATGGGGAGCCCATTGTTCTAGGTAGTGTTTATGCCCCTCCCCTCTCGTGTGTTCCCTAGTTGAGAAGCTGACAACGCTATGGACCGACCCTCCATCGGTATTAACTGTAGTTGGAGGCGGGGGGGGACTGGAATGATGTTATGTCCATGTCGCAGGATAGATGGCACGCCACGGCCCGAGTTGCAGAGATCCCAGATTCCAAACCATTCCCACTAGTCCAGGGATTGGGATGGGTGGACTCATGGAGGACTATACACCCGGACACACATGCCTACACTTACTTCTCTAGAGTACATGACTCCTTTTCCGTTTAGATTACTTCTTCCTTTCGGCGACACCCACCCACAGGCTGGTCGAGGCCGCACTTCTTACCAGGGGGCTATCCGATCATTCACCCGGCCATTCTACTCTCCTTAGACCCCAAGCGTTCCAGATTTCGGTGGTGTCTGTCGCCATGGTTATTACGGGACGAGAAATATAGGGCACGTATGCATGCATCTTTAACGGATTATCTGCTACTCAACACAGATACAGTGGAGTCGCCGGCCACCCTGTGGAAGGCTATGAAGCCCATCCTCAAAGGAGCATATTGCCTTCCACACTGCCCTATGCAGACAGCGACGCAACAAGCTGCTCAGAACTGAGGTTCAGCTCCTTGATTTGGAGCATTCCAGTAGGGACGCAGGGGGACAGGCTGCATGCAAACAATTGCTGACAGTGCAACAGACATACGCCAGCGAGCTTCTCAACGAGGCACGACTCTTATTGGCTCTCCACACGTAGCCGGATTTACCAGTGGGGGGACAAATCTAGCGCTCTGTTGCACGGATTGTGTCAGCAGACGCTCCGGCCCCAGATACTCCCGAATATATGTGGCCCTGATGGGACCGCGCTTACAGACCCGGCCGCCATTGCCGACAGCTTTGCCTCGTTCTTCACGTACCTATATGCCCCCCATGAAGTATTACCTGCTATCCTTATACAGAAGTTTATTGATGACTATCCTCCCCGCGTTTTGTCAGACACAGCACGAGAGGCGTTGGACGCTCGTTGGACGCTCCCCTGTAGGTAGATGAACTTCTATCTGCACTATTGGATATGCGAGAGGGCAAGGCGCCAGGGCCTGAACGGTTACCCTTGCGAGTTCTTTCAAAAATGTCACCTGCAACTTTTAATACCCTACCTGACGGCCACGGAGGCTTCCTGGGACCATGGTAGCCTTCCGCCAGATTGGCGGCATGCTGAGATCCTGGTGTTCTTGAAGCCGGGCCGTCCACTGGACAATTCCTGTCCTATCGTCCAGTCTCCCTACTCAATGTGGAAGCTAAGCTTGTGGCCAAGGTACTTGCCAACTGTCTAGTCCCTTATATCACGGAGCTCATTCATCCGTATCAGGCAGGATTTATGCCCAACCACGCTACACAACATAATATTAGGGGTGCCCATAATGCCATCGCCGCAGTGGATAAACTGGACACCCCTGCCGCGCTTCTTTTGGCCAACATGAATAAGGCCCTTGACTCCCTTAGTTGAACTTATCTCTTTGCCTTGCTAGCTCGCCTTAACATCGGCCCCCGGTTGCTTAGCTTTATCCGCCTGCTTTATACGGACATAACCGTCTCAGTCGACGTGGCTGACCCGGTCTCTAAAAGCTTTCCGGTTGGGCGGGGGACGAGCCAGGGCTGCCCACTCTCCCCTTATCTTTTTGCTCTAGCTATGGAGCCGCTTGCGGCTTGGGTATGGATAGACACGCAATTGCGCGGCTTCGAGTGGGCGCCAGGCATTTCCGACCGCATAGCACTTTATGCGGATGATGTACTGTTTTTTATCACTGATCTCAACCGGACTGGCCTGCGTCTTCTCCGTATCATGCAGATCTTCGGCGAAACCTCCAGTCTCTATATGAACCAGGGAAAATCCTTTTTGTGGTCACTGCGGGGTGGAGATCAGCTGGGCGACTGGTTGCGGAAGGTGGTCATGGTCCCGGACAGCTTTAAGTACTTGGGAGTGCATCAGTCTTTGTCTCGGGCCCTAGCATGGAATAGGATCCTCGCACCCCAATGGACACAGGTGGGAGACCAGACACGAGTATGGTCTCACCTACCTCTATCCCTTTTTGGTAGATCCGCCATCTTTAAAATGATCTCTCTGCCGTGTCTCCTTTATCAGCTACAGAATAATCCCTATCCGATAAAACCTACATGGTTTCGCCAATTGAATGCTGTCCTCGCCCGGTTCTTGTGGGAGGTGGGAGGGGGGGGGGGGAGGGCAGGGGGGCATGCGTCGCTGGTGGCTTTGAGGACCTGCTTCCAATCAACCTACTCAGGCGGAGTGGCCACCCCGGATGATCAGGCATATTATATGGCCTCCCATCTCCTTGTCCTCAATGATTGGTGGTATGGTGATCGTGGGGACCCGGCATATGCGGTGGAGTGCTGGTTGCTGGGGGACAATGCTCTCCACAGGGTTCTTTATTCAGTGGCACCGCTTCGTGGGCTACCACCCGCTACAGTCATAACTTTTAATATTTGGAAGGCCGTGCTCCGACAGATGGGCTAGTGGGGGAGACTCACTAAGGAAACTCCATTGTGGAATAATGGACAATTACCACAGTTGATGCACCTGTCCGGCTTCCGGGGCTGGGAGGCCATTGGGATAGATACGGTGGGAGCAGTTTGTACGTGGCTGTACTCTTAAGTCTTTCACAGACATACAAGCAGAATACGATATGCCCCGCACACAATTTTATCGCTACCTCCAGTTTCGACACGCCTTTGCCCGGTCCATATCTCATTTAACGCAGATTCCTGAATTTAATCCCATTGAGGCAAAGGTTTTCATGGGAGACCTAGAGAATCACAAAATCACAAAAATTTACCGCACACTTATCAATAACACCCCCACTACACTCCATAAAACTAGAGAGGCATAGCAGCAGGATCTGGGCCCCCTGGATGAGGATGAATGGGTGAAGGCTCTGGAGTCTCCACAAAGCGCAGCAATTGCGGCTCGCCTGCGCCTTATCCAGTTTAAGTACCTGCACAGAGCTTATTACATTAAGCACAGGGTACGGCGTGCTGGACTCATCGCATCTCCACACTGCTTGCGCTGTAAATCTATAGAGGGCACGTTCTTGCATACTGTGTGGGCCTGCCCAGTGCTGTCAAAGTTCTGGAGGGGGGTGTTCACATGCCAGTCTGAGGTCTTGGGATGGGTCATTGCTTCCTCACCGAGATTGGCTATATTACACATTACGGAGGACATAGGTGGAAATAGGTATAAGCGTCATCTCCTATTTCTGGGCTTAACACTGGGGAGAGACATTGCCCGGGCCTGGAAAGATTAATCTTCACCGTTGCTTGGGGTGTAGAAGAAGGGCCTAGATTTCTGTATGGGCCTGGAACTTCCGGTCTTGGAGGCAAGGGGATGCCCTTGTAAGCACTACAAAATTTGGAAAAGATGGGCTGACTATTAGGGGATAATATCTGGAGCCTCCCCCCCTAACCTCCCCCGCATCTGATGTTGAAGAACCAATAGTATGATATTAGCTAGCTGGCATATACGTAGTGCTGGTTATCGATCTGACTATGGATGGCAGAATCATTTTGGCACAGTTGTTTTTTTTCTCTTCTTTTCCTTTCCATGTTCTTAGCTTTTCTTTCAATATATTTTTTGTGGAACCATTCCTTTATTATTGCTGGAAAGGTTGAATCATGTATTTGCTACGATGTCTATTTGCACTGGGTGCCATATGAGGCCCTTGTATTATATTGGATGTCAACAATAAAATTATGTTTTGGGGGAAAACAAAGTTGTGGTCATACTATTCACACCTCCTGCAGACTTCTTGCATTAAGGATGGGACATGGCTGCTACTGTGCAGTTTGATTGGTAGCAGTATATGCGCGAATCAGGGCTGGGAACCTTTGTGAAGCACCCAATCCAAAAGTCGTTTCAATTATCTACATGCTTCCTAGTCATATGAGAGAATGGTGGTAGGGGGGATGGCGCAGGGATAAATCGGGGCACAGACTGGGGTATGGTGCTCCTCTACACAGTTGGGACAGCTGACCAACCGATGTTGGGCTGCAAGTCATTTGGTGATTAAGACACTGCTGGGTAAGGATGTTTTCCCATTTTTCAGTGGTACACAAACCCTATGCAAGAAAAGATATGATGCTCATAGACTAGGTACACTGTACCTACCTCTAGGATGTATCACAAGATCTAATAGTATACTTAATCAGACCAGTGATTTTCATCTTCTGTTGGGGAGTGGTTGATTTACATAGAGGTGCTGGTTGGTGTTTCAATGAATGCTTTTTCAAGCTATCCTTTCTCAGATCTTCTATTTAGCAATAACAAGGAATGTATAATGCCTACAAAATGAGACTCCTTGAAGGTTGGGATAATGGGCACATGCATTGCAGAGGCTGCCAGGTTGAAGAAGAACTGGGAGGACGTTGTCAGATATCTTTAGCAAGAGCAAGAAGGATTACAGGCCCAGCATAAAAAAACAAAAAACAAATTCCCCAAAACATTTTTTGGCCCTATGTGGATAAATGTGACTCTGGAAATTTGATAACTCACAATGTTCCTAAGCTAAGGTTAATCAAAAAGATTACGAAGGAATCAAAAATGATGTTGACTCAGTCCTTTACTGTGTCTGTTAACAATGATAACTCCATTAGGGAAATACAGGAACTGAATAAGTTAAAGGCATTTCAACATTATTACCAGCAACTATACGCCACGGAGGTGGTAACTTTCAAGAATAATAGGGGAGTGGGACTGAGTAATATATAGAGGGAACAACAATATTTCTTGGACAGTCCACTCTCTGCAGACGAGACAACAAAAGATTGGGGAAATCATATGGACCTGATGGTGACTCTCATTATCCTTCAATAAAGTTCACTAGCTAAGACTAGTGGATATCCTAATCAAGCTATAAAGCCCTTTTTTCCTAACACACTCAATGATTGAGGCAAGAGTCTGAGTTCTTTTTAAACAGAGCAAAGATCTAGAAAAATGTGACTCCAACCACCCTACCTCATTCCAATACAGATGAAAATCTTCATGAAGATTTTGACACTATGATTGAATAGCATAGTACACTTAACTGGTCCATCCTGACCAGGAATGTTCTG
Source organism: Triturus cristatus (assembly GCF_964204655.1). Taxonomy (NCBI): domain Eukaryota; kingdom Metazoa; phylum Chordata; class Amphibia; order Caudata; family Salamandridae; genus Triturus; species Triturus cristatus. The sequence continues at coordinate 422,797,445 of NC_140581.1, read as the reverse complement.
TTTATAAAAGGCATGTATGGGGCATTACTAAAAACCGGGTAAAGGGACTATGCTGTTATCATTAGATGCAAAGAAACCATTCAATACATTCAACTGGAGCTTTCTTAGGGAGGTACTCCAGGCCTCAGGGTAGCTTTCCTAAATATGGTTATTGTGCATGGTTCGGGTCTCAACACCTAGAACAGTAGGAATCCACTTATGGTTAATAAAAACTGATGGACCAGGCACTGATGCCACTCTTGCCCTTGTGTTTGCGTCCTGTTGAGAACTACTACAACAGAAGCTTGGGAAGACAAGGGAGGTCATAAGAGTGAGATTGGGGAGGGAAGGATGAGTTTAAATTAGCATTGTTTGCAGATGATCGCCTGGTCTCTCTTCACAGACCTAAGTAAATCTTTGCTGTTACAGCTTGGTGAACTCCAGAAGTTCGGATTGGCACTGGAGTTTATAATCAATATGCACAAATGTGAGGCTTTACATATGAAGCTCACCTGGGAGGAGATCCTGGCATGAGATGGGATTTCTTTCTGAGCATTCACTGTTCAAATGAACCTTACACTCCCTTCAGTATCTGGGAGTGTACCTTCCAGTAACAGTTCCCGAACTATATTTAGCTAACTTCCTTCGCCTAATGAAAGATCAGAAAAGACTTCCAGAGTTTCAAACTAAACAAGATACGTAGTAGTTGTGCCAAGTATCTGTAACAATATCTGTCCTATCAAGGATATTGTTCCTGCTCCACACCTTTCTGATACATGTAGGTAAAACATTCTTGGATCAAATTGAGCAGATATCTGCAGATTTATTTTTTAGAACACTGGAGGAAAATCGACAATTCCCACAAGAATTGAATTTCTATATCCTAAGAAAATGGGCTTAGGGTTCCCAAATTACATACTGCATTATCAAGCGTCCCACCTAAAATATCTCTTAGCGAAAAAGAATGTATGGTCCAGGAAGCAACAATTTTGTTACAGTACATGCTCCCATGTGGGAGACTCCATTGCCTCTAAACTGACCCAGATGATGCACTCCCCTATAACAAGGTCAACATTACATGTCTGGGACCGGTTTGGAATTAAAAGAAATCTTACGAAACTTCCCTTAACATACACCCAAATTCTGGCCAATTTAGAGTTTAGTGCCTGTTTGGACAGAAAAGCATTCAGATATTCTCAGGACATGAGATGTGTCAAAATAGCCAATATGTTCAAAAGGGGGTGATACAATCCTTTGATCAGATTTGGAAAGATAGCGGGCTGAATGAGAAGAAATGGTACCACTACAAATGAGCACTGGGGTCATGTACTCAACTTTTAGGGAAGCAGCCACACGATCCCTTACAAAATTGAGAAATTCAATTCTCATCTGATTTCTAAAATCTATAAGATCCTACCTGAAGAGACTGCTGCTGATTTCAGGATGACTGGAAGAAACAGCTGTGTACCTCATTAACTAAAGAAGAGTGAGAGATGTTCCTGAGTAATAAATATAGTGGTTCAAATTTGATCAGGGTATAGAATGTTCAAATATGATCTTGCTTTAGTGGCACTAGACTTCTCAGCACATACATGCCACCGTTAAAAATAGGTGGTGGACAGGATGTGATTAGGTTTGATAGGCTTTCAACTAAAGAAAACAAATATGAACTGTACTCAAGTTAATGTATTTTAGCATTCAACCGACCATTTTCCCGTGAGATCTCTTGTCATTTGAAATGACAATTTTATTTTGATTATTGGCTGCGCTGCTTGGTATTTTTGCATTAAGCTCTTGTTAGATTGGAGTACTTCCCTGACGTGTTTGTGTTGTATTTTTAAAATAATACTTAATACAACTAAGCAGTGGAGGAAGGCTGCATCACTGATATATCACTGTTAACTGCCAACTAGAAACTAACTATATGGTAGAAATCCTACATCTTATCCAAGAGTTATTCCATAACTTTCAGTTAATTTTGGGGATCGAAAAGCATGACCTTTGAGACAACAAATGACTATTCTCAGATCTAAGGTTCCTGCTCCTAGAACACTTCTCAATTGAATGCAGTGAGGCCACATATCCAAGGTTACAGAGGACATTACAGGTTGCCTGAATGTAAGACATGTACGGCATATGTACAGTCTACCCACTTATCCACGAATGTTCTACTCCAGAGGGAGCTGGAAATGAATGGGAATAATGGTAACTGGTAGGGTGAGCTGGGTACTTTATGGAGTTTCTAGTATGTGTTGTCGTTTTCTTTTTTGAAAATGTCAATAAAAAAGCATTGGTGTCGCTATTAGCCAAGTTCATTCATGTCTTACACAAAAACTACAAAAAATATACTTTACTGAATTTCAGTTGTTGTTACTGCCACTTACATGTGTGTCCCAATCTCCTTCACTTCATGGTGGATAACATCATCTATACAGCTATCGGGCGAGAGCTCTGCGACTGCAGATGTGGACGCAGACAGGTTTAAACGCTGAGAGCTGGTCTGAAGATCGGCCTTTTCAGGGATTAAACAATTTTAAACATTCAATGTTTTCAACATAGCAAAAGAAAATCTTAAACCTTTAGCATTTGTGGTCATAGATTCAGAATCCATAGCAGTCCATACAAATTCAGATTCCATTTAATTTTCAAATTGTCACATTAAAATAATTTCAGATGGGCGCAAAGGGGTTTCATATTTGTTTTCATTGCTTTTTTGCTTAACCAATTAAATGCAGTAGATAATTTAAAAACAAAAGGCATTTTACTTTTCATTTGCATATATTTAGTGTGCTTTATTTGTTCCTTTCAAAGTTATCAAGATGACGGAAGTCCCTGAACTGTACAATTTCAGTTCTTATAAGTATTCTAGCTACAGTGTCAATATATTATTTGCCCTGTGGCTATACACCGTGGTTTTTTCAAAGCTACACAATGTATGCAAGGTTTGTAAGCATATAATAGATACCTTGAAGTGTAATGAATTTTGAGGATCTTTCAAGATCATACCATAGAATGCAAATCTAAAGTTAAACACACTTTCACAGCAAGATATGGAAGTTTTTGAATGCAAGGATTTGCTTTTGTGTGGATGGGACAGGAGAGTAGGTAAGATGTCTTTTTTGGTGGATGTCAGAGACACAAATGTATTCATAAAGTAAGAAAATGAAAGACTTAATTTTGACCTATGCCTGTAACCTTGATGCTGTAAAGGAGGCTACCCAGTATCTCAGTTAAGAAGTGAGAGTTAAACTCTATCACCATTCCTCCAAGCCGCATGGCTTGTCCTAATCCTCCCTCAAACATATTCTCCACTCATAGCTTAAACTTGTAGAACATGGGAATGGATATGGGTTAATAGAATGTATTCATTTATGACTTTAAGCACAACGTACATCAACAAAGTGGAGTCTTGGTGTTACTACAGGAAGAAGATGAACCCTTCTGCCTAGGAATACATTCAGCTAGTATAGTTGAAGTCTTTAGTGTTATGTGGAAACTGGCTGTGGTTGTGCTGAGATGGTTGGCAATGTTCTGCAGCAGATGATATTGAACCATCAGGGACTGAGGCTGAGCCCCACATAGAAAAGAAGGTCCATGTACTAAATACTGCCAAGGGCAGGCAATATCTAATAATATCAAATGACGTACAGGAAAAGCAGTGGACGGATATAAGCAAAGGTCCCAGACGATGCTACTGAAAATTTATTTTCCATAATCTTGAGAGTTCTTTTTGTGTAGAATGGCCATATTTTGTTGGTATGAGAAATGACTAGGTCTAGCTGGGGTTTCCCTCACACTCAGAACTCCTGTTCAATACCATTTCTTTGTGTGTCCACCTGTGGCACACAGCCATCTTCTGTCAGAGTGTTTGTCAAAAAAAATAATAATAATTCAATGTTGAATCCTGGCACATGTTCTGATTTCAACAATATCTGGCGGTGGATACAAACTTCCATAAGAACTGGGCCTATATTGACACTGCTTGCGATTTTGTTCTTCCCTGCTTGTTTACATAAAATATGGAGGCTATACTCTGTTCGGAGGAGTATAGTTGAGCTCTTGACTCTTGGGAAGAAGGAATGCAGGTCTCATCACATAATCCTAAGGTCCAGAATGTTAATATGGAGTGGGTGCTCAACTCTTGCAGATGTTTCGTATTGTAGTGTCAAATCCCCCTGTGACCTGGAGCCATTGCAAGGCTATCTCTTCCCATAACATACAGATTTCAAGGTGGCACAATGTAATTAAATGAATGAAAATGAGAACCTCAAACGAAGGATAGGATTTAACCACTTTTGTATTCAGTATTGCACCTAGAAATGGGATGCAGCAAGATGGGATCGGATTTTTGTGCATTGAGGTTAAGACCCAATCTTAGAATAGCTTTATACATGCCAACATGGAGGCACTGGCTGCTCCAGAAGTAGGCCATTTGATCAGACAAATATCTAAATAAGGGAAAAGTTGGTCGTTTCATCGCAGAAAAAAACACTGCTGCAGGACCTAAACATTTGACAAAGACTCAGAGCTGATTTTATGCCAAATGGAAGTAACTTTGTATCAGTAATTACAACTGGCCGCCTTAAATTCTAAGAATCTGTGATGCCTGGGTAGTATTAGTATATGAAAATATGAATCATGTAGACAGAGTGACATCATATACTCACCTACCTCCAAAAGATGAAGAACGGGTGTGGCAAAGATGCACTCCAGGGGGTAAATCTGAAGCCCCACGGCCCTCCAAGAGCCCGTGAGTTCTTTTGAGCTCCACAGACTCCGACAATTAAGTGCGCAGGGCTGCATCTGCCAAGAGCGCGACGGCGGACCCCAGCAACCACGGGAGAGTGGAGGAGTCTCATCTGCGGCAGGCTGCGGGCCAAAGGGCCTGACTGATCCCGGCGGGGATAGCATGGGGTAGCTCGCACCCACTGGTCTGCCTGACGAGAGGAAGATGTTAAGAGGGGCGGACTTGGTTTTCCCCGGCATACGGACGCCGATTGGAGACCCCATGGGCCTGTAAGAGGCAGAGAGAGGGTAACAGCATCAATGCGAGACTGCTGCGCATATCCGGGTCTCCTCCACGCCAGGCCCGCTATAGCCTGACACTGCCACAGCATCTGCACACAGCAGTGGGAAGACCTGATGCCCCAATCCTTCCGGGGAGCCCGTGAACTCCCCAGGGACACCTGAGCACGGGCGGCGAAGCATGTGGACGGTGCGAACTAGCAGCAAGACCCGGCGGCGACTGCCTTTCCCAGAGAGCGACAGGACTGAAGAGGTTGGTAAATGTGAGAGGTGCCCTTTGTGGAGCTCGTGTACTTGTGGGCGGTGTAAGCCCAGACAGCGAAGCACGCAGGGCGACAACCGCCAGGGCAAAAAGCCACAGCCATCGAAGGCACCAGCGGCAGAGACCACTTCGCACCGGTAAGCCACTGGGTGGAGGGCCGCAAACCTGCCCCTCTGGACATCCTGGCATGTGTACATAACTTCCCCTTGAAAGAAAGTATTCTTCGTAGGGCCAGAGGCGCCAACCCTGTACATTTTCACGGCCACCCACTTCAGCTTTTCCAGGACTGCTCTGCGATCACGCTGCAGAAACAGAGAATTTCACCTGTTAACTGCCTTTCTCCGAGAACGCAACGCTGCACACTAGTGGGTCCGCCCCTTTCGCTTGGTCTTCTCCTGGGAAGGGAAAACCCATCAAATAGGCTCCCTCAAGGCGGCCTGTGAACTTCTCCAGCTTGAGTCACCGGAAGGGACCCGTGAGACTGTGGTGGGATCAGGAACCAGGGCCAGTCGATGGTCCCGATGGAGACAGAACTTCGAGGGCAGAGTCCATTCGAGACCGGACCCTGCTTCAGTGGCCATGGAGAGGAGGGCTGTGCTGGAGAGCCTCACAGGAGATTTGGCACAGGGAAACGCTGCCTGAGAAATTGGAACTGCACTTCAACCACCGCATGGGTGCATGACAGACGCTACCCTGGGGCAAGAGTGGGGGGACCCCCAGGAAAGCGATGGCCACCATAGACCTAGTTTTCTGTTTTTCTCCCGGAATGTCTTGGGTTGTCCAGAACGTCCCGCCCCTTCCTGAGACTTTGTTCTTGTTTAACTGTTTTTGTTTGATATGTACCAATCTATAGCTCTTTTGTGGGTTTTGGGGTCTGGGGAGTTAGTGTTCCACTTGCAAAAGCTCTCACTCCTAAAGGGTCCACCTCACACAATATTACAACCCGCGAGTCAGGGGGACCGGGAGAGTGCCATCAATAGGACCGCACACACATACGACAATGTCAGGTGATTATCTGAAGCTAGTCTCCCTAAACGTAAAGGAGCTCAACAACCCAGTTAAGCGGAGGGCTGTCCTCTTGTACCTAGAGCACACTGGGGCAGATATCTGTCTTCTACAGGAGAACCAACTCCTCCCGAGAGATTTTCATAAGCTTAATTCCAAAGCGTTCCCACATCAATTTTTCTCTTCCACAGGACGCAAGACCATTGGGGTTGGGATCCTATTTTCTCGTAAATTTCAGGGATCGATTGGCCCTAAACTACTCAAACTGATTGGGCATTCAGACACTCATCCTAGGCTCCCAGTACACAGCTTATGAGGGACAGAAACACTTAATCTGCACAGCATTAGGAGAGGCCGTCATATCCCTAGACCGGTTAGTCTTGGTGGGGAGTGACCTTAATATAGTATTTAATAATAACTTGGATCAATCAGCCCTTAAGGAGAGAGGAGCTGGGGCACTGTCCGTCTAGGGTTTGGCTTCGATGGGGGAAGTGGGGCTGAAAGACCTCTGGAGGACATCCCTTCCCCATACCCGTGACTACACATTTTTCTCGCATGCCCAGAAATCATATGCTCGCTTAGATTACTTTCTAGGGACCATGATTCAGCACTTACGCCGCTCGGTACTGAACAAGATCCCTTTATGATCACTCAGCGCCCAGACTTGAGCTCCGTAACCCTCAACAGAGACGTGCGTCGACCATAGAGGCTCCGGGAAACATTATTACAAAAGCGGACGGTGGTTAGACAGATCAAGAAAGCCATTGGTGACTACATCGACCAGCATCCACTCTTTGGGATGCCCTAAAGGTAGTAATTAGGAGGGGTGGGGGGGGGGGGGAGCTTATAGCTCTCTCAAAGGCCGAAAAACGCCAATGAAAGGTTAAGCAGGCAGAGCTCCAGAAGCAGGTCTGGGATCTAGAACACATTCATCACCGCATCCGGGCCCCCAGGATTTGGCACCAGATGGAGTCCACACCGAAGCGACTGGTGAGTATCGACCTAGACAGGGCTGAATACTCTCCTGCGTCTAAAACATTTCTTCTATGTGAATACTAATATGTGCGGCAGGTTCCTTGCTACTAAGCTTCAAGCCCAGAGGCAATCCACTAGAGTGGGATCCCTCTTATTTGGAGGAGGAGATCTGATAGAAGATGATTCTCAGTTAGAGGCCTACTTTAGAGAAATGTACCCGACTTTGTACTCTGAGCAGTCTATTCCACCGGAGGTCCTGTTGTGCTATCTCCGCACTGCGGCTAAGACCTGCTTGACGGATGCACAGGCGACCTTCCCTGAATGACCCAATCCGAATCAGAGGTCATCTGTTTTGTTTATGTTTTTGGCGATTTTTATAGCGCACAAATACCCGGAGGTGTCTCGGCGCTCAGCTATCTCCAGGCAGAAATCTTTGAAATTGCTGGGACCAGATGGCTTCTTTTCGAGCTTCTATAAAGCCTTCTGCTCTGAGTTAGCCCCAGTTCTCACACGGCTTTCACATAGTCGTTACCCCAAACCTTGGAAGGATAGACGCTTGTGCGATAACTATCGCCCTATCTCACTCCTGGAAATGGACGTGAAATTGTTTACGGGAATCCTAGCAGCCCGCCTCAATCCCTTTATGCGGGATTTGTGCCGCAGAGACAACGTGCGGACAATACCAAAAGGCTCCTACACATTGAAAAAGGTAACGGACTGCTCTTCAGGCATGTCCTGAACTTTTGCTCATGGACAGTACGGCTATGACTTTGAAACAGACTCCTTCCCCCCCCCCCCCCCCCCAACTCTCTTGCTCATTTCCCCCTCTAGTTAACCTCCGCGAAATTTGCTCTTGGTATTTTTGGAATTTGCTCCCTTGACTTTCTGACTTGGACTCTTATGCTCACCGCCGTTTTGTGACTTTCTTCTTGGACTCCCCTGTCCCTGATCCACCATCTTAGTGATCTTTGACCTCTTCCTCTGTCCCAGCCGGGCGACCTTTCTATCGTCTCTCCTGTGCCACGGACCTACTCCTCGTTGTCGATCTTGTTAATATCTTTGGTCCCGCTCCCATTTTGTTTCACTCTCACTTTCCTGTCCTTATCTGCCTTCCTTTCCCTTTCTTTCTGTTCTCCCCCTCATCCTTCCCCTGCCCCCTGAACACCTGGCTGAACGATGGCAAGCATTTCCTGCTCTGTAAATATGTAATATATAATTGTCCAAGCTTAATCACTGTTAAAATGTAATCCTGAGTGAATTTGCAATTTGTATATATATTTATCTCTAACCACTAGTATATGCAGTTGACCTTTGTACTTACTAACATTCCTATGTGATTTTAGAGTTTATCTGTTTGTATCTCTTCCTTGAGTGACTTTACAACTTGTACATTTGCAGATTTTCCCTCCTTTCACTCCACTTGTATATATAACTCTAACCACTAGTATATGTATTAGACCTTTGTACTTGCTACCATTCCTATGTGATTTTATAGTTTGTATCCCTTCCTTGAGTGACTTTACATCTTGTACATTTGCCATTTTTCCCTCTTTTCGCTCCACTTGTACATTTGCAATTTTTTCCCTGTTTATATCTCTTATGTAACTCATGTAATCCAAAGTCCTTATGTAACACAACTGGTTATTTTGTAAAGCGCTCTGACACCTTCGGGTAATGTTCGCGCTATGTAAAATCTCATTAAATAAAAATAAATAAATAAATTTAAAAAACATAGGAAGGGTTCTAGCATGCTGCTCTCGGTTGACGCAGAGAAGGCCTTTGAACGGGTCAACTTGCCTTTCCCAGAAGCGACGCTATAGCACTTTGGGCTAGGGGAAAGATTTAGATCCTGGGTTCCTAGCGGCTACGGCTCCTCACTAGCATCGGTGCAAGTGAATGGGCAGGGTTCAAAGAGGGCTTCCGTATAAAGTTGGGGTACATGGCAGGGTTGCCACCTCTCACCCCTCGTCTTCACTCTTTACATGGAGCCTTTTGCGCAGCAGGTGAGAGATCACGGGAATTCCCCTGGGCGGGGAAGAGCATCGGATTAGCCTTTATGCAGACAACGTAATGGTCATGCTGGACAACCCCGTGAGAGCTTATATTACTTTCTACAAGAGATGGAAGAGTTTGGGGAGGGTCAGGGTTGCGCATGAACCTCCTCAAGTCCCAGGCTCTCAATATCTCGGTTCCCCCTCCCACAGCCGAGGGAGGGGGAACCGAGCTTGAAACAGTCCTATGCGATATGCAGGTGACCAAGTCTATCCCCTATATGGGAGTCCACCTAGGCCCGACTCTAGAAAGGACGAACACCCTTAATTACCAAGAGCTGATGAAACAGATACTCACCAAACTGGATTAATGGCGGCACTTTCTGCTGTCCCTGCTGGGCCGCGTAGCAGCCTTAAAGATGACCACCTTACCCAGAATACTCTTCCTGTTTTTTGACCTAGAGGGCCCCATCCCATTCGAAACACTCAAGAAGGACTATTCCATCCCAGAGGACGAACGGCTCCAATACCGCCAAATCAGACACTGGCTAATGCATCCTTCAGTGTGAGGAGGAGCAGAGCGATCATTGACGCCCTACAAGAAGAGGAGCGATCATTGAGGCTCCTAAGCAAACAGTCAGACAAGCGCCTCATCTCAGAACTATATGCCCTCCTCCGACCCACATAAACTGAAGACAAATCTCCAGCCCAAAGGCGTTGGGAAGCAGAAATTGGTTGACAACTCTCCAAGAAAGAATGGCATGATATCTTCAACTGAGCTAAATACACCGCCACTAATACATCAAGCACAGAAACAGCCATTAAAATCACCTAACTCCAGTGAGGCTTCACCGGGGGAACCCAGCCTGTAGTGACAACTGCTGGTGCCAGTGTGGGGTGAAGGGCACACTCACCCACATTCTTTGGGACTGCCCCAAGTTATCCTTGTTCTGGAATGCAGTCCTCAATGAAACGGATACTCACTTCTCAACCCAACTTCCTAGATTCCCATTGTACACTCTGCTGGGTCTTCCTAACTTCACTTATCCTCTAGCATCTCATAGGGGGCGCCAGATAGTCTAGTGTGCAGCCCCCAGCGCTATACCTATCATTTCGCTTTAGGGGTCCACCACCATACCGACACCTGGGATTGCTACATAACCTCTTGGGCATCCTACGGATGGAGAAACCCACCCTTACAGCAGGGGCGGTACATTTAGATCTACTTGGAGACCCTTTATAGCTCTTTTATATAAGGAATTTAGAGAGATGACTTGCCTTCGGTATCTGCGACAACTAAGATTCATTGACCCAACTCCAGGCAAAGAGAAGGAGGGCACTTAATTAGCGACTCAAACACAGAACCCTCGACTTTAAATTTTACACAGCGATTGGTACCAGGGAAGGGTGGGGGGGAAGTTAACGGGGGGAGCAGGGTTCTGGGGATATTTCCCTGTTGAATGTAAAGTTACACTCTGTACTAATGTTTTGGAGGGGTTAACTCTGGCATCAAAGAAACGCTTACTATTTTGAGCTCAAGCTGTAACAATAAAAATAGATTTAAACCTAAAAGATGAAGAACTTTATTCATGATCACCAACTGGAAAGACAATTTTCTAACAGACATTTAGGTTCTGAACCTCTCCTTTTTCATCAGTAAGAACCTGGAGTAAAATCTAAGATTTCTGTGTGCCTTGATGACAACCTGTTACTCCTTTCCTTTGCATGGATGCCATCTCATATTTCAGCACTTAGAGGTGCAGAAGTTTGACTCTGGATGGTAGCATAATGGGCAAATGTTGGGTACATTGAGGGTATGGCAAACTTTCAAGAAGTCCAGGACCCACTGACTTGATGGGATTTCCAAACATTTCCAAAGAAACATTCTGCCACCTAGCGGAACTCGGTTTGTAGGGTCAAATATAATGACCAATGCCAGTGAAGAGCAAGTGTCTTTGACCTGATAACTGGAACTATAACTGTACCCCACCTCTTCTAGTTGCCAGAGGCTTGAGGTGAGCATTTGCTAGGGGAGCTCAATACTACTGCGGTTTCTGTGGATAGCACAGCTGTCTAATGACTGCGCCTGATGTAGATGATAAGGCTGGTATCTATACCAGTGTATATCCCCAGTAGGAAATTTGACGACTTCTACCCGCTCGTTGAAAGGGTATTTGGAGCTTCAATGACCCCACTGGAGTTGCTGTTTCAGCTGTACTGTGTTGAATGCCAAGGTGACTTGTCTTCTAAAGAGAGACTGAAAGGCATAGGATTTGACTGTGGACATCAGGTGTGAATGGTGTACATTTCATGCACTCTTGTCACAGTATTGCTGCGCAAGCCATGTGGCTAAATAAAATATTGGCAACATCAATGAACTTAATCTCCCTTTCTTAAAATGGGATTCACTTTTTTTTTTTTTTTTAATCTTCAAGCTACATATCTACAGAAGATGCAATGTCAGGTTACATGTGCCTGTTGTAGTGCCCAAGGAAGCCCGATGAATTTGTACTCCGATGGAGTTTAGAAGCCACTGATGACGCACGCTTGCCGTAGTTATCCAGCAGCCTTACCGATTATGTAGGCCTGGATATGGCAAATATGGGTTCCTTGAGCATTTTTGCGCTGCATCCAAGAGCACCAAGGCTGCCTTGGGTGTGTCTTGTGAGACAGAGGGAGATATTACGGTGCCTTATATTGCTTGTCCATCTGTGGACCAAGAGAGATAATTATGATTGTGATAGGTTTGAATCAATTTAAGTACTTCTTGGCCACTGTGACTGATAAGAATTGATCAAATGAATTTCCTTAATGAATCACAAAAATCAAAGAAAATAGTCTGTTCTCTTAGACACAATTGAATATTCAAAACATGGCACTCTCAATCGAGGAATCAACTTTGGTTAAATCATCTGGTGGCTAATCTGTACATGGTGGGTTAGTTGGGGCCATCTCCAGTACAAAATAATCATTCAGTTCCCCTGTATGCCTAGAGTCCTGTTCATCCTGTAGTTCACCCTCATCATTCTGTTCATCCATAATATCCACTTCCATTGGTGCAGGAGGATTTGTTGGTGGCTCTATTGGTTGCAGTGGTGGTGTGGAGTAAAAGGGGGTTATGTATGCGTAGTCTGTTAGCAAAGGACTTGAGGTGGTAGAAGAAGCAGTGCTTCATCAATTGTTGCAGATCCTCACCACATCAATAGGAACTCAAAGCATGAATGGCTAGTGGTATTTACCACAGCTGATAAGTGGGATGGACCAAATAATGCCTTTGAACTTCCTTGGGGAGTTGTGGCTGGCTTTCCTTGTTCACTTGGATGTCGAGACCCTCCCGATTGTTGCAATCGACCTTTAATTGTACTAGGCCATACTCTCGCCTGCAAAGCCCTTCTGCTTCAGACTCTGTTTCGTCTATGGCCAGAAGCTTCAGCCTATTAAAGATAGATGTGTTGTCAAAGTTGTGGGCAAGATGCAAGTCTTTGTCAGCAAGCACCTTATGACAGAAGTCACGAGAGAAGTCTAGTTCAATAGAAAACGTGCCAAGTGGGTCTTTAACACGGTGGAGATATTGTCAGCAATGCCGTCATCAGTCTTATCTACAGCATTTTAGACATGATCCATTTAGGGAAATAGCTCTTTGTCGAGAGAAGGACTTTGTGTTCCTGATAGAGATCTTCAGTGCTTTTTTTCTTCAGCTTTTGAAATGGAGGAAGGAAAATCTTCTGAAAAGTGCACTTTCTTGTGATGTTTAAGATCTTGATGTTCTCACTTCTGAGTCTATGGGATAGTTGAGTGCTTTATGCAGATGTTTCCTTTGATGAAGGGGTAGCTTTGCTCTCGTTTTTCTGAATCAATCTCTCTCACCGGCCTGCCTTCTAGGTGGTTTAGCATTTCTGGTAGAAAAAGTCCTGTATAGTTTACAGGGCTTGAGCTTATGGCTAGGATACAGGAGGTATATGCATCTCTTATTAGAGTCACCCATGTGGACCTCAAGCTTAGCGTATGTCTGACAGGCTTTGAAGACACCTTTTATAGAAGATGCTGAACACTCTGGTGTTGCAACAATTTCTTGGTTAAGATGTCTTCTCAGTGCCTCATGACAAATTAGCTAAAGAAAAACAAGTACACCTTTCTGAAGAAAGAAACTCTGGTTTAATTTTAAAAGCCAGAGTATTAGGGGCTCCCTCTCACACAAATTGAGATAAAAAAATCTGAGGTATGATAACCTCTGGCGGGAGTGAAATTCAATGCACTTTTACTTTATTGGCAAGAGTTCGTTTTTTTCCCCAGCGCAGCAGGTTTGCTACTAAAGAGACACAGTCAATGCACGTGCAAGCACAGTTCAATTTCTTTTCTTACTGCTATTTGAAGATGACCATGGGACTCCTTCAACAACAGGGAAAGATACAAGCATGTTAAGCTATCAAAAAGTGAAAGAGGGACAACATTAAATGAATGGGAAGAACATAACACATACTCAAGAATGGTCTGTTTGGTTTTAAGTGTGCTTAAATGGGTGGCAGAGAACAGAGCATCACAACAGTTGTTGTGATAGCCTTTTATACAGAGAACGTACAAATTCAGGTAAATTGTTCTTAAATCTTGACCACTCCTTCCCCTCAAGTTACTCCGTGTCGGTCTATTTCAATACACAATTTCCTTACTATTTACAGCAAACATAACTATGGGGGATGACTTGATCTGTTGTAATTAAAAAATCTATGTGTCCTAAAATTAAAGAGCCATGTTGAATAAACCGGACCCACAAGGACCAATAAAAGATGCATAGGAACATGTTGATGCATTATAGACTAGGAAGAATTCCTATTCAGATACCAACCACCTTTAGTTATTTTAGTCATGTGTTTGACAAACATAAATTACATTGTTTTGGTCTGCTTTAACGCCGTTTCCATTTCTTTTTATGGCCATTATGTGTTACTTTCACTGAATGTACATTTGAATACAGTGGGTTAACACATTCAATGAGGTACTTTTAAACAGGGAACATTTTACAGAGGTGTTCCCAGTACTAAATGAAGAGAGACAATGATGAAGCACATCACACTAGGCGAGGGAGGTTCCCTAAACACCACTGTTGAGCTATTTTCTATATTAAATTAATTTTAAGATACTCTAAACGTAGGCACACTAATTTAGGACATCTCTGCATAGGCTACTTACTACGTTCAACTTTTCAGATTTGTAATTCTTTAAAATAAATGTTCCCTTTAAAAAACACGGAGAAAAAAAGACAATTTTAAATCTAAAATAAGTCTAGAATAAAAAGATAAACTTGAAAAATGGAAATTTACCCGTCCAAGCATACAAATCACCATTCAAGGGTCATCTTTGTTTGCTATTAAGACTCTCTCAATAAAGATCTATATATGTGGAAAACACTCAAAATGTTATGGCTGAGAAAGAAAGATAGTACCGAAATTTATGATCTAGATTCTTTATGCAATTAGAACAAACTAATCCTCATTGTTTAATCCCAATGAGGCAGAGAATCACATGAGCTCTCCGTGGAACACACCTTTAAAATTGAGGTCTTAATGTGTAATTTATTTCATTTGTGTATTATGAGGATGCAACCATTTCAAATGTGTTTGCAAATATGTGCTATTAGAGCTCTCCCTATAAAGATCCATTAGCTCAAATTAACTGTAATTTCAGACAAACCTGGTAGAGTTAATATGAGCACGTAATAGCACAGGATAGCTAACAAAAACAGACTAGCAAAGGTTTCCTACTGTCCCCTGCCCGGCAACCATCTTTGCCATGAACTCACTGTATGTGTACAGATTACTTTGAGAAGAAAAGCTACAACAATAATTCATGTGCAGAAACCAAACCAAAAGGTAAGTAAAAGTCAATGAAAAACTAGAGTGAGACATCAAACAAGAATGACTCGCCTAGGTGAACCACATTGCAAAAAGAATTTGAAGGGGAGTTCTTTCCACTGAAGCATTTTATCTCTTCATAGCTGATGTACGTACCCTCAATTCTTACCAACCAATTTACAGGTGAACAAAGAACAGTCTCCGCATGCAAATGACAGATCCTGTGCCAACTGGATCTAGATATTCTGATAAAAGCTTTAGATGGATAAAATAAAGTGTGTTTAAAACAGTTAGGACACTGGGTAATGTAAATACGAGAAGGATGTCTCGTAGCATATGATGTTTTCAAAAGGAAACTTACTTTCAGTTATTGTGTTTTAAATTCTTAAGTGTACACTTGACGTTTACCCTTGGTCTGTGACTCTGAGTAAATTTAACTGTTTATGAACTAAAGTTGGACTATTACTTCTTTTTCCTCTGGATTACAAAGAAAATATTGCCATAGTTGTAGTGGTTAATTGTTTCATTCCGAATTAAGACATTTATCCATAGTTTATATAGTAGTGAGTGCAACAAGGGACACCAACCATGTTGGTTTGGTACATTAATTATGGACTGGGAAATGTAAAAACAGGGAACAAAGAGCTGTTATCGGCCAAAAAACTAACAGGTACACGGGTTAAAAATAAAAAAACATGCAGTGCCAGAAGTACAAAATACTGACTAACAGTGGCCGCAAATTGTGCGTTATCTTTTTGCGAACCAACCTACGTCAGTTTTTCAAAATCGCCATTCAGAGAGGGATGCAATTCAACCTACCTTATTACTATTCATGAGGTAGAGTGAAAATTGTGACGTACTCTAATTGGATGCCATCACAGGGATGGTAGCCTAATGGGGTCAGCAGACCAAAATGCCTATGATTACATATACAGTACTCTAAAAAAAAAAAAAAAAAAGTTGTCCCTAATAAACATTTTTACACATTCATAATTACATTAAGTGAATGGGTTACCACCTCCTTTGAGAAGTTGGTAAACTATCACTGGTTTGCAACCAATAGAGTGCGGTCGCAAACCACTGATACATGCTATCACAAATCTCTATTTAGAGGGGACCCATAAATACGCCCCCCTCCGAAATAGAGATTTGTTATGCCTTTACTAAGCCATTTTGCGAATAGTTAACCTGTCACTAAATCACAAAATAGGTTTACGACGTTAAAAAAATAGATGTTTTCAATGCAAACCCTGTGATTTTGTGAATTACAGGCTTTGTGACTGCAAAATGGCTTAGCACATCTGGCACTTAGTTTGCTCTTGATTGAAAGGTAACTGGAAATACCGACTCGAATCCATTTTAACACACAATGTTTAAGGCTTAAAAATATCTTACTGAACTATAAGAACTCCTTATATTCAACTATGCCTGTGGAGAGCACTGTTTGATACAATATTTGTATGCTTAAACCTCAACCTTTCCTATAGGACTCACCTTCTAACTTGGTGGTATGACATTCTCCCTGCCATCAGGCACACTACCCATGTTGTCCAGTACCCGGAAGTAGTCTTATGGAGTCACGTATGACGTAATTTCAGATTATATATATTTACACGAGATACCTGTAGAACATTCAACAATAGCTGAAAAACCTCCAATGTTTACACAGTGTAAAAATTCATCACTTACCTTAACTAGTATATCCTTCACAACTTGAGTACTGTCATTATGTACACTGATGTAACTGGAAAATGTTTCGCCAAGAAATATATTTCTGTTCCCAAAGAAAGAACACAGGACTCATTATGTTGCTAACAAATTATTTTTACAATTGAAATGGCCACAATTAATCCACGTATGAGATAATAAATAAACTGACAACAGTTCTCAATTTCAACATTTTAGAAATACATGTTAGGCAGGATTTGAGAAATTGGTGCCCAACTCTCACAGTGTTGTTAATGTAATGCCAGCTACCCCAATCACCCATTAAAAGAAGGTGGCAGTTCAGAGACAATGTTTTATTTAGTCTCTAAAGCAATAAAATAATAGGATATGGTCTTACTTAAAAACAGAGATAAAATGAAAATTTACTGACCGTAGCCATCTGTTTGCAGCCTGCAGTGCTGTAGAATCACGTTTTCTGCATACTCCTCTCATTGAGTGTAGGGCCCAGAATTTCGTAACTGGTTTGTCTTTGAAGAGGTTTTGAGTCACTATATTTGTTATGACTCCTCCTTAATCAACAATGCACCAGGACAAAGCCTCCACTTCAGACTGTTTTCCATTCAACAGGTGAGTAGTGTAAATGGAGTTTACAGTGGAAGACAAGTGAACTGTGCACCGTGAAATGCAAGTTAAAAAATGAAGAGATCATTGTTTGCTTCTGGGGAAGAGGATGAGTGCATGTGAATCTACAGCACTACACGTATGAACAGATATGCGTAGGATGTGTGGCTGTAGATACAGATGCTCTGCATTCTCAGTAAAGCAATTTATTCCCAAAGCGTTGGCTAGCGAACAAACACAGATGTTTGCAATACTGTTTTAAACACAGTTTGGCCAACTAAAGACTGTTGACGGGCTTGAATGTGGACACAGTAGTGTCTTGTGGACATCAGGAGCTGACCAAGTGACAGCTTTACAGATCACTGCCAAAGGGATGTTACCTAGGAATGCCACAGTGGCTTCCTTCTTGGTGGTCAAACATTCCTTTGTAGGAACAGATTGTGTGCACTTGTCCTTGGCATAGCAGAATTGTATACATTTAATGTCATATGGAAGAATGTAGACCGGTCTATGATTTTACATGATGCAGGATTTTAACTACTAGTTCTGGGTGGTATAACCATTTTGAGGCCCTCCATGAAGGCTTGAACAACAGGGATTTTGAAAAGGAATGTACGTTCCCTGTTTTGTATGTTAAAACTGCAGCCAGATGTAGAAGCATGGAGGTGGATGCTATTCCAGCCTTTAGAGATGTAACAGGTAGAAGATAATGTCTTGCACAGAGACTTTGGGGAGGAGTAACCCTTTCCTCTTTGCTGCATAGCAGACAATGTTTAGTGGGCTTGCGCTTCGCGCACAGAATGTGCATGCATTCCTCTGGGACCTTGAAGTAACAGAATGATAGCACCTCTGGTACCAAATTGCTAGGTTGAGTTGTTTGGAGTCTGGGTTTCTGAGAAGAACCGGATGCCCAGTGAGAAGGTCCAGCTTCAGCAACAGTTTCTCATGTGGGCTGACCCACATCTCCAGAGGCATGGAACTCATTGGTCCATGTTGGTGCCTCTAGGATTATAGTCGTGGATACCGGTCTCATGTTCCTCGCCACGTTTGTAATGAATGGGAGAGGAGGGAAAGCTTAAGTTAATATTCTGGACCAGTCCATACATAATGTATTACCCATTAATTGTGGGCATAGGAACCTGGAGTCAATGGTTTGGTATTTTGAGTTTTCAGGGTTGGCGAATAGGTCAATGGTTGTGGGCCCTCTGGAGGATTCAGTTGTCAGTCATTGACTTCTTAATGTGTTCTGCTTAGTGTGAACACAAAACCGTTATCTGCCTTCAGCAGATACTCTGCTAACTGATGAATGTTGTAGCAAAAAGCTCAATGATAAATACCGCGGTGAGCACAGACAGTTGGGGGAGTGGATGTCACGAGTTTCTGGATGTAGTACATGGACAGCATTCTGTCCATCTTTATAAAACTGTTTTGCCCTGCATGAGTTTGTGGGAACCCATTAGGGTTAGACGGATGGCCAAGAGCTTTAGGTAGTCGATGTGACAATCCCGATATAGTGGGGTTCAGGTGCCCTGAATAGTCATGTGGTGGAGGTGAGCTCCCAACCACATGAGTAAGGAATCTGTGGTACTGGTCACTTGCGGAAGGTGTTTGAAATAAAAAGCCTGTCAGCAACAAGTTGTTGCTGTTTCAACACAAGAGAGTGTGCAGAGTTTTGGCCTTCACTAAAACTTCCATTGATCTTCCGCTTCTGACCATTGCCTCGCAAGGCACTCCAGAAGTGGGCGCCTGTGCAAACTGGTGGACAGCACTATGGCAAAGCAAGAAGCCATCATCCCCAACAACTTCATTACCATCTTTTCAGTAAGATGAGAGGCTATCTGAAAAAGAGGCAGCAAAATTTAGAACGCCATCACCCTCTCTATGCTTTCCAATGACAGCATTTAGAGTGGACCATAGGAACGGCTGGATCTATTGGGGTCAAAGGTGGGACATTTTCGCACTAATTGTGAATCCTTACTGATGGAGTAAGGACACTACTATTCAAATGTGTACTAGGTGGAGTACTGCTACTCTTGATTGTAGAAAGGTGGAATCTGACTGCATGGTTACCCCCACCTTTTGCCTGGTGTTTTGCTGGTTTTCGACTTAGTTTGACTGGGATCCTGCTAATCTCCCTAAATTGGTTGTTCATGTATTGATTGGATTCTGGGGTACCCTTATAAGTCCCTAGTATATGGTATACTATATACCCAGGGTATAGGTACCCCAGAGGCCTCCCAGGGGCTGCAGCATGTATTATGCCACCCCTGGGAGACCATTCAAAATGACACAACAGGTCTGCATGCACCCCTTACTTAGATATAGGTTCACTATATCTATCCTCATCACTGCACATATAAACTTATCAGTCCCCCTATGGCAGGCCTTATCAATCCTTAAGGCAGGGTGCTGGATTTTATGTGAGAGGGTGCCCATGCATGAGCAGAGCCCCTCTGCAGCTTTCGGAACCTATATTCCGGGGTTGTTTGTGATGCAGCCAACCATATATACTTAAGTGCATTATAACCTCGTGGTAAATGCTAACTTTAAAACGGCCGCATGGAAACATGTCGTGTTTGGTGTCAAACACCTTGGAATCATACCTCCCACACCAGTAACTGGTGTGGGAGGTATGATTCCACCCTACTAGAGGGAGAAATATGACAGCACCGGTACACCCGGTACCAGCTTTACAGACCCTGGCATCACAAAATGGATGCGGCCAGCCAGACACGAGTCTGCCCTCCCGCTTGCTGGCTGGACGAAACTCCAGCAGGGGACGGCTGGACAATAGGTTTCCTGTCACAGGGAGGTGTGACCACCTCCCAGACAGGCTTTAGTGTATTGGGGCTGGGTGGGTGCACTCAGAGTGCTTTGATGTCTGCACTGGGGGCACATTTGGTGTCCCTGTGCATAGTCCAGCTCAAACCGGTTGCAGGGGCTATCAGCCCCTGCTCTGGCTCGAAACTGGACAAAGGACATGGGTGTAGCCACCCCTCTGTCCTGACCCTCCCATAGGTGGGTCCCCAGTGTTTGTCCCACCCCTTCCTTGGGTATAAAGTAGGAACCCCTGAATTCAGAATTTTAGATTTACCTGGACGAAACTCTGCTACAGAATCCCAGAACTTCAACTATCTACACGACGTTGGATGACCGAAGAATCTCCCTTGGAGTAAATGAGTTACTCCAATGCAAAGACGCATCTGTTGGGTCACCCTGAAGTGACCCAGACTCTGTCCCCTCTGCTTCCAGGTTCTTCTCCGCACCGATCCAGGCTTGGATCACTCCGGACACTTTTCCTCTTCACAGCAGCAGCACTTTGCAGCATCTCTCCATAGAAAACGACGAAGATTCCCCGATACCATTTGACACCTATGCACCCGGCTTCCCCGGGTTAGGTAACACGAGTACTCCAGTGCTCACATGGGTGCTGGCCTTAGAACCTTCTAAGTTTGAAAGGGTTTGCTCCAAATCCTCTCCTAAGTATCCTTAATCTTTACAATTCAAACTGCAACTTTCCCATAGGATTGTAAGGAGCTTGCGGCTGAGTTCTCACACTACACGCGTCCCCGTGGGTCCCCTGTGTCACTACAATGGGTGGTTCCTTGGGGTCCCAGCGATTCTACGTGCTTTAGGCACTGTGTCTAGTCAAGTCGTGGTTCTTATACCACTTCCTTAATATATGGTTTGGTCTCCCCCTGGGGCCCATTGTATATTGTGCTATTTACTGTCGTTCGAGTGCTTTAATATTGTCTATCTTGTTCTCTAACCTCATAAAGAGGTTAGTAGCGAGAGTTTAGTAATAAATACATACATTATATATATATACCTTGTGTGGTTCTCCTTTCATTTGGTCATTCAAGAAGTTATAATCTGGTAAACCAAGCTGCTTTACATTCCTTCAAGACTTAGCCTGAAGGCGGCTCTTCATAGCTACCACTAGGATAGCTTTCAATAAAGGTTGTCTTTAACCTAATCATCAATAAGGGTTTTTTGGACTGGTACAAGGTGCCCACTTTAATTAGAGCTACAGCAAACAAATGATGGACGGAATGCTGACAATGCAAACATTCTCCCCCAGTCAAAGATCTGGCTAAATCCAGCTTTCTTTTGCCCACTACGCCACCCCAGTTTGGACCCAGCCATATGCAAATCAGTCTTGACCCTGTGCCCCATGGGAACAGTCCAGACCAAACTGCCAGGCCAGGTCCTCTCTGGACCGGAAACAAGCATCCTGGGAACGGTTTCAGGGTATGTCACCCTTCTTCAGCCAGGCTAGCTTGAATCCAGTGGCACAGTGAGCAAGGGACCCACATCTGGACAAACCCATCCCCACTTAGGGCAAAAAGTGTTACAGCAAACAAATGATCGACGGAATGCTGACAATGCAAACATTCTCCCCCAGTCAAAAGATCTGGGTTAAATTCATCGTTCTTTTGCCCACTACGCCACCCCAGTTTAATTAGTGGACAGCGAGGTGGGAGGCGAGGCCAGTGACATCACCGCCACACCCCCGAGTCCCGCCCCTACTTAGGAGGGCGGACTGGAACCTACCCTTGGCATTTGCAGGCTGACGACCCTGTGGCAGGGGGTCTCCGCCTGTGGCTAAGGAGGTCAGCAGCAGTATCCACAACGCGGAAAAGACATTGCTGGATCAGTATTTTAATTTTTTTTACACATCGCCGCATTAAGCGCAGAGGAGCGCTTTTAACTCTGGAAACTATCCTGTGATCCCAGTCTCTCCCCCGGACTCCAGGACACCTACCTGATCACTCCTCCTGAGTGCACCGGTGCTCGGCTGAGCGTTGACCGCTTCAGCGGGCTCGCAGCGGCAGGGGCCGCCATCTTGGGCCGGGTTGCTCGGGTGAGGTGGGAGGCGAGGCCAGTGACATCACCGCCACACCCCCGAGTCCCGCCCCTACTTAAACGGTCCATATGTGTCAGCGCAGCGGACGAGCGCAGCGGGCGCGACGAAGGCGCGCCGGAGTTGCGCCTGAGTTAAGCCCGTCTGCGCCCGTCCGCGGCCGACCGGGACCCGGGCCCACCCCCCCTGGCCATTTTGTGAGGTATTCCTCTCATGATCTATTATTACTACAACCTAGCTCCCCCTCAGGAATAGCCCTCCCTTCACTCCCCTCGCACACTTGCACACGTATACAAACATTGGGGCTCTCCCGCCTTCCCCTGCTGGCTGACGATATTCAGTCTATTCCACCATTGCCGAATGAACCTAGATCGGCTCCTCTACTACTACATAACATGAGATGCTACTACCTCAACACAAGGTCCCTAATAAAGAACCAGGTCAACATCTTCCTTTTCCTGACGGAAGAAAAACCAGATCTTCTGTTGTTGACCGAAACATGGACCAACCCTCATTCCTTGCCGGACATTCTGGCATCACTTCCCTCAGACTACTATATTCTGACTGCCAACCGTGCACAAGGGAAGGCTGGAGGTGGGGTAGCAGCAATTATTTCGAAATCCTTTCATTTCCGGGAATTACCTTCTCTCACTCTCCCCAACACAGAGAATTTGGTAATCACACTAGACTCAGAGAGCGGGGCTCTTACTGTAATTCTGTTATACCGTCCTCCCCAATACATGGCCAATTATCCAGTACTTTTGGCAGAACAACTGGCCTCCCATGTGATAAAGCACTCTAAAACTGTCCTAGTGGGGGATTTAAATTATTGGTTCGATAGAACAGACACAGACACCCAAGCTGGAGAACTGAGGGATCTGCTTACAGATCTAAACCTGGTCCAACACATTCACTCTCCCACTCACCAGAAGGGTCACAGCTTGGACCAAATCTGGACATACAACGTACCATCATTCTCTCCTATTATAAGCCCTTGCATCTGGTCAGACCATTATCTTATCCAGTTCCCGCTAGAAATTCAAGGGCAGCACAAGGCCAAACCTCCCATGGGTAAAGAGTTCCGCAAATGGAAATCCATGGACCGCTCTGGGTTCATGGACACGTTGAACAACACCCTTCCCCCATTAGACGAAGATCTGGAGGTTGACGAGAGGGCACTGTCCTCCTGGCTTCTCCATGCAGCAGATCTGTTCGCCCCCTCTGTATACCTACCTAACATTAGAGGTAATGATGCCCACAAATGGTTCACTCAAGAACTTAGAGCACTTAAATTAGGGGTACGACAGAAAGAAAGACAGTGGAGAGCCACCTACTCTTCACAGGATAGGGAAACCTTCTGCGTCACTAGGAAAAATTATCAAAAAATTTTAAAACAACACAAACTTAATTTCTTCTCCTCAAAAATTTTATCGTCATCCAACAAGTCCAAAGATATTTTTAATATAGTTAATGAACTCTGTGACAACGACAGGACAGCCCCTTCAATAGCTCCTACGCAGAAGCTATGTGATTCCCTGAATAATTTTTTCAGAGAAAAAATTGTCACTATCAAATCGAGCATTGCTAGTTCCCCAACGTCACTTCCTTTGGATGACGTCTTTTACAATCCCTCTGTATTAGATACCTTCCCGGTCATTGATGGTAAAACTTTTTCTTCACTTTTGACGAGGGTAAAGTCCGGATCCCCTAACGACATCTGCCCCCCCCACATCTTCTCGGAAATCGGTCAGACTATCCCTCAGGGGATTCTACCCCTACTAAATAAATCACTGACCCAGGGCAGGGTACCTATTGGCTTTAAACACGCTCTGCTAATCCCTCTAATTAAAAAACCAGGCCTGGACCCTCAGGACTCATCAAATTATCGTCCTATATCCCTGCTGCCGTTCCTATCCAAGATATTGGAGGCTCACGTCTCCAATTGCTTTTCCAACTTTGTGGAAACCACTGGATTTCTGGAGCCAAATCAAGCTGGGTTCCGTCCAGGCCATTCGACCGAGACGGTAACCCTGGCAGTCCAGAATACACTTCGGTGTAACGCAGACAGGGATGTCCACCAGGCACTGGTGCTTCTTGACCTGTCTGCTGCATTCGACACGGTCGACCATACTATTTTGGTCGGCCGTGTCGAGCAGGCAGGCCTCAGAGGTGCTGCCCTGAGCTGGGTGGAATCATTCTTGTCCGACCGGACTCAAGCAGTGAGACTGGGCACTTTCACAGCCCCTAGAATTAAGAACGATTGCGGGGTCCCCCAAGGCTCATCCCTGTCCCCCCTTTTATTTAATTTATACTTGCGTCCCCTTTTGTACTCCTTGAGGAAATTCAAAGTGTGGATCTTTAATTACGCAGATGATCTGCAATTGGTTTTCCCCCTGGGGTCGCCGGATGCTGTCACTGAGTTTAGGGAGGTCATGGCTCATATCCAGAGTTGGATGGGCCTTAACCACCTAAAACTTAACCCAGGCAAGACTGAATTGATCTTGCCTGGGAAGAGCGAACTCAGCTGGGGACCTCAATTTTGGCCTCTGGAGATGGGAAACCCCCCCCCTCCAATTCCCGCACAGTTAAGAGCCTTGGAGTCACCTTTAGTGAAGACCTCTCCCTGAAAAGTCAGGTAGGGTCAGTTGTTTCCGCTTGCTTCTTTCAGCTGCGCAAGATTAGAAAGATTGCCCATTTCCTAACCCATTCTGCCCTGATACAGGTGACCATCGCCCTTGTGCTGTCTAGGCTGGACTACTCAAATAGTTTATATTTGGGCCTTCCAGCCGGGCAGCTCAAGAGGCTGCAGCTGGTTCAAAATCAGGCGGCCAGGCTGATCTGTGGGCTTCCTAAATGGCAGTCCATCGGGCCAGGCCTGGCAGACCTGCACTGGCTGCCGGTAGCCCAGAGGGCGGCTTTTAAAACCGGCTGCATTATCTTTAGGGCATTACAAAGTAAAGGCCCCAAATTTATCATCAATCTGCTTGCCAGATACACCCCCTCCCGCAACCTCTGCTCTGGTCACAAAAACTTGCTCATGGTGCCGGTTGTTAGGAAACAACGTCAGGGCGGCAGCTCTTTTCATTTTCTTGCTGCCTCCCTCTGGAACTCCTTACCAGCTTCTCTAAGGTCACACGAGGATATTCTAGCCTTTAGACTAGCCTTTAAGACCTGGCTTTTTAGAGAAGCTTATCCTTAGACGTTCTAAGTTGTCCTCCTGTTGTTGTGTTATGCTCTGAAACCCTCCTACAGCGCCATGAAGCCTACGGGCGTACGTGCGCTTTATAAGCTAAATTTAACATAACATAACATAACATAACATAACATATACCAGGCCAACTTCTCACATTGATCAGCCAGTCTAGCTTTATAAAGATGGGAATAGCATTTCTGCGCAGATGCACGGATACCACTTTTCAAACTGACGCTGAAGAGTAAAATTTCGAACTAGTAGTACAGTCCACTTGCCACAAGGCAGAGTTACAATTTTGGGCATGATGAATCGGAACATCGAAGTTAGTGACTTAAGTCATGCACTGCTATGAAGCCCCCTTGTCAGAGCAGCAGGATGCCCTCCTGAGAGAGGTCAAGTCAAAATGCTCTGACAGAATGCATTGGTTCAGCAGCTGAAGGTCTAGGATAGGTAGGATGGACCCATCCTTATTGGGTATCAAGAAGGGGGAGTACACTCTTTCCATACAGGTATGAGGGCACCAATACAATGGCTTCTTTCCCTAGAAGCACCTGTACCTCTGCATTGAGCAGCCGAAGATAGTCTGAGCTGAGGACTTGCCATTGAGGCAGAATGTTTGTTGTAGAACTCTAGGTAATGCCCCTACCATACTACACAGAGCTCCCATCTGTCTGAGATAATTCTTTCCTACAGGGGTACAAAAACCCTCAGTCTTCCCCAAACAGGTGGTGTACAATCAGGAGGCCGGGGGAGAAGGGGGAAATTGTCCATTGGCGAAGCAAAGCGTGGCGGTGTAGGAGGATGCTGGTTTTAGAGCCTATGGAGACCGTGTATTTGGCATCTAGGCCACATTTAATGTTTGTAGTAGATATTCCCTTAACTTCCGCCAACAGCTCCTTTCCTCTTTTCCTGTGTTGCATAGGAAGGCGTTTGATGAGGTCTTCTATTTCCTCCCAGTGGTGTCTGTTAAAACGATACAGCAGACATACTGAATTTGCAATGCACCAATGAGTAGCAACCCCCACTGCCATACGCTCACCATCGCGTCTATCTGCTTACTTTTCTTGTTGAGCATGGGACATTACCTGCACAGAGGCAGATATGAGAGCCATGTGTACAGACAGTGAGTCGAATGGTACTTGACCTCTGGGTTTTCACTCTCCCCTGGAAATTATTATTGTCGATTTCAAAATGCCTTTGAGAATGGGGATGTACTCTACCAATCTCTGACTTTTAAGAGTCTCAACAAGGAAACCTTCCTTGTTCTGGACACAAACATGCATATTCACAATGTGATAGTGAGGGGCCCACTGGATTACCACATGATAACAGGTGGTGACATCGGGTGGGGAGGGCACAGCCGGGTTAGAGACAAGATCCGTTTCGTTGGCAGGATCTAGACTGTAGCCTTCCCATGGATCCTCCCCTTCCCTGGGTGCTAAAGGCTCCCACATTATGCCCTGAGGAAGTTATGGTCTACAGGTGTCTGAATCTGTGCAAGGAGACTAAGGAGTGGTTAACTGAGAGTCAGGCTGTGACACAGTGTGGGGGGTGAGCAGCGGGGAGGCATTGGTGGGCACAAATACTTTTGGTCCCCAGAGGTGAAGGAGGCTCAAAGGCTAACCTGTGTTTCTTGGAAAATTCGGAAGGGTATGTGTCTGAGCTCAGGAGTAGTGGGCTTGGCTGGAATCTCCCCCAAAGAAGAGTGGATGAATACATTCTTTTGTTTCCTGTTGAGGACCTCTGTCAGTTGGATTGATTCCTCTGCGGTGTTGGATCTGGGAACCAAGGGTTCCAGCAGCACTGGTCTAGGTGGGAATGTTGGTCTCAACTTCAACTCTGAAGAGGAGTGTTCAACATCTTGGTGTCAAGGAAAAGTATGGCTCAGCACCTTTTGGTGGAGGCTTGCACAACATTGAAGAAGGCTCTCTGGGTCAAGACGTGTCCACTGGTGGAGCTAAACCTGATCGTCAGTGCCTGTCTAGACTGGACTCTGACTTGATGCCCAGCTCTTTCAGGAGCAGTGCTCTGTCTTGGTCTAGGGACACTTTGGAGGTCGTGTTGGCTGGCTTGCTGCATCTGCTGCAGGATTTTAGCCCAAGGTGTAGCCTGGTATCAGGCCAGAGTACTTCAGGGCTCAGTGCCAGAGGTTTAAGAGGACATCATCTCTGGGCTCTTGCCCTACTGTGTGTCTGGGGGGTCTGCTTCTCCCTTGGCTCTGAACACATCTTCTGGCCTAATAATATCAGGTGTTTTGTGGAAGGTTTGGTGTTGCATTCTGTGATGTACTGAATGTTATGTTCCAGATACAAACATAGAGGCTGTAATTCTTCCAGCAAGGTTTATTCTAATCTCAAGCGAGATGACAGTACACAGCCTTCACATTCACATCTACTATGGAACTGCCTTTTCAACTCCATCATTTCCTTAAGGGTGATAGATAGAGGTGATCCTGTGCATGATGCCATTCTTCACAATAAACTCAGAAAAAACACATCTGACACAAACTGACACCCATGGTCTGTAATTATAGACTTAGGAAGTCCTTCCTTATTACAAATTTCTTAACATCCGGCCTTTTTGAGAAGTGATCAACCACTACTATGGACAACTTACTGACTCCTTCCTTACCATGGACTGGTCCAAAGATATCTACCGCAATCCCTTCCAAGGCATTTACAGTGGAACAATGAGATGCAAAGGGGTTTTATACGTAACGTGATTTATCAGAATTCAGAAATTTAACACATTCACCCACAACACTCAACTTTTCGCCCCTGGCCAACAATAAATTTTTTCAGCTCTACTTCATGTTTTAATTATATCCAAGTAACAAAGCAACGATTTTGTTATATAAAGTAACAGAGTTTATCATTCATCCGCCTCTCAATAACACATTATTCTCAACCAACAACTAATTTCTCACCTCCCAGTATGGAATTAAGCACTCATATAACAACTTCCTAGGCCATCCTTTCTTCAAAAATTTTGATACGTTTCCCTAAACACTGTGCTTGAGAAACTCACTTTCCTAGTCCTCCCACTTCACACCTCAAATCTCTTCAAATTAGCAACCAAATACTCTTCCCATTCACTCTTAACTTCCAATTTCATAGGTAGAGACAACCTACTCTGAAAATCTGCAACTTTATTCTGTGCTCCTGGCAAAAATGTAGATCATAATTGTAATCCAACAATTGTACAGACTGTCTTACAATCCTAGAAGTATTTTTGAGTCCATGTGTGGTAAGTACCTTTGTCAAGGCCTTATGATCAATATGCAACACTCTTGTTCCCCACACACACACACACACACACACACACACTGACGAAAGTGTCTCAGCCCCACACACAGCTCTACGTTTCTCTTTCTATAACTAAATATTTCTCTTCAGTTGGTGTCAAAGCACTAGAAGCAAATGCTATAATAACTTTCATCCAGCATCTCTGATCTGAGATAAGACTGGCCCTAACACTTACCAATAGCATCAGTAGTATCAATGCTTTTAAATTTTGGGTCAAACCCTTGTAAAAATGGCGCCTCATATATTTCCTTCTTGATACTTTCAAATGCAAGTTGGCACTTGTGGGATTGCTCAAACTTGTGTCCATTTTTCAACAATTGTCTAATGTTTTACATCTTCACAGACAAATTATTCACAAATTTTGAAAAAAAACTCTGCAAACCCTAAAAAAACATGTACCTCATCTTTGTTCTGAGACAGATCTTCTTTGAGTAGCATCATATTCCTCCTTACTTTCCTCCATGATCGATATGTCATCTTGGTAAAAAGTGAAAGTTTTTACAACCTTAACATCACTGCTGCGGAAGCTAATCAAAAGGAACCCTCCTAAACTGGTAACACCCTATTAGAGTGCTAAATGCAGTAAGATGTTTACTGTGCTCATGCAAAGGAACCCAATGGTAAGCCGCAGTCAAATCTATTATTGAAAACTATTTCATAATCCTGATAAGTACCAATAACTTATTAGTACGTGGTAAAGAAATGTATCAATAAAGATGTGCTTATTGAGGTATCTTATGTTGATGCACACACGGACCATGCCATTGGCTTTTCTGGCTACAACCAAGGGAGCCATCCAGTCAAAGGACTCAATGTATTCAATAATGGAAGAATTCTTAACTTTGTTTAGCTCTCCCTTTACCTCTTCATTAATTGTCAAAGGTACACCCCTCATCTTGTGCACACATGGTTGTGCATCTTCCTTAAGACCAATCTTACGTGCTAACTCCACAAGTTTGCCAATGTTCCCAGAAAATATTCCTCGCAGGTGAACCATTAAAAGCTGTGTGTGCCCCTCCTGGCACATACACCGAGCACTTGCTGGTAACTCTTAGTAGCAGCTCAGTTGTGGGTGGGGCCCTTTTAGAACTCTTTCGGGGGCCACGAGGCACGCAGAAGCTACTGGGCCCAGCCTTGGTGGTTGAGACCTTTTAATACTAATGTCCTAGGACCCAACCTACTATGGATCCTAAACAACAGGGCCAAGTACCCCTTCTGCACTGGACTCTTAGTTGAAGCTGTGGATGAGCACAGTAAAAAGCATGATGGAACGGCTAATGGAACAGCTGCCTTAAACAGAACAGACGATCCTGGATATAGTGACTGACAGCCCAGTGTTGCAGGGTCGTTGCTCAAAGGGTTTAACCACCAGGGGTTCTGCTGTAAGGAACGTGGCACTTAACCAGACTAACTAGAACAGGGGAACCGTGAGCTTAGCAGCCAGAATATCTGCTGCTTTTTGGCATCTGGAAACCTTTGCGTTGAATTTTGATGATGAATACCCTAAAAATACTGCTGGATTAATTGGAGGATAGCAATCAGTCTGAAAATTAAAATCAATGATGCCTTGCATGTTTTTCCTGTCAAATAGAATAATATATCCATACAACAAAAGCTACAGACTTGTATCTTGTTATACTAACCAGAAGCTCTCAGAAAGGCAAATGCAAAGGAAGGGCCTATGAAATACCCTTCAAACAAACCAGAACGTTAACTAAACGCCTATAATACGATGCAAAGCAGCAAGGCAAGGCAGACCTACAGACAAAAGGTTGAAGATAAACAATGGCTAATATTCAGAGAGTTTATTAAAGTGCCGGGGAATTCTAATAATGTTTATCCTATCCTCTATACAAGCCACTAGATGGATGCAGTTAATCAGAAGAAATATTTGTAACCTGTTTCGCTTGACATATCTTCTGACTTACTAGTGGGGTCATTTTTAAAAGCCAATATAATATTTATCACTTTCTTTTAGAGAGCGGTTACTTCTTTCTGAACAGAGTACAATTCTATGTCAGGACCGGAATCGAGGATTACGGTCTACTTTCTTCACTTTTATTGTAACAGCAGCCATTTCAGACAAACGTAATTTCAAATGAACCATTGGGAAAACCGGAATAACATCAACCGCGCCAAACAGCATATGGGTTCTTTCCTTACAATTTCTTTTTGACTCTCCTGCCCCCTCTTTCGCCCCTGCTCCAGCAGCCACAAGGTAAGTGCATTAGGCATCCTGGCCAATAGATTTTTTTTATTTTTTATGTTGCTGCTTAACTGCTCTTTTCTCTCTCAGCACGGCCGTGGGAACACTCAGACACTCTTTTGCGGCCACTCACGTTTCAGGTTTATCTTCGCCTCAGAAGGAGGAGTCAGGGGATGGTGTTGCTGTGTGGTCATCCGGCTGCCAGAGGAGGCCACACCGTTTTCTTTTATGCATTGCACTTGGGTGCAAATCTCCCTTTTCCCTGCGGCTGGCACGCTCACTCCAGTAATTTCCTGAGGGCATAGTGTAGCACGACCGGGAACAGAGTGTGTTTGAGAAACTGCCCCTGCCGCCAGGAGTCTTAACGCCCTAGTAAGGGGTCTGTATTTAATTCTGACGCCATAGAGGCATACTGCTTCACAGTGCTAGCGTTGGGACAGTGACCCAGTTTAATTTTCCTCTCCTCATCATTATGCTGGCGCCTTGAGATCCAGTGAACATGTGGTGTACCTGGGCTTTGTACTAACCGATTGGTCCCCTAGGCCCCACATTAATCCATAGGTAACCCCCAGTAGCATCTTGCCTATACATAAATAATGCAGGAGTCTGAAAACTCTTACTTGAAAGAGGAGTGTCTGCTAATTCCCCATTGATGACAATTTCTGTGAGGAGATTGGCGCCTTCATACATGAAGCAACCTCAGATGCAGTGGCGCCCATAGAGAATAAACTCATGAAAATGGCAGAAAAGTACTTTAACCCCTTCTTTCTGAGAGAAGACTTTGTTGGACCTTTGGCTCCCCAAACTCTAGGGCAGCCCGATTCAAGACCCATAGACACAAAGAGAAAACGCATACACATCCCCGAGGTCGACCTAGCAGTTTTGACAGACTCAAGAGGGCGTTTGTAGGTCATGCTCATCCCCTGGGGTTCACAAATTTCCCCTTTCCTGCAACCCTGGACATGTTCTTAGAGATATTCAGCCCTCTGGCCAAAATCCTCGACATGGTGAGGATGCCAAGGCATCAGGCTCATAGCCCCAGACATACTCTCTGGGTGAGCTCAATGGGCCATCATATTCCTGCGTAATGCCAACTGCCCCTTTCCATGGAGCAGTGCAGATCTTTACTATCAAAATAGACCCGGAGCTGGGGGACCTGGCAACCTCAGAAGCAGGCCAAATTGCACGGGGGACATTTTGGAGACCCTTTTATAAAAGAGTTGAGCAAGCTTGTGTCCATTTTTAACTCACTAGACGAAGCCCAGGCCTCCATAAACATTTTTACCCCCAGGTTTTCGCCAGTGTGGACGGTGGCAGGAGGCGCTCTGCAGGTTTTGCAGTATCGAGCACCTTCCAGAGGCCAGGTATCCAAATGGGGACAATGACAGGTCCCCCTCAAGAGTCTGAGGTGTTGACCCCACCACAGGCTACCCTCACCAGCGATGCTCCAGGGGAGATCCCAGAGGAGGCAGCAACCAAGGTACCTCCCACGGTGAGTGTACAACTTTTTTGCCACAAAAGATGGGGGGCTGGTTTTGCCCACAATTGAAGGACAATTACAACAGACTCATGTGTCCTTCTAACGATTCAGAAATACCAAATCGAATTTTACAGATCCCCATTCCAACCTTCCCCCAGCCCACTCTCTTCAGTCAGAACTGTCAGAACAGCTACATATAACAGTCGAACTCTTGGAGTCACTGGGATCTATCATCAATGGGGCGAAGTCGATCGTCTCCCGGAAACAGACACTCATTTTCTTGGGCTTCGTGGCCGACTTGGTTCGTGCCACCTTGAATTTTCCCTATGAAAGCTTGCCAAAATCAGACACGAATTAAGGAAAACTGCAGCTAGGCTGACCACTTCCCTCCGGCAGATTGCCAGGATAGTGGAGTTTCTATCATCTTCCATACAGGCCACTTTCTGGGACCCTTGCACTATCGGGCCCTCCAACGCTTAAAGGCCTTTCACCTTTGACAGGTCCTCACATACTTTGAAAGAGTCCTTTTCCTGGACAAATCCAGAGGTGAGATACATTGGTTTATCACCCAAATGCATGTATGGAATGGGCGAGTCATCTGCAGATCCCAAATGGACCTAGTGATCGAGCCGATGCCAGCGGCACAACATGGGGTGCAAGATGTGGTTCATTTTCCAGTGGCAGAAAATGGTCCGCTCTCGAAAAGAAACTACACATCAACTGCATCGAACTCATGGCAGGCTTGTTCACAGTGAACTGCCGGACCAAGACCAAAGCGCAATGCTGCATCTTCTTAAAGTTTATGAATGGACTCTAGCTCTAACATTTTCTGCTCTAGATGCATTTTCTGCTCTAGGCGCAACCTTATCTCCTTTCGGCGGCGGTTATCTGCTGCTGAAATAGTGATTAGTTCCCATCTGACCACCAGCTTCAAAATCTCCCATAGAGGCCGATGGTGTCTCCCCTGTGTCGTTGTTCTGGAGGTAGTCGCCGATCGCTTTTCACAACATTTCGGTTGTTGATTTAGGCTGGAGGAGACAGTCTATGAGCATCCAGTGAGAGGACCAGTGCTGCCACAGATCCACCCGTAGAACTAGGGAGAGGGGGGGGGGGATGGTCAGATAGGGACATAGCAACATGGGGGCAATGTAGTCCTCTTTGACAAGGGCCTGTATCGCAGGGAACACCAAAAAAAGTGGTTGATGCAGGAGTTTGTTTTCTGTTTGACGGAGTAATATGGATGTCCTGTGTATTAGTGAGGAAAAGGTGCCAGACATCATCCAATCCAGTCATCCAGCCGCCTAGACCCGGTGTCAAGAAGGCCCCGGATTGGCCAAAGTGTTGGTAGGAACGGTCCATGTCTTTGTTTATAGCTAGGTTCCGGTCCCCTCCCACTAGTAAGGCAGCATCTGGGGTTTGCAGCACAAAAGAGAAGGCTCCTGTGATTAAATTCTCATGGTGCTGGTTGTGGGTGTAGATGGAAGTGAGTGTTATGTGAAGGTTGCCCAGTTGGAGCAGAGAGGGAATAAGTTGCCCCTTGATCTCGGCCACCTAAGTCACGTTGTGAATAGAGACAAAATCATGTATTAGACTTGCCAGTACCTGATGCCACGCTGTCTGGAAGATCTTGGCATTACTGAGCACGCTCCTTAGGAAGGGGTTTGGACGTTTCTTGCGTTTGCCAGCTTTTTGCAATTGCTGGCAGTCCCACAGGGGAGGCCAGAGGGGAGCCAGATGATAAGTGGGTAGACTGAAAATGCAGCAGGCTTCCAAATGTGTTTGGTTGAAAGAATTGACCCACTCAGCGGAAGACCAATCTAAAGCGGTGCCCCCAGACACAGGATACATTCTTGGCACAAAGGAACTCAGTAACCGGTTTAAAGTCTTTGCGGAGCTGGAGGGTGAGTAGTGAGCCTTCCTGGGAGAGTCCAATTTAATCTCCACAGAAGTGGACCAGTTGCTGGTTTCTGGCTTTTCACAGGATGTCTTCCTTGGTTTGAAAGCTGTGTACGCAGGCCAGTATGTCCGGCGTTGACCCTTCAAGGGCGAATGACTCAGTGTACCCTATCACCCTATCCAGCCTTAGTTCACAGTCCTCAGCCCAGCCCAGGATCGAGCTAAACAGGGTCTGTACGTATCCCTGGATGTCAGAGCCCATGGGGATTCCCCTGATGCAGACGTTATTACAACAGGATCATTTCAAGAGGTCCTCCGCACGGGTCCACAGGTGGTTGTGTTGCTCATGAAGGCTCATAATCTCCTTTTGAAGCATTTCCCCCTCTTAGCTTATGGCCGATTCGTTATCTTCCAGGGTGGAGACTCCCTTACCCACAGAGGACAGATCCAGTCTCACCTCCCACAGATCCTTAGGGAGAGATCCCTTTTTGAGGTCCTGAATGTCTGTCTTAAGAGTGTGAAATAGGAGACCAGGCAGGCCCGGGCCACCAGGGCCTGTTTTAGCCAGGGGGCTCCTCTGTGTCCCCTTGCAGAGACCATTGCGCGGCCAGGGTTAGGTTTTTGGAGGAACCCGGTTAGGAGTGGGTGAGCATAACCCCCACTGATTAGTCAAGTGTGCTTTTAGTCGCTGCCATGACCCACGAGGTCGAGTGGGTGCTGGGGGTCTCTTGCCTTCGGGTCTCCACGATCCATTCGGTGAGACATCCAGCAGGCCTCACGGTGGGAGACCTCTCCTTGGGCAGTCCCCACGTGGATTGAGGAACACTGGGGGGGGGGGGGGGGAAGGAGCAGCCCACTACTAAAAGGCAGATTGCTTGGGCACGTAAAGATCAAAGGTGGGATCACTAAGGATCATCTGGCGGGCAGCAGGTCTACGTGAGTCACCCCCACACAGGCCCACCACAGAGCGCTCCTCCCTGGCCTCTAGCCTCTGTACTCACTGTGTTGTGCCCCCCACCCCCGTTCCCGGCAGCGCACACAGCGCTAGGAGTCCCAGTGGACACCCCAGGACCCATGTGGACCTCACCAGATAGGCGGGGTCTCCTCCAAGACACTGGGGCCCCTCTCCCTCAGCGCTTGCAGCCGGGATCACCTGCTTCTTTCTGCCTGCTGCTCGGGGACTGGTGCCTCTTTCTCAAAGCAGGGTGGCACTGGGTGCAGGATGAGTGCATGGTGGGTGCCATCTTGTGCCTCTCGGGTTGGTCATTTACGATCATCAGTGGGCGCCGGGATGGAGCCCAGGGTTCACAATGTGGGCCCCAGTGCTTAATTTGTGCCGGTGCTTCCGGTGCTTAGCACCGGCATCTATTTAACAGGGCCGGGGCTATTGCATTTTTCTGCCCTGTGCGATGTGCCCGTAATTCCGAAAAATAAACGTGCTTACCTGTTGCAATTTAAAACGTCCGACCTCGAAGAAAGGTTCTGTTTGGAGGCATGTCTGCCTATACCAGGCTAAGTCAGGCCCACCCAGGTCCAGGCATGATGACTGCATCACGTTAGTGATGTCAGTCGTGCACGCCTGCCTGAGTATGTCACTCCCATTGTTCAATTTTATTTGAGGGATGATGACATGCTTGAGCTGGGCTTGAGGCAGGCTGGGGCCTGGAAAGTTCAGGTCCGTCTCAGCCTCAGAACAAACAATGCGACGTCGGACGTTTTGAATTGCAGCAGGTAGACTATTTATTATTATGGCGCACATGGGTTTGAGGGTTGGGGTTGCTCGACCACAGTTAACTCAAACATAAACACTGAGCTGGCTACCAATAATTTAACGGAGCACAATCTTCACATCACAGCTTACATTTCCGTTTGGGCTAGCTCACCCTTCATTTGTTCAAGGCAGATGCATTCAGTTTAGTAATGGTATCTAGAGAGTTATGAAATTTGTAAACTTCTTTATATAAAATATATTCTGATTTGCCAATGGAATTGGTTAATTTTTCTCAGCTCTGGCTGCAGGTCACAGGTTCTTGTGAGGTCGAAAAACGAGTGAAGGAAATGGTTCTAGATGATAGATGCTTGTGAAAAATCGGACAATTATTATGGGTGTTCAATTAATGGTGCTACGGTCAGAGTAATTAAAAAGTGCGTAGCTTACTGTTTTAAGAACTTGCATGATGGCTGAACTGAATCCAGCTGAAGCAGGACAACAATTATACATTTTTACTTTTTCATGCTATTGTTTGTGGCATGGGCCAGCCCACCAAAACACAGAGCAGTCCCTGCCAGAACTCGCCTCGGTGTGCACAGCAGTACAGCAGTGCACTGCATAAAAAAACTGCCAGCATGCACCAGCACCATTAATGCTGTACTGCATGAGAGTAGCAGCATACAGGGGTTAAATCACTGGGTAGCAGGTATCACTGCAGGCACGGTAGGCCAAAATGAACCTTAGAGGCCAGCACTGCCTGTTCAGAAGATTAGAGCATGACACACAACAGTGAATAACTGGCTCTGACCAGACCAGCCAACCGTACATGATTTTATTTACACTGCACATTATACATGATGCGTGGCGTGCGCAGCTGTGTGCTCTTCCGGGTGGGGCAGGGCAGCTGTGGTGAGCCTGTATTGTGTCATGCGCAGTGTAAACTGCATGTGCGTCGTCTCGTGCGGTACAATAGGACCAATGTGCCAGTAGTCTGCACATGTAAGTGCTACTGAAGCTGCAGGTCAGAGTTAAGATGAGTAGTTGGTAGTCACTATAATAAATTGATAATGTCTTGTTCTCTGCGGTTAGGCCGGGCCGGGGCTGCTGTATTCAGGCCGGAGAGCAGGGGTTGTGAGACTTGAGCCATTATTATATTGCGATTGACTGTGAGCCTGCGGCCCTGCGAGTGCATTGCATGCCATTGATGCTTCTTTATTACGGATTGGAGGGTCCAGTCGCTACAAGGGAGAGACCAGGCTGGCTGGGTGTTCGAAAATGTCTGTGTACTAGAGTAAATGTCCCATGTGGTGAAATAAAATCTTGTTTGTAAGTAGTATGATCAAAGTCCCACAGGACCATGGACCAGGTGATCAATGTCCCTCTGGTAAAGATCTCGTGATAAGACGTGATAAAACAAGCTGACACATACCAGTTTGGTAAAGTTCCCAGTGTAAGGATTAAGTTCCGTCTGTGTGGTAAAGAGCCTGACATGTGACAAATATCTGTGTGATAAGTAAGTCACTGGGTTTGGGTTAAGATCCTGCCTCACGATTGTGTGTTAAACGGCCAAGTACCGAGGCATGTATTAAAAATGTCTTGTGTGATGCATGTTTCATTCCATGTGGAAAATGTTTGTGTGGATAAAAGTGTGTTTCTAGTGTTGTGCAGTGTTAATGTCCATCACACAGACTGGCTTTAAAGCACTGCATGTGCCACGAGGTGCTTGGACCCACTGTATCTGTGTGGTGACACTGCACCCATTGTTCCTCAGAGATCAGCCTCAAAGCACTATGTGCTAGGTGAGGCTCTATCTGTGATGTGACACACACCCATTGTTCCTCGCACAGCCTGGATCTGTAGCAGACAAATTTAAGGTGCTTACTAAACTTTTATGGCCAAAACAGTCAATGTTCATGTTCCACAGCAAGCTTCTTACGCTACTGATTCTTACTATCTTGAAAACTAAAAAGGTGCCATCTGAGAATAGGATTGTCTCTCTGGCAAATGCAAAAGTATGGAACAAACTGTGAATCAGATGCATTCCCTCTCCTCGTCTTTGTGGTTTTTTTAAGGCTTTGTAGCATTAAGGCAGTTTGTTCTGTTATTTTCTTTACAGAGCCATACATGCATACTTTATAAATAAAAAATGATATCACATAACGTAACACAGATCCTGACTCAAGTTTGCATTTATTTTATCTGGGTTTTTTTTGTCAGCCAGTATCTGAGTTCAAACCTATAAACAACTGCTAGAGTAAGACACCGAGAGTCAAGAGCTATAGAGAGAGTGACTTGGGTATCCATTTGGAGTACAATAGCACATGAGGCCCTGGCAATAGGTGGTTGACAATGGTACCCTAAACAGATAGTGCTCCAGAAGCTGTGATGTCACCAGACCAACAAACGGTCTGACGGCACATTTCTTCTCTTATGGTTGGGCTCCCTAAGTCTTAGAAGATCCCTAGAGCCTTGGACATATATCTCCTTCAAAGTTTTCTCGGGGGCAGGGGGAACCTC
Organism: Triturus cristatus; assembly: GCF_964204655.1. NCBI lineage: Eukaryota > Metazoa > Chordata > Amphibia > Caudata > Salamandridae > Triturus > Triturus cristatus. Next base: position 422,758,898 of record NC_140581.1, on the reverse strand, counting down.
CTGGCAAAAACTTACTTGAGGAAGGCTCCCTTGTTGAAATTCAGATCGGGTATTACATCTTGTCTTCAGCAGTGGCAGGTGAGCATCTGGGTGGAGCCAATAGAATAAGTGGGTGGAGCCAGGGAAGTGGGTGTGGCCTCCTAAAAAAGTTTGAGCACCTGGACTTCATATTTTACAAATTAAGCACTGGTGGGCCCCCTCTATGCCCCGGAGTGTCCCCGTGGAATCGGCCTGCTCGTCAGCCGCCAATGCTGCAGGAGAAACGTGGTGCGGCACGGCCGGCAGCCCTGTGTCTCAGGCCACCGCCATCTTGTCGACCACGCGGCTCGTTGCTCCGGCCACCGTGGCAAGGTCCAAACGGCTCCGGTGCAAGAAGCTGCTCCAGAGCGGGGCCCAGGCAGTCACGCAGCTCAGGAGAGCCCAACATGGTGATTATTTACACCGGGACAACACTATTGGCAGTAATAGAGGGCCCGGACGGCAGAGGAGCAAGTCTTACTTCGCCACCATCTTGGCCATGCCCCCCAAAAAGGTTCTATTGTAAACCAGTTCCCAGTATGGCGGCTTTGGTAGTAGACAAGCTTTAAACTAGCATCATTCTTTCCTCCAGTCCCGACACGGAATGAAACATTTCGTAGCTATTGTAACAGTAAGTTTCAATTCTATTAAGGACAAAAAGGCGAGGATTACCCAACCCAAAGTCTGATGATCAGTTATCCCACCCTGCAAAGAGCAGTGGTACCTGAACATTTGAAGTAGGTATTCAGTTTTTGTATACATGCAGTCCATTGTGCATGTGTTAAAAAAATGATGATTAAACTGCTCTTCATCAGGTGCGTAAATCTGCTTTCTTAGCCTAGTCCTTAAAGAGATTCTTGATCAAAACTAACCCTTTTTCGTAGGGGCAGAGTCGTCTAAACAAAAATAGAGAGGAAGTGTTGGAAACCGGGCAACCGGGTTAGCAGTCACCAGGTTCCCAGCACAGTGGTAGCTTGGCTCGAGCGGTTGGGGTTCAGGCACCGTGTTAAGCGTACGTCACACCCTCACAATAACCATGCGTTCATCCGTTCCAAAAACGACACTACACCGTAAAAATAATGCAAGTCAAATTGAAAATATATATGTCTTTATCTTATTTTCTCTTAGTTGCAGGTTTCATAACATAAATACAATACAATGGGATTTTCCTTCAGAAGAGCAGGTCAAATAAATAATACTACTTAGGAATTTCAATAAATAGGGTCAGGTCATCATTACACAAAGAATAAATAGATGTGCAATAAATACAGATGGCAAATAAATACAGTCAGACAATAAATACAGTGCAGGAATAAATTAGTGGATGACAATAAATAAAGCACCTCAATAAATAAGGTAAAACAATCAATGACAGTTACAGTTCAAATCATTTACATGAGATCACTTGGTCTTACTTTGCCCATACACAACTTAAGGACACTTGGATGGCATGGGGGTGCCCCACCTAGATTGGTCAAGGCTGGGGCCTAAGCTGAGGCAGAACAAGAGTAATCTAAAGATCTGGCCCTCCAAACTACACAACCCTTTATGGAGGTCACTGTACCAGTCTCAGTTCACCCCTGGCACTCCCGGGCTGGTTCTAACACCCCTTTAGCCCCTAGAATGGTCTTTTAGGGCTCCACGGGGCCTCAGATGCACCCTCTACCACTTACTGTCCTTTTCAAGATGATCGGCTCCGCTCGGTACCGCGTCGACGCAGTGAGGCGGCTCCGGATCGATGTCGCTGGGCGGTCTCGACTCGATGTCGCTGGGCGGCCTCGGCTCGATGTCGCTGGGCGGTCTCGACTCGATGTCGCTGGGCGGCCTCGTCTCGATGTCGCCTTCCGGCGTCGCAGGGACTCGGACTCCCCACTTCCTGGTGTCTCCGGAGTGCGATCTCCACTACCGACCTCTGGCGCGCTTCACCTCAGTCTCCGGCGACTCTGGAGTGCGATCTCCACTCCCGACCTCCGGCGCGCTTCACCTCAGTCTCCGGCGACTCCGGTGGGCGGACTTCACTCCCCCGTCGACGCCTCACCTCGACCTCAGGTGATTCCCGACTCGACCTCCGGCGCCTCTCCACGACTTCCGTCGGCGCCCTCACTCGACCTCGGGTGACTCCTTACTCGACCTCCGGCGCCTCTCCATGACCTCCGTCGGCGCCCTCACTCGACCTCTGGCGGCTCCGGGTACGAAGTCTGCATTCTGTCAGCGCCGCTTCTCTACCTCCGGCCCCAGGTCTCCAGGCTTCTCGACGTCAGGACTCCAGGAGGACACTGCTGAACAGGTCAGGAGCTTGCTGTTCTTCTTCTTTAAGGCCTGTTCCAGATATTCAGTCCTTTAAGATGGTTCTTCTGATCTTGATCCCACACAGGGCTTTAGGCTGGGCTTGGTCAGTAGGGACTAGCATCAAGGGTGGGTTTCTGGACCCCACTCCAAGCACTGGTTTCCACCCCTGCTGCCTCACTCCGACCTCCTTCTATCTCTGTCCTCTCTCTTCTCCAGACAGATGCCAACTGCCACTCTGAGATGGCCTCCCAACATTCTAAACTGCCTCCCACTGTCACAGGGTTCTAGAATGTTCCAGGAGGTTCTGGTGATGTCACAGGTGACAATGGGTGGCCACCATTTTGTGTCTCAGGCCCTCAGACAGAAGTTCCAGGGGTAGGGAAAAGGGCTCCCTGACCCTGAATCAACATTAAAAAGTCTGGTGGTTCCCAAAAAGGAAAAATTAAAACAGGGTTTGAGGCAAAAGTGGGACAGAATAAATAATGATGAGGAGGGACCACCCAAAGGGCTGACAGGTCTAACACGCGTCCCCCCCAGCTGAAAGTGGGGAGAGCTACCCAACCCCTTGGGAGTTCTCATCACTAAGGCAGAAATACCTTGAGAGACCGTCTGCATTGGCGTGGTCCACTCCAGGCCGATGTTCCACCTGAAAGTCCATTCCCTGTAGGGAGATAGACCACCTTAGCAACTTGGGATTCTCCCCCTTCATCTGCATCAGCCACCGAAGGGGTCTGTGGTCGGTCTGAACTAGGAAGTGCGAGCCAAACAGGTATGGCCGCAACTTCTTCAGAGCCCATACCACTGCAAAGGCTTCACGCTCTATTGCACTCCACTTCTGTTCCCTGGGAAGTAGTCTCCGGGATAGGAAGACCACGGGTTGATCCAGACCCTCTTCATTGAGTTGCGATAACACTACCCCAATGCCATGTTCCGATGCATCCGTCTGGACAATGAACTCCTTGGAAAAGTCTGGGGCCCTTAAGACCGGAGCCTCGCACATGGCTTGCTTCAGTTTCACAAAGGCCTGCTGACAAGCCTCTGTCCAGACTACCCGTCGAGGTTGCTTCTTGGACGTAAGCTCCGTGAGGGGGGCCACAATGGTACCGTACCCCTTCACGAAGCGGCGGTAATATCCGGTGAGGCCCAGAAAAGCTCGGACCTCAGTCTGAGTCTTGGGGGGTTCCCAGGCCATGATAGCCTCGATTTTCGCCTGGAGGGGTTGCACCGCTCCCCTACCCACCAAGTGTCCAAGGTACACTACCGACCCCTGCCCGATCTGGCATTTACTGGCCTTGATCGTTAACCCAGCTTGCTTCAGGGCCTGGAGAACAGTTTGCAGGTGACGCAAGTGATCCTCCCAGCTGTTACTGAAGACGGCAATGTCGTCCAGATAAGCAGCAGAGAAACTCTCCATTCCAGTGAGGATCTGGTTCACCAGACGCTGAAACGTGGCAGGTGCGTTCTTGAGCCCAAAGGGCATCACGCAGAACTGGTAGTGGCCCTTGGGCGTGGAGAAGGCTGACCTTTCCTTAGCTCCATCAGTCAGAGAGATCTGCCAGTACCCGGAAGTAAGGTCAAAGGTACTCAGATATTGGGCAGCTCCCAGCCGGTCAATCAGTTCATCCGCCCTCGGGATCGGATGAGCATCAGTCTTGGTTAGTGAATTCAGTCCCCGGTAGTCCACACAGAACCTCAGTTCCGGTTGGGCACCCGGTGGTACAGCTTTTGGTACTAATACCACCGGACTGGACCAGGGGCTGCTGGAAGGTTCAATCACTCCTAGCTCCAGCATCTTAGTGACTTCACCGTGAATGCTGGCCTTCACCTTGTCTGTCATCCGGTAGATCTTTGACTTCACAGGTGGGCTGTCTCCTGTGTCCACGTCATGGACGCACAGGTGAGTCCTACCCGGAACAAGGGAGAACAACGAAGAGTACTGCCCCAGGACCTGGCGGCAGTCCTCCTGCTGTTCAGGAGTTAGGGACGGGAAGAGAATCACTCCCTCCACCAACCCATCCTTCTCTTGAGACGCAAATGAGTCGGGGAGAGGCTCGCTTTCCACGTCCTCTGCTCCGTCAGTCACCATCAGCAATATGACTTCGGGCCTCTCATGGTGGGGTTTGAGGCGGTTGGCATGCAGCACCCGTAGGGGCTGGCGAGGGGTCTTAAGGTCCACCAAGTAGGTAGCCTTACCCTTCTTCTCCAACACCTCAAAGGGTCCTGACCAGCGATCCTGGAGAGCGCTAAGCTCTCCTGGTTCGATCACCCACACCTTCTGGCCAGGCTCCAATTCCACCGGGTGAGCATTGTGGTCATACCTCGCCTTCATTACTGCTTGGCTGGCTTCCAAGTTGTCAGAAGCTTGCTTCCACAACTTAGCCATTTGGCTCCGGAAGGCCAGCATGTAGCTCACCACATCCTGGGGAAGCTTTCTGGGAGTTCTTTCCCATCCGTCTCTCACCAGGCTGAGAGGTCCACGCACAGGGTGCCCATACAAAAGCTCGAAGGGGCTGAAGCCCACTCCCTTTTGTGGCACTTCCCTGTAAGAAAACAATTGACAGGGTAGGAGGACGTCCCATTTCCTCCGCAGGCTTTCAGGCAGACTTCTGATCATGCCTTTCAAGGTCTTATTGAACCTCTCCACCAGACCATTGGTCTGGGGGTGGTAAGGAGTGGTGAACCGGTAGGTCACTCCACACTCCTTCCACATCGCCCGCATGTATGCTGGTATGAAGTTGGTCCCCCTGTCGGACACAACTTCCTTGGGAAAACCCACTCGGGTAAAGATTCCCATCAGGGCCCTAGCCACAACAGGTGCAGTAATGGTCCTCAGAGGTATAGCCTCTGGGTACCGTGTGGCATGATCCACCAAAACCAGGATAAACCTGTGACCAGCTGTAGTAGGCGGATCTAACGGACCCACAATGTCGATGCCCACCCTTTCAAAGGGGGTGCTAACGACAGGAAGTGGTTCCAGGGGAGCTTTCAGCTTCACCCCTGTTTTCCCACTGGCTTGGCAAGACACGCACGTCCGGCAGTAGGTGTCGGACGACACTTTCATTTGAGGCCAATAAAATTGCGGGACAAGCCGGGCAAAGGTCTTGTCTTGCCCCAGGTGTCCTGCCAAGGGGATCTCATGAGCCAATCCCAAGAGAAAGGCTCGGTAACGTTGAGGGACCACCAAGGCCCGTGACGATCCGTGCATGGGTGCCTTGGGTTCACTGTAGAGGAGGCCATCCTCATAGTAAATGTGGTAGTTCCCCTCAACGTTCCCTGCTGCCTGGGCTTCGGCCTGTCGCCTCAGTCCCTCAAGGGTAGGACACTCCTTCTGGCCCTTGCAGAATTCCTCCCTGGTCGGCCCTCCCTCCACGTGCCACTCGGCCGGGATGGGTAGGTTCTCCAGGTCGGTAACATCCCCCTCCGCGGACTCCTGGTCCACCACCTCCGGTGGCCTATCCGTCACACGGGGCGCGGATGCCGAGGCAGGCTCCTCCTGCCCTCGGTTCTTCCCTTGGTCGGCAGCCGGCGGTGCCTTTGTTCCAGGCTCCCGCCTAAACGAACTCCCCCTCCGGGTAGTCGCAGACCTGGTGCTGACACAGGCCCAGTCAGGTGTACCCAGCATCTCAGCATGAGTCCGGTATTCCACCTCCTTCCAAGCATTATGCTCCATGTCATTCCCCAGCAGACAATCGACTGGCACGGCAGGGCTTACGGCAACTCGAAGCAACCCTGCAACCCCTTCCCATTCAAATGGAACCTCGGCCACCGGATAGTGGCCCATTCTGCCATCAGCCATCGCGGCAGGGTGGAGTACATGGGGAATCACCTGCTCTGGAGACACCAGTTGGCTACGTACCATAGTCATACTGGCTCCTGTGTCTCTCAGAGCCTCCCCTCTTTGGCCGTTGATGGTGACCCACTGCCCATACTTTGTGGTATTTGCAGGCACCTGGATCTTAGGAACCATCTCCCGTTCTCCCAGGGACACTAAAGTGACACCCGCCCACTCCCTTCCCTTATCTAAAGGCATCTCCTCCCCGAGCACTACACTAGCTACTCCGGGGGCCTTTCCTCCGATGGGAGGGGGTGGTCTTTTCGGGCACTTCACATCTCCCTTATAGTGTCCGACACCACCGCACTCGTAGCAATGGACAACCCTTGGCTGCTGACTCTGGCCAGGATTAGGGTTTCTGGGTGGGTTAGCCCTAGGGGTAAATCCTGTTCCCTTTCCTTGGAAGTTATTTTGGGGGCCTTTGGAGAACTCCTTTTTCTTTTCCCCTCCCTCTTTCTTCTGGGGGGCGCCCTGTCCGGCCTTTTGAGTATCCCCTCCAGTCCCCCTTGTGGACACCCGGGTACTAGCCCAAATGTCCGCCTCCTCAGCAAGCTTCCGGGGATTGGTCAGCTTGCTATCCACCAGGTGTTGCCGCAGTTCAGGGAAACATTTCTCAAGCAGGTGTTCCTTCAACATCAAATCAAACAACCCCTCGTAGTCCCTCACCTCGCTGCCCTGTATCCAACCCTCTAATGCCTTCTTTGCATAGTCCAGGAAATCCACCCAATTCTGTGTGCCCAGTTTGTGGCTACCCCGGAACTTCTGTCTGTACTTCTCGGGTGTTAGTCCAAACTTCCTCACGAGCGCCACTTTCATGGTGGGGTAGTGGGTCTGCTCATCCTGCTCCAGGGCCAATAATGTATCCCTGCCAGCTGGAGGCATGTATTTATACAATCCCCCTCCCCAATATTTCTCTGGAACCCCATGGACTCTTAATGAGATCTCATAGGCCGCTAGCCACTTGGCGATATCATCACCCGCACTATAACTAGCTACTATGTCTTTTGGCAAATAGGGTTTGGGTTCCCTGGTGATTTCTCTTTCTTCGCTGCCACCATTAGGAACAGGGTGTGCCCGACCCGTAGGATCTGGAGATCTATCTCCCTGAGCCTCAACTCGTGAGCCATCCTCCGTTCCTCCTTTTCTTTCTCCAGCTTCGCCAATTGCCATGTGAGCTGTCTTTTCTCCCTCCGGTCAGTGAATTCTGCTTCTAATAAGCCGTTGCTAGAGACACTGCTGCCCTTCCTTGAAAGTGTTCTGGGCCCCGCTACTAGGTTCCCCACCTCAGGTTGGTACAAACCAACCCCCTCGCTGTCAGGCTCTCCATCCCTGTCCTCCTTCTCAATCTTACTTTCTCGTCGTGCCTCCCACCAAGCCCTCAAGCTGGTCTGGAGCTCACCCTTCTTTGCACCTTGGGGACAAAACACCCCCTCTCGCTGACAAAACTCTCTGAGTTGGGCCACAGTGTAAGTTTCCACATCCTCCAATACAAACTCCATTTTGCCCACTCAGGATAGAAGACAGTTGCTTACAGAAGCTATGCAGGGGGGTACCTTTTGTAATACCTCCTCCCACCACCAGAAGTAAATTTGGAAAAAACAAAACTCAAAATTAGGAAGTCCGCTTGGAGAAAACTCCCGGTGTAGGCCTATGGACTACCCACAGTTATTGTCGAGTAGACGCAAGCACAGCTCAATCCCACCACTGAACACCAATTTTATGTTGGAAACCGGGCAACCGGGTTAGCAGTCACCAGGTTCCCAGCACAGTGGTAGCTTGGCTCGAGCGGTTGGGGTTCAGGCACCGTGTTAAGCGTACGTCACACCCTCACAATAACCATGCGTTCATCCGTTCCAAAAACGACACTACACCGTAAAAATAATGCAAGTCAAATTGAAAATATATATGTCTTCATCTTATTTTCTCTTAGTTGCAGGTTTCATAACATAAATACAATACAATGGGATTTTCCTTCAGAAGAGCAGGTCAAATAAATAATACTACTTAGGAATTTCAATAAATAGGGTCAGGTCATCATTACATAAAGAATAAATAGATGTGCAATAAATACAGATGGCAAATAAATACAGTCAGACAATAAATACAGTGCAGGAATAAATTAGTGGATGACAATAAATAAAGCACCTCAATAAATAAGGTAAAACAATCAATGACAGTTACAGTTCAAATCATTTACATGAGGTCACTTGGTCTTACTTTGCCCATACACAACTTAAGGACACTTGGATGGCATGGGGGTGCCCCACCTAGATTGGTCAAGGCTGGGGCCTAAGCTGAGGCAGAACAAGAGTAATCTAAAGATCTGGCCCTCCAAACTACACAACCCTTTATGGAGGTCACTGTACCAGTCTCAGTTCACCCCTGGCACTCCCAGGCTGGTTCTAAAACCCCTTTAGCCCCTAGAATGGTCTTTTAGGGCTCCACGGGGCCTCAGATGCCCCCTCTACCACTTACTGTCCTTTTCAAGATGATCGGCTCCGCTCGGTACCGCGTCGACGCCGTGAGGCGGCTCCGGATCGATGTCGCTGGGCGGCCTCGACTCGATGTCGCTGGGCGGTCTCGACTCGATGTCGCTGGGCGGTCTCGACTCGATGTCGCTGGGCGGCCTCGACTCGATGTCGCTGGGCGGCCTCGACTCGATGTCGCTGGACGGCCTCGTCTCGATGTCGCTGGACGGCCTCGTCTCGATGTCGCCTTCCGGCGTCGCAGGGACTCGGACTCCCCACTTCCTGGTGTCTCCGGAGTGCGATCTCCACTCCCGACCTCCGGCGCGCTTCACCTCAGTCTCCGGCGACTCCGGAGTGCGATCTCCACTCCCGACCTCCGGCGCGCTTCACCTCAGTCTCCGGCGACTCCGGTGGGCGGACTTCACTCCCCCGTCGACGCCTCACCTCGACCTCAGGTGACTCCTTACTCGACCTCCGGCGCCTCTCCACGACCTCCGTCGGCGCCCTCACTCGACCTCTGGCGGCTCCGGGTACGAAGTCTGCATTCTGTCAGCGCCGCTTCTCTACCTCCGGCCCCAGGTCTCCAGGCTTCTCGACGTCAGGACTCCAGGAGGACACTGCTGAACAGGTCAGGAGCTTGCTGTTCTTCTTCTTTAAGGCCTGTTCCAGATATTCAGTCCTTTAAGATGGTTCTTCTGATCTTGATCCCACACAGGGCTTTAGGCTGGGCTTGGTCAGTAGGGACTAGCATCAAGGGTGGGTTTCTGGACCCCACTCCAAGCACTGGTTTCCACCCCTGCTGCCTCACTCCGACCTCCTTCTATCTCTGTCCTCTCTCTTCTCCAGTCAGATGCCACTGCCACTCTGAGATGGCCTCCCAACATTCTAAACTGCCTCCCACTGTCACAGGGTTCTAGAATGTTCCAGGAGGTTCTGGTGATGTCACAGGTGACAATGGGTGGCCACCATTTTGTGTCTCAGGCCCTCAGACAGAAGTTCCAGGGGTAGGGAAAATGGCTCCCTGACCCTGCATCAACACTAAAAAGTCTGGTGGTTCCCAAAAAGGAAAAATTATAACAGGGTTTGAGGCAAAAGTGGGACAGAATAAATAATGATGAGGAGGGACCACCCAAAGGGCTGACAGGTCTAACAGGAAGATTATCGGCTTCTGTCGCAGGAAGAAAGGAGGGGCAGGCAAGTACAAAAGGAACTATAACAAGACTCCATATGCTGATTGACTGGATTGATTATCTTCCTTTTCCCCCAGTAGTTCATGGAAATTAAGTCTCTTTGTCTGAAATGGCTGCTATTACAATACAAGTGAAGTACTTACAGCATAATCCTTGCCTCCTGTCCTTAACAGAATTAAATCGTTGTTACTATAGCTAGGAAATGTTCCATTCTTATTTAAAAGACAATACCAATATTATCACCAGTACAATTAAGTATATATTTGGTCCCGAACCCGACATTCACACTAGTGCTTGAACATGAAATCCAACAGATATCCTTATGACATCTTGATACTAAACTATTCAGCAATATTTTATCTTCAACAATGTCTTTGTGAAGGCTTTGTGATTTTGATAAGGCTAGAAATATATTGGACAGAAACTTAGTCAATGATATGGAAAACT